>NW_027150941.1:263891-860357 GCF_018691715.1 Phytophthora cinnamomi
TATTATGGTCGAACTTCAACGCGTCCATGCAGGACCGAAAATCGAGCGGAGTGGAGCCTCCGCCTTCTGTGCGAGCGCTGCCAAAACCCTGCAGTCTCAAAACCACACACTGCCACAGAGGCGTTTCAGGCAGCATGAATCTTCGTTCGCCTGCCATCACGGGCCTGCCTCCACAGCTCGAAGATGGTCACAAGCAGCGTTTCCACTTTCGGGCTCACGACCGCGCCGGCCACTGAGCCGCTGGCGCTGGCAATCACGTCGGCCCCTCACTCGAGAACTTGCGCCAACGCAACGAACGCGACAGTGGACACTGCGCGACGCCCGTGCAGCTCGTCCCCTGCGCCCCGCCGCCAGCGACGCACTCGCCCAACTCCGGCGCGGAGCAGAGGTGGCTGGCCGCAGCTGAGGGCGGCGACGTGGCCGCGCTGCGCTCGCTGCTGGCCGCCAGCCCCCCACCTGATCAACGCGCCGCTCCACCACCAGGTTGGCATCAGCACTGAAGAGAGGAGGGAGGAGGGGAGAGGAAGAAGAAGGTGGCAATGGGCTCCGACTACACGCGACTGCTGCTGCTACTACGCCCTTGTCCAGGCGTTGCGACTGTCGCCAAGACCTTCAGCGCTCCACGGCGCTGCACCTCGCCTCTGGAGAGGCCGCAGCGCCGCCGTCAGTTCCTGCTCGACCACGCGGCCCGACATCGAGCTGCAAGACCAGGTAGGTGAAGGTGCCTGCCTGAGTAGATCAATCACAGTAGCTACCTGGCTAGCTGGCTGGCTGGCTGGCTGGCTGGCTGGCTGACCTCTCTCCTCTCTCCGTTGCGTCTCGCTCGCTCGGTGGCTCTGTGTGTTCAGGCGGGCATGACGGCGCTGCAGGTCGACGTCATGCGCATCTGCCTGCAGAAGATGCGGCCCACGCTACTGCTGCGCTCGCGCTGCATCGACATCCAGTCGCCCGTCGCGGTCGGTGCCTTCAGTCTGCGTCGGCGGCTGCCGGTCTTCTGGGCCTCACTCACCTGGCTGCTGCCTGCCTGCCTGCTGCATTGTAGATGGCCATGTCCAGGCGCCGGCAAGTGCGAGACCGGTCCTCGTACCGGGACATCGACACCAGCGTGCTCGACCTGCTGCTGGACCACAACGCCTGCGTGGACCAGCCCAGCGAGGTGCAGTACCGTCGTACCGGTCGGTGGCTGGCCCTAGTCTACCGGCTAGGCTGAGCTGTCGGCCTGCCTGTCGAGCTGCTGCTGACCCTCTTTCTCTCTGCGTCGTCGCAGTCCGGGGACACGGCGCTGCTGAACGCCGCCGAGTACGGACTCATCAAGCACGTCGAGAAGCTGCTGGCCCACGGCGCGGACGCCAGCGTGCTGGATCAGCAGGGCCGCAGCGCCATGGACATCGCCGGCGAGCACGGCTTCACCGACATCGTCAACGCGCTGGCGGACAACTGCCCCAGTTTGGTCAACTCTGTCGGGGTATCTCCTTTCTTCAACGGCCGATGCCGAGTCGTCGAGGGAGAGCGGCGCGCGCGGAACTAACTGGCGCGTGGTGGGTCGTGTGTCACAGGACAAGACGCTGGTCATGGCGGTGCGCCACGAGTACGCGGGGATCCTCGAGACGCTGTACGACCGAGTGCGCGACAGGTTGTCCGAAGAGGACGGCGAGGAGGTGAGTGGAGTGGGCGCGCGGTGGCAACGTGATCGAGTTCTGCAGTGCGCCAGCACCGATCGGTGAGCTCGAAGCTGACCATGGAATGCTTGCCTGTCTTCTCTGTCCTCTGTGTCGAGCTCGTCAGCTTGGTAGCCGCCTGCTCAACATCGCAGCCGAGTACGACGCTCCGTCCTGCGCGCTGTTTCTGCTGCAGCGCGGCATCTCGGCGAACTGGACGAACGCCAAGGGCGAAAACGCCGTACAAGTCGCCTGCGCTCGCGGCCGGCCGGAGATCCTCGAGATGCTGCTTCAACAGCACAAGACGAACGAGAGCCACACCACGGGTCTCGCCGAGGCTTCCAACAACGCAATGAACAACGCGGCCGTACTGAGCCACCCTTCCATCACGATGGACGTGCTGCAGAATTGCGACAGCACCGCCAGCTTTCTCGACCACGACGATCGGGTACGGCTTAGCCGTGGCTAAATTGCCAGCAACGACACCGATACCTCCGGCTAACAGTTGTGAGAGTGAGCAGCGCCACCCGTTCCCAGTCTTCGTTGCGGTAAAGATGCCTGCCAACCTGGAGATCATGGAGGTGCTGATCCGCCACAGCGCCAAGTTCGACTTCCCCACACGACAAAGCCGCGATTCGGTGCGTGCTTCTTGCTGCTGCTGGTGGATGCAGGTATGAAAACCAGAAATCCCCACGGTGGCGCTCACCTCGTTCGGATAACTGTGCCTCGCTTTTCAGATTGTGCCGCTGTTGGCCTCCTGGCTGCTACGCGTAGCACCGGCGGACGTGTCCAAGCTGCTCGTGGACCTCGCGAGCTCGGAGGCCATTCGTCACAAGGTGAGGTTCATTCGCGCAGCTTTTCAGTTCGAGGCGCTATTCCTTCGAGCTGATTGCCCGGCCCGCATTCTGCTTGCATGGCTATCCGCTGTAGCAGCTCCGTCATGTCATCCATGCGCTCACGTGGCAAAAGTACACATACGAAGCGCTCGTGATCGCGCTGCTCATCCTGTTCTCCCCACAGGCAGTGGAAGTGGAGCAGGTATGTCCCCCTATCAACTCCGCAATGCTTGTTCAGTCCAGATAATCTGTGCCTGGTGAATGGCGCAGGCTCTAGCCGTGTTTAAGCCCTGGATGGTACGCTGCGAGGTGAACCTCGTGACGCGGACTCTGCTCACAGACGCGCTCAGCACGTGACATGAGGTGTACGATCGCCTTTTGCCGGTGTTATCGCCACACCAATTGTCGACATTGGCCGATCCCTCGGCGCTACGTCGTCCTAGTCTATGCTGAGAGGTGAGAGATTCATCTGCTGCATTCTGTCATGAGTAGTGTACATGTACTGTATG
Organism: Phytophthora cinnamomi; assembly: GCF_018691715.1. Taxonomy (NCBI): domain Eukaryota; phylum Oomycota; class Peronosporomycetes; order Peronosporales; family Peronosporaceae; genus Phytophthora; species Phytophthora cinnamomi. Next base: position 266,895 of record NW_027150941.1, read on the forward strand.
CCTCACAAGAGTAAAGTATGGTCGCAAGGCGGAAGTCGATCCAGGAATCCATCAACTTCCGTGTTAAGATGTGGTCGAATGGTGGAGTGTGCGAGTCCCAGTAGCGTGGTTCGTGCTTCAATCCGAGAACTCTACGGCCTCGTAGACTGAGGACTTGGTGACGTCCGCTGCTGGAGACAGAATCACTGCATCGCTATGGGCACCTGGACGTTCGATGCTGCCGCTGTGTCGAAACTTGACGCACAGCGCCACTTGGACGACACTCAGCACAACGCCCATGGCGTTGGGGGTAAGCACGAACATGTCGTTGGCGAGTATGCCGTAGAGCATCCAGAGCGACCCGTTCAACAGGTTCATGCAGCACATGGTGGCCGGGAGCGAGGCGGCCGACTTGGTCCGCAGCACGAGCTTCATGGTCTGAAGCGGCGAGGCGTAGAGCGCGACGTTGATGCCCACAGCCACGTACCCGACGATCCTCTCCTGGGCATTAGGCGGGACGAAGATGGTGTCCGTCTTGCAGAGCAGCGCGAAGAGCAGCACGAGCGTGGCCCACCCGCCGGCGACAGCGCCCATCTTGTGAAGCGAGCGGTCCGAGCTCCAGCGGTAGAAGACTAGGGTAAAGCCCAGCGAGACGAGCGCCCCGAAGGCGTTGATGGACAAGACGGGGAAGTACGTGTCGATGACGAGCCCATAGACTGCCCACATGTAGCAGTTGAGGCCCAGCATGAGCACGGGCAGCACGCGCACCTCGCCCGTGCACTTTTGCGTGTCGATCCGCCGGAAGTCTGGCGACGGCGAGAAGAGCAGCACGACGGTCGTGATACACGCAACGACGTTGGTGATGTCGAGTGCAAGCATCCTGGCGGCAAAAGGCGACTCGAACGTGGGGACGAAAACTGGAAGTGGTGGCGTCACGAGTATCTCGTCAACAATAACATTGACAGCCTCCTGGCGTTAGCGTCGCGCTCATCTCACCGATGACTTTCGTGCTGCCACACTGGACGGTGTGCAACGCGCAGATGTGAGCAGTCCTGAGGCCGACGCGAGGATCGGTTCGCAACGCGCTAGCTCGGACGAGCACGGCAAGCTTTGGCGCGTGGGTGACGTTCAAAGGAGAACCACGTTGAGTGTGCTCGAGCTCGGCTGTACCGCTTGAAGTTATCGGGACGACCATGCGATGATAGTCTGTGGGCTGGGCTGCTTCAATCCTCCGCCGATGACTCCCATCCCCCACAAAGAATTATTAACCACCGAGGTATAGTCGTGCTCGTCGCGGTCTCGAACGCATCGGTGGTTGACGTCGACGCGATTTGGCTGGAGTCTGCGCTTCTGGCCAAGAGCGGGTAGGCCTGGACAGTAGAAGGCAAACATGGCGAAAGCTCGGGAACGAAGGAAGCTGCGCATTCAATACACTCCTCCTCTTCCTCTTCGATGGTCTTGAAGCTTGCTACCTTCCAGCAAGCTGGTTGATACACCACTCAGGCCGGTTCTCAACCGAGGCGGACGCACGCGTTTTCGGACACTTTGTGATCTGATTGGTTAACAGGACGTTACAAAAATGATCCTGCACAACTCATGCGTTGGCAAGCGTTAACTACTTTTGGCCAATCAGTGCACTGCATTATTTGCATTCCCCCTCAAAGCACTCCCCCTCCTCTGACATGGCGTCGGTCCGGCTTCGACGTGCTTCTCCACCGCGCTTCACCCCCACCGCAAGGTAACGGCGTCGCTGGAAAGCTGAAGATGAGCTGTGCGGCCTTCTGGTTTGTTTGGTAGCCATCAAGCCATACCAAGCAGCACGAAAAAAAAAATTCAACAGTTCGAGAGCGGATTTCGTGGCGAGTGCATGCTTCTACGCTACTTAAGAGATTCAGCTTTCAAGAGATACTACAGGGGCTTGGTGGGTTGGACCAGTTTCGCTCCCCATTGCCGGACGGGGGAGTCTTGGTCAGCGCTTCAGATATTGTTGAGTCGTGAACTACACGAAGATCACACAGAGTAACAGTACAATGATTGGATAATATTGATCAAACACTGGTCCAATCAAATTTGGTCAGTTTCATTCTCAACCGAGCATACGGGGTAGGGCACGCATGTAACGCACGCGTCGAGAAAAACGCTTCGGTTGAGAACCGGCCTCAGGCAGCAGTCACCTGGACGCTCTTGGACCCGTAGGTGATCGGCAGCAACGGCCTTACCTCGCCCCTGCCCGCCACGAGAGGCGTCAGCGACGTCGCCTCCGGCAGGAACACGGGCCCCTGCACCGCGACCTTGACGCTGACCTCGTCGTTCTTCGAAGCGGTCATGATCACCGGAAGCGGCAACGGCCGTGAGTGCTCGGGGCGTCGCACGCCCTCGGGCGGTGGCGGGTAGGCCAAGTAGAGCGCCACCTGCGCCAGACTCAGCGCGGTGCCCAGCGCGTTGGGCGCGAGCACGAACATATCGCGCTGGGCGATGGCCAGCGTGGACCAGAGCGCTCCCGACACGAGGTTCGCCACGCACAGCGCGATGGGCAGCGAGGCCGCCGACTTGGAGCGCACCACCTGGCCCATCGTCTCCAGGGGCGACGCGAACAGACAGATGTTGGCCGTGACGCACACGACGCCCAGCGAGGCGGCGACGTCGGTCGGCAGCTGGTTGGTGGCGCCCCGCACGCCGGCGGCAGCGTACGCAGTGGCCGCAGTCATGGCGAGCCCCGCGCCGAGCCAGAGTTGGCGCGCGTAGCGCCGCTGGGCCGCGGAGCTGCAGCGCACGTAGACGGCGGAAAAGAAGACGCTGGTGGCCACGCCGAACGCGTTGACCACGACTAGCGGGAAGATGCTGTCGGCGACGCAGCCGTAGACACACCACATGAAGGCGTTGCAGAAGAGCATGACCACAGGCAGCAGCGACGTCTCCCCGGGCGAGCCGCGCTGCCGGATGCGCCGGAACTCGGGCCACGGCGACACGTAGAGCACCACGGACGAGGCCGTGGCCAGCACGCGCAGCAATTCGAAGGCCAGCGCCATCGGCAGCAGCAGTAAAGCAGGAGGAAGGGGAAGTGCTGCAGGTCGGGGGACGTCTGTCAACGTCAAGTCCCCCGAGGACCAGCCGATTGTAACGGTCGAGACAGTGACGCGCCCCCCGTGACACGGAACCACAACCCGACGACAGATGGTACCACTTGAAGCGGTACCAGTTGAAGTTACGTGCGCGACTAGCCCACGTCGTATCTCGGCCTGGTTCACGGCGCCAACGACGAGTGGGCCGACGCCGACAAGATCTTTTCCCCCAGACACGCGCAGGAGGGGTGTCTCCACCAGGTGCATATCCACTCCAGGCTGAGGCATCCGAACGTGCGCAGGATGCTCATGTCGGAATTCCTTTTATCGTACACGAAAGGGGGCTGCGTCTGACGGAGAGAGTCAAGACCACGTCCGTAGCCTGGCAACTGCTGCATAGTTGTGCATTGGGCTTCTAGTATCTGCACGACCGAGGTAAATCGCGCGAAAGTTTATCCATCGAAAATTGGTGAGTCGTTGGGCGACGGCAGAGGATTGTTGGGTAGCTCTGGGCTGTTAGCAGCAGACGACTCCGATGCATCGTCGATGGCCAACGACGTGCACGTTTTTGGCCTCGCTCTATTCGCACTACTTGCCAGCTCCTGAGATCCTCCTGGCAATGGCGAGAGCGTGGAGTTCCACGTAGTTCTCTAGCGAAGAAAACGGTCTCTAAGCTCTTGTGTAACATTTGTCAACTGTGCGCCCAAATGTGGAGCTGGCTGACGCTTATCGGATGGAGTGGAGTAGGCTAGTGGAAGTGCTCGAGCAGCTCAGAACTTGCGAAAGAATACCTCCATCACTAGCCGACGAGTTCGGCACACTATTGTGGGACTTCTACAAGAAATTAAGCCACAGGGCTTTGCAACGGGAATGTGAGAAGGAGGAAGCCTCTAACCAAGTTAACTGCGCGAGCTACAGAGCAAATCGCGGCATCGATCAACTCATTTCACGGTACTCTGAAGTGAGTGGGTCGACTCGAATTCATCGCTGGAAATCTGTCTGGAAGCAACTCAAGCCTCGAAACCAGGACGAGCTAGTTCCGTTTGAAGCTAGCAACGACGTCCCCGAATGGTTCATTCCGCCCAATCAAGTGGAATTTGACGATGAGGCTTTCGCATTTGGAAGTGTTCATCATGGAAAGTGGCTCGACGCAGACGTCGTGATCAAGCGGGTTCATGTGTCAACTAAGCGCCGAGAATAAATATTTGAGTGAGAGGTGATGAAGCGTTAGTGAACGTCAAACCACATGAGCTCTGCTTTTCAAATTGAGAAGTGAGATTATCCTGGCAGCTTACTAGCTGACTGGGGACAATTTCGAAGCTACGAGTCAGAGTTTACGATCTTCGAAGAGGACAGGCACATAGGTGTCACGGTCGGCTGTTGGACCTGCCCACGCAATGACCATCGCTGAGGTCGTGCGAGAGATGGACAAGCTCGCAGGGGAGGAGGAGAGAGATCAGCAACAGGAGAGTCGTGGTTCAAATTCACCTCCACAAGAAGTGGAAGACGTGGCCACGTACTAGGAAATGGCACAACCATCGCTAAGACCCTCCGAGTGGCGAAAGACTTGTGCGGCCAAGAACCAAAGTTTCTTAATTGCATCTGCTCGCGTATGCCCGGCTAGAAGATTTGTATCAGCAGCTTCTCCGTGCTGACAAACCCCTCTCCGCGCTGTTGGTGGATGATTTTTGCTTGATCTTGTGGCGGTTTTACTGCCCTCTTGAAGACAACTCGCCACTGAGCTATAACGCGACAGCGACTTTGTGCCCCTCGCGTACGATCTCCAACCAAAGCTGCGAGATTGAGCAGGATATCGACAGTTTGATCTTGCGATCGCCGGAGCTTGAAGCCTCAGATCCTGTTCATCACTGGCAATCGAAATGGGAGAGGTTCGCGACTGAGCACCGCGAAGCCTTGGATGCGTGTCTTGAAAATTCAATGGAGTACCTTGCTGAGCTGGATTCGGATACTGAGCGGTTCGAGGCGGAAGCACTAGTCCAGTTCGAAGCGCAGGGAAGACGAAAAGAAATCGAGCAGATTGGTACTGTCCCCGTGTGGTTCATTCCTCCTTATCAGGTGCAGAGGGGAGAATACATCGCTTCTGGGTCCTTCGGTTCCGTGTACCGTGGACGGTGGCTCGACACAGATGTTGCCGTCAAACGAGTGCTAACGAATTGCACGCTGCCGATGTATCGAGATCAGTTCCGACACGAGCTCGATCTGTGGTTTTCGCTGAACCACGAAAAGCTCATCATCGAAGTGGTTAGTGGCGAATATCCGTGGGGACCAAAACTCGCAGATGCCGTGGTGGCGCAAAACGTGGCTAACCGGAAACAGATCCCGCCACGTCCCAATCCTTTCCGTGACGACGAGTGGGATTTGATCGAGCTCATGTGCTGCTTCGATCCGAGCGAAAGGATCTCCATGGCTGCCGTCAGCCGAATCGCCTACGAAATCGGCAGCAACTGGGAGATGAACTAGGCTACCAACTCAAGTGGGCTCTGTAGCGCCAATGCATAAATCCGGATTGCCACCTTGCTTCGCGACTACAAGGCGCCAGCGCAGGAACTTCTCGCAAGACGATTACGATATGATAGCCCGCGGGCAACTACCGAAGAATACACCTTGGCTATTCCGTATCATCGATCCTCTAGTTGAGCCGTCTTGCCACTACTATTCGCACCACTCCACATTTTCTTCATAGCGCTGCGCCTTCTGAACTTGAGTCGACCACCTGAAGATAACTTCGTGCGTCCTACACACATCTCTGTGTTCGATGTTGCACTTTCCCACGAGCCAGAAGATAGTTTGCTGGTTGCGGTATCTAAACGAGCTCAATTATGCGATCATGCACCCGTTTCAAGAATCCGAAGAGGAAAGCGGTCCCCGACAATATATGCTGCAGCAATGCCACGGATCTTTCTAGCAGACACGTCCTCGCTCATCATCAAGCATGTTGTGAGGCGCGAAACGGGACGGTGCAGGTCAGGCGAAGGTGAAGTTGACTCTAATTCAGTCTCTCATGAGGACCATCACAGCTGAAGCAGCATGACCACCAATCCACCGACGGCACTTCCCATCTCGACAGTGAATACCCAAGCTCTAGTCCTGCCAACAAGCCCCAAGCCGTAGCGTTACAGCAGCAAAATGCTCGCGCTCTCCATCGTCAACGTGGCTGCGACGATGTCGTCTGTGGCACTATGCCTATCGCCCTACCCAGACTTCCGACGAATCCACGCACAAAAGAGCACGGGTGAGGTTCGCATCCTACCGGTGCTGATGCTGTGTTGCAACTGCGTGTTGTGGGGCTCTATGGACTCATCAGCGGCAGCTACTTCCCCGTCATGTCCATCAACATATTCGGAACCCTTACGACGGTCACGTTCGCCTCGGTTTTCTACCGCTGGTCAACAGATCGAGCCACGCTGAACAAGATGGCAGCAGGCACCGGGCTAGGACTTCTGGCAGTGGTGGCATTCACGATCCTAGCCAAGACAGGGGCCATCCCGGTGTCGACCGACCAACTGGTGGAAATCCTTGGGTACTGCGCGGTTGCCATTAACATTTGTCTGTACGCAGCCCCGCTGCAGACGATGAAGCTTGTGGTCCGAACCAAATCGTCTGCTTCACTGCCGATCACGATGTGCGTCGTGAACCTGTTCAACGGGGCGCTGTGGTGTGTGTACGCGATTCTCAAGGGCGATATGTTCGTCTTGACCCCCAACTCGTTGGGCGTGGCGATGTGCGTTGTCCAAGTGACGCTGGGCGTCAAGTATCGCCCCAAGAAGCAAGAGATCGACGAGGCTGAGGTGATCGAAGTGGTCGCAGAGACGCAGGTGCCCAAGATGATCGAAGAAATCGTCAAGATGGACAAGCTACAGGAGCCTCTTTCCCGTGCCAGGAGCGAGATGGCACTACATGTAGCGGCCACTACTTGCGCAGAGGCTGTGGCAATCGAATTCGTACGCTCCAAGTCGTACAGGGTAGTCGCGACACCACAGACACCACAGACAGCTTAGCTCTCAAGCCAGAAAAATCTTCAATACTCTCTTGTCCCCTTGCCTCCGCTACACTCGCACGCAACGAGATGTCGCCAATATCCGTTGGCAGGAAGTGGGGTCACGTAGAGAGATCGCAGTCCTTCGTGGCCAAAGGCACTGGTCTTGCAGGCGTTTCGAAAAGAGCTGCTTGGTATCAAAGGCACAGCTGTCCTAATAAGCCGGCTCGACTTCCCCATACACCCAGTAGCACTGTCTTTTGTTTGAACATGGCTGCTGCTGCGCGGGGCCGGATGCAACTAGGTTGCATAGTGGCGCATGGGTGTATGACTGCAACCGAGATAGACAAAGCGTTTCAACAAGCGCTCTATGGTCAATTCACCAACTCAAACTCGGACGAAGCCGGCTTCCGTAAGAATCGAAGGCCATGAAACCCACGCCATGATGCACTAGTATTTGTCGGTCAAGTACAATACGGCCAACACGCTTGCCGTTTTAAAAGCACTCGTTTCGGGTGTTCGCGTGTCTTGCAGTCGCTTTGAGAGCGCAGGTTTAAAGCTTCAGTTTGCAGTATCACGAGGTCAAAGCTGGCGAACACCACTTTCCATTTTTGCCGCGGAGCACCAAAGCGTCTTACTCGACAAGCTACAGTCGACCTCATCCATGCTCGCGCTCTCCATCGTCAATGTTGCAACGACCATTTCGTCCGTGGCGCTGTGTCTATCGCCCTACCCAGACTTTCACCGGATTCACAAGACAAAACGCACCGGTGAAGTCCGTATCCTGCCCATGATCATGTTGTGCTGCAACTCGACGATGTGGGGCTTGTACGGGGTTGCCATCGAGAGCTATTTCCCTGTCGTCTCCATCAACGTGTTTGGGGCGCTTGTCGCAACGGCGTTCGTTGCCGTGTTCTACCGTTGTACGACGCAGCGTGCCACGCTGAACATGATACTAGCATGCACGACAGCGGCGCTCCTTTCAGTGGCGATTTTCACGTTTCTCGCGAAAGCAGAGGCTGTCTCCGTGTCACCCAGCCAGCTAAAGACTGCGCTTGGATACTGCGCCGTTACCGTCAAGACCTGTCTCTTTGTGTCGCCGCTACAGACGACGAAGCTGGTGATACGCACCAAGTCCTCGGCTTCACTGCTGGTCACGATGTGCGTCGTCAACTTGATCACTGGGGTGGTCTGGGTCTTGTTCGCTCTGCTCAGTAATGACATGTTCATCGTTGCCCCCAACGCTCTCGGTGTCTTCCTATGCATCATTCAGGTCGGCTTGTGCATCAAGAACCGCCCCGAGCCTGAGGTCGACGACGCGGAAGATACATCATCCATTGTTGGGATCAGCATAGTTGAAGATGTTGGGCCCCAGTCGAGCCCCACGAAAAAGGTGCAATTCGCTCCAAACTCCGAGGCCGCGGTCATCACCTTCGCGCCTGCATCGTCGTACGAAGACTTCGAAACTCCAAGACCAGCCTAAGACAATATACTCACGCATTCGTCGACAATTGATGTCGATACATTCTGCACTGCAACTTGACATTCCCCGCCGACTTCGACTGATCTGCCACTAGCGTGCAGTCAGCAGTGTCGACCAGAAAGCTGGAGATTCCAACGCCGTCAACGGCTATATGATCCTTATTTTTGCGCTCAAGGCATTGTTGGTATTTCAGGCTTGTCGTCCTGCTTCGGTGTCTGAGCAACCCGGATCCTGCTCCTGCGGTGGTCGGGATGCCCAGCATGGGTCATTCCCTGTGTTGCTGGCCGTTTGACTCGAGGTTTGCCCTACCTACTGGTTCTTGGCTCTGACGACAACTCTCCCCACCGTCGCCCGGGCTGCAAGATGGCAGCCGTCCTCGGAGCGCTCCGAGTGCTCACGACCGTAGCGGCCCTCATGGTCGGCATCTCGCCGCTGCCGGACTTCTATCGCATCCACAAGACGCAGTCGACGGGCGAGGTGTCCATCCTGCCGATCACGCTGCTGTTCTGCAACAGTTTTCTCTGGTCGATCTATGGGTGTTGGTCCAACAACATTTTCCCCGTCCTAGTCTGCAATGTGTACGGCATGTCCACGTCCGTGGTCTTCAGCTCCATCTTCTACCGCTGGAGCTCCGACCGCGCGGCCGTCCACAAGATCTGGACCCGAGCGGCTTGCGTCCTCACCGCTGCCACACTGTACTTGGTCCTCGGCAGCTGCGGGGCTACGGGCCAGACCCACGACGGGGTGGCCTCCACCTTCGGCTTCATCGCTGTGACCATCAACATCGCGCTGTACGCCTCGCCCCTGGCGAACATGAAGAAGGTGGTCGAGACCAAGGACGCGTCCTCGCTGCCGATCACGATCAGCGCCGTGTTCCTCGGGAACGCCGCGCTGTGGGTGGTCTACGCCATCGCGGCCGGGGACATGTTCGTCATGGTGCCCAACCTGCTCGGCATGCTCCTGTGCGCGGCTCAAGTTGCGCTGTACATCAAGTTCCGCCCCAGTCGCGACCAGGACGCGAGCGAGGCCACCAACTTCGGCAAGAGCAAGCTGGCGGAGGGACCCCAGACGCACTGGGACCACCTCGCTCGCTGGTTCAAGAACCCACTGGGCTACGAGCTGCTGAGCGCGCCGGTGGTGCCCCTCCCGAGATAAGCGGCGCAGCGTTCTGAAAGCAGGCGAGGCGAGTCAAACACGACGCCATGGGGCTGGAGCACGGAGACATCTGAAGCGGAACTCACTAGCGTTTGACACGGAAGCATCAGTGGTGAGGAGGTGCAGGGCAGCACTATCAAATGCCCTCGTGTTGGCGTCCAGCGCGTCTTCGAATCAACCGCCGCGCAAGTTTTTATAATACGAATCCATACAGACGATTTTATCCTTGACAGCTGCAACAAGGCGGAAGCTCACCCCGGAACCTCGGGATCACGGTCACTATCCCGATACAGTTAACGAAAAATACACAAGAACAACCAAAACCGCCGATTAGAGGACAGCATCGACAAATAAATAATGCTCCGTGGCAAGGAAACCCCGCTGCATAATGGCATGCGAAGCCAACGACACATCAATTATGACAGGTATGTGCTAAGCTTACGTTGTATTATGCTTTGCAATGCGTTTGTCGTTTTCACCTAGTGTTTTGCCCGAGTTATAATATCTGGCGCCCGATATAGAAACAGATGGAACCAAGTTATTTTCACCAGCCTCGATATCGATCTCGATTTACGCTATCTGTGGTCGAATTGCCGATCCAAAAACGCAATTCGGGCCGATTTATTTTAAATCGCGATGGCTGTGTACGGATTATAATGCCGTGCTTTATATATATAAAATATGCAATTGGACACTTACATCTGGACACTTGACGAGTTCGCGCTGCCGATCTGTCGAAGCACCGCAGTTTCCGAAAACCTTCATCGTGCACAAGTGCAGCATGCACTCTCCCGACTACCGTTGACGAGCTGTTTTTCTTATGCATGTGTATGGAATCTGTATGCAGTATGTTAGCGATATATTTGGGCCTAACGTGCGAACACTGCAGCGTTGGTACAAGTTGTTTTTGACCGATGGTGTGGTTGATGAAGGAGATCGAACTAACCGCTCGTCGCGTTGGCCGAGTGCCGTGGTTACCCGTGTTCGAAAGTACGTGAAAGCCCACCCTACATTTTATTTAGAGGAGCTACAGCGGTTCATACGAAACGCTTTTCCTAAAGTAAATGGTAGCGTAGTATCAACATGTGGTCTTACATCGCGGGAGCTGCTCGCGCCACAGAGAAGCGGAAAGCCCAGTGTTGCAGGAGCCGCTCGTGCACTCACAGACGGAGCTAACGAGCCATTAAACACGTCCAACAGAGCCGTACCGGAGTAGCAGTAGCCGGCGGCGTTACCTCGGTGTCCTGAGAACCAACGATGCGCCCGTTCTGTTAAGTAGGAAGAGGTGGTGCGACTTACCTACGGCTGGAGGTCGATTTACTACCGTCTCGCATTTTTATGTCTTCGAATTATTTTATCTCAGAGATCGATCTAAGCCCTAAATCCGAGCGACAAAATATCTGCAAACCACAATACTATTGTGCCTTGCATGCTTTCTGTCTAAACAACGACGTAATTCGTTGTTTTAGCAAATCATGGCGATAAGCCCATCATTAAGTTAGGAGGCTAACTCGTCGATTTAAGATAGAATAGCTGCTAAGACAACGAGTTAACGTTGAGTTGTGCCTACTTTCGTTGAATGGCTGGAGTAAATCCGACAATACTACGGTCCTGACATTCTAACTCGCTCGCTTCGTCTGATTGCTTTTCAGTCGATCATGATATCGATTGACATGCGCTGGCGATCTATCGTACTAACCTACCGCTACGATATTGATCTAACGGTTGTGGCTTCAGTGATGGGAGTGTCAACGCGGTCCATCTCTCGCTGGGGCTATCTGTTCCGTCGGCGTGGTAACGTCATTCCAAACGGTCGAATCGAACGGAAGACGCGCTGGCCTCCAGTGACTATCAAGTTTGTGAAGGACTTCGTCGAAGAACATCCCTGTTTTTATATCGAGGCGCTGCAAGCAGCTTTAAAGCCAGCGTTTCCTGTACTACCAAACATTTCTACTGCTACTATATGCCGTGCGCTGAAATTCGACCTTGGTTTAACGCGCAAGGTCCTGACGAAGAGAGCGAGAGAAAGTGTCCCCGCCGAAATCGATGCTTACTTCAAGAAGTTCTATTCTTGCAGCCATTCTTGCAGCGACAACCGATCTATTCTTGCAGTAGCAACCCGTTTATTCTTGTTCTGCGTTGTGCTTGGGATTGGCGGTTGATTAGCTTATTTTTAACTTAGTTAGGCTGCGATATATGATCATCGCGAAGGATTTGCTAGTTGGTTTAGAGCCTTAATCGCATGCCAAAGTTCGTGCAAAGCACAATAATACTAAGTGTTATATTTGATTAATTACGCAGACCATCAACAGTGCTGGCATCCCAATAATTTGCGTTCTGCAGGGTCCAGGTCGGCAGGTTTTGTGTTTTGAGGTTTTGTTCTTTCGTTGTAGTATTTTTTGTCAAAATACCATTTCATACCAGAGTCGGAGATCCTGACGGCTGCCGCAGCGCTGGAGGCTGCCAACAAGGCAGCCCCCGTCAAGCCCGCGAGCTCGTACAGCAGTTTCAACAAGACGCCGTCCACGACATCGTTCGTCCCGCACGCGTACCACTCGGTCTGCTGGTCATGGCTGCCGCCAACTTAACTGCGACAAGGATAAATTCAAAAATTGTGCATCACTGTTCATGTACGTTAAGAGCCAACGGTATTTGCTGCTACTTCTTACGACGTCTCTGGAAGAGAGGTAACCGGGCACGGAGTAGTGGCTGCCGGTGCAGTGGTCACCGGTGCATCGGTCGTGTCCGGAAGAGAAGTCACCGGGCAAGGCGTCGTTGCCGCCGGAGCCGTCGTCACGGGCGCATCGGTCGTGTCCGGAAGAGAAGTCACCGGGCAAGGCGTCGTTGCCGCCGGTGCAGTGGTCACCGGTGCATCGGTCGTGTCCGGAAGAGAAGTCACCGGGCAAGGCGTCGTTGCCGCCGGAGCCGTCGTCACCGGTGCATCGGTCGTGTCCGGAAGAGAGGTCACGGGACACGGAGTAGTAGTTGCTGGCACGTCCGTGTCCGGGAGCGAAGTCACGGGACATGGAGTAGTGGTCGCCGGCACGTCCGTGTCTGGGAGCGAAGTAACTGGGCACGGCGTTGTGCTCGCCGGTGCGGTGGTATCCGGCAGCGAAGTCACGGGACACGGAGTAGTAGCCGCCGGAGCATCCGTATCAGGAAGAGAAGTAACCGGGCACGGAGTAGTAGTTGCTGGCACGTCCGTGTCCGGGAGCGAAGTCACGGGACACGGAGTAGTAGTTGCTGGCACGTTCGTGTCCGGGAGCGAAGTCACCGGGCACGGAGTAGTAGTTGCTGGCACGTCCGTGTCCGGGAGCGAAGTCACGGGACATGGAGTAGTGGTCGCCGGCACGTCCGTGTCTGGGAGCGAAGTAACTGGGCACGGCGTTGTGCTCGCCGGTGCGGTGGTATCCGGCAGCGAAGTCACGGGACACGGAGTAGTAGCCGCCGGAGCATCCGTATCAGGAAGAGAAGTAACCGGGCACGGAGTAGTAGTTGCTGGCACGTCCGTGTCCGGGAGCGAAGTCACGGGACACGGAGTAGTAGTTGCTGGCACGTTCGTGTCCGGGAGCGAAGTCACCGGGCACGGAGTAGTAGTTGCTGGCACGTCCGTGTCCGGGAGCGAAGTCACGGGACATGGAGTAGTGGTCGCCGGCACGTCCGTGTCTGGGAGCGAAGTAACTGGGCACGGCGTTGTGCTCGCCGGTGCGGTGGTATCCGGCAGCGAAGTCACGGGACACGGAGTAGTAGTTGCTGGCACGTTCGTGTCCGGGAGCGAAGTCACGGGACACGGAGTAGTAGTTGCTGGCACGTCCGTGTCCGGGAGCGAAGTCACGGGACATGGAGTAGTGGTCGCCGGCACGTCCGTGTCCGGGAGTGAAGTAACCGGGCACGGCGTTGTGCTCGCCGGTGCGGTGGTATCCGGCAGCGAAGTCACGGGACACGGAGTAGTAGCCGCCGGAGCATCCGTATCAGGAAGAGAAGTAACCGGGCACGGAGTAGTGGTCGCCGGCACGTCCGTGTCTGGGAGCGAAGTAACCGGGCACGGAGTAGTGGTCACCGGTACGGTGGTATCCGGCAGCGAAGTCACGGGACATGGAGTAGTGGTCGCCGGCACGTCCGTGTCTGGGAGCGAAGTCACCGGGCACGGAGTCGTAGAGGACGGAGTCGAGGTCACCGGCGTATTAGTGTCCGGAAGCGAGGTCACGGGGCACGGAGTCGTAGAGGACGGAGTCGAGGTCACCGGCGCATTAGTGTCCGGAAGCGAGGTCACGGGGCACGGAGTCGTAGAGGACGGAGTCGAGGTCACCGGCGCATTAGTGTCCGGAAGCGGAAGTCACGGGGCACGGAGTCGTAGAGGACGGAGTCGAGGTCACCGGCGCATTAGTGTCCGGAAGCGAGGTCACGGGGCACGGAGTCGTAGAGGACGGAGTCGAGGTCACCGGCGCATTAGTGTCCGGAAGCGAGGTCACGGGGCACGGAGTCGTAGAGGACGGAGTCGAGGTCACCGGCGCATTAGTGTCCGGAAGCGAGGTCACGGGGCACGGAGTCGTAGAGGACGGAGTCGAGGTCACCGGCGCATTAGTGTCCGGAAGCGAGGTCACGGGGCACGGAGTCGTAGAGGACGGAGTCGAGGTCACCGGCGCATTAGTGTCCGGAAGCGAGGTCACGGGGCACGGAGTCGTAGAGGACGGAGTCGAGGTCACCGGCGCATTAGTGTCCGGAAGCGAGGTCACGGGGCACGGAGTCGTAGAGGACGGAGTCGAGGTCACCGGCGCATTAGTGTCCGGAAGCGAGGTCACGGGGCACGGAGTCGTAGAGGACGGAGTCGAGGTCACCGGCGCATTAGTGTCCGGAAGCGAGGTCACGGGGCACGGAGTCGTAGAGGACGGAGTCGAGGTCACCGGCGCATTAGTGTCCGGAAGCGAGGTCACGGGGCACGGAGTCGTTGAAGATGGAGCTGCTGTCGATGTTGATGACGGCGTAGACGTTGAAGGGGCAGTCGTATCGGGCAATGAAGTCACGGGGCAAGGTGTTGTGGCCGAAGATCCCGTTCCAGAGGTGCTCGAATCCGGTAACGACGTTACAGGACATGGCGTCGTCGTCGAGCCCGTCTCGGAAGCACCTGTGTCCGGCAACGAAGTCACCGGGCAGGGAGTAGTCGTTGAGCTGGATGAACCTGTTTCGGGAGACTTCGTGTCAGGGAGTGATGTCACGGGGCACGGGGTCGTCGTCGACGCAGATGAACCTACTGTAGTAGGCGCCGCAGTGTCAGGCAATGAAGTCACCGGACACGGAGTAGTCTCCGATTCAGTGCCCGAAGCCTCTGTATCCGGCAAGGAAGTCACTGGGCAAGGCGTCGTAGCCTCTGTGTCTGGCAGCGAGGTGACGGGGCAGGGAGTAGTGACTTCTGTATCCGGTAGCGACGTCACGGGGCACGGGGTGGTCGTCTCCGTGTCTGGAAGCGATGTCACGGGACACGGGGTGGTCGTCTCTGTATCTGGCAGCGAGGTCACGGGACAGGGGTGGTTGTCTCTGTATCTGGCAGCGAGGTCACGGGGCACGGGGTCGAGGTCACTGTATCAGGAAGAGAAGTCACCGGGCAGGGGGTCGAGGTCTCTGTATCTGGAAGTGAAGTCACTGGGCAGGGCGTCGTAGCATTCGTGTCCGGCAAACTTGTCACTGGGCACGGCGTCGAGCTGCTGCCCGTGCAGCCCACGGACGGGAAGACGCAGCCCCACGTGTCTCCGTTCACGATGGTGCACTCGGCGTCCTCCTTGGCTGTGCACTGCGATCCGTCGTAGGACGGCAGGTACGAGTGGCAGTCGGCCGTGGCCACGTCGCCCTTGAGCGGGCAGGCCGTGCCGGCGGGGGCGCTGCCGGCGCCCGAGCAGACGGCGCCGCGCGAGGCCGCGATCGTGTAAGTGGCGTCTCTGCAGACGGACACGTCGGTGTCGGCCGAGACGACGGCGGCGACGGCCAGCGCCGCGGCTAGGAGCGTCGTGCTGACCTTCATAGCGAGTCTCTCCGAGGGAGGAAAATGGCGAGTGAGCCCATGCACTCAGTCACTGGGCAGCCGACGCAGACGCCTGCCGCAGCGGCATGGTTCGTGCCCGCTCCATAGCGGATACAAGCGGCACTGGGGATCCATCCCTGGTCCGCGGCTTCAGCAGTGCACAGAGCGCCTGCGAGCACGGAGCAGACGCCATGCAGACACTCCCCCAGCTGTTTGGCTGGGTGAATAGTTGGGTGGATAGAGTCAGGAAACCCGTTTCTGAGGCGGGTTTAGTGACTGTCGGTTTGTTTAGCACACAGCATCTGGCGCGGATTTTGGGTTCTGGTACCGTCGTTGGAGACCTCTGGGTGGTGGGGTGCGCCGAGATCAGGCCGTCTTGGCTGTGACAGGCGTGACTTGCGGCTTCACCGGGCTACTCTTCTGACAGCGCTTGAAGCGCGAGAGCCCTGCCGCGCCGCGAATCTGTTTGAAAATGCCCAGGATGTTGGGGGGGCGACAGGGCTCCGGGCCCCCGCCTGATACTGTTGGCTGCGCTCTGGTCTTTGCAAGACCACACCCGCTGGTTAAGCTTACCGTCGCTGGCCTCGTCCAGGTGAGCAGCGCCTCCATTCCCATTCGAACAGAGAGAAACGTGCACCTCCTCTATCATCGCAAGCGCTGCTCATGGAAGCTGCCGGTCTACGGGGCTCAGCCACCTCTTGCCTGGCGCACTCCGCAGCACGGTCAATCCTCACGTGCCGGCGCCGCGGATCATCTCAGGGCAAGGGTGGAAGCAGTGTCAACCAGCAGTGAAGCAAGGACCGGGGGAAGCAAGATGCAGAACGTCGCGGATTCAATTTCCGGAGTTAGCTAAATGAAAGTCCGACAATCAAGAGCATCGACAGCCTGCGCTTCGGCTGAAGCGTGCACTAAAGCTACAGGGGCCTTACTGCGACTGCTGCTGCTGTTCCTGGCTCTGATCGGGGAGCGAGGTCACCGGGCAAGGAGTGGTGGGCGACGGCGTCGTCGTGGGAGCTGTAGTCGTGTCCGGAAGTGAGGTTACGGGGCAAGGAGTGGTGGGCGACGGCGTCGTCGTGGGAGCTGTGGTCGTGTCCGGAAGTGAAGTCACGGGGCAGGGCGTGGTGGACGACGGCGTCGTCGTCGGAGCCGCGGTCGTGTCCGGCAGCGAAGTCACGGGGCAAGGCGTGGTGGACGACGGGGTCGTCGTGGGAGCTGCGGTCGTGTCCGGAAGTGAAGTCACAGGGCAAGGCGTGGTGGGCGACGGCGTCGTCGTGGGAGCTGTAGTCGTGTCCGGAAGTGAGGTTACGGGGCAAGGAGTGGTGGGCGACGGCGTCGTCGTGGGAGCTGTGGTCGTGTCCGGAAGTGAAGTCACGGGGCAGGGCGTGGTGGACGACGGCGTCGTCGTCGGAGCCGCGGTCGTGTCCGGCAGCGAAGTCACGGGGCAAGGCGTGGTGGACGACGGGGTCGTCGTGGGAGCTGTAGTCGTGTCCGGAAGTGAAGTCACAGGGCAAGGCGTGGTGGGCGACGGCGTCGTCGTGGGAGCTGTGGTCGTGTCCGGAAGTGAAGTCACGGGGCAGGGCGTGGTGGACGACGGCGTCGTCGTCGGAGCCGCGGTCGTGTCCGGGAGCGAGGTCACTGGGCACGGAGTAGTCGCCGAGGCCTTCGAAGCGCCAGTTTCCGTGTCCGGGAGCGAGGTCACTGGGCACGGCGTAGTCGCCGAGGCCTTCGAAGCGCCTGTTTCCGTGTCGGGAAGAGAAGTCACCGGGCAAGGAGTAGCGGCCGAAGCCGTTGTATCGGGCAGCGAGGTCACGGGGCACGGCGTCGTCGCGGTAGCCTTAGAAGCACCAGTTTCCGTGTCTGGCAGCGACGTCACAGGGCAGGGCGTCGTGGCGTTCGTGTCCGGCAAGCTCGTCACGGGGCACGGGGTCGTAGCGTTCGTGTCGGGCAAGCTCGTAACGGGGCAGGGCGTCGTAGCATTGATGTCGGGCAAGCTCGTAACGGGGCAGGGCGTCGTAGCATTCGTGTCCGGCAAACTTGTCACTGGGCACGGCGTCGGGCTGCTGCCCGTGCAGCCCACGGACGGGAAGACGCAGCCCCACGTGTCTCCGTTCACGATGGTGCACTCGGCGTCCTCCTTGGCTGTGCACTGCGACCCGCCGTAGGACGACAGGTACGAGTGGCAGTCGGCCGTGGCCACGTCGCCCTTGAGCGGGCAGGCCGTGCCGGCAGGGCGCTGCCGGCGCCCGAGCAGACGGCGCCGCGCGAGGCCGCGATCGTGTAAGTGGCGTCTCTGCAGACGGACACGTCGGTGTCGGCCGAGACGACGGTGGCGACGGCCAGCGCGGCCGCCAGGAGCGTCTTGGCGGCGATGGCCTTCATGTTTCAAGCAGAGGTTGGTTAGGTACAGGAGCCGGGCGGAAGTCCTGTGAGAGCTACGCCGGGGAATTGGGAAGTGGCCATGGAGAGGCAAAACAAAGGCACGAGCAGCTCCGCCATGATAGCAGAGTTGCAGTTGCGCCGCGCGAAGCAGGGGCAGCGGCTTCCTCACTCGGGCTCCGTATGCGCCGATCGTCTGCTTGGACCGACTCGCAGCAGATTCCCTGGGACAGCCGGATTGAACCGCGAGGGGATTCCGTGCGTACCATGTACATCATGTAAACTCGCGGCAACTTCAGCCTCGAGCACGAGTGCAGCAGTGGTGAGCTCGGTCAGGAGTGAGGCGCCCTACAGCCTACATGTACGCACATACCTGGTACATTACGAGCGCGATCGCCCGCGGCGGAGAGAGCTCGAGCACGGGCCGAGGTAGGGATCTATCACGGCGACGACAATGCGCAGCAGCGTCTTTGCGCAACGGCGGGATTGTCACCGAGTCGGCGGGGCTGATTGCCCTCGCTCGCTCCTCGGCAGCGGTGATCCGCGCCAGATGAAGCGGCTTCACGGTCTGGAGCGAGCGGTGCAGAGGTGTCAGTAACACTGTCGCCTCCGGGGTAGAGGTGGCTTTGACGAGATTGACATGTAGCTACAGTACCGTAGCAGATGCTCGCTTGGCGTATTATTGATTTGCAATTGATGTGTTTTTTTCGCGAGTTTTCTTCACTTGCTGCCGTTCACGGCAGCTTAGCCAGCATTCAACCTCAAGAGCATGCCGTGTGTGCATTTTAGCTCATATCCAAGTCCAAAGCAGTCGCTACTGTGGTGTTCTAGTTACTAGTATTCATCGGACTCGAACCAAACCACGCTATCTTGCTGCGCAGCGTCATGGCCTAGGTCGGGTTACGCAAGCTGCTCCAAGCAGAGCTTACATGCATCTCCTCCTCCTTCCACCTCGCTTCAGCCTTCGAGTTCAAGTGCTGTTAATGGTAAAATTACCGAAGCGGCGACCAGCAACGTTACAGGGCTTGCTTTGTTGTGGTACGGCCGATATCGGTAACATCAAACCCATAGCCCAGAAGAAACTTGACAACTACCGATAATGCAGTTGGAGGAAAGAGGGTAGACGCCCTCTTTCCTCCAACTGCATTTTCGGAAAGGTTGCCAGTGAGAGTGAACACCTCATCGTTGCCCGGACTCCATGGGAAGAAGGTGCTCGCGTTTGGTCAGGATACTATTTACGGTGCAGCCCTCATGGCATTCTTTTCGAGAAGGAGAGCGTTGCTGTCAGGCTTGCGTTGGACACCGCCATGAAACCACCTCGGGGAGGCAGGAATGGAGAGCTAAATGTTGTGCCGGTGGAGAACAGCGCTGGGTTGGAAACTGCTGCGCTGGGGCGAGATGGAAACGGACGCTGCCCCGCCTCAATTATCTTTTGAATCCGCTGGCAGTGCGGTTGAATATTGCAGGAGGATCTCACGGCCATGGTGTCTAACTTGATCATTCCTGAACTTCCAGCGCCGGGCCACAAGCTACAAACAAGAACAACGCTCGACGTAGTATGCCACATTTTCTGTATCGCGCCGCCGTCGCGTCGACGGCGGTACTCTCCGCTGCTTGGGCATGTTTGGCAAACGCCCAAGTGTACTCGAACAGCAGTAGCGCGGACACTGAAGCCCCTGGTATTGAAGCAGTGAGCTTCGGAGTGGGGTGCGGCAGCGACATGGAGTACCCAGCGACGACGGATGACTCGACGGCGCAGCCCCGTTTCGCGTACTTGGTGACGAACCCATTGGCGGAGTTCATCGCCGTTCACTTCAAGGACTTCAATTTGCCCGATAGCGACTACGTCCAGGTGCGATCGGCTGACCCCGCGTCACTAGATAAGCGGGTGTTGCAGTTCCGTGGTAACGAGACCAACGGGGAATTTTACGCTTCCGGGCTGTCGACTACTTCAGTGATGGTCGAGTTGTTTACGGAGGCAGCAAGCTCAGTTCAAGCAGCAAACACGTCAGAGTGCGTAGGCTTCGTAGTGGACAGCTTCCAGTATTTGGGCCAGGAGCCTTCGCTTAGTGGGGCCAAGGAAGAGATTTGCGGCGCGGACAACAGCCAGGAAGCTCGGTGTTATACAGACTACTCGAATGCTTTCCAGGCATCTAACACTGTAGCCCGCCTCCTCATCAAGAAGTCAACCGGTTCCTTCTTTTGCACGGGCTGGCTCATCGGTAGTGAAGGTCATCTCATTACCAATCACCACTGCATCTCGGAACAAGACCATGCGAGCAACACCGAATTCGAGTTTATGGCCGAGGGGGCTTATTGCAGCGTCGATTGCGCCAGCGCTCGGGCCTGCATGGGAACCATCGAGGCAACATCCGCAACACTCATCTACGCCGACCCAACGCTAGACTATGCTCTCGTGCAGTTGCCAATCAATTTGTCATGGAAGTACGGCTATTTGCGCCTTCGGTCCGGCGGTGCGGTGATGGATGAACGCATTTACTTGGCGGGCCACCCGGCTGGCTGGGGCAAGCGCATCGCGATTAAGACCGATGACGGCTGGGGAGCGGTGACGTCTTTGACCATGGGAGGTTGCGCGGCGAACCAAGTTGCGTACTACCTGGACACTCAGGGTGGTTCATCAGGCTCTCCGATCATCGCTTGGCAAGACAACATGGTCGTCGCCTTGCACCACTGTGGTGGTTGCCCGAACACAGCCATCGACAGCGCCGACCTGGTAAACGACATGCGCTGGCGCGGCATTTTACCCGAAAATGCGAGCACCTAAATTCGCGCTCCATGTCCACGGACGTGTATTTGCAGCCATGTGCGTGGTTGCAATGAGCTTGAAAACTTCATCCTTCTTTCCCTGAAACAACATGAAACAACATTTCATTTCAGCAAATCATATGCATGCCAAAACTAAAAATTGAATATGCTAGCTCTTGATACAAAGGTTATCGTAGCGATTCGGCTCTCAATTCTCTATGTCTCCGATTTTACAGCTATCTGGACACATAGGTTTAGTGAAATGCGAAGAGTATACCGAAACCCCTGTTATGCGATACACCAAAGCGTAGTTACAGAGACCAGTGACGCTACTAGTGATGAAGCTCATGTGGTATACAGTGTTTTGCCTCAATAGCGCAGTCGTACTTTGTATACAATTTCTCAAGTAAATGGGGTGACAGAGGTTTTACTAGTCGACTACGAGTGGGAGTAGGTCGCAATGATGCCGCGCAAGCGCTCAACTTCAGGCGCTGCAGCCTCTAAGTCGACCGCACCCGACTCGCCGTGAGCTCTCTTCCAGCGAATCCCGTAGCGAGATTGCACGTGGCGTAGCCAAGACCAGGTAAAGCTTGGTAGTGACGACGGCGGAATTTCTAGAAGCCTGGCGATTTTGCGAGCCCGCATGACGATCATCTCGCCAGTAAGCGACACTTGGATGTCCTCGCACATGAGGACGTACTCAACAACGCAGTAGGGAGAGTTTGGTTTTGGCCACCACAGCGAGCTCAACGTTGGTAATGGCAGGCAGCTGGCGGCGGAGGTCACAAATCTGCAGCTCCTGCTGCTTCGTGAGGCGTTGGCGCTTCTGGAAAGGCTTCGGAAGAGACGGCATTGCAGACTCGATGCTTGTAGACTTGGTTAGGCTTGGCTAATGAAAGAATGAGGAGCGAGTCGCTCCGGTCGCTCCGACCGACCAAGGTGATCTTGGCGCGCAATGACATGAGTGTGACGCTTTTTGTTTTGACGTTTTCCCCTATGTCCTCGGTTGTGGTAATTTGATTGGCGGAACCATACTGTCGATGGCGTGATTGGCTGAATCTTGCTGTTCGTGAAAAACAGGGTGATTATATATAGTCTGCGAGGTTATTAGATGTGATGGCTGCGCTATTGAGGCAAAACACTGTATTCACTTAGCGCTACAACGCGAAATGCGTCGTCGAAGTCATCGTCTAAGCTAAACTCATTAACTTCTCGATCAAATGATCTCGTACTGAGCACTGCATCAACGACGTCTTGGGCATTTTCGCAAACTACATCCTCATCATGCTCAATGTCGGGGTGCAGGCCCTCATCCAGCAGCTCGATCAGCTTGCATTTTTTTAAGCCCGCCATCTTGCCGGGGGGCCTTGGCCGGCCCGGCAAGCGCTTTCTTCCTTTGGGTTGTCTCGGAGCCATCAAATGGCAGAATGAGCTCGGGAGAGGTAGATGGGGCGCTTGTACGCGATAACGTAGGTTGCACGGTATTGCTTCCCGATAGCTCTCTCATTGGCTAGATTGGCACTGTATGCGATAACATATAGTATGCGATAACACAGGCAATTCGGTAAATACGTACATTCAAAACGAGAAGCTACCAACACGGGATTTGCTGTCCTGGGTACAGCTATAGTGGAGGTGTTTGGTCACCACACTCCCCAAGCTCTCTTATAGATTTATAGCTGCTGTAAGAGGAAACCTATCATTTAACATACAAACTACTATTCCGCATGGAAGTATGAGATGAGCACATAGAGGCGATTGCCATTCTCCTGGTGGCGTTGACAACGTTCTGTACGCTGGTGTCCCGCAATCCGTGGGCAAACATGTACATCTGGAGCTTTTGCGCCCCTTCTAGTGCCTCGCCGTGCGAGTTCCTCCTCGCCAACACCGTCACTCTCGCTGTCGCTTGAAGACTCCTCGCGTGTTACATAGAACGGATCCAATAAATCTAACCTATATATCAGCAGTTCTAGATCTCCAAGCTCCGTTTCCCTCGGTTCACTGTCGCGCTCCAGCCTAGCGCTCACGCTCGTTGACACAATCCGGGTATGAAGCAGTGTCGAATTGTCGCCTCCTAAACAGCGTTCCACGCGACGGAGTTTGTTATTTTCGTAGATAGTGAGGTGCTGACGCGACGAGACCATTGTTGTACTCCTGATCGTGTTTAAAAATGTCCCACCTGTTCCCCACTCCTCTTACAATGTGTAGTTTTGGTTTGGCGGGGGAGCTCTCTTACACTCTTACAGCCTAATAGTGAATCAAACTTGAGGAGGAGGAGGAGCTGATGGGGGCCGGCGGGGAGATTGAGAAGTGCTCTCTCCCCGACCAAACGCCGGCAACCAGCACGACTGGTTGTCGGAGCCCCTTTATTAACTAATACACTTTATACCTAAATATAGCTAGAGGTATCTAGTCATATAAACTGATACACTCACCCCACCCAAGAAGGAATAGCCTCATACCTGAAAGCTGCTCGTCCTCTCGCTCTTGTCCTCGTCCTGCTGTCTGGTCTTGCTTGCCCTTGAGCTCTTCTCGCGTCCTTGCAATGGTTCGGCTGCCTCCGCAGCGCACAACCAATCTTACTTCCTTCGCTCCGCTCGGGTCCAGCGTCTCGCTCCTCGGCCATTGCGCATAGATTCCGCTCTTCGGTTTGCCATGGTCCGTTCAACGCATCCGCTTGGTCGTCGAGTTGGTGTCCGTGCATCGTCCGCTGTCCCTCCTGTTGTCCGGCTTCGACCGATGCATGCGCTGGCGTCTCCGAGGGCCGGTCGCCGTTATACGGTGTGGTCCATCGACAACCGTCGAGGCGCCCCTGGTGCCTACGAATATCGAGTGGTATGGGCGGGTTACACGGATTACGCAAGCCGTACCTGGGAGCCCCGCGCAGCCTTGCTTGCTGAGGACGACGACTTCAGCCAAGATCTCGAGGTCGTGGACTCCTGGAAGGACTCCGGAGAGTGTATTTCCTTCGACCGGTACTGCACCGAGCGCGACATCCCTCTGCCCATCGAAGCTGATCCAGCCAGCCGCTGTGGGTTCGTGGCGCTGTTGATCGCTGCAAATCTCGTTGGGCTTCGCGACTGGTCGTCCCCGGCTCTCGTCGACCAATATGTGGCTGATGTGCTCCAGCCACACCACGGCTCGACGGCAGTTGTGTGGCCCACACTGCTCCGTTTTACCAAGTGGCTCAATCGCCGTGCTCGGGCGCTGGGTAAGCCGGAGGTACACCAGTATACCCTTGCGCATAACCTGCATACCGACAGCTTTTCCGGTCAAAACACCACGGCTTACCTGCTCGCGATGGGCCTGGCGCACGGTGTGTACGTCTGCGCTGGGTACCACCCACATCCGCGTCGCCGGGCGCACTGTTTCGTCCTCGAGGTGACTCCAAGCGGGTGATTCACCACTGATGCCGATGTCGTTCGTGAAGCGCTGCGGGAGTATGGGTCCTCGTGACTTGCGGGCTTGATCTTCGTTCGACGAGTGGTGGTTTAGAGGGGGTTTCTTCACAGTGTCGTAAATTTACCAAAATATACATGATTTCTTGACTTGACTTAAGTATGCTTTGGCTTAGATACTTTCCGCCATAGGTAGCTCTCGAAATCATGTGTACCACACCACATAGCCAAAATTGCACTTATGGCCGCTTACTGCTTCCGTTGTGCTTGCGCGTGCTGCGCCGTATGTTGTCCGCTGGCTTGGTAACTTTTCGGCGTTTGCATGATCGCCGTGGTTGCTTTGCTTCAAACTCTTGAACCAGTCCGGAAACTTGGTGTAGATTCCCTATCGGTTCCCAGGTAGGCTTCTCCTCACCCACCCACCGAATGAGGTACTGCCACGATCCTTGGCGCTTGCGCTTATTGAGCACAGCTTCCACGAGCTGGCCAACACTTCCATCATGTAAAATGACATCTTGAGGTCTTGAAAGTCGGCTGGGCTGTTCATACGGCTTGAGCGAGTCGGTGTTGAACACGGGGTGAAGCTTGAGGCCCGGAGGCAGGTTGATCTCGTATGCATGCTTGTGGACCGTGCGCACAACTGAGTACGGTCCAATCCACTTGGGACCGAACTTGCGAGAGTTTGGAAATCCCGTATGCGCTGTGTCGAGGTTCTTCGTGCTAAGATACACACGGTCGCCGACCTTGAACTTTTGTTCCTTGCGCCCCTTGTCGTACACGTCTGCCATGTAAGCTTGAGCATCTTCGAGAGCTTCTTGGCACTGTCACAAAACAGCAGCTTGATGCTCTGTGAACTTGACACCTTGCTGCCTTCCGCCTTGCAATCGTCGTCGCTTTGACGCTGCGAGAGCTGACAGTGGGTTGGCTGGTACGTAGCCAAGATCTGCTTCAAATGGTGACATCTTGATGCTGGAGTTGACAGCCGAATTGATGGCGAACTCCGCGTTCGCCAGATGGACGTCCCAGTTGTCTTGTCGAGGTGACACGAAACAGCGTAGATGCTCTTCGAGCGTGCGGTTTGTGCGCTCTGTTTGTCCGTCACCTTGAGCACGGTAAGCTACCGTCATCTTGAGCTTGGTACCGACGTCCTCGAAAACTTGACTCCAAAATCCAGAGATAAGCTTAGTGTCACGGTCCGATACAATATCTTGTGGCATTCCGTGAAGTCTCCAAATGTTATCGATGAAAAGAGTCGCTACTTCTTGAGCTGACACGGTCTGCACAGTTGGAATAAAATGAAACGCTTGATCAATCGGTCATCTACCACCCAAATCGAATTGTTACCACGCTTGGTATCTGGAAGATCCGTAATAAAATCCATCGAAATCGAACGCCATCGTTTGTCTGGAATCTGCAAAGGTTCCATCAAACCTGGAGTTTTCCAAAGTCGCGGCTTGTTTCGCCGACAGTCTTCGCAATCCGCGATGTACTTCTTGATCGTCCGAACCATACGTGACCAATACCAGTCTGCTTGCAACTTCAAGTACGTGCGATCGGTACCGGGGTGACCACCGTAGTTGGAATCGTGGACTTCAGCAATGATCTTGTGCTTCAGGGTCAGGATGTTGGGAACTACGATCCTGGGTTTCACGTCAGTTGATCCTTGATACCACACGAGATTGTTCTCCACAAAGAAAGCCTTGTACTACTTTCCAGATACTTGTCGAATTGTAGATTCATCATTGCGCTTCTCAATCACACGTCGAATCTCTTTGATCACTTTGTCCTTCTTGTAACCTCCAATGATTGACTTTATCAAATCACTGGTGGGTCGGATCGCAGTCACGCGAAGTCTCGTTGAAGCTTGGGACGAGTAGATCGTGAAATTCCTTCGTCTCTGGCTTGAGGTTTGGTCGTCGACTGAGTGCATCGGCAATACCATTCTTGGCACCAGGGAGATACGCGAAAACTGGTTGGTATTCTGCAAGTATGTGGTACCAACGAGCGATACGTCGATTCGCCATCTTCTGCTGGAAAATACCCTCGAGAGACTTGCGATCCGTTTCGATCATCACTGGCCGATCCAAAGAGTATATCCGAAAGGCAGCTAACGCGTTGACAATAGCGAGTAGCTCCTGTTGCTGAGTAGGGTATTTCAGCTATGCTGACTTCATCTTGCGACTTGTAAACTCGATCGGTCGCTCAACACCATCAACCACCTGAAATAACACACCGCCGACAGCAAACTGGCTCGCGTCGGTTCGAAGGTGCATCTGCTTTGTAATATCAGGTAAGTGCAGAACAGGTGCGTTTTCTAACCGTTTCTTCAGTTCCTTGAAGTTCTTCAGCTGTTCTGCGTTCAACGTGATCTTCGAGTTCCGTTGGTTCTTCGTCTTCAGCAGAGTGAACAGTGGTGCAGTCAGCTCCGCGTATTGCTCACAAAAGCGTTGTACGTATCCAGTCAAACCGAGAAAACTGTGAAGCTGATCTTGGGTTCTGGGAACTGGCCAATCCCGAATCGTTTGCACCTTGTCTGGGTCGATGCGAACACCGTTGCGTCCGATAAAATCACCGAGGCATGAAATCTCTTCGGCACAAAATACACACTTGGACAACTTCACATACAGCTTGTTCACCTTCAGGATCTCCAACACGTCACGGATGGCTTGAAGATGTTCGTTGATATCCTTTGACTTGGTGGAGATATAGATATCGTCGTAAAATGATCTTGTATGCGGTAAGCCCTTGAACAGAGATGAAGTCAGTCGATGCATTGTTGCCGGTGCGTTGCTGACTCTCATTGTCAATACCAGATACTCGTACAATCCACTTGGTGCTTGAAACGCCGTATACTTGATATGGTCTGTCTTCATTCGTACTTGATAATATGCAGACATTAAATCCATACACGAAAATAGTAGGCACCTGCCATACTGTTGAACACATCTTCCTCCCGGGTCATCGGCACACTTTGACGAACGGTATTCGTGTTGAGGTACCGGTAATCACGGACAATGCGCCAACCAACAGGTTTCCGAACACAAAACGTTGGGGCTGCATGTGGACTGATACTTGGTCGAATTAATCCCTTGGAAATCATCTCGCGTACCCATGTGTCAATCTCGGTCTTCTGCTCTGGCGATAACCTCCACTGTTGTCGATACATAGCCACGCTTGGATCCTTCACATCGATTTGATGTTCGATATCACGCTCCATGGGTAATCCATCAGGTAACTCTGGCTTGAACACTGTATCCTTGTACTCCTTGAGAACAGGGAACGCTAGATTGTCCTTGAACGAATCCCAGTCCGTATGTAGGAAACGCTTGGCCTTCTCCGATCCAACGTTGTCAGGCTCATCATTTCGCTTGATATCACGTTCTATCTCCTTGATCGTGTCGTTCGTCAGTACGATCATGAAACCATGTTCTGGATGGTCCTTCGATGGTAGCCGTAGAAACTTCCTCAGCTTCTTCCTTGTGATGTACTTGGTCTCGACTCCTTCCGAGTCAACTACTCCATGAGTAAACATTGCCTCCACTTGGGCATTCTTCTTCTCTCTCCGAGAGAGATTCTCCACGGTTCCAGCTGGTCTTTCAGCTGTTTCCGCCTCGCACTCCAACTGCGTTTCTGGCACGGCGGCTCGACAGGAATCACGGCTTCTCGCAGAAGAGCTTTCGCTGTTCACAGCATCGTGAAGCCCAGAGCCATTCGCCTGACTGCGCTTCCCGCAGGGAGTCGAAGTTTCCGTTGCCGAGGCTCCACCGGAATCGTCATCCTTGAAGCATCGACGTTTCCAGTCGACGTTTGGTTGGACATCCACATAGAACGGCATCCCGAGAACACAATCGAACTCATTGGGAATGTCAAAGACGACTGCAACACACTGGTAGTTGGGAACACCTTTGAGTTGAACGTCGATCTTGACCAATTCCAAGATGGATTCACCAATCTTGTTGTCACCAAGCCTCACTCTGAATGTGCGATCAGTATACACTTGAGTTTTCAAACCATGCTCCTTGATAAATCCACGAGACACATATACGGTTGTAGCACCACAGTCCAGAAGATACTTGGCCTTGAACTTCTTATCACTTTGTACCAGGTCTCCATCCACAGAAAATAATGGTGCACGGTTGTACACGAGAGGGTCTTCGCAAAGCAGATTTAACGTAGCTTCGTTTATGGTTAAATCTTCTTCGCTAGTCCTCGCCACGGCAGGTCTCTCTTCTATTGACGTGGTTGGTCGTTTCCCTGTTCGCTCTTCAGCCTCTTGCAATCGCACTTGAAGTGACCGGGCTTCTTGCAGTGGTAGCGCACAGGTTCTTCCTTGTTTTGCTCCGCGGGTGCGTAGTGACCAGGCTTGAACAAACGCTGCTGAACGGTTTCTTGTATTGCGTAGGCTTCACTCTTGGTTTTCCACGGAAACGTTGTTCACGCTCGGGCTTCTCACGGCTGACGTTGCGTTCACCACCGAAGTGGGACATCTCGTACTTGACGGCTTGGTCCATCGCCTCACTTAGCGTTGTCGCGTTCTGCAGCTTAACGTAAGCTTGAGTCGCACGCTTGAGTACGTCGCAGTAGTAGCTGACTTGGTCCACCTCGCTCATGTTTCGACGCGGCAGATCAGCGCCGAGTACTTGCCGTTGTAGTTCTCGATATCGTCGACTTGGCGTAGCTGACGAAGCTTCTGGCGCAGCACCGCTTGGTAGTTGGAGGCTACAAAGTGCGCGAGAGCGTCAACCGTGAACCGTGCCCACGTCTGCTCCTCCGCCGGCGACCTTGACGCCCAGAACAGGAACCACCCGGATGCGGGGTCTTCCATCGCAGTGCCTGCGATCGATGGGAGCGTCGTGTTGCTGTCAGACGCGTCGTGGCCGTGAATGCGGTACAGCGTCTCCACTTGGAAGAGCCACTGGCGCACGTCTTCGCCGCGCTTGCCCTTGAACTTGGGCAGGCCGCTTGGCACACGAGGCTTGGTCTCGGCTGTTCTCGCCGGCTGGACTTGACGGTTGGCTCGTAGGGTGGCGAGTTCAGGACGCAGCTCCGCGAGCTGGGCTTCCAGCGCAGACTGGTCTCCTCCCTCCACGGGACTTGCGTCTTGGGGCCCGTTGCGTGTCGTGGGGGCCATGGTCGTCGAGTCTTGGCCAACAAGTGCTACCAGTGAATCAAACTTGAGGAGGAGGAGGAGGAGGAGCTGATGGGGGCTGGCGGGGAGATTGAGAAGTGCTCTCTCCCCGACCAAACACCGGCAACCAGCACGACTGGTTGTCGGAGCCCCTTTATTAACTAATACACTTTATACCTAAATATAGCTAGAGGTATCTAGTCATATAAACTGATACAAATAGCCGGTTTGACTTGATTTTACTGTAGTCACCTTTCGGGATCTCACGGAAGCACTCTAACGAGAGCTTTGCGTAGGCTGGGATAGCTGAAGAACTCTGGTTAGGCCCTTGTTCAAGTGTCAGCACGTGTTCTTGGTTGGTAGGTTTGATGGGCCCGTGCTGCACTAGTGAGCTTGTAGTGCCTTGCCTTGTCCAAGTAAGTACTTAAGTACCAACCAGTCAGATAGTCGGCGATACAATCGCTGGTCTGCAGACATGCGGCTCCATTCTCTGTCATTCCGCTTCTCAATGGACAACGCAAACTACGCGCCGGGCAGTTCACTACACGCAAGCCCCTTCACTCCCGCAGAGCTGATGGAAGCCCAGCATTTGCTCCATCGTGTGAACTATTACGGCGAAGCTGACGGCGGGCGCGCATGCTGCGCTTGTCTACTGCGGGAATCATGGCGGCGTTCGCACATGCGCCAATCACCACAGCAATGAGTGCTGCGGCTTCGTCGTCCATAGCTGCAAATTTTGGTGTTCTGAAAACT
Organism: Phytophthora cinnamomi; assembly: GCF_018691715.1. NCBI lineage: Eukaryota > Oomycota > Peronosporomycetes > Peronosporales > Peronosporaceae > Phytophthora > Phytophthora cinnamomi. The sequence continues at coordinate 297,008 of NW_027150941.1, forward strand.
GGCGCTCTGGAACACCAACTAGCCAAAATGGTAGGGTGTACCTGTTTCGTTGAGCCAATCAAATCCACTGTCGCGAATAGCGCAGAACGCGTGCTGGCACTTGAATAAGAGCCTTAAAGCGAAACGCGACTGTATTCTCTGGATTTTTTCCAGAGTCCATAGGCGGATGCCACCCCGGTGCCATTTATTGACTAATCACATACCGTGTTGAATATGATCTGCGATGTTGAAGAACTCTTCGTGTTTAATTAATGCCTGTTATTTTGAATGGTCTGTTTGTTGTACAAATTATACTGCTATGTTGACCCATCCAGTAGAGATTGAAATAAAATACCTACTCTTTTCCATAGCCTCTAAGCAACGATAATACCTATGACAAATGATTTATCTGTTTACTCGAGCGACATTCACTAGATTTTTCTTTACTGGAACAACACGCAAACTGTAGTGGGTCTAACTTGACTCACTACTTTAGCTTACACGTTGCGCAACGTGTATGAGGAAGCGTAAGTACTGAGTAATTACTTAGGTTAATTATATTTGAATACACAAATATAAGTTAAATAAGAAGGGATTCCAAGTGACTTAGATTAGGTAAAATGAGAACTGTATTGTGTGTAAATTGATCTTTCTCTAAAATCTGCTAAAAACTGTTTATCATCTATGAAAGGGTTGGCAGCGGCTGGTTGTCAGAGCCCCGCTAATATGCATGACTCTGATTGGTAGAAAGATGCTGCTTTCTACCAATAGGATCTTTGGGTATGTGTGGACCACTCATTGTGGTGGTCCACTTCAATGTATCCATTGGTGTGTCTTACACCAAGGTGAGGAAGCATCCAAAACTTTTAACAGATAACCTATCTGTTAAATTCACAAGTGGCTTGCAGCCACTTGTACGTGTAACCCCGTTACACCATCCCCCCCTTAAGGTTAGACGCGCGGGGTCTCCGCACGTCAATCTTCGGAATTGACCATTCGCCAATTCTCCGCGTTTGGAGAAGAAATCCGCGCTCATTCAACGATGAGCGCGCCTCAGAAGAAGTCCGCAAAGTCGGTGGGGAGTCATCTCTTCATCGACGACTACTTCGAACGCCAGAAGGCGAAGTACGGCGACGTCGTCGACTTCGACGACGACGATGAAGACATGGAAGGCGAGGAGGACTCGCCCTCAAAGCGTAAAGACTCAGTGTCGAGCGAATCGCTCGACCCTCACGCCAAGATCGTTCGCCCGCGTGAAGGGGACGAATCGGACGCTTCGAGTTCGAAGCGTTCGCGTACTGAGAGCGATACCCCACTCGCTTCCGCTGGGGCTCTCAGTACTCCGCGCGCTGCTGCTGCAGCGCGTGATGTCAAAGCTCAAGGCTCTCCGCGCGCTGCAGGAGCAGCGCGCGATCCATGGATGCCGTCCGCGTCCGAGATCGCGGACCGGTATGGGAACTCGGTACCTCCGAATGAGGTGCCGCTGTACGTATGCAGCGCCATCAAAGATGACGCTGTCGCTGCCGAGCTGCACTTTGATGCGGAAACGCATCAAAGGCGCGATTACTACATCGGACTCTTTCATGAGCTCCGATGGTTTCAAAGCAAGAAGACCTCTTCTCGCAGCAAAGTGCCCGAATGGCAGGCACTTTGTCAAAGTTGGAACGCCTTTGTTGAAAACTTCAACAAGAGGCCGAGTGCTTACCGTGATCGGATTAAGCAAGCGCGTGATCGCTTCGAGACGTACTCGAAGCGTGGAAAGCTGGAGCAACTTCATGTTGCTGCTGAGGAGGCAAATGTGCCGTGCGCTGTGCCCGAGGGCTTTCAGTGCACGAAGTGCTTTCCAGGCGCGGTCCGCTTGAGCGACCGCGACCTGAACGGGTACACGTCGTTCCGTGTGCCCGAGAGTCTCAAAGAGCTCCGTGCTAAGTTCTTAGCACGTGAGGGTTTGGGCGCTGGCGATGATCGCAGCGCTCGTGTTACTTCCGCTGTGCCAGCGCGTACTGCTCCTCGTACGCCCTCACCATTTCCGGAACGTCCTCCAGCAAGACGTTCCGCGGCTCCCATGTATCTCGATGGGGAGGACGAGTACGAAAACGAGCCCCTTGTGGGTTCGTTTTCGAGATACTATGGTCAACAATCCGCTCAACAATCCAGCGGGTTGAGCCGCGGGCGTCACGGATCGGCGGTGGCGGGGGTGGGAACACGCCCCGGGTATGATCAGCCCCGGGCTGATCAGTATGCGCCTCTCCATGACCGGGTGACCGCCGTGGAGCGTCTGCAGGGCGCTGAGTTCGCCGCCCTGAAACAGGAGCTGGCGAACCAGAAGGCCCAAGTTGCGGCGGTCTCGCAGACCGCCTCGAATATCCAGGTCGAGCTGGGGACCCAGATGAAGGGGTTGCTCCAGCGCGTTCGCGCGCTGGAGGAGAGGCTGCTCGTCGCCGAGGCCAAGTCCTCCGCTTCTGCCTCGGCTCCTGCCGAGGCTTCGGGTCAGCCGAGCTAGATGGCTCGTGCTGCAGGTATGGCTTCAGCCGTCCGACGTAAAAGGTCGGATGGAGGCGCATGCTAGACGGTATGTCTAGCGTGTATGCGTTGCCGTGCCGTGCCAACACAGTGAACGGCCCGATGAAGCGCGGAGCAAGCTTGCTTGCTCCGAAATCCGAAACTGCATGTCTAGGCAGGTTTTGTGTAGCTAACAAAACTAATGAACCAACTTTGAATTCATTTGTGTTGCCTCTGCCCGCATTGTCTGCGTTCAGCTTCTGTTGATCAACAGAAGCTGCTATAGTGTCTTGGACAAACCGAATCACGGCTTGTCTTTTGGTGATGAAACTGACTGCATCCGAGCTGAAGTCATTCAGCTCGCTCTCCGCTAGAGGCCCGGCCTCTGCGTGGTTCTTGCGGTGTTCGCGCCCTGCGCAGACCCGTGGCCTTTGTCCTTGTTGTTGGGGGAGTCTGCGCCCTGCGCAGACTCATGTGGTTTGTCCATTGTTGCAGTTGACACTGTGCAAGTGTCAGCGGTTTTCTGCGGCTGCTGTATTGCAGTCGTAGATCCTCCCCCACTTAAAGTGGGAGTCATCACTCCGAGTAAACTCGGTAGACGTGGATGCCGCATGGCATTCACGTAGAACGGTGTATGCCCGGTCGAGGCATGCACTGAGTTATTGATGGCAAACTCTGCCATCGATAAGCACTCGCTCCAGTATTGGAACGAGTGAGCGTAGCTCTTCAACATATCGACGAGCACGCGATTCACGCGCTCGGTTTGACCGTCCGTCTGCGGATGATCCGCAGTCGACATTGAAAGTTGGCTCCCAAGAAGTGAAAACACTTCTTGCCACAGATGTGCTGTGAAGCGTGGGTCTCTGTCCGACACTATGTCGGACGGCATGCCATGGTGTTTGAACACCATGTCGACGAACAGACGGGCTGTCTGTTTCGCGGTCACCTCTGCCGGCACCGCAGCAAGATGTACCATCTTGCTGAAGCGGTCTACGAAGACCACAACGCCGGTGTTCCCTCCGCTGTCCGGAGGAAGACCAAAGATGAAGTCCAAAGACATGGACTTCCAACACTACGACGGAGTCGGTAGTGATTGTAAAGGAGCCTGCGCGAATGGCGCAGGCTTTACGCGTTGGCACACCTCGCAAGCACGGATGTACTTGCGCACCCACTTATACTGGTGGTGCCAGTAGAAGTCGCGCGTGAGAAGGACGTATGTCTTCTCACGTCCGAGATGTCCCGCGGTCGGGGCATCATGATATTCGTACATGATCCTGAGTCGCAGGTCATGGTCATTTGGCACGACAACGCGATCCGCGTTGTCGTCGACTGCATTGTAAAGCAGTATTCCGTCGTGCACCCGATATCGGTGTGCACGCGCACGAAGGTGCTTGGTCAACTTCTGACGAGCCTTGTCAGAAGGCGCTGTGCCATAGGCCAGCAAGAGCTTCGCGTCCGCGTCGTGCGCGCACGCGGCCTTCACATCGTCCAACAGAGACGATGTGGGTTTGCTCGATCGCATGGCGTCAATGGCATTGACGTCAGCAGCTTCTGCGTAGTCCGGCCGACGTGATAACGCGTCGGCCACTACATTCAATCTTCCGGGTTTGTATTCGACCCGGAAGTTATACTCCGCAAAGAATGAGAGCCATCTCGCCATTCTTTGTGATATGTGTGGCGACTCCACTGCGGTGCGCAGTGATGCATGGTCGGTGTAGACCACAAATGGTCTACTCCCAAGCAAATACACTCGGAACTTTGCGAGTGCATACTTCATGGCAAGGATTTCCTTGTCATGCACCGGATAGTTGCGCTCAGCTGGCTTCAGCTGACGCGATTGGTAGTAGACGACACGATCACGGCACTCGTGATCGTGCTGCATCAACGCGCATCCGATCGCGAAATCGGATGCGTCACATACTACGTGAAATGGGCGATCTTGGTCAGCCACTGCCAAGATCGGCGCCTCAGTCAAGCCCCGCTTGACTGCATCGAATGCCTTTTGGCAATCGGGTGTCCGATTCCACACAGCTTCTTTCTTAAGAAGTTGTGACAGCGGGCGGATCTTGCCCGCGTAATCCTCCACGTACTTGCACAAGTACGTGGCCAAGCCAAGGAACTGCCTCAGTTCCTTGCCACTTGAAGGCGTAGGCCATTCATTGATCACCCTGACCTTTTCCGGGTCAGGGCGAACACCATTCTTCCCTACGAGACACCCGAGGACGGGTATCTCGCTCGCCCCGAAGATACACTTCTTCAGGTTCGCGTAGAGCTTATGCTTTCGCATAAGCTCAAGTAGCTTCCGGAGATGCACCCTGTGCATCTCTACGTCGGTCTTCCCGTCCACAGCCCGGCTGTGGATGAATACATCATCGAAGTAGCTCGGTGCGAAGTCGCGCACCGAGCGCAACAAGTGCGTCACGCACCTGTTGAAAGTCGCAGGGGCATTCTTAAGCCCCTGTGGCATTACTAGCCATTCCCAGAGCATGCCGCTTGGCGTGCTCACTGCCGTGAGAGGGATATCGCTCTCACGCATTAGGATTTGGTAGAATCCATCTCGTAAGTCGAAAGCACTGTAAACGGTGCTCCCGGCCATCGAATCGACGATAACATCTTTTCGTGGTATCGGCGTCTGCGCCGATCCCGTCGCATCGTTCAGCTTATTGTATACATGAACGATGCGCCGTCCGCCCTGTGGCTTCTTGACACAGAACGTCGGAGCACTGTGCGGGGACTTTGATTCCCGCACTTGTCCTGCTTTACGACGACTTTCAAAGAAGTCGTCGATCGCTTTCACTTGCTCTCGCGGCAGTGGCCACTGCCGCGTGACACAGTACTTCGTGCCCGGCACGAGATCAATCTCGTGCTGAATGCCCTTATCCTGCGGAAGCTCCGCAGGAATCTCTTCCGGGAGTACGTCTTTGTACTCCCTCAACAATTCGTAATAGGGACTCGACTTCAGCGAGTCCCAACCTTGTTCCTCGAAGCGCTCTCGCTTCGTCTTCGCACTGAGAGTGTCTTCACTCTCAGTGGTACTTCCCATGAAGAGCTGCCTCAGCTCTTCGCTCTCGCTCTCCGTTCTTTCGCTGTCCGAAAGAACGCAGACTTACTCGATGCGTCCATCGTGCAAGTCGCGCGTGAAGCGCTTCCAGCTCATGACTGGAAGCGAAGTCAACTCCGACGCCGTCGTCGGAGGACTAGCGAGTTCCATCTCACGATACTGGAATCCAGTATCGTTGCGCGTCAAGACGCTTAGCGTCTCGACATTCGGCGTCACCGCCGCAGTCTGCCCAGCAGACTACTCTTGTTGCGTCTCGGTCCCGGACCGAGACTTGCGCAGCGTTTTCCGCTTGCGCCATCTTCTTGTTGTGCGGAGCCGGGCTCCGCACAGTTGTTCTTCTGGTCCAGGCCCGGCCGTGAACAATTGTTCGCCGGCGGACCTTGTCCGCGTACGCGCGGTATCAAGCCCGGCTTGACCGCATGGCGCTTCGTCGTGTAGCCCGGCTGCACGACAGCATGCAAATTACGTCAGTGCGGTACGTTTGCAACCGTCCGCACAGTTTGCAGCGTCAACTCCCGGAGTTGACACGCCTTCGTCACCTCGACGCCATTCATTGGCGGAGCCCCTCATGACTGAGGGTGCGTCGGCTCCCGGAGCCGACGCGTCGTCGTCGACCTGACCTCTTCGGGTCAGGGATTGTCCCTTACACGCTTGAACGTGGGTGTTGGTTCCCGGAACCAACACATCTTTTTCTTCCGACGTCGGCAGCATTGCCGACGTGGGTCTCGCTTGTGCGCGCCCTCTCGCACTCCTTGGGCACTCCGGGACAGCAGCATTAAGCGCTGTCTCGACTGGCGAGTCGCGCGCACCTGCTGGTGCGCTAACAGGGCCATCGCTCTTTGTTCCGCTGTCGCGTCCGAAGCGCACGAGCGTGCGCTTCTTCCAGTCTATCACCGGATCATGCCGTGCAAGCCACGGCATGCCCATTACCACGTCGAACTTATCGTCCAGGTCCAGGACGATAAAGCGTTCGACAAACACTCGTTGTTTGTACGAGAAGCGCACGTTCACGACGCGCTTCTCGGTCTTCACGATGGCACCTGTTGCCAGTCGTACCTCCAGAAGACTTCGAGGTACATTTACCTCCTCGAAGTCAAGTCTCGACAGGCTTCGTAGGCGAACAAAGTTGTTCGACGCGCCTGAATCTACCAAAGCTCGAAGAGAGTCACTCGCTCTCTTCGAGTAAACCTTCAAGATGACTAGGTTCGGCCTGTCATCTTGTTTCTTGCAGTGAGAGCTGGTCTCACTGGGGGCTGCAGTCCTCAGTGTCGCGTGCCCGATGTCGGCACGCGCGACTGCATTACCAGTAGGGCGCCCCGCGCCAACTGGATGTTCGCGTTTTTTGTTGGTCCACGGCGATGCCTAGCATCGCCACGACGGCCACCTCCAGGGGGCATGGGAGCTGTACACTCCCGTGCAAAGTGACCGATCCTTCCGCAGCGGAAGCATCGCACGTTACCTCCCTGCTGCTGGTAACCAGCGGTTGTTGCGTTCGAGAGGTTCATTGGTTCTGGATCTCCCGCCCTCACTGCAGGGTGCGGTTGCGGCCTCGGCACGTTCGCATGCTGTTAAGCCTGCCGCAGGCTAAACGCTTCTTGCATGGCAAGAGTGATTGCAGCTTCGAGAGTACTCGGGTACTCTCGGAAGAGATAGGTCTTCACGGGCCCATCTCTAAGTCCTTTCATGAACGTGACGACCTTGGTCGCCTCGTCAATCGGGTTAGTCACGATATTTGATACCAAATATCGTGCGCGCTGTGCGTAAGCATGGACGTCATGCTTACCCTGCTGAAGGTCGAGGAACTCCGCCCTCGACCGGAACTCGTTTTGCGGGGGCTCAAACGCTTGTTTGAGCTCCTCTTTGAACACTTCGTACGTGCTGAAGCACGTAGGATCGGAGAGTCGGCGTCCATACGCCCAACTCCTTGCGCGTCCGCCAAGGCAGGACATGGCGAACGCGACCTTCGACAGCGGGTCGACGATGCGTCGAGCCGCTATGGCTGTGTCGAGTTCGACAAGCCATCGGAGGAGAGGTTCGCCCTCTCTTCCCACGTAATTGCTTACGCTCAACTTTAATGGTTGAGCACGCGGTGTCGTCCCTGACGACGCCGTCACTGAGGAAGCAGCATCACGCTGCTCCTTCATGATGAAGCCCAGAGCAACACCATGTTGCTCCGTCGGCGATAGCGTACGCAGCATTGTAGCTATCGCCGCTTCTCCAATGACTGTTGACAGTCGTTGGAGGGCCTCCCACTCTGGGTCAGACAGGTGGGGCAGTCAGCGCGTGCAACATGCGTTGCAGGCGTGTTGGAGCTCTCCATGGGCACCTCCGTGCTCATGTGGTTCTCGGCTCCGCGTTCGTACACCGCGTACGAACGTCAAGCAGTCGGTCGTTGGACGGACTACAAAGTGCTACCAGGTGTAGTGGGTCTAACTTGACTCACTACTTTAGCTTACACGTTGCGCAACGTGTATGAGGAAGCGTAAGTACTTAGTAATTACTTATGTTAATTATATTTGAATACACAAATATAAGTTAACCCTAGACAAGACTCCAAGTAGCTAGTTTAAGGTAAAATGAGAACTGTATTGCTTGTAAATTGATCTTCCTCTAAAATCTGCTAAAAACTGTTTATCATCTATGAAAGGGTTGGCAGCGGCTGGTTGTCAGAGCCCCGCTAATATGCATGTCTCTGATTGGTAGAAAGATGCTGCTTTCTACCAATAGGATCTTTGGGTATGTGTGGACCACTCATTGTGGTGGTCCACTTCAATGTATCCATTGGTGTGTCTTACACCAATGTGAGGAAGTATCCAAAACGTTTAACAGATAACCTATCTGTTAAATTCACAAGTGGCTTGCAGCCACTTGTGCGTGTAACCCCGTTACACAAACCTTTACTAGCAAAATAAGATAATACAGCCGTAGGTGTCGGTACGGAGGATAGAGAATTCGGTAGGCAGGGTTGAAAAATCAGGGACCACCCTGAGCGCAGACGGCGTTAATCACGGCAAAATAAAATGAAAGATAAGAGAATGAAAGTCACGGTCAAGTGAAAATGACTGCACGTGACACGTGTAGCAGCTGCATTGAACTGAACCCTAGAAAAACTAGCCATAGCAAACCAAATTTACTTTAGTCTAACTCGTAATTAAATTCCTACTGCGAAGTGCTGGCATTCGAGATGATTCAGCCATTTGACAGCAATTTTCGAATACATGAGAAACGGCGAATTTCGTCGGAGGACTGACTGACAGTCGTAACCCACGAGCCGAAATTGACAACCTTGGTGTCGTCGGTAACGCTGATTCCACCAAGCAAAGACAACAACTTGCGCTACTTGTTCTTATCTATGACCCCCCCCCCCCCCGGAAATATTGATGATCATTACGTTCGCCTGGCATTATCAAGGAGTTCGTTTGTGCGGACATTATGATTCAACTTGAAGGCGATAATTGATCTCAATGTTTTTTATGGTCTAGGAGTTGGAACTGGCAAAAATGAAGCCAGCCGGTCTCGCAGAAGCAGCCGCCAGATGTCTGCCGTGTTGATGAGACGCGCGGTGAGGAGATGATTAGACGCCACTCGACGACGGAATCGCGCGGCGTCGACACTGGATCGATGCCAAGGTAAGTGATGACTGGCAGTAGTGTGGTGTCGAGAAATGCAGCCGAGACAGGGTGCGTAGAAGGCTCGAGGCGCCGGCGCCAACTGGCAAGTCACAACCCATCGCCAGTCATTGGACCAAACTCCCCGATCGCTGATTGGCCTAAATAGGCCGGTGATGATAACTCGTCGACGGTCCCAAGTCAAGCGCGGGCGGTTGCAGCTCGCTAAGTACGGTGCGAACCTACTGGCAAGATCCGAACTTACGAGTCGTCGGCGCCTGTCCCCAGTCGTCGGTGGCGTTTCAGCGGCCGTTTGAGTCGTCGGTAATGCCGCCACGTCGCAGAGACAGCGCCGAAGAGTCGTGAGTTACAACTGGCGGTCCAGAAACGGACGCGCTTATACTTGATATTTATATTGATCGATAGGAAACCTAAGAGAAGACAAGATAAGCCTTCGGGCAACAATAACAGAACAGTCTTTCCTCCCAACCACGCAAGGGCGACACCGGTGCCTGCAGTGAACGACCTGCAGCTCAAGGTACACCTGGTAGGTAGGATTATGCCTGTCGGTGGGCACACCTACTAGTGTAGCGTGTGTTCATCCCTGGCAGGGCCAAGAGTTAGTGGCCGGTGTATTGGTAGCGACGAGTCGTCGCCAGGAACTGGAGGAGCGAGAGCGCACTCCATTTATTTCTTCCCGCCGGAGTATAGCTCCGGCACCCTCGTATCACGCCGTAAAAGGCCGGGACCCTTCCTTCTGAGGGCCTGCGAGGTATATTTTGTGTGTGAGAGCATACTAGCCTTTGCTCGTGGCTAGTGACGCTGAGGCTTCCGTCGGTCGACTAGCGGAAGCTCGGTACACAGGGGAGACATCAACCCGGTGCAAGGGAAAGTTCCTAGGCCTTCAGGTTCTAACCCTAACAAGCCCATTGAGTCTTCGGTGGCTTGGTGGGTGTTGTTGGTGGGGAAAGTGCCTTATATAAATTAGCGCGTGTTCCTACACGACATTAGGAGAAAACTGTGATGTGGAGCAACTCGCGTGTGTGTCGGTGATCGCCAGCTGAGCAAGCGAACCAAGCGAGCAAGATCAAGGAGCTGGGCGGCATCCACGGAACGAAGCTCGACTGAATGAAGCTGCATGGAACGGTTACGACCTGGGGGAGCGCTGGTCGTGTCGGCACTGGATGTGCGGTGACGTCGTTGAGAAGGCTAACTAGTAAGTGCAGTGTGAGAGCGAGAGTTGTAGGACTAGTGAGCGAATTCGACGGAGCTAACTTTTCAATTTCACTTTCGGATTTACCATCTGACCAACAAGCGGGTCTTCACCAATGCGGCAAACTCCCCTGCGACTCCCGGAAGTGCAACAGGTCATTGAGCCCAAGTCGCAGTCTGCCAGCAGAAGGCCGCACCGATGTCAGTCACCGGGCGCCTCGATTTTACGGACTTGGTCAGTCCGCAAGCCATGCCGCATGCCGCGAGGGCAGAGTGGGCCCACCGCGCGGCTCTACGTGGTGCACACGGCGAACTACGGAGCCACCCCTACGTCTACGTGACCCCGGAGCGACGACCACGACGTGCGATGTTCGAGCGACCTCGGGCCGATTTCCCCTGATGCGGGTACGAGATCGAGCCCATCTACCCACAGCACGCGCTTGTCTGATGAGGACATAATCGCGGTGCTGAGGGCCCGGCTGGGTGACGCCATGGAGCTGATCGAGATCCAGCAGAAGCTGATCCGAGAGGGCAAGGTTTCCGCCGCGATCGAGGAAGCTTGGGGACGTCGTCGCGACGAGATGCGTCGCTCCTGGACGAGGAGGAAGAAATCAAACATGAAGATGATGGCGCTGAACCGCAGCGAGGCGCTACCGACGGCGTCGAGCAGGCGGACCGCGCCCTCAGCGAGCCCGTGACCCGCAGCGAGCCGCAAGTCGCTGCTGGTACAGACTGACAACTCGCGGACTCGGGACAGGCAGATCCGACTCCAACTCCTGCAGGCACGGAAAAGCTGGTCGCGGAGCCAGCCACCGCTGGCCAACACACATTTCCCTCCAGTCCTGTAAAACCGGCTAAGCCACTCCAGCCACCTGGTAATGAGGAGAAGCCGCCAGCCTCTGTGCAAGAGGCGGTGACGCCCACAGTATAGAAGTCGCCCAAGCTTAAGGACATCCACTGCTGCCGGTTCGATGGGAAGGAAGTGTACCCGGGTCTAGGCGGCGGTGTTGAAGACTTCTTGAACGAGTTCGAGAGCTCCGTCCGCATGGAGAGACTCCTAAACAACTCGGCCTGGTCGACGGAACTTAAGGCTTCCGTGCTTGGCACCTTCTTGGAAGGACAAGCAAGCCGAGCGTACCACGACTCCACTGGCAACCGAGACATCAGCTATGAAGAGCTGACCGCTCACATGAAGAAGGCGTTTGGCTGTAACTTGAGCCAGTATGAGCTAGACAAGCGGCTCGACACGCACAAGCGCGCTGGTGACACCTGGAAGCAGTACGTGACGTATCTGAAATTTATAGAGCGTCTAATGGTTGGGGAGCGCTCACAGCTACTGCTAGAAACTGTCTGCAACAACGCATGCCCGGAGCTCAAGTCAACCCTCCTCAGCATGGTCGATGACGCGAGCACAAACTACATGAAGGAGCTGGACGAGGTGATCGACTTCCTGATTCGCTCCCAAGGTGATGGTCGACGAGTCGGCCAGGGGAAGCAGGTTGGCCGAGGACACCCCGGTCGAGCAGCAGCGAGATCAGCAGCCAAACAGCAGCAACGGCAACAAGGAGCAGGGCGGTCATTCACAAAGCGGCAGTCAACACAAGCCGAAGCAGAACCAGCAGTACACTAACGGTCTTCGTCTGAATCAGCAGCGGAATAGCAACGCTCAAGCCCACGCAACCGAGACGACGATGAGTTGCTGGAACTGCGGTGGTACGGGGCACAAGCAAGCGCAGTGCGGTAAGCCCAAGAAGGTCCCGCAGCAAACCTCTGCAAACCAAGCTCAACAGCTTAATCAAACCGCTGTATCAGAATCTGAGGACGAAACCTCGGAACTGTGGATGGTCACGAGCCAATCCAATAGACGACCACCAAAGACATCAGCCTGGCTCGTCGACTCGGGGGCCTCGCATCACTTGTGCTCCGACGGCACCATTCTCTTCGGTACTTCCCCCTCCAGTCTGGTCGTCAAGGTGGCGAATGGTTCAAGCGAGCATGACGGGTAGTTGCATGCTTCTGGTGGAGGACGGCACTACGACCAATGCAGTTCTTCTACACGAAGTGCACCACGTTCCGGGTCTGAGCAGAAAGCTGTTGTCTGTGGCGGAGTTGAGTGAACACGGTATCAGCACGACATTTGGTGCGAGGGAGTGTAGTTTGAAGAACCAACGTGGGACGTCGTTGCTGTCGCGGAGCGGCAAGGCGAGATGTGGGTCTTACGTGGGAAGCCGCGGACGCCAATGCCGATGCTGCAGCCATGTTCGTACAGATGCCCAAGGCCACACTACAGCACTGGCACGAACGCCTAGGGCATGTCAATTTCCAGGACTTGTTAAGGATGTACTCTAAGGGATTGGTGGACGACATGGAAGTCGTTGCGAAGCAGCTCCGCTTCTGTCTGCCGTGCGCTGAAGCCAAACAGACCAAGTCCAAGCAGCCAACGGTAGATACGTCAGACTCGGCACTGACAGACGAAATTGGCACTGTGCTCGGAGTCGACCTGAAGACCGACATAAAGCCTCCAGGCAAGAACGGACACAGACACTTACTTACCATCGTAGATCATGGCTCGTGCTTCAGCAGAATGTATCTGTTGCAGAAGAAGGACGAAGCTGCAAGACGAATCTTGGAGTTCCTGCCCGAGTTCGAGCGCCAGTACAGCGTGGCCGTGAAAGTGATCCGGTCGGACGGCGGGGGCGAGTTTCTGGGCCGAGACTTTGAGGCCTATTGTAAGCGTCACGGCATCCACCATCAGTCGTCCCTACCCGACAATTCTGCCCCAAACGGCAAGGCAGTGCGCAGGCATCGCACGCTGATGAACTCGTGTCGTGCTATGCTCTGGGCGTCAGGTCTACCCGAGCGGTACTGGGGTGACTCTGTCAATTACGCATCGTACATCCGAAACCGGTTGCCTACGCGAGCGAACGCAACAACAAGTCCCCGCTGAAAGTACTCACTGGCAAGGTACCTAAGGTGGGTCATATCCTGAGGTTCGGATCTACGTGCACCACCCACATCGCTCACAAGAAAGCTGCGTCGGTGAAGCGTCGGGCAGAGAAAGCTGTTATCATCGGAATCAACGAGGCCCAGAAGGGCTACCGCTAATTCCTGCCCCGGACAAGGAAGATCGTGGCAAGTGCGGACGTGCAGAACGTTGACCAGCTCGATGTTCATGAGAAGGAGACGTAGGACACGTTGAACGAGCTGCTTGGCGAGAACGAGCTGCCGCACACTGGACCAGAACAGGGGCAACAAGCCTCGAATGTCGGACAGGCGGGTGATGAACCCGGCAGTGTAGGTGACTTGCAACATTAGTCTGCATATGAAGCCCAGCGGCACTCAAGTGTAGGCAGAACCAAAAAACGCACCCGAGTGGTCGGCAGCCCTGATAGTGCAAGCGAGAGCGGCGAGTACGAGTACGCAGGGAACCCTATCAGTGCTGGTACACTCCGCCGTGTGTTTGGATCACGCAAGAAGGCCAAGCGACAGAGCGACTTCTCGTTGTCGCAAGCCTTGATGGAAGAGGTTGCCGACTCTGCATTTCTCATCATGTCCGAGGCGATGGCTGCCACCATAACCCCGCGCAACATCGACGAACTCCAGCAAACACCCGAGTGCCCCCAGTGGAAAGCTGCTGTCGAGAAAGAAATGCGGGATCTGAAAGCTAACGGAACGTGGGAGGTGGTGGCAGTGCCGACTGGAGCGAACATGGTGTCGTCCAAGTGGGTGTCCAAGATAAAGTTCAATTCACGTGGAGATCTCGAGCGATTCAAGGCTCGGTTGGTGGCTCGCGGCTTCTCATAGCGGTTCGGTATTGACTACGCGGAGACGTACTCGTGCTGAAAACAACAAGCGTACGTTTCCTGGTAGTGTTGGCCGCACAGCGGAGACATCGGCTCCGCCAAGGCGATGTGCCCAAAGCCTGCGTGAAGGTAAGTCTCGATCGTCCTATCCTGATCCAGCCGCCGAGGGGAACGCCGTGCTCGAACGAGACAGCGTGGCTGCTGAGAAAGGGGCTATATGGACTGAAGCAAAGGGGTCTGCTCTGGAACAAGGAAATAAATGCCTTCCTGCTGCCGCTGGGGTTCAGCAGAAGCAAGTTGGATCCATGCCTGTATACTCGCCGCCGCAACGGCCGCGTCACGATGCTCGGTCTGTATGTCGACGTTGTGATTATCGTCAGCGAGGACGACGCTGTCAGCGACTGGGTCATACATCATCTGCAATAAAGGTTCGACATCAAGGACACGGGCAATGCAGCCAAGGTGCTGGGGATTTGCACACGGGCGATGGCTACATCATCCGCCAGCGTGACACCATCGAAGAACTATTGATCGACATGGACATGGCAACATGCAGGCCCGTCAGCACGCCAATGGATTCCAGGACTTTCGATGACGGCGTGCTGATAGAGCAAACTAGTCTCATGCGAAAAGCAATCAGCTCGCTGCTGTGGATTTCGAACTGTACCCGTCCCGATATTTCAGCAGCTGTGAATTACCCGGCGAGATTTGTAGCGCGACCACGCGACAGTCACTGGCGTGGTGTCAAGCGTATCCTGCGCTACCTCCGTGACGCGTCGTCGTGCCGGCTCCTGTTTAAGCACGGCCAAGGTGTTGGTTGCAAGTGGTATGCTACGATCTACACGGATGCGGATTGGGCTGGAGACACTGCCGACGCCAAGTCCGTATCTGGTGCTGTAGCCTGGGCCTTCATGAAGCAGACGTCGGTCGCATTATATACCATGGAAGCCGAGTATGTAGCCGCAGCGATGGCCGCCAAGGATGCAGTTTGGATAAAACAGCTACTGGTCGAAATTAGTCTGTGGTCCAAGGACCAGGCGATCAAGCTGCAAGTCGACAAACAATCTGCAATCAAGTCTATGCAGAACGACATGACGAGCACACGCAGCAAACACATCAATGTGTGCTATCATTTCATCCGTGACGTGATTCAGCGCGGGGACGTGACCGTTCACTACTGTCCAACTCAGCAACAGCTAGCGGACATCTTCACCAAGCCGCTTCAGTGTGTAGTGTTCGAACGGCTACATGAGCGACTCCGCGTTGCCCGGCTAGACTAAGCTTTGAGGGAGGCTGTTGGAACTGGCAAAGCAGAAGCCAGCCAGATGTCTGCCATGTTGATGAGACGCGCGGTGAGGGGATGATTAGACTCCACTCGACGACGGAATCGCGTGGCGTCGACACTGGATCGATGCCAAGGTAAGTGATGACTGGCGTAGGAGAAACCTGTGACGTAGAGCAACTCGCGTGTGTGTCGGTTGTGAGATTGGGTTTTGACTGCGGAGTGGAGCCACCGGACCGAGGTCTAACGGCGTCGACAGTTTGAGAGAAGACGACCGAGGTCTCCTATTGGCTACTCACATTCACCGCGCTAGAGTGACAGAAAGCTAGTTGGTGACTGCGAGGCTCGACGGGCCCTAATAAATTCTCGCCGAGCTCTCCAGATAGTCATAGTGGATACACCTTTTGCCTCCTATTAGGAATCCGGACTTAAGACGAATGCTCGTCCGGTTGTAGGATTAGACCGAAGGCTCGGTCCATATTAGATATTTGTATAGACATTAGGGATTAGTTATAATCGAGGCCTCACCGCCTCTAACTATTAAATCAGAGCAGAATATCCCCCCCCCCCCCCCCCCAAGCCATCAGGGTCAAGTCCGTCTACGGTAAGTCTAGCTAGCTTAGCTGTAGGGTCTGGATACGCTCGGCCGACGCGGGGTATGTCTGCCGGTGAGCTTAAGGTACATTGACCGAGAGTTCGCCCTGGTAAGGCCAAGAGTGGATAGTGGCCGAGTGTTGGGAGGTAGAGAGTCCTCCCTGTACGTTTGTACGTTGTCCTGGGTGCGTGGCGTGGCCCCCCAGTGTATTTGACTCTTTGGCCGAGGTTTCACCTCGACGCCCCTGTCAAAGGCCTTGACCGCCCCGGTACCCTTCCTTTCTGAGGGACCACAGTGGGTTTAGCGCGAAAGCGTTTATATTTACGCACCCCAGCCGTTGCTCGTGGCTGGCGGTGCCTGTGTGTGGGCTCTACCTACCTGACCGATACTTCAACACAAGGCATATTTCCAGCCCGGTGTAAGGGATCGGACCTGGTCTTCAGGTTTAATCCCAACAATCTTCGCCGACGTTTCGAGGGAAGCGTGTGTTGTTGGTAGGACTCATCCCATTTGTCGAGGCTGAGGGACGAGGACTCGTAAAATCGTGAATTCCTACACGACAACTGGTGCCGCGACCCGGGACTGGTGTGACCGAGTGTTTGTTGTTACGGTCTGTGTAGGTATTGCCCCTTAACGAGCATTGAGGAGAGAAGGAAGAAGAAGAGAGAAGAGAACAAGAACAAGAAGAACAAGATGGCGAACGGATCCAAGTCAGCGGTACCAGCAACGCCGGCAAAGTCGACGCGCGGACCCACCGAGTACTCGTCAACCGTCGCTAGCGACTTGACGTCTCGGTTGTCGGTGATCACCGAACGGTCGGTCAGCTTCGAAGAGTCGGTGGATGAAGATTCCGACGCCAAGGATGAAATGATGGAATATGATGACCTGGAAGAGAAGTCATCTGCAGCGATGCAGGAGACGGACGACCAGGAAGACGCGATGTTGTCCGCGGGACACAGCGGGGTTCCCCGCTCGCTCTCGCGAAACCTCGTCGCCGAATTTGATGAAGTGGCGGAGCCGGACCACGCCTACGACGACTATGAGGACGGCACCGAGGGCTCGAAAGCCCTGGTGCAGGTTACTAAGGGTTCTCAAGTTGCCCAAGGCAACCGACCGCCGATGAATGGCAGCACTCCAGCTGCAAACAAGGTGCTTGGACGAGTGTTCAAGCAAATGATGGAAGAAAGCGAGCGGGTGCAGCAATACTCGCCCAAGTCGGTCCGACAGGCCATTTGGGTGTAGCTGAAAGGCGAGCTGGCTTGGCCAGTGAACTCTATTAGCACCACTCAGGTGGCCGAGGACACGGTATCACTCTTACGGGCTATGGGGTGCGAGCGCCAAACTCACCCGTCGGACGCCGCAATCCGCGACTGCCCCCCCCCGCCATACCTCGCCGTGAGCTCCAGAAGTGGAAGCGCAAACTTCGTCTGAGCTTTGGCGCCACAGACATCGGTCTGGCTGGCCAAATCAAGGCCTCGGTGGGGCAGGAGGAGGACGACCCGTCGAAAGTCCCACGCCTACAGACGCCTCAGAAGAAACCAGAGAGCTCGGCCAGACGGCAGACTACTGATGGTGTGTTTTCGGTCCGTACCGAGGGTATGCCGTACTTCCAAGATTCGCACATGGTGACTCCCCGGTCGACGAGCCGCGCGGAACGCATTTCACGCACCGAGGGGTCGAAGCCCACTCGCAGTACACAACGCGGGAAAACGAGCCGACGGTTCACCCCTTGGTCGGTCTCCTCTGACGAGGATGATGATGATGATGACTACCTGGACCACGTTGACGGCTGCGACAGTCCTAGTGACGAATTGGCCCGCCAGGTCCGGGAGGTAAGCGAGATGGAGCGCTTGAGCTCGACACCGAGACTTGAGCTCGCGACCCACCGACCCCTAGCTCAGATCAAGCATTTATCCGGAGCCCGCAACAAGAGTGAAAACTCGATGCAGTGGCTCCGAGCTTTCATCTACGAGATGAAGGGCACTCACACACCGCCCAACGAGTGGTGCATGGCGTTTGAGTTAAGCCTTCGGGACGGTGCCCTCCACTGGTACCGTCAACTTCCGAGGAAAACCAAACGTCAGTGGAAGTTGCTCAGCGATGCCTTCATTAAGTACTACTGCTCGCAATTCAACCAGTCTGCTAAGGCTCGGTACTACTCGGCGAAGAGGGATGGTGCCGAGCACATTTGCGACTACCTAAATCGACTGAATGGCTACGCTCGCAACGCTGGCCTCCAGTTCGAGAAGGGTGGTCTCGATGCGAAAGACCATGTGCACCGATTCCTCGAGTCGTGTGGAGACCGAGGGCTCGAACGGCGGCTCTGCCACGTTCGAGTGAAGGACATTCACGAGTTGGAAGACATGATTAATGACATCTTGAAGCTGGAAGAGCGTGGACAGTCCCGCGAGACTTCGGCTTACCCACCGAGAAGCCGTGAGAGTACTCGCCGCGCGATGACAAACGCCACGAGGCTTCGCGGGACAGTTACCGACGCGACGACCGACGCACCGACTCTTCGCGTGACGGTTACCGTCGCGACCGATACGATCGTCGGGACCGAGACTTTGACCGCCGTCGCGATGACTCGCGCCATGTGCCGCGAATCTCGCTGGCAGAGGCTTCGCTCGCCGACATGATGACCGACCTCCAAGGCCGAGGGTCTAGGGGTGGCCGGACCGAGCGTTCGTCACCGCGTCGACACTCGTACAGCAGTAGCGAGAGCGAAGTTGGCAACATCCTCTACTCTGAGGACGATCAAAGTGGTGGCGACTATAGTGATGACTACAACTCCGAAGATGAAGGTGGGCGCGTAGCCGCGGCGAACGATCATGAGAGACGTGCAGCAGCAGACGGGACCTATGCCCGCTCCGACCACCGTCAGCGCAAGAGTGGCGACTTCGGTCGAAACGTCGACCGAGGAAATCGAAACCTCGGCCGCGATAACCGCGAGGGTCGCCCCCGTCAATATGAACCGTGTGCTGCATGCGGAGGGCTCGGTCACTCGGCCCACTACTGCTACTATCGCTGCGAGCTATGTCAGCAAGTGCATGATGTCGGAAATGTGAAGCTCTTCAAGCGCTCACTTCTCTCCTTCGAACGAAGGTTGAGAAGAAGGACCTCACACCCGAGCTCCAAGGCCTAGCCTTCGGTGGCCATTTAAACTAGGCAGCCCGCCAACTGAAACTGGGTTGGTCCCAATCGGGCTGCCACAGTTAGCCGAACCCGCGATCGACGCAGACTGTGTCTACGCGTTCGTGGGGAAGTGCAAATGGCCGAACAATGACAAGGAATGTGTGAACCCGATGGAAAATGAAAAGGAGAGAGGTGGAAACCTCGGTGGAGGTGAAATGAGTGACGCGAATGATGAAGATGAAGATGGAAGTGGCACAGAGGCTTGGATTTCAAGCGCAGTGCCGGTAGGACGCACCAGCCCAAAGCTCGGTGGAGTGCTGAAGCTACTCCCGGGCGATAGGCTGGGGTGGTGGTCCGCGTGGAAATTCGACCAGAGGGCTCGGATGAGAGCTCTGGCCCGAGGCGCGGTGAATGATGTGCGCACCCGAGTCTTTTTGGACACAGGAGCGAATGTGAGTGTGATCTCGGAGAGATTTGCAAAGAAGTTGCGGCTGCGTAAAATTCAGGGTCACGACCGCTGTATGGAAATACAAGGGTTTACCAAAGGAACGATGGCTACAGAGCGCCGAGCTTTGGTCAAAGTGACGCTCGGCTGGGAACGAGTGTACGAGTTTGAATTGTGGATTATGGATCATGGCGCCGGTGTGGACGTAGTCCTCGGCACCGACTTTATGATTCCGGCTGGTGTGCGCCTGGACATGTTCCACGCGACTGCCAAATTGCCGGGCGAGGTGAGCATTCCGCTCATCAAGACGAAGAACATGCTCGATGAACGAAGTCTCGGTCCGCACATCAACAGCGGACCCGCCGAGGATTTACTTATCCCCGGTCACGAGTGGGTTGACTATCGACCACCGAGGCGTCAACCCTCGGAGGAGACCCACGAGCTGTGGATACGCCGGACCGAGACGTTGGTGCCCACGGTGAAAGCGTTTAGACGGGGCAAGGTCTCCCGAGTACGAGTGACCAATGTGAGCGACCGGCTGTTGTCTTGCCGAGATCACACACCTCTGCTTCTGTGGGTCCCAATTGGGGACCTCCCGTATGATGAAGGGTACCTCGGTTGGAGTCGACCAAGTACCGAGAGTGGCAGGTGGCCGCATTTGAGGAATCTCGCGACGAGGATTTGCTCCAGCGCGAGTACGAACTCTACCAGAAGTGGCTCGCCGCGCAACCACCGGCAGTTGATCGGCCGAGTTATCCAACCCCGGCCGGAATAAAACCTCGTAGCGAGATTCCTCAAATGCGGCCAGGCGTGCCGTTTAAGCTGCGCCGAGCTTTGGGAACGAGAACTCGCGAGACGCGAAGAGGTGGAGCAACTCGCCACCGACGGCTCACCAGTGGGTGATGATCCGGTGGCGCTCCCTACCCAGCGCGCCGAGCTTGAGTACACTAGTACCGAGACCTCGGCGAAAGTTACGAACGAAGTCACGTTCGACCAGCCCAGCGACGATGGCTACGACGTGAGCTCAGAACTAAGCGTGTCTACCGATGAGGCCCCAGAGGCAGTGGAATCCACTTATTACCAACATAAGCCTGGGCTGTCTGAAGACTCGGCCGAGGAGTCGGCGGGTGAAGACTCGATGGATACCCTAGAAGCGACGTACCTGTCTGTAGCTACTGCGTTGGCGACGGAAGAGGGCACAGATGACGGGGGTGATCAACCCTCGTCGGAGCACATGCCCAATGAAATCAACTTAGAGGCCTACGCTCACGAACTGGCGTTCCTTCCCGACCTAACGGAGACCGTGGTGACAGACCTCGACTACGCAGGGCCGAATGTGCGTCTCCCAGGGGTGAGTGCGGAACGCCAGGAGCGCGTTGTGGAAGTGCTCAAGAAGCACGAGAAGATCATGATCTCTACTGGAAATGCTTTGCCTCCGCCCGCTGATGGGGTGGTGTGTGATATCGATGTGAACGAACACTCGCCCATCAAACAGAGAGCTCGGCGAGTGCCCCTTCGGCACCTACGGAGGTTGTACGAACTACTACGAGGCCTGCTCAACGCAGGCCTGATAGCGTTTTCGAACAGCCCGTGGGCTACGCCAATCGTGATTGTGTTGAAAAAGAACGGTGAGGACATCCGGCTATGCATTGATTACAAGATGGTGAATGCCATCACCGCAATCATGGAATATGCAATGCCTCTGGTCGATGACCTTCTCACCGACCTCGAGAAGTATCTGTGGTACTGCACGTTGGATGCGGCAAGTGGATTTTGGGCGATTATGATGACAACGAGGGCTCGCCAAATCTCGGCCTTCGTGTGTGCCCTCGGTCACTTTGAGTGGCTCAGAATGCCTTTTGGACTAAAGAATGCACCGATGATTTACCAACGCATGCTCGATAATGCACTGTGGGGGGTTGTACAACCGAAAGGTGGATGGAAACACTCCGCAGAATTAATGCGGTGTGCGGAGGAGAGTGACCGAGACCTTGGTGGAACACTAGGAAGGACACTGGATGAAATGTCGGACGATCCGTCACCTGACCCAAACCAAACACCCACGAAGTTTGAAGCAAGCTGCGACAGCACTCGGGCCGAAGACTCGGTCGCGGAACTCATTAATAGCCCGGCGGCCGACATGTTCGCAACTGGAGAACCCGACGAGTCCTCGCTAGTACCGGTGTTTGGGCGCCGATCATTTGTGGATGATATTTGCTTCGGGGGTGAGTCGTTTGACGACTGCCTCGAAACTTTGGATCGACTGCTCGCCCGCTTTGAAGAGTGCCGTATTAGTGTGAGCTTCACTAAGAGCATCTTTGTGCAGCCCAAAGTTGATTTTTTGTCGCATGAGGTGACGCGAGAAGGCATTAGAGCTGACCCCAAAAAGCTCAAAGCAGTAGCCGAGCTTTCATTTCCTCTGTCGAAAAAGGGGGTACAAGCATTCCTCGGTGCGCTAAACTACTACAGCCGGTTCATCCAAGACTTTGCTGTATATGGAGCGGCACTATATCAGCTGAAGGACGAAGATTTCACGGACGGGGGTGACCTCAGTACCGCCAAGCGAAGCTTTGCTGCGTTACAACGAAAGGTCGGTGAGGCACCGATCCTCCGACACTTCGACCGTGACCGAGCAGTCCACGTAACACTCTTTGCAAGTGAGTGGGCGCTCAGTACAACGCTGATGCCAGAACATGGTGGCAAAATGCACCCGGTACGATTCTGCGGCCGAGTCCTCAAGGACGCAGAGATGAATTATCACCCGGCCGAAAAGGAGGTCCTGGCCCTGCTCCAAATGTTGAAGGTGTGTTACACCCAACTCGCAGGTCGGGCCATCCATGTCTACACGCGATTTTCAACACTCGATTGGGTCCACAAGTCGAAGACTCTGTTAGGACGAGCTACCCAATTTGCGGTATTACTGTCGCCGTGGCACCTGGTGGTGCAGCGAGTTAAGGAGAAAGATTGCGCTTTTGCGCAACTCTTGCTGTCGACCATTACTAGTTTCGTCGACCTCGAAGACTCGCTGGCCCCGGTGACCCCACCGACACGTGATTCCCCGATTGTTCGTATGGACCCCCAGTTGCTATATGCGCGACTACCCCGTGCACACCGAGGTTTTGTACTCTCGTTCGAAGGATCAGCCAAAACCGAAAAACACGGTGGCTATGGCAGTTGTGCCTGTATTTTGTGGAAACTCCCGGAATGGATCGCTGCGAGTGCTTTTCTCGAGACCACGACGGTAAACCTCGCCGAGTACACCGGCATGAATAATGGCGTCTCGACAGCCCTAGAACATGGGGCCGAGGACTTAGTTATCGTGGGAGACTCGAGACTCGCAATCCAGCAATCCCTAGGGGCGATCGCTTGTCGTAAGGAGTCGTTAATGGCACAACTGAACAAACACAAGGAACTCACGGCGAGACTTCGTTCGGTGAAATACTTGCATGCAATACGTGAATTTAATGCGGCCGCTGATTCGCTCGCGAGCGAAACATTGGAAAAGAAAGCCTCGGTGGTAGTGGACAGTGATGAAAGGAAGCAAGAATTGATGGAGTTGAATCGAATCCGAGAAGTTATCTACGAAGGCTCGGCGGGCGCTTCGGAAAACTCGATGGAAGAGACTACACGTTCTGTCAACTCAGTCCAAGTACTGACACCGCACGACCAAAACCGTAGTCGACTTTTTTCGATTTTGTACGGGAATCAGGATATGTAGCCGCGGTGACCAGACGCCAAGCAAAAGAGCGGCGGAAACACGTCCGCTTTGCGAAGGAAGTCTCGGTGATCGATCCAGGCCGCGTAGAACACGCGTCAGGTCCAACTGGGGCCAACACCGAGGGTTTAAACGACGAACAGGCCCAACCGAGGCTTGATGCAACAGCGGTGCACGAACCGAGTGCTGACGACATTGATCCCATGGTGGTACAGGAAGAGCGCCGCCGACGCATAAGCGCCGCCCAAGATGAAGAATTACGCTGGTCGAACCTAAAGACGGTGCTGAAAGGAGAAGAGGCAAAGCTTAGTTACAAAGCCGCTCGCGAAGCCTGGAAAATGGCCGACAAGTTTGCACTGAGTGAAGATGGATTGCTTTATTTCCTTGGAGTGAACCGTCGGTGGGGAAATGAACGGACCGACGAGACTACATTTAGGATGGTGGTGCCGACAACGATGGTCCAGGAGGTCCTACAGAGCTGCCATGACTCACTGGAGCGCGGACATCAAGGTATCGTCCGCACCTACCACCGAGTTAAGGCGGACTATTACTGGATCGGCCTGTTCGCTGATGTGGAGCGGCATGTGCGCTCGTGCCCGGACTGTAGCACAAGCAAAAGCGTCCCACAATTCCGTGGGTACTCACCAGGGAACATCCTGGCCAAGCGCCCGATGCAAATTGTATCGATGGACTTCGTTATACCTCTGCCGAGGTCTCGGCGAGGGAAACCGCACTGTTGCTATTTCAGTGCGCATTCACGGGTTTTGTCATGGGCAAAGCCATGGCCGACACTTCAGCCCTCTGTGTGGCACAAGCGTTCGAGGAATGCGTCTACCGAAGGTTCGGTGCGCCGTCGTTGATACGTCACGACCGAGATCCTCGTTTCATGAGCGAGGTCTTTCAAGCATTCACCGAGATGATGCAATCGAGGTCTCGGGCTACACTAAGCTACCGACCACAAGCAAATTGCCAGCAGGAACGCTCGGTTAAGACCGTAATGCAGTCTGTACGGGTGTATGCGGAGGACCCGCTCCAGCAAGATTGGGATGAGATTGTGGAAAAGCTCATCTTCGCTATCAACAAGTCGCATGATGCTACAAGGAAGGACACCCCATTCTATCTCGTGCATGGTTGGGACGCTCGGTCGAGCCTTCGAGCGATGTCTTCGTCTCTCAAGCGAGGGCTCGGCCGGCAGTCCGACACCTTAGCGTGGCGACGTGAAGTCAACCGACAACAAGAGATCGCCCTGGCTATAGCTAAAGAGTATCAGGCGACCGAGAAGGCTCGGCGTGCTGAGAAGCATAACGCCACGCTGAGTGGACTGGAGAGGGCAGCCATGCCTGGGTCAGTACATGACGACGTTTCCGACGGTGAACGAGGAGTCGGCAGAACTGATGGAACCGGCAAAGAGTCGGTGGTGAACTCTCTGTTCAAACCTGGAGATCGAGTGTGGTTATACATGGAGCGCGTGAAACCTGGGCTGACAAAGATACTTGCACATCGCTGGCATGGACCTTTCCGTGTCAAGAAAAAGGTCGACGAGTATGCATATGTGTTGGAGCTGCCTGATCGAAGTGGATACCGGGTTTACCCCGTGGTACATGTGTCGCGATTAAAAGCTGTGAGCGAATTCGGCGATCGACCGAGAACTCGGCTGACCCCAGAAGTCACCGAGGGATCGAGACTTGACTTTGACGAGGAGCTGCTGCCCGAGGACAGCTGGGAGCCCGACCAGCTCGCTGGCGAGTACGAGGTGGAGGCGATCTTAGACGATCGAGTTCCACTTTCGAACAGCACCGAGCGCTCGGTCAGAGAGTTTCTGGTGAAGTGGGCCGGTTACGACGAGCCCTCGTGGGAGCCAGCCGCCAACTTGTCTTGCGGCGGCCTGCTGTACGACTACTTGCGCGAGAAACGCCGCGACCGACGGTTGCAAATGGCCCAAGTCGCTGACGAGGACTAACTGCAACCTGTCGCGAATGGTGAACTGCCGGTGGGGCGGTGCAGCCCACCCAAGCAGACGAAAATGACTACTGCACCAAAATGATTGTATATTTGCATGTAATTTGGAACGAGCTTACGAGTGGAGATTACGATTGGAGAGAGATGAGGAGATACGCAAAGATGATGAAAAGACGATTAGCGAAAGCCTGAGAGCTAGCTACCCTGACACTACGATCACTGAGAGACTCTGAGCTAACTACAGCTGCAAACATGAAAGCGGAAACGAGAGACCGAGGGCTCAAGAGTCCGAGTTAGAAGCGATCCGAGCGAGTACCGTGAGGCGCGCCTCTTGGGGCTCCCCGGTTCTGGGTTGAGCCTCCGACCCTCCAGCTTCCGGAGCAGAGCCACCGGCCGCGCGCTCGTCGTCGAAGTCTTTGTCGCTTGAGTGCTCGGCCCGAGGAACTGCACGAGCTCCCAAGCGAGGAGTGGCAGCTTGAGGCTCATCCACGCGACCGTCGTGAGCGTCCGCAGCCTCTTCAACCGAGCCTTGGGCCGACTGCTCTGTCGACCCTCCGCCACGGGAACGCACATACTTCCCCTCCTCAGCCTCCGAGCCCTCGGCTGCCGAGACACCAACTGCAGCAGGGGCCCTAGTAACCGGCGAAGTGTGGAAGCGGGTGAACTTGCGAACCCACGGCGCGGTGACCAGCTTGGGGTCCAGCGAAGGATCGACCGTGACAGCCGACGCAACTTGTTGCAGGGTCATCCCACGGGGAACGAAGACCGGGACCTCTGGGTTGCAGGGAGCGAAGATGGTGTTGTAAGGACGCGCCGCAGGCACATCCACCCAACAGTTCCGCCAGGGCTCGTGGCCGTCCAGCTCCGTCACCTCGGTGCACCAGTCCGCAGTCATAGGGGTCCACAGCAAATTGTCCACGGAGTAAATAGGAACCGAGGGCTCGAACATGACTTCCGGGGTGCAATGGATGCGCCCGTGCGAGTCCGGGTAACACCGAGGCCACAGACGGTAGGGGATCCGGAGGCGGAGACGATGGGCACCCCCATCCCGGTTGGAATGGAAGTCTGTCCAAGCTTCGAGCGCCTCGACGTAAGCGGGAGAACCCTCACCGAGCTCTTCGGCAAGTTGCTGGAGCCATCGCTCGACAGCAGCCGGGGAAATCCAATGCGAACGCTCGTACAAGGCGAAACCCAAGTGGTCCTTCTCGGTGGGGCCGACTGCTCGGCCGTTGAACCGTCGCCAGAACTTGACCACCAACGGAAGACCATCTGCCGTATCGAAATGCGCTCGTCCGGCATGAATTCGGTAGCGCTGAACAAACGAGGATCGGCAGGGAGGCTCGCCAAGAATTGCTGGCACGGATGGGCCGAGCTTTCCCACTCCGCGAAGGTAGCAATGCCCTCGGCCGAGTACTCCACCGCGACTTCACTGTCAGCAGGCCGAGGCACCCGAACTTCCAATATTTTCTGCCAGCAGGCCCGAGCACCCGGGGCCGTGAAAGGAGGCTCGAAAAGATCCAACCCGTCATCCGGCGAGGTTTTCGTGGAGCGACCAGAAGTTTTCTTGGACGAAGCCGAGGTGTCGGTCTTCCGAGCTGGCCCAGTCGTGGCATCCTTAGAAGTAGTTTGCCGACTGTTCGTAGGCTCGCCACGTTCACGCCGGAGACTCGGTGGCGGCGATGTCTTGCGCTGCCGACGTTTCTTGGAAGGAGCTTTTGAGGGAGAAGCAGCAGGCTTCTTCGCCTTGCCCGGCTTCTGCTGCTGGGGAAACCTCTTTGACAGACTCTCCCTCCAGAAATTCTCGGACGGCTTCCCAAACCGAAACCCATCTCCAGCATCACGTCCAGTAAGGTCCGTGACCTCGGGCTCCGCCTCCGAGGTTCCATCGAGGCCCAAGACGAAGTCATCGGGAGCATTTTCCTTCTCGACCGATGATTTCGGAGTGAGGCCACGGTAGAAGCAAGACGAACCGGACGGCCGTCCCGACGAGGCTTGATCACCACCGACTCCTTGAATGGAGAATCCCGGTCGACAGGGGCCGGCGCCTTCTCTTCGAGATCTCGGCCAGCTTCCAACTCGTCGTCCGGAGACTCCGGTGGGGCCGGAGGCGAAGTTGGAACCTCAGCGTCCTCAGGCCTAGCTGGCGAGCCGGGCAGTGAGTTCGTCGAAGAGTCGGACGGATACGGCTATGGAGGCGCGTGGACCGAGGTGTCGGTGTCGACCTCCAAGACTTCCGGCGGTGACTGAGAACGAGAACCATTACTCGCCGTTGAAGACCTGCCGGTCGGCCGAGTCTTCGTGCTGCCAGTTCCGCCTCCACGTGGAGGAGACGACCCGTGCGGTGGCGACGACGAGTCCTGGGCCGTGGGTTGCGGAATCGTACCAGAATCTGGCCGAGACTTGGCTGCATTCGCTGCTGCTTTGGCCCCCAGATACACCGACGGCTTACCAAGGCGAGAGGTACGCCTGGCTTGAACTTGGGACTTCGTTGCCGCAAGCGTCGGCGGGAGCTTGGTATGAGACGACGGCTTCGCCGAGACCTTGGCTGAACGTTTCAGACGCTTGGCTGGCGGGGCCGTAATGCTCTCGTCGTCCGACAGCTCGACCGAGGAGTCAGGTGGAATGCTGATGCGAGCCGTCTGTGATGGTGCGGAGACATTTTGGGAGCGGGCGACGCTTGAGCTGGCCGTCGAGGCCGAGGTGATCGGGTGAGGACGCTTGGAGCCCACCGCGACCTCAGACCATCGCAAGCCCAGCTCGTCGAGCTCTCCGAGCAACGAGGAAACCACAGGCGGAAGCGACGAGTCATCGGGGAGGTCGAGGCCACACAAACTGGCTCGTTGAGCGTCTTGCTGGCGGAGGAATGTGTTAAACCTCTCTACCGCCTTCGTGTACGAAATTAGCCCCGACTTGAACCCCTCTCGGTCTTTCTTGATGACCGCCCGAAGTTCCCTGATCGGGCTCTCATACTTGGAGCACCGAGCCTTCAAGTTGTCAGACATCTCAGCGCTCTGCCGGAGTGCATTCACCACGATGTCCATCTTGTGAGAAAGGAAGTCTCGCTCCTCCCGAGTGGCTCGAAACTTTTCAGCGAGCTGGTTGCGCTCGAACGAGGCTTGGTTGCAGAGGATCTCGAACTTGCAACGCTCGTCAACTTCTCGGCGTAGTAGCGCATCCCTGTACGTGAGCTGGTCTTGGTAGTAACGAACCTCCGACCGAAGGTCAGCCATCTCTGCGTCCCAGCCGGGGGCAGGCGACGGCGCATCTGGAGCCAATGCACGGATCACCGCGCCGAGGGTTTGGGCGTCCTCCAGGCGCTGGTCGAGATCAGAGTCGAGCCGGAGCGGAGGATGACGCACCAAGCCCACCATGAGGTGACCGAGGTCTGCGAAACGCTGCTCGGTGTGATCCTGCAGCTCTCGGACCATATCCTCGGCGGCGTCCCGGACAGCGTCTTCAAGAACATCGCGACGAGGGTTCGGAGGGCGCCGAGAGGGCGCCTCCGAGACCTCACCCTCCTCGAGTGGGCAATACTGGGTCGGGTTGGATGAAGTGCCGCTAGGCTCGTCCAACCGAGGGCTCCGCGGAGAGCAAGGAGGCGAACCGTTGACGCGACCCGAGCCCGCGGCCTCAGAGCTCGTTACCACCCCGCTGTGCGAATCAGAGGCGGGAGTTGGTGGCGAACAAGCCGAGGCACTGGGGTTGGACGCAGCGTCACCTCTCGGCGGAAGGTCGCGCGCAGGAAATAACGGGAGACCTCGGGGTGCCCCGCTGTGCGAGTCAGAGGCGGAAGTTGGCCCCGCTGAGGCCTCAACCAAACTAGCCGTGAACTCAGGAGGGAAGGGCACGATGAAGGCATTTGGGTCATACTGTGGCATGCAAAGAAGTCATGGAGGATTAGCATGAGGAAACCAGCGAAGCTTCGAAGACACTACATAGCTTACCCTGAGAGCGCGACCGAGAGCTTCCGACGTGGAGACCCGCGGCCCTTGCCGAGGACTCTGGGGAGCAGACATGCTGGCAGCAATGACGTGCACCACGACGCTCACCACCTGACAGGTTCGCGTCGAGGTGGGGGCCGTTATGAGATTGGGTTTTGACTGCGGAGTGGAGCCACCGGACCGAGGTCTAACGGTGTCGAGAGTTTGAGAGAAGACGACCGAGGTCTCCTATTGGCTGCTCACATTCACCGCGCTAGAGTGACAGAAAGCTAGTTGGTGACTGCGAGGCTCAATTTTTTGTGATGGGGAGACCCGTGCTCATCCGCAATGAGCACGACCAGGGTGAAGACCGCCATTGCAACAGAGGGTAACCCTATCTACCCCCGTTTGGACACGTGCGAGCTGAGACCTGTTAAGTGGGAAGCAGGTTTCGTTTGGAGACCGCTGGGGACATCTGAAGTGGGAACAAGCTTGCTGTGGCTGGGTGACGTCTGGGCCCAAAGCGTAGCCTAGGAAGAACCGTTAAGGCGATCGCAAGGGAGGTGCACACGCCGCGCCTGAACAAGGACTGGAGCTGGGAAGTTTCATCCCAGCCGTTGTTGGACTCAGTTGAGGTATTTCAGCCGAGACCCCAAGACTCTTGAGCCTTCTGAGCTCTAGTCCGACGTTCGGTGGTCTACGTTTATTCAAGGTTCGATCTGGAAAGTCGGGACTTTGCCCGCACCGCGATGTCCATCTTGTGAGAAAGGAAGTCTCGCTCCTCCCGAGTGGCTCGAAACTTTTCAGCGAGCTGGTTGCGCTCGAACGAGGCTTGGTTGCAGAGGATCTCGAACTTGCAACGCTCGTCAACTTCTCGGCGTAGTAGCGCATCCCTGTACGTGAGCTGGTCTTGGTAGTAACGAACCTCCGACCGAAGGTCAGCCATCTCTGCGTCCCAGCCGGGGGCAGGCGACGGCGCATCTGGAGCCAATGCACGGATCACCGCGCCGAGGGTTTGGGCGTCCTCCAGGCGCTGGTCGAGATCAGAGTCGAGCCGGAGCGGAGGATGACGCACCAAGCCCACCATGAGGTGACCGAGGTCTGCGAAACGCTGCTCGGTGTGATCCTGCAGCTCTCGGACCATATCCTCGGCGGCGTCCCGGACAGCGTCTTCAAGAACATCGCGACGAGGGTTCGGAGGGCGCCGAGAGGGCGCCTCCGAGACCTCACCCTCCTCGAGTGGGCAATACTGGGTCGGGTTGGATGAAGTGCCGCTAGGCTCGTCCAACCGAGGGCTCCGCGGAGAGCAAGGAGGCGAACCGTTGACGCGACCCGAGCCCGCGGCCTCAGAGCTCGTTACCACCCCGCTGTGCGAATCAGAGGCGGGAGTTGGTGGCGAACAAGCCGAGGCACTGGGGTTGGACGCAGCGTCACCTCTCGGCGGAAGGTCGCGCGCAGGAAATAACGGGAGACCTCGGGGTGCCCCGCTGTGCGAGTCAGAGGCGGAAGTTGGCCCCGCTGAGGCCTCAACCAAACTAGCCGTGAACTCAGGAGGGAAGGGCACGATGAAGGCATTTGGGTCATACTGTGGCATGCAAAGAAGCTATGGAGGATTAGCATGAGGAAACCAGCGAAGCTTCGAAGACACTACATAGCTTACCCTGAGAGCGCGACCGAGAGCTTCCGACGTGGAGACCCGCGGCCCTTGCCGAGGACTCTGGGGAGCAGACATGCTGGCAGCAATGACGTGCACCACGACGCTCACCACCTGACAGGTTCGCGTCGAGGTGGGGGCCGTTATGAGATTGGGTTTTGACTGCGGAGTGGAGCCACCGGACCGAGGTCTAACGGTGTCGAGAGTTTGAGAGAAGACGACCGAGGTCTCCTATTGGCTGCTCACATTCACCGCGCTAGAGTGACAGAAAGCTAGTTGGTGACTGCGAGGCTCAATTTTTTGTGATGGGGAGACCCGTGCTCATCCGCAATGAGCACGACCAGGGTGAAGACCGCCATTGCAACAGAGGGTAACCCTATCTACCCCCGTTTGGACACGTGCGAGCTGAGACCTGTTAAGTGGGAAGCAGGTTTCGTTTGGAGACCGCTGGGGACATCTGAAGTGGGAACAAGCTTGCTGTGGCTGGGTGACGTCTGGGCCCAAAGCGTAGCCTAGGAAGAACCGTTAAGGCGATCGCAAGGGAGGTGCACACGCCGCGCCTGAACAAGGACTGGAGCTGGGAAGTTTCATCCCAGCCGTTGTTGGACTCAGTTGAGGTATTTCAGCCGAGACCCCAAGACTCTTGAGCCTTCTGAGCTCTAGTCCGACGTTCGGTGGTCTACGTTTATTCAAGGTTCGATCTGGAAAGTCGGGACTTTGCCCGCACCGCGATGTCCATCTTGTGAGAAAGGAAGTCTCGCTCCTCCCGAGTGGCTCGAAACTTTTCAGCGAGCTGGTTGCGCTCGAACGAGGCTTGGTTGCAGAGGATCTCGAACTTGCAACGCTCGTCAACTTCTCGGCGTAGTAGCGCATCCCTGTACGTGAGCTGGTCTTGGTAGTAACGAACCTCCGACCGAAGGTCAGCCATCTCTGCGTCCCAGCCGGGGGCAGGCGACGGCGCATCTGGAGCCAATGCACGGATCACCGCGCCGAGGGTTTGGGCGTCCTCCAGGCGCTGGTCGAGATCAGAGTCGAGCCGGAGCGGAGGATGACGCACCAAGCCCACCATGAGGTGACCGAGGTCTGCGAAACGCTGCTCGGTGTGATCCTGCAGCTCTCGGACCATATCCTCGGCGGCGTCCCGGACAGCGTCTTCAAGAACATCGCGACGAGGGTTCGGAGGGCGCCGAGAGGGCGCCTCCGAGACCTCACCCTCCTCGAGTGGGCAATACTGGGTCGGGTTGGATGAAGTGCCGCTAGGCTCGTCCAACCGAGGGCTCCGCGGAGAGCAAGGAGGCGAACCGTTGACGCGACCCGAGCCCGCGGCCTCAGAGCTCGTTACCACCCCGCTGTGCGAATCAGAGGCGGGAGTTGGTGGCGAACAAGCCGAGGCACTGGGGTTGGACGCAGCGTCACCTCTCGGCGGAAGGTCGCGCGCAGGAAATAACGGGAGACCTCGGGGTGCCCCGCTGTGCGAGTCAGAGGCGGAAGTTGGCCCCGCTGAGGCCTCAACCAAACTAGCCGTGAACTCAGGAGGGAAGGGCACGATGAAGGCATTTGGGTCATACTGTGGCATGCAAAGAAGCCATGGAGGATTAGCATGAGGAAACCAGCGAAGCTTCGAAGACACTA
This sequence comes from Phytophthora cinnamomi, assembly GCF_018691715.1. Classification (NCBI taxonomy): domain Eukaryota; phylum Oomycota; class Peronosporomycetes; order Peronosporales; family Peronosporaceae; genus Phytophthora; species Phytophthora cinnamomi. The sequence goes on from NW_027150941.1 coordinate 329,510, forward strand.
CATAGCTTACCCTGAGAGCGCGACCGAGAGCTTCCGACGTGGAGACCCGCGGCCCTTGCCGAGGACTCTGGGGAGCAGACATGCTGGCAGCAATGACGTGCACCACGACGCTCACCACCTGACAGGTTCGCGTCGAGGTGGGGGCCGTTATGAGATTGGGTTTTGACTGCGGAGTGGAGCCACCGGACCGAGGTCTAACGGTGTCGAGAGTTTGAGAGAAGACGACCGAGGTCTCCTATTGGCTGCTCACATTCACCGCGCTAGAGTGACAGAAAGCTAGTTGGTGACTGCGAGGCTCAATTTTTTGTGATGGGGAGACCCGTGCTCATCCGCAATGAGCACGACCAGGGTGAAGACCGCCATTGCAACAGAGGGTAACCCTATCTACCCCCGTTTGGACACGTGCGAGCTGAGACCTGTTAAGTGGGAAGCAGGTTTCGTTTGGAGACCGCTGGGGACATCTGAAGTGGGAACAAGCTTGCTGTGGCTGGGTGACGTCTGGGCCCAAAGCGTAGCCTAGGAAGAACCGTTAAGGCGATCGCAAGGGAGGTGCACACGCCGCGCCTGAACAAGGACTGGATCTGGGAAGTTTCATCCCAGCCGTTGTTGGACTCAGTTGAGGTATTTCAGCCGAGACCCCAAGACTCTTGAGCCTTCTGAGCTCTAGTCCGACGTTCGGTGGTCTACGTTTATTCAAGGTTCGATCTGGAAAGTCGGGACTTTGCCCGCACCTCGCTACAACTGGTGCGCGTGCCCGAATCAGGAAACGACTTTGGACGGACGAACGTCAGCTATGTCGACTGAAGCTAGTTCAAGTGTCTCCAACACAAGTGGCGAGAAGAGCGAGAGTTTGCTGAGGCGGAGTCTGAGAGTTGCTAGATTGCCGACTGGGGTGGTGCCGCAGGAGGCTGAGAAGTCCAAGTTGAAATGATCGACTTCTAACGTCCCGACCTTCAGCGCTGAAGCGGAAGCGTCAAGTGAAGCTGAATTGGAGACCCCACCGAAGCCGGAAAATGTTGTGCCACCGCCGGATTCGCCTGAGATGAAGAGGTCTGGGATGGATCAAGGTGGTGGAGCGGGCGCTCAGCCAAGCACTCGTGTCGATGAAGGTCTGAGTCAAGGTGTGCCCGCGGAGAGCAAAACTGAAGCTTCCCAGATTGAATCGAAGGCTCAGACCAAGGCCTCTCAGCTGCCAAGTGTTCACCCGTAGCCAACTGCTGCGATCCGTCGCAGTAGCCAAGTCGAGGGTGGTGCGCTGAGCTTGTTGGGAGGCCGTGATACGTCATTGAGTTCGCAAGGCTCAGTGGAGGCTGGGACGGGACCAGCTCGGTTCTGTTATGCTTCTGGAACTGGTTTCTTTGGCTCAGGAGGTGGTGGAGCTTGGTCAAGTTCTCTTTGGCCGGAGCAACGCCCCTTTCAATGGCTGAGCGGAGTCCCCGAAGGTGTGGAAGCTGGAACGCTAAGCTTGGCTCAACCACCTGAGATGACCGAAGCTGAGATGATCGCGTATGGCCGTTCTCAGCTTGATATGTGGATGTCGGTTCCTCCTGAAATCGTGCACCCGGCCGATGTGGCATACACGCCGCGGCATAATGGTTATGACCTTTGGGGGTTTATTCGAGCTGCAAGTGCTACGACCAGACACCTAATGTCGGTGACTCGGTCACCGTCCGCGCGATGGTTGAATGTTTTCCACGCTGAGCGTCGACGGATCCCTGTGGTGTCTAATCTGAAAGCCATCCGAGTCTCGCTGAGAGTGATGCCGCCTATCGCATGCGTCGCCTTACTTCAGACTATGTTACATGAGGCTGGTTATGAATTTCTGAACCAAGTCCCGGTGTGGCACACTTTATCGGAGGTGGCTGGAGTGCCGGCGTCACAGATCCGATTTGAGATCGAGCGAATTGGAGGATTTATTGGAGCTGAGCTGACCGCCTGGAAGATTGCATTTGGGTCTACCCCGTACTATGTTCGACCGGTCTCAGATTCGCTGCTATTGACTTCAGCCCAGACTGCTGAAACTCAAGTTGGTGCTCAGCTGAACAGGGACGGTGATGCCGTTATCGGTAGCTATTTTTGGGTCCCGAGGTGGTTATGCGACTTCAGCTGACTGGTCTCAGGCCTAGGAGTCTAGTTTCAAGTTATGAAGGTTAGCCGTCGCGAAAGCGACCATTGCTGATGAGGTTTGAGGCTGGGATTTCGGTTCCAAGCTGGCATAGTTCAAGTGAAGCCACTTCTGGAGCGACTCGTGGTACCAGAAACGATCCCGTGCCTAGCATGGTCGGTGCAGGTGCTGGTTCCGACCAATCCATGACGGCCACGGATGAAGGTGCGAACCTGTCTGGATTAAGTTCATCAGGGTCGTTCCTAATGTCTGTGACCGACTATATGGTTGGGACTGGGGCGCATATGCCCATGTCAAGTGCTACGGCGATGCGAGGGCCAAGAACGGCTATGCCGAGCGGCGCCTACCTTGGGATGGTGATATCAGTCACGTCTCAGCCTCCCCGAGCTGGTTCAGCTTCTGCCAGAACTGAGACTGGGATGCTCAGACTTGAGAACCCGGCCCACATACCGTTACTTAGCACTCTCGAGGCGAGGAGACTGGCTCATGCGAGACGTACTAGTCTTGGCGATCAGCGGATTCCTGGACCTGACGCCTTTAACTTTGGACCCCATCCAAGGATACGGGAGTCTCAGGGAAGCATTGAGGATGGAGGAACAGTTTCATCGGGACTTAGCCAAACGTGATGCCGATGCTTGGACTCGATTAACGCTGAGCGGGATCAGAGACGGATGCTAGAAGCTCGGCAGAACGCCGCTTTAGCTCATAACCAAGCTAATCAACTGAGACTTCGCGAGGAGTATCAGAAATTGCAAGCTGCAAATGCCCAGATGTCCGAAATCCAGCAAAGGGTTCAGACAGAATAGCCAAGGCAGTTGGAAGCCTTGGCGAAATTAACTGAGCAACGGGCTCCTGAAGAAGCTGAGAGGCGTCAGTCAGACGAAGCTCGAGCTCAGTATCTCCTAGGAGTGCAGAAGGAGCTTCAAGAAGCTGAAGCCAGAGCCAGACAGGCTGAACTGCAAAAGACTCATGAAGAACGTGCCTCGAAGATCCGAGTTGAGTATGAAGTCGAATTGCTGAGACTGAAGGAGAAGCATGCTCAATCCCAAGCTGAGCACCAGCGAGAAAATGATGAACAAGAGGAGAAGATCCAAAGGTTCCAGATGGCTCAGGAGCAGTTGAGCACTCATATTAATTCAAACGCTACAGTGATCGGCTCAACTCTGCCCTCAGCTGAGCCCGAGTCTCAGCTGGGACGCCAAGGTCTCCTCCACCGAGCGATCCAGTCTTAGCTGAGCTCGCTCGGCTAACGGATGTTATGCAGCAGCTAGTCCAGGCGAACCAAGCTAAGTCGGAGCCGACGAAGGCGAGTAATATGACAGAAAAGTCTCAGAGTTCAACTCAAGGTGCGCGAGCCAAGTGGACATCCCGAGTATCGACCTCAGTGTCGAAGCGGAATGGGAAAGCTCGTGCAACCAAGTCCAAGATGCCAGATGATGATGACTAGGGCTCAGATGATCCCTGTTCCAGTGATTCGTCTCAAGATAAGCTCCAAGGGCAGTTCGGCGCTGCCGCCCAAACCAAGAGTGCTGGTACTGGGTCTGAGACCCGAGTGGTAGTGCAAGCCATGGTCCACCACGACGCACTGGAGAAATTTGATGAACGTGCTTCTTTGGATGATCGCGTCAATTGGTGGGAACGTTTTATGTACTATGCGACTATAGCGCCTTGGGATGAGAAGACTCGAATAGTTCAGCTGAGGATGCGACTCTCACGTTCTCTGAAGGATTGGTGCACTCAGCTCCCAGATTCGACCCGATCACACAGGAAGAGGCTGTCTCACGTATTCAAGAAGGAGTGGTGCCGCAGTATCGGTTCTAAGACTGAGCGGTATTACACTATGGAGATGCATGACTCTGAGACCCCTCGGATGTTATTGTATCGACTCACCCGAGCTGCCAAAAGGGCTGGGATTGCTTTTGAGAAGCCGACAACGGATGGCGAAGCTCATATTCACCGGTTCATCAAGGCGCTAGGAGATTCTCGGCTGCGGACCACTTTACAAGGTCAGCCGTTTGATACTCTGAGCGAATTGGAAGAAACTCGGAAGCGTACTGACGCTTTGCAGCAGGAAGATCATCGGAAAGATCGAGACTATCAGCAAAAGAGACGCCCAGCTCAGAACTTGCACTTTTGCCGGTTCAAGCCTCAGCAGCGACGAACGGAAGGTCGGGCCTTTATAGCTGAAGATTTGGAATCAACATCTGAGCCTGGCCGACACGCTCATTTCGAAGACGAAGTCATCCAAGACTATGATGCCAACAACAAAGCTGAGCTGAGGTTTTCCGCGCCGAAAACTGAAGTCGCAGAGTCTCAGCCAAGTTCAGCAGTTTCTGCTTCAGCTGAGCCCAGTCATTTGGCCGCTGTAACGGATGAGGAAATTTTTCGAGTTGCTGAGCGTTTGGCCTGGAAGCCAAGACCAGACAACCAACCGTATGGAACTGGAGCACTTCAGCGTGAAGAAATACTGTGCAACGAATGTAGAAGCAAACGCCACAAGACTGAGAATTGCTGGAGGAAGCTCATCTGTGGACGCTGCCATGACGAAGGACATCCGACCCAGTGCTGCGGGCGTCAGCCGTGCTCTAAGTATGGCGATTACCATCGCCGGGGTTTATGCAACATGTGGTCAGCACTCAAGGCGGTGCAGGAGGCAATCCGCGCCGGAGGCTCAGTTGAGGACCTTGACGCTGAGAATGTTCAGCTATTGCTGGATAGCTCAGACCCTGAGACGCCGTTAAACCACTAGGCTCGCTGGTTCGGGAATTAGTGCGTGACGAGCCTAAGTCCCACGCATACTGCGCATTTGCATATGTGGGTCCATCCCTTCCATGTTGGCGCAGTAATAACCCCAAATGCACAAATTGATCTGACCAAGCCCGAGTTTATTCTGGTTCAGCTGAGATCGATGATCCGAGCTCCGAGCTGCAGTTTGAGAACCATCTCGAGTTCGCTCTGTCTTATGGAGAACGATATGGCTGAGGGTCTTGGTTGGTGAAAGACGTGATATGACTATGGTGCATGGAGCAATTTTCAACCGTCGGATACAAATACCGAAGGATACTGGAGCCACGACGAGCATTATGAGCTTAGACCTTGCACGCAGGTTGAGGCTGAAACTCAGACGTGGTTACAGACTCCGGGTTACGGGGGTTGGAGATGTTCCGACATACGCTACAACTCAGGCTAAGATTAAGCTGACGCTCGGTGTACGTGTTGTTTACGTTATGGATATCTGGGTTGGGAACATAGGCGCATGTATAGGCTGTCTCTTAGGGATGGACTTCATGATTACTGCCGGTGTCCGACTTTGTCCTCGTGAAGGTGTTGGCCGACTCCCAGATGAAGAGGCTTTGTACTTGGTTGGTGGGCCTGAGTTCGACCACGTTGGGCTTGAGGTCGGGGTATCTTTACCTGAGACTGTACGACTTCAGCCGGGACGGTCTATGGTTCTTCCGGTCAAATATCACCACGTTGGACCCGATATAGTTACTGAGTGGGTTGGGCGTGGTGATCAATGGGTGACTCAGTTCATCTATGGTGCTGGCAGGAGACCCAAAGCTGTTAAGGTGGTAAACATCTCCGACCAAGTGGCACGCATTACTCAGCACACTATGGTTGCATGTCTGGTTGAGAAGGGGCATTTACCTCGGGGAGATCGTTTTGTACGGCCCAGGGCTCAGAAGTACCGGGAATGGAGTGCATTCATTTATGAAGCTGAACCCTCCCCGGAATATCTGAAGCTGGGAGAGATGGTTGCGAGGCAGGCTGAACTTGCAGGACCTCCTGCCGTCGAAAAACCAACTTACCAATGGCTGAAGAAGCTACTCTTGAAGAAGAAGCCCTCAGATCAGAGCAATGATGTGCCGCTAGGTCTGAGCTTGACTGGAGTGTTCATGGTAAACACCAACCCGCCAGTTCAGCCAAGGCAGAGACGTACGTTGCCAAAGCCGCCACGACCGCCCTCGAGTGACCCACCAACGGTGTCGCCCAGTCTGTCAGTAGTAGCCGAGGAAGCTGAAGATGCTTGGCTTGAGGTCGGCCGGGCTGAAGGTGTCTCAGTTGATGAAGGTTCTGGACCCGACGTGGAGTCTAGCAGGATGACTAGAGGCGGAAGTACGTCTCAGCAGACTCAGCAGGAATTGGAAGGCGTATTTCAGGATCAACCGGTGAACTTTGTTGCTGACACGACGTTGCGACTACATGATGCTTCAGCTCAGTGTATGCGAGTGGAGATGGATTTCTCGGATGAAGAAGTAGCGACTATGTATTTCCATGAAGGCACTGAGCTTTTGAGTGACCTGAGGAAGCAGCTGGCTGCTCTTCCTGAACTCGGAGATCTCAGCCCCAAGGCGGATCTGAGCGCGGCAAATATTGGAGAACCCGGGCTAACGACTGCAGAGATGGAATCCCAAGTCAGAACTTTCTTGAAAAGACATCACTCAAGTTTTCTAGGGGACGGAAATGCTGTGCCGACTCAAGCCAGGGGCGTAGTCTGTGACTTGGATGTGGATGACGTTAAACCGGTGGCTCAGCGGTCCAGACCGATTCCGCCGGAACACCTTCAGAAAGTGTATAACTTGCTCTGGAAGCTCTTGGATTCTAAGCTGATCGAGTATTCGGACTCAGAGTGGGCATCGCCAATTGTCATCGTGATGAAAAAGAACGGAGTCGATATCAGACTCTGTATAGATTATTGTCTGGCGAACCAGCTAATCAAGCTCATGCATTACCCTGTACCTTTGATCGACGATCTGTTGATTGGGTTCGAGAGTGCAGTGAGGTTCCTGAGCTAGGATATGGCTAGCGGTTTCTGGGCGGTACCGATGACTTTCAGGGCGAATCACATCTCAGCTTTCATCTGTCCGCTGGGACACTTCCAGTGGACGAGGATGCCGTTTGGCCTGAAAAATGCTCCATTGATCTACCAGCAGATGCTACACAATTGTTTGCGGGGTTTTGTGCGTCTCCCAGCTTCAAAAGAGTCTCAGGTGGACGCCGAAGTCTTGGTGTTTCGTGGAATGAACGTCGGAGGCTCAGTTGAGCATGACTTAATCGCTATGGCTGAGAATATGACTGTATTCCAAAGGAATATCCCGACCTGAATCCAGTTTTGGGCCGAAGTTCATACATTGACGATATTGCTTATGGAGTCGAGACCTGGGAGCAGATGTGCGAAGATCTGGACCGATTGTTGTACCGGCTGAGGTATTGGGGGATCTCAGTAAGCCTACCCAAGAGCGAATTTGGCAAGAGGACGATTTCGTATTTGTCTCATGAAATTGGAGCCGAAGGAATTCGAGCCAAGCCGAAAATTGCCCAGGGTGTGATGGATCTCCCGTTTCCGTCGACTCTGAAAGGTGTTCAGTCTTTTCTGGGAAGTCTCAATTACTACAACAAGTTTATTGAAGACCTCCCGGTATAGCATCTGTACTTTACGAGCTGACGGACGAGCAGATCCAAGCGGGCCGAGACCTCAGCCGAGCCAAAGAGGCTTTCGAGGCTCTCAAGCGTAAGATTGTGTCAACACCTCTGCTCAGGCATCCGGACTCTCAGAGACCATTTGTGATCATCGTGCATGCCAACCCATGGGCAGCTTGCGCTGTACTAGGCCAAGAGTATGAGGGAGTTATACTTCCGGTTCGTTTCACTGGACGTGTCTTACATGACCAAGAGCTCAGATACCATCCGGCTGAGAAGGAGGTGGTGGCGCTGATCGGAGTTCTCAGAGTTTTCTACACTATGCTGGCCGGGACGAAACTGATCAAAGTCTATACCCGACATTCGGTGCTGAAGTGGATATTCACGTCACGATCACTTGAGGGACGCTGTGAGCAATGGGCGACCCACTTGGCACCTTGGCCTTTGGAAAATCGCAAGATCCAACGAGATGAAGACGGATTGGCAGCGATTATGGGAGCTGAGATTACCCCCCCCCCCCCGTGATCAGCAGGACCAAATAGCTGAGAACCTTATCCTGGCCAAGGGACGTATCATCCGAGCCCCTCCTATTAGTCTTGAGATGCTCGAAGGCGATTATGAAGACTGGTTGCTCAGCTTTGATGGAGCGGCCAAGCTATCCGATCGTCGAGGCTCAGTGGGATGTATTCTCTGGAAATTACCGTCTTGGGATGTGGTCGAAGCTTGCGGTTTTCACCTTGAAGATGCTACAGTTAATGAGGCTGAGTACCATGGGTTGATCGAAGGCGTGAAGATGGCCTTGGCTAGAGGGATCTAAGAGTTGGTGATTGTTGGTGATTCTCGGATCGCAATACAACAGGCTCAGGTTCTCATCCAGTGCCTGAATCCGAGACTTCAGAGGTTGCTCAACGTATTTGAGAATTTGCGCCCAAAGTTTAGATCAGTCAAGCTGGATCACGTTAAGCGCGAGTTCAATACGGCAGCAGATTACCTGACGACGAAGACTCTAGCTACTCGACACTGTAACAATTGATGACTCGGTCGAATTGGCTCAGCTGAAACAGCTGAACCGTATTCCTCAGAAGTTGGTCAAAGAACATAGGTCTGAGGATGAACAGCTCGAGCCAGATCTCGATCAGGGATCCGGAGTCAAGTTGGGTATTGTGGTCGAGCGTACGACACTGGCTGAAGCAGCCGGACCTTTGTCGCCTGAAGCCAGGATATTTGTTGTCACGAGAAGCCGTGCCCGGGCTGAAGAAACTTCAGCTGAGGTCAAAAGGGATGATCCAGACTCAAATGCCGAAGGCAATTCTCAGGTAGGAGACGAGCGATCGTCTAACCGCTTGTCGCCTGAGGCTACGACACCAACTTTAGCGATTGCCGAAAGGTGGCGACGAATATTAGCCCAGCAGGAAGCTGGGTCATGGATCAACGGGCTCCGAAACTATCTGAGTGGAGATCTGACGGAACTGGCCTCTGCTGAAGCTGAAGATGTGACCAAAATTGCTAATCTGTTTGTGCTGTACTCTCATGAAGCCGTGTATTACCTGAGCAGAGCTACGCCATATCGCCCTAGGAATGCAGACAATAGCCTGAGACTAGTGGTATTAAGTTCGCTCCGGACTAACCTGCTGCACCTAAGTCATGAAGACTTTCAGGGTGCTCATCAGGGAGTTACCACGACGTTTGAGTGGTTGCGCCAAGCGTATTACTGGTCTGGAATGCACGCTGACGTAGATCGTTTTGTCAAAGAATGTGTGGATTTCGTCACGACCACAGGAGCTCCGCCCAACCCTGGGCCGTCATCAGGAAATATCCTGGCGACTCGGTCGTTTGAGGTGGTCTCCATGGACTTTGTTACGAATCTACCAAGGTCTGATCGCGGCAATACGTTCTTATTGCCATTTCAGTGTCTGTTCTCGGGTTATGTGTGATCTGTAAGCCGATGAGCTCTACCACAGCTCAAGAAGTAGCTGCGGCCTAATGGGTCGGGTGTTACAGCGGTTTGGTGCAAGTGAGATGATACGCCATGGCCGAGACCTAGATTCATGGGCGAGGTTTTTGCGAGGTTCAGAGACATGTTAGCAAGCCGTCAGATTGCTACCCTGGCGTACAGGCCTCAGGCCAATGGCCAACAGGAACGATCCGTTCAGACGGTGACAGGATCCGTCCGAGATTACGTGGCTGAGACAGATCAGAGTGACTGGGACGACCAAGTTGAGAAGTTGATGTGGGCTCTGAACACATCCTTTGATGTCACACGTCTGGACACTCCGTTCTATTTGGTACATGGCTGGGACCCTCAGAGCACGGTATCAGCCATGCTTGGACCTCCATGCTTGGACCTCAGCCAGACGGGCTGGATCAGAAAACTGCTTACGAGTGGCGCCGAGGTGTTCAGCGGCAGTACGAGTATGCTCAGACTGGGGCTAAAGATCTGCAAGCTCAGGCTAAGGCGAAACGCTCAGAAGCTCAGATGAAAGTTTGGCGGGAATTGTCCGAGAGGCTCAAGAAACGATTTGAGGTCGGGGACGCGGTTTGGTTATACCTGGCTCGAGTCCAACCTGGCTCGATAAAGAAATTCGCTCATCTGTGGCATGGTCCGTTCAGAATCATGGAGATCTCGGGCGACTTCCGTTGCAACCTTAAGATTGAGGGCTCGGGCTACAAGCTGTACCCCTGGATTCATATTAGCCCGTTAAAGCCTAGAACGCTGTTCCCCGATCGTCCAACTGAAGACGTGGAAGTCGCGGAGGAAGATGACTTTGACGCTGCAATCTTACCTGAAGACGTGCATGGTCCAGATGAAGTTCAGAATGAATATGAAGTTGAGAGCATCCGAGATGTTCGCTGGGTGAAACGAACCCGGACCTTTAGACGGGTCCGGGAGTACCTGGTGAAGTGGAAGGGCTCCTCTGAGCTAGAATGGCTGCCTGTGTCTCAGTTGAATATGTGGAGCGCTTCTCTATAACGAGGGCACAAAAGCACAAGCACGGTTCAGAGCTATGCAAGCTGGAGACGAGCTGCCTGAGCCTGAGGTTCAATAGACCAGTCTCAGCTGAACAGTACAGGTGTGTGACATTTTTGTGTGGAAACGCAAGCTTTGATTTGTTTCACGATTTTACTATGGAAAGTGGAGAATGATATTTCGGAATGGAAAGAAGCCGCCGACCCAGGAAGGACTTTGGAATATGCGGTAGAGTCTCAGAAGATGAAAAGCCAAGCCTCTGAGCAAGTGATGAAAAGACATGGAGTTGTAAATAATGAACGACTTCGAAACTCACTAATCCCATGCAAAGAAACTTGGTCGGAATCTCAGCGGAAGGCTGGGTCCGGCTTGATGGGGTTCTGGAGCGCTCCTCGTCGCTGAGAAATTGGTTCACCAGCTCGTCTGGCGCCAGATTCATGAAGGCGTTATCGGAACGACGCGTTGCCCACTGGGTCCGAGTGCACCCGAGGTCATCGACCATGTCCAGCTGGGAGGAGAGCGAAAAACCGAGCTTGGGATCACGCGTGATCGAGTAGCAGGGTCTCGGGGAACCACCCAGAGACCCGGCTCGTACCAGATCTTCTCCTCGTACCCGTCGATCTTCTCCAGGCTGGTCATCAACTCCTTCCGCCTGGCGTCGAACTCAGAACCCCGCTCCTTGCGATCTAGGTACATGTCAGCCAGGCCAGGGATGCCACGCATCTCAGCTGAGGCCTGGTAGTCGTGACTGGGATCCATCGTAACCCAGTGGAGCCGCTCCCAAATTCGCGTCTCCAGCGACTCATGAAATCGGTGATGACCGTCAGCGCTTGGACCATACCGGGCTGCGTGTTGCCGTACTGGAAGAAGACAAGCGAGCGAACCCGGCCCTTCGACATCTCGTCCCAGGGAGAGGTCAGCAGGAGCTGCCAGTAGTCGAGCGCCCTCCAGCGGAGGTGCAGGTGCTTCACCATGGACTTGACGGGAATGTACCGCCGAAATCCGAATGTTGCTGGAGCAGCTCTTGGACCTTGATCCCGAAGTGGAACCAGCTGCCACGCCGAGGCCTCTCGATGACGCCGTCGTCCTCAGCGGGCTCAGGGATGTTCAACTTATCTCGGCTGGTTTGGCCGGCTGAGCGCTGCGCCGAAGCCTTGGCTGTTTTGCCTGAACCGCTGCTGGACCCTGCTAAGCCACTAGGACGGTTGCCACCAGACGAAGGCTGTTGCCCGCGAGTCTGTACCGCGCTTGGACCCTGAGTGGCCTTGCCCTGGAAGGTCTTGTCGGTCTTGGGGTCGTCCTCGAAGTCCGAGGAGAGGAACTCGAAGATGAAGTCGTCTTGGCTGGGCGGAGACCCCGGACTTGGGTGCACAGGCAGGGAGCCCCAGCTTTCAGGGACGTGGTCCAGCGTGGGATCCAGGATCAGCTTCAGCGCCGCCTCGTAGTAGCTGCCTGGGCCGTACGAAGTCCATGGCGTCCGGGCCAGGCCCTCCCAGTAACTGGCCGAGACCAACATGCCCATCAGGGCACACCTGCCGATGTGGTCGTGGAGCTTCTGGCGTTTGCGGACCTCAGCGACGGCATCCCAGAACGTGAGCCCGTTGAGCATCAGCTCCCGAACGTCGGCACGCAGATCCTCCCATTGGGACGGCTTGGGAACGCAGCTGAGAGCCTTGGCTTCAGCGACCCGTGGCGGAGACTTCTTCAGCGCTCGAACCTTCTGAGGCTTGAACATCTTCGGCCGCTGGTCCAGCTTGACCCGATCGACGTACAGCATCACTCGAGTAGAACTTGGAGTACTTGGCGCTGAACGGGCCAAGTCAATGGTGCAGCGGCCCGCTGAGCCAGCCCCTTGGCCCGCCGAAGTGTCAGCTTTCTGAGATCCCGGTGGAGATGGAGCCCCAGACAACGGCAACCTAGGTAGCTTGCGCTGGGTGAGACTTGCCGAGTGGCGTCCGCTTGGATCCAGCTTTAGCTAGATGAGGCGACGTGCTGCATGGCTGAGCCGACTTGGGGCACCGCTGCTTTGCTTTCCTGCGGCACGTAAGGTCCACAGTCGTCTGAGCCCTTGTCACGAGGTGAGGTCTGGAGCGACGTCCGGTACTGAGCTGGGCCAGTATGTCCTCGCTGGTAAATGCGAAGCAGCTCGTGCAACCGCTTCCAGTGGCTACCGAGGTTGGCGGTGTCAGCCAAGAAATCCATCAAGCCGTCAGCCGAGAATGGCTTCGCAGCCGCGAGCCGGGCTTCAAGCTCAGCAATCTGCTTGTCGCGGAGGTTCTGCACGCGCTGGAGCTCGGCCACCTCTGAAGTTGACGCCACGAGCCGATCCTGCAAGTCAAACTTCTCAGTGCTGAGACGCCCAGCAACAGCTCGGAGATCGTCGATCTCGGCCTGGAACTTGTTTGACGTGGAAGAGCCCGATGCCGAGTCTTGGAGGTTCGGAATTTGCTCAGCGTGAGCAGATGCCAAAGCCGCCACACTGGCAGCATGCTCGGTCTTCTGTTTGGCGAGCTTGGCAGTCAAGCGATCGCACTCAGCCCTCAGACGGGCGGTCTGGGCCCAGGCGTCCGGCGCTGAGCTCTCCTGATCCACGGTCAGTAAGCGCTGGACCACGGCCTGCCAATGCCGAGTCGTGTTCACCGTCCGAGCCGCCAGTTCTTCGACTCTGTAGACCTCAGCGAGCGCGAAAGCTGCACGCTGCAACGCCACCTGGACTCGGAAGTCCGTGAGATTTGCCGGGCGTCTTGGCTCGGGGCGTAGCACTTCAGCGACCGCGTCACTGTCGAGCAGAGAGCTCAACCGCGCGAGCTCCGTGTCCGCGAGCCGAGGGAGCGGGACCACCCGCGAGAGACCGTCGACGGTGCCCGCGAGGACTCTACCGCGATTTATATCTTGTATCGACGCGGGCACCGTCGTCGTTGTGGCTACTGGGATGGAAATTGCGGTACTGCCGGCGACGGAGGGGTCTGGCCGGATGAATGACGGCCCGATGCTCGCGTAGCCACTTGCTGCTGCCGGCGTGAACCGCATTACGAGCGCACACGCCACGCTCAACGTGTCGGACGATGGGAGCGACGCTCGCGACCCTCCACCGCCCAATCCTGACCGCTGCTCCATCGAAGAATCGCCTGCAGTCACCTGCCCCCCCCCCCCCAAGAGCCGCCAGTGGCGTACTGGTGGCCTTCGCCAGCTCGTGGAGCGCCGCAAAGGCGCCTGCAGGTGCCGTCGTCGCGAGGCTTGCGGTCGTCGTCACGGTGGCCGGAAGCGTCGTGGAGCTGCTGTCGGGCGCCCTGGAGGTGCCGTCGGGCGCAAGGATGCTTCTGCCGTGACAGCCACCCGTTGTAATACTACCGGATATCGCCTGTGTGATTGTGGAGGTCGTAGGAACGTGCGCCGTGGTCGCAGGAGCCACAGGAGTGCCCTGCTGCCCCCCACAGTCACCCCCCGTGCTTGAAGAGGGCGCCGGAGGCGAGTGACCCCCTGTGATACTGCCCGGCATCTGCGGTTGTGCAAAACGGAGGTGGCGGAGGCGTCGCGCTCGCTCGATGTTGGAATTTGCTAAATGGCCTGGTAAGACAGACCACAGGTTCGGCAGGATCCGACGAGGGCGGGACGAGGCGATTGACGACATGCCCAGTTATGAGGGCTGAGCCCAAATCGTGATTGAGCTCTTTGGACTCGGTCCTCATAAGGGACGGTTGTGACGAGGCTCGCTCAGATCTTTCCGGCGAACCCGTCAATAGCCTGCCGCCAACGCACTCTATGTCCCACGCACGGCCCTTAGCGGATGGGAGAGGACAGTTGGCTTCAAGGAACTGCCGCTTCAACGAGAACTGGCTAGGAGAACATGGACACACTCTCGACCAAAGCCCCAGGTCTCAGCTGGGAGTCTAAGCTATTTCGCTGAGACTGCTGCGACTCTGAAGTCACGATGACTGAAGTTGACTATGGATTGGCTTGACCCCTGTGAAGTTTGGATCGCGGTCACCCCGCTGAGCTACGCTGAGCCCAGATGTCCCGGATAGACACCTGTTAATGGCTGGACGCGTGGCAAACTGAGCCGACCTGGTCTCAACTGAACTCGCTGCGGCTTGGCTGAGAGTCGGTCAGCTTTGGTGGTGAAGGCGCTGAAGTCTCCTAGTATCAGCTGGAAGAACTGAAGTCCCCGGGTCTCAGCTTGGATCACTGAGACTAGCTGGTCTCAGCTGAAGCCAGTTGGTTTCAGATTTCACTACTCTGAGCTTGGGTCGACTCAGCCGGAACAGCTGGAATCTGTATGTATTGGCTCAGATGTTTCAGCGGAATGTGCTTGGGTTCAGCGGACGCTCCGGAGTCTCAGTTTGGCGAACCAGATCTCAGATGATGCGGACACTGGTGGGCGCTTATGCCGGGGGTCTCAGTTGGAATCTCGCCTGAGACTATGGGGTCTCAGAGTGGCCGATGGGTACACGATAAATGCGCTGCTGGATCGTCGCGTCATCAATGATGACGGACTCATACATCAGCCGGGATGGGACCTGCTGTACCCAGATTACGACACACTTTTGGCCAATGAGTCACCGGGGATCAGTTACTCATCACTGAAGCTTCGTTGATGATCTGCTGAACCCATGCCTGACCACGCTGGATTCTGCTGAGTTTGATCCATTATTGGCTAAAACTCAGGTTGAAGCGCCGAATGCCTTAGGCACACTGGCAGCTCTCAGGATGGTCTTAGCACCCTTTGTGGGTGCTCTCTGAACGGCGCTGTGCGCCCCCACTTGATAGGTCTTTGTTTGCATGTGTAATAATTGAATCAGAATCGAATTTGCCCCGAATGACGCAAGTGGGAGTGTTTCCTTGTGTAAAAGGGTGCCGAGGACCGGTTCCATCAAAACTCAACCCCATATAGTCTTTTTGGGTGTGCCTCGGTGTGAAGAGGAGCTTAATTAGCTATTTTATACTATTATGTGATCTGGACGACATTACCGACACGTATGTCGTATTTTCGGGGAGTAAGTGACTCTCATGAGGTTTCGGCGGAGCGACTACGCGGGGGCTGAGATAGGCTCAAGTCTTCGGTGGTGTTGCTGAATTCCGCTCATATTTGAGCGTGGTGCGCGGGCGTCCCTGGGTGCAGAGCGAGAACCCAGACTACGGACAGGCTCAAACCGAGCCAACTTTCTCGGGGCCACTCTAGGTCTGAGGGGCGAGTGAAGACCTGTGGAAGCGGCTCTCAGCTGGAGCCGCCGGAAAGTGAAAGAAGCTACGGAGACCAGGTCCAAGGTCTCGGAAAAGGTGGACAAGGTGCGTGTGGAATGTCGTGTGTTGTATTCGAGAAAACCCGGGGCAGATTGGGTTGGACACGTGCGAGCTGATACCTGTTGAGTGGGGAGCAGGTTTCGTTTGGAGAGCGCTGGAGACATTTGAAGTGGGAACAAGGTTGCTGTGGCTGGCTGACGTCTGGGCCCAAAGCGTAGCCTAGGAAGAACCGTCAAGGCGATCACAAGGGAGGTGCACACGCCGCGCCTGACCAAGGACTGGAGCTGGGAAGTTTCATCCCAGCCGTTGTTGGACTCAGCTGAGGTATTTCAGCTGAGACCCCAAGACTCTGAGCCTTCTGAGCTCTAGTCCGACGTTCGGTGGTCTACGTTTATTCAAGGTTCGATCTGGAAAGCCGGGACTTTGCCCACACCTCGCCACATGTGCACAATTCCTCGATGTCGCCCGCGTTTGTGCGTCGAAATCTCTAAACGAATTCATGTTGCTTACCGTGATCGGGTAAACACGTGCCAAAGCACTTCGAGTCCTTCTCGAAGCGAGGCAAGTATCAGCAACTCCACGCTATTACGGTGGAGGTTGGTATTCGCGCGCTGTCCGCACTCTTTGATCCAGGTGGCGGTGCGTATTAGTAACCGCAACTTCAACAGGTACACCTGAAAGCTTCAATGATCTCCGTGCTAATTATCTAGCACGCGAGCCATCGGGCGTTTTAGATTACTACGGCGTTCGCACTACCTTCTCGCTGGTAGTGCGTGTTGGGGTTCGTATCCGCTGACCATATCCGGAACATCTTCCATTAAGACGTTCCGCGGTACCCATGTGTCGTGTTGGGGAGGGAAACCTCTCCAGCGAATGCGAAAACAATCCGGACCTCGGATTGTTTTCCTATGCTCAACAGTTCGCTGGATGATCCAGCGAATTTCTCCATGTACGTGGCGGTGGCGGCGGAAACACGCCTCAATTATGGTCAACGTCGTGTTGCCTACATCTCGTGTCGCTCCACGACTATCACACGGTCGTGGAGTAGCTTCAGAGCGCTGAGGTTGCCGCTCTGCATCAGAACCATCATGCCCGGTTGTGGCAGTCTCCCAGACCGCCTTGAACGTGCCGGTCGGGCTGTAGTTCCGACTGTATCAACTTCTCCAGCGCTTAGTCACGCTAGAGAGGAGGGTTTCTTCCGCCGAGGCTTTCTCTTCGAGCCCGACGAGCGATGTGGCTCGTGCCGGAGGTATGGCGTTAGTCGCCCGACCAAGAATATCGCGTGGAGCAGCATGCTAGACAACATGTATAGCATGTAGGCGTTGCCATTGCATCATCACCGTGAATGGCCCGAAGTTTACTTGCTAAACTGCATGTTTAGGCAGGTTTTGTAACGGGGTTACACGCTCAAGTGGCTTGTAGGCACTTGTGCGTGTGACGCCGCCTATCTGGTCCTACGGACCAATGTGTGCAAAGAGGAGCTCAGACAAGCGTTTGAGCGAACACAAAACGAGTTCCGGTCGAGGGCGGAGTTCCTCGACCTTCAGCAGGGTAAGCATGACGTCCATGCGTACGCGCAGCGTGCACGATACTTGGTCTCGAACATCGTGACCAACCCGATAGACGAGGCGACCAAGGTCGTCACGTTCATGAAGGGACTGAGAGATGGGCCTGTGAAGACCCATCTCTTCCGAGAGTACCCAAGTACTCTCGAAGCTGCTATCACCCTTGCCATGCAAGAAGCGTTTAGCCTGCGGCAGGCTAAACTACACGCGAACGTACCGAGGCCGCAACCGCGCCTGGTAGTGAGGACGGGAGGTCCGGAACCAATTGACGGCTGCTTGTCACCAGGAACAAGGAAGTAATGTGCGATGTTTCCGTTGCGGAAGGGTCGGCCACTTGCCAGGGAGTACACAACTTCCCTGCACTACAATGGTGGCCGTCGTGGCGATGCCGGGCATCGCCGCAGACCAACAAAAAAACGCGAATATCCAGTAGGCGCGGGGCGCCCTACTGGTGTTGCAGTCACGCGTGCCGACATCGGGTACGCGACACTGAGGACTGCAGCCCCAGTGAGACTAGTTTTCACTGCAAGAAGCAAGACGACAGGCCGAATCTAGTCATCTTGAAGGTTTACTCGAAGAGAGCGAGTGACTCTCTTCGAGCGTTGGTAGATTCAGGCGCGTCGCACAACTTTGTCCGACTATGGAGTCTGCCGAGTCTTGACTTCAAGGAGGTAAAGGTACCTCGAAGTCTTCTGGAAGTGCGACTGGCACCAGGTGCCATCGTGAAGACCGAGAAGCGCGTCGTGAACGTGCGCTTCTCGTACAAACAACGAGTGTTTGTCGAACACTTTATCGTCCTGGACCTGGACGATAAGTTCGACGTAGTCATGGGCATGCCGTGGCTTGTACGGCATGATCCGGTGATAGACTAGAAGAAGCGCACGCTCGTGCGCTTCGGACGCGACAGCGGAACAAAGAGCGATGGCCCTGTTACCGCAGCGCACGCACCAGCAGGTGCGCGCGACTCGCCAGTCGGGACAGCGAGACAGCGCTTAATGCCGCTGTCCCGGAGTGCCCAAGAAGTGCGAGAGGGCGCGCACAAAAGACACCAACGTCGGCAGTGCCGCCGACGTCAGAGAAAGATGATGAATCGGTTCCGGGAACCAACACCCGCGCTCAAGTGCGCATGGGACAGTCCCTGACCCGAAGAGGTCAAGTCGACGACGACGCGTCGGCTCCGGGAGCCGACGCACCCTCGGTAATGAGGGGCTCCGCCAATGAATGGCGTCGAGGTAACCTAGGCGTGTCGACCCCGGGAGTTGACGCTGCAAACAGTGCGGACGGTTGCAAACGTCCCGTACATACGCAATTTGCATGCTGTCGTGCAGCCGGGCTGCACGATCAAGCGCCATGCGATCAAGCCGGGCTTGATATTGCGCGCGCGTAGACAGGGTCTGTCGGCGAAGGAACACATTTCCGTGCAGCCGGGCTGCACGAAGGAAAATACAGTCAACCCGGGCATGATACCGCGCGCCTGTGGACAGTGTCCGCCGACGAACAACTGTGCGGAGCCGGGCTTCGCACAACAAGAAGACGACGTATGCGAAGAAAGCTGCGCAAGTCTCGATCCGGTACCGAGACGCCACAAGAACTGTCTGGCGGGGAGACTTAGGCGGTGACGCCGGACGTCAAGACTAAGCGGCTTTTGACGCGCACCGATACTGGATTCCAGTACCGCAAAATGGAGCTCGCTAATCCTCCGACGAAGGTGTCGGAGTTGACTTCGCTTCCAGTCATGAACTGGAAGCGCTTCACGCGCGATTTACACGATGGACGCATCAAACAAGTCTGCGTTCTTTCGGACAGCGAAAGAACGAAGGGCGAGAGCGAAGATCTGAGGCAGCTCTTCATGGGAAGCACCACTGAGAGTGAAGACACTCTCAGTGCGAAGACGAAGCCAGAGCACTTCGAGGAACAAGGTTGGGACTCGTTAAAGTCGAGTCCCTATTAGGAATGTTTGAGGGAGTACAAAGACGTATTCCCGGAAGAGATTCCTGCGGAGCTTCCGCAGGATAAGGGCATTCAGCACGAGATTGATCTCGTGCCGGGCACGAAGTACTGTGTCACGCGGCAGTGGCCACTGCCGCGAGAGCAAGTAAAAGCAATCGACGACTTCTTTGAAAGTCGTCGCAAAGCAGGACAAGTGCGGGAATCAAAGTCCCCGCACAGTGCTCCGACGTTCTGTGTCAAAAAGCCACAGGGCGGACGGCGCATCGTTCATGTATACAATAAGCTGAACGATGCGACGGGATCGGCGCAGACGCCGATACCACGAAAAGATGTTATCGTCGATTCGACGGCCGGGAGCACCGTTTACAGTGCTCTCGACTTACGAGATGGATTCTACCAAATCCTAATGCGTGAGAGGGACATCCCTCTCACGGCAGTGAGCACGCCAAGCGGCATGCTCTGGGAATGGCTAGTAATGCCACAGGGGCTTAAGAACGCCCCTGCGACTTTCAACAGGTGCGTGACGCACTTGTTGCGCTCGGTGCGCGACTTCGCACCGAGCTACTTCGATGATGTATTCATCCACAGCCGGGCTGTGGACGGGAAGACCGACGTAGAGATGCACAGGGTGCATCTCCGGAAACGACTTGAGCTTATGCGAAAGCATAAGCTCTACGCGAACCTGAAGAAGTGTATCTTCGGGGCGAGCGAGATACCCGTCCTCGGGTGTCTCGTAGGCAAGAATGGTGTTCGCCCTGACCCGGAAAAGGTCAGAGTGATCAATGAATGGCCAACGCCTTCAAGTGTCAAGGAACTGAGGCAGTTCCTTGGCTTGGCCACGTACTTGTGCAAGTACGTGGAGGATTACGCGGGCCAGATCCGCCCGCTGTCACAGCTTCTTAAGAAGGAAGCTGTATGGAATTGGACACCCGACTACCAAAAGGCATTCGATGCAGTCAAGTGGGGCTTGACTGAGGCGCCGATCTTGGCGGTGGCTAACGAAGATCGCCCATTTCACGTAGTATGTGACGCATCCGATTTCGCGATCGGATGCGCGTTGATGCAGCACGATCACGAGGGCCGTGATCGTGTCGTCTACTACCAATCGCGTCAGCTGAAGCCAGCTGAGCGCAACTATCCGGTGCATGACAAGGAACTCCTTGCCATGAAGTACGCACTCGCAAAGTTCCGAGTGTATTTGCTTGGAAGTAGACCATTCGTGGTCTACACCGACCATGCTTCACTGCGCACCGCAGTGAAGTCGCCACACATATCACAAAGAATGGCGAGATGGCTCTCATTATTTGCGGAGTATAACTTCCGGGTCGAATACAAACCCGGAAGATTGAATGTAGTGGCCGACGCGTTATCACGTCGGCCGGACTACGCAGAAGCTGTTGACGTCAATGCCATTGACGCCATGCGATCGAGCAAACCCACATCATTTCTGTTGGATGATGTGAAGGCCGCGTGCGCGCACGACGCGGACGCGAAGCTCTTGCTGGCCTATGGCACAGCGCCTTCTGACAAGTCCCGTCAGAAGCTGCCCAAGCACCTTCGAGCGCGTGCACACCGCTTTCGTGTGCACGACGGACTACTGCTTTACAATGCAGCCGACGACAACGCGGATCGCGTTGTCGTGCCAAATGACCATGACCTGCGACTCAGGATCATGTACGAATATCATGATGCCCCGACCGCGGGACATCTCGGACGTGAGAAGACATACGTCCTTCTCACGCGCGACTTCTACTGGCACCACCAGTATAAGTGGGTGCGCAAGTACATCCGTGCTTGCGAGGTATGCCAACGCGTAAAGCCTGCGCCATTCGCGCAGGCTCCTTTACAATCACTACCGACCTGTCGTAGTGTTGGAAGTCCATGTCTTTGGACTTCATCTTTGGTCTTCCCCCGGACAGCGGAGGGAACACCGGCGTTGTGGTCTTCGTAGACCGCTTCAGCAAGATGGTACATCTTGCTGCGGTGCCGGCAGAGGTGACCGCGAAGCAGACAGCCCGTCTGTTCGTCGACATGGTGTTCAAACACAATGGCATGCCGTCCGACATAGTGTCGGACAGAGACCCACGCTTCACAGCACATCTGTGGCAAGAAGTGTTTTCACTTCTTGGGAGCCAACTTTCAATGTCGACTGCGGATCATCCGCAGACGGACGGTCAAACCGAGCGCGTGAATCGCGTGCTCGTCGACATTTTGAAGAGCTACGCTCACTCGTTCCAATACTGGAGCGAGCGTTTGTCGATGGCAGAGTTTGTCATCAACAACTCGGTGCATGCCTCGACCGGGCATACACCGTTCTACGTGATTGCCATGCTGTAACGGGGTTACACGCACAAGTGGCTACAAGCCACTTGTGAATTTAACAGATAGGTTATCTGTTAAAAGTTTTCGATACTTCCTCACCTTGGTGTAAGACACACCAATGGATACATTGAAGTGGACCACCACAATGAGTGGTCCACATATACTAAAGATCCTATTGGTAGAAAGCAGCATCTTTCTACCAATCAGAGACATGCATATTAGCGGGGCTCTGACAGCCAGCCGCTGTCAACCCCTTTCATAGATGATAAACAGTTTTAGCAGTTCTAGGAGGAAGATCAATTTACAAACAAATTCAGTTCTCATTTTACCTTAAACTAGCTACTTGGTGTTTTATTTGATTTATATTATACTTGTGGACTCAAGTATAATTCATTCAAATTATTAATAAACTCCTACGCTTCCTCATACACGTTGCGCAACGTGTAAGCTAAAGTAGTGAGTCAAGTTAGACCCACTACACATGCGGTATCCACGTCTACCGAGTTTACTCGAAGAGATGGCTCCCACTTTAAGTGGGGGGATCTACGACTGCAATGCAGCAGCCGCAGAAAACCGCTGACACTTACATAGTGTCAGCGGTAACAACAAAGAACAGAACGCATGCGTATGCTCAGGGCGCAGACTCCTCTAGCAGAAGACCAAGGACCACGGGTCTGCACAGAGCGCAGACACCACCAAGAACCACGCAGAGGCCGGGCCTCTAGCGGAGAACGAGCTGAATGACTTCAGCTCGGATGCAATCAACTTCATTAACAAAAGCCAAGCCGTGATTCGGTTTGTCCAAGATGCAATAGCAGCTTTTGTTGATCAACAGAAGCTGAACGCAGACAATGTGGGCAGAGGCGACACAAATGATTTCAAAGTTGGTTCATTGGTTCTGTTAGCTACGCAAAACCTGCCTAAACATGCACTTTCGGATTTCGGAGCAAGTAAGCTTGCTCCGCGCTTCATCGGGCCGTTCACTGTGTTGGCACGGCACGGCAACGCATACACGCTAGACATACCGTCTAGCATGCGCCTCCATCCGACCTTTCACGTCGGGCGGCTGAAGCCATACCTGCAGTACGAGGTACCTAGCTCGAGTGACTCGAAGCCTCGGCAGAAGCGGAAGCCTCGGCCTTGGCCTCGGCGACGAGTAGACTCTCCTCCAGCGCGTCCGCGCGCTGGAGCAACTCTTTCATCCGGGTCCCCAACTCGACCTGGATATTCGAGGCGGCCTGCGAGACCGCCGCGACCTGATCCTTCTGGTTCGCCAGCTTCAGGGCGGCGAACTCAGCGCCCTGTAGACGCTCCACGGCGGTCACCGGGTCGTGGAGAGGCGCGAACGGATCAGCCCGGGGCTGATCATACACGGGGCGTATTCCCACCCCCGCCACCGCCGATCCGTGACGCCCGCGGCTCAACCCGCTGGATTGTTGAGCGGATTGTTGACCATAGTATCCCGAACACGAACCCTCAACGGGCTCGTTTTCGTATTCCTTGGAGAGGATTTCCTCCCCATCAAGACACATGGGATCCGCGGAACGTCTTGCTGGAGGGCGTTCCGGAAATGGTGAGGGCGTACGAAGAGCAGTACGCGCTGGCGCAGCGGAAGTAGTGCGAGCGCTGCGGTCATCGCTAGTGTCCGAACCCTCACGTGCTAAGAACTTAGCACGGAGCTCTTTGGGCCTTTCGGGCACACGGAACGACGTGAACCCGGTTAGGCCGCTGTCGCTCAAGCGGACCGCGCCTGGGAAACACTACCGAGTTCCCATACCGGTCCGTGATCTCAGACGCGGACGGCATCTACGGATCGCGCGCTGCCGGTGCAGCGCGCGGAGAGCCTTAAACGTGGTACCTCCGAATGAGGTGCCGCTACACCCATACAGCTCCATCAAGGATGAAGTCGTGGCCGGCGAGCTGCACTTTGATGGGGAGACGCATCAAAGGCGCGATTATTATATCAGACACTTCCATGAGCTCCGATGGTTTCAAAGCAAGAAGACACCTTCTCGCAGCAAAGTGCCCGAGTGGCAGGCACTTTGTCATAGTTGGAATACTTTTGTTGAGAACTTCAACAAGAAGCCGAATGCTTACCGTGAACGGATTAAGCAAGCGCGTGATCGCTTCGGGACGTACTCGAAGCGTGGGGAATTGGAGCAACTCCACGTTGGTGCGGAGGAGGCTAATGTGCCGTGCGCTGTGCCCGAGGGCTTTCAGTGCGCGAAGTGTTTCCCAGGCGCGGTGCGCTTGAGCGATCGCGACCTGAACGGGTACACGTCGTTCCGTGTGCCCGAAAGGCCCAAAGAGCTCCGTGCTAAGTTCTTAGCACGTGAGGGTTCGGACACTAGCGATGACCGCAGCGCTCGCACTACTTCCGCTGCGCCAGCGCGTACTGCTCTTCGTACGCCCTCACCATTTCCGGAACGCCCTCCAGCAAGACGTTCCGCGGATCCCATGTGTCTTGATGGGGAGGAAATCCTCTCCAAGGAATACGAAAACGAGCCCGTTGAGGGTTCGTGTTCGGGATACTATGGTCAACAATCCGCTCAACAATCCAGCGGGTTGAGCCGCGGGCGTCACGGATCGGCGGTGGCGGGGGTGGGAACACGCCCCGTGTATGATCAGCCCCGGGCTGATCCGTTCGCGCCTCTCCACGACCCGGTGACCGCCGTGGAGCGTCTACAGGGCGCTGAGTTCGCCGCCCTGAAGCTGGTGAACCAGAAGGATCAGGTCGCGGCGGTCTCGCAGGCCGCCTCGAATATCCAGGTCGAGTTGGGGACCCGGATGAAAGAGTTGCTCCAGCGCGCGGACGCGCTGGAGGAGAGTCTACTCGTCGCCGAGGCCAAGGCCAAGGCTTCCGCTTCTGCCGAGGCTTCGGGTCACTCGAGCTAGGTACCTCGTACTGCAGGTATGGCTTCAGCCGCCCGACGTGAAAGGTCGGATGGAGGCGCATGCTAGACGGTATGTCTAGCGTGTATGCGTTGCCGTGCCGTGCCAACACAGTGAACGGCCCGATGAAGCGCGGAGCAAGCTTACTTGCTCCGAAATCCGAAAGTGCATGTTTAGGCAGGTTTTGCGTAGCTAACAGAACCAATGAACCAACTTTGAAATCATTTGTGTCGCCTCTGCCCACATTGTCTGCGTTCAGCTTCTGTTGATCAACAAAAGCTGCTATTGCATCTTGGACAAACCGAATCACGGCTTGGCTTTTGTTAATGAAGTTGATTGCATCCGAGCTGAAGTCATTCAGCTCGTTCTCCGCTAGAGGCCCGGCCTCTGCGTGGTTCTTGGTGGTGTCTGCGCTCTGTGCAGACCCGTGGTCCTTGGTCTTCTGCTAGAGGAGTCTGCGCCCTGAGCATACGCATGCGTTCTGTTCTTTGTTGTTACCACTGACACTATGTAAGTGTCAGCGGTTTTCTGCGGCTGCTGCATTGCAGTCGTAGATCCCCCCACTTAAAGTGGGAGCCATCTCTTCGAGTAAACTCGGTAGACGTGGATACCGCATGTGTAGTGGGTCTAACTTGACTCACTACTTTAGCTTACACGTTGCGCAACGTGTATGAGGAAGCGTAGGAGTTTATTAATAATTTGAATGAATTATACTTGAGTCCACAAGTATAATATAAATCAAATAAAACACCAAGTAGCTAGTTTAAGGTAAAATGAGAACTGTATTTGTTTGTAAATTGATCTTCCTCCTAGAACTGCTAAAACTGTTTATCATCTATGAAAGGGGTTGACAGCGGCTGGCTGTCAGAGCCCCGCTAATATGCATGTCTCTGATTGGTAGAAAGATGCTGCTTTCTACCAATAGGATCTTTGGGTATATGTGGACCACTCATTGTGGTGGTCCACTTCAATGTATCCATTGGTGTGTCTTACACCAAGGTGAGGAAGTATCGAAAACTTTTAACAGATAACCTATCTGTTAAATTCACAAGTGGCTTGTAGCCACTTGTGCGTGTAACCCCGTTACAGCATGGCAATCACGTAGAACGGTGTATGCCCGGTCGAGGCATGCACCGAGTTGTTGATGACAAACTCTGCCATCGACAAACGCTCGCTCCAGTATTGGAACGAGTGAGCGTAGCTCTTCAAAATGTCGACGAGCACGCGATTCACGCGCTCGGTTTGACCGTCCGTCTGCGGATGATCCGCAGTCGACATTGAAAGTTGGCTCCCAAGAAGTGAAAACACTTCTTGCCACAGATGTGCTGTGAAGCGTGGGTCTCTGTCCGACACTATGTCGGACGGCATGCCATTGTGTTTGAACACCATGTCGACGAACAGACGGGCTGTCTGCTTCGCGGTCACCTCTGCCGGCACCGCAGCAAGATGTACCATCTTGCTGAAGCGGTCTACGAAGACCACAACGCCGGTGTTCCCTCCGCTGTCCGGGGGAAGACCAAAGATGAAGTCCAAAGACATGGACTTCCAACACTACGACGGAGTCGGTAGTGATTGTAAAGGAGCCTGCGCGAATGGCGCAGGCTTTACGCGTTGGCATACCTCGCAAGCACGGATGTACTTGCGCACCCACTTATACTGGTGGTGCCAGTAGAAGTCGCGCGTGAGAAGGACGTATGTCTTCTCACGTCCGAGATGTCCCGCGGTCGGGGCATCATGATATTCGTACATGATCCTGAGTCGCAGGTCATGGTCATTTGGCACGACAACGCGATCCGCGTTGTCGTCGGCTGCATTGTAAAGCAGTAGTCCGTCGTGCACACGAAAGCGGTGTGCACGCGCTCGAAGGTGCTTGGGCAGCTTCTGACGGGACTTGTCAGAAGGCGCTGTGCCATAGGCCAGCAAGAGCTTCGCGTCCGCGTCGTGCGCGCACGCGGCCTTCACATCATCCAACAGAAATGATGTGGGTTTGCTCGATCGCATGGCGTCAATGGCATTGACGTCAACAGCTTCTGCGTAGTCCGGCCGACGTGATAACGCGTCGGCCACTACATTCAATCTTCCGGGTTTGTATTCGACCCGGAAGTTATACTCCGCAAATAATGAGAGCCATCTCGCCATTCTTTGTGATATGTGTGGCGACTTCACTGCGGTGCGCAGTGAAGCATGGTCGGTGTAGACCACGAAAGGTCTACTTCCAAGCAAATACACTCGGAACTTTGCGAGTACGTACTTCATGGCAAGGAGTTCCTTGTCATGTACCGGATAATTACGCTCAGCTGGCTTCAGCTGACGCGATTGGTAGTAGACGACACGATCACGGCCCTCGTGATCGTGCTGCATCAACGCGCATCCGATCGCGAAATCGGATGCGTCACATACTACGTGAAATGGGCGATCTTCGTTAGCCACCGCCAAGATCGGCGCCTCAGTCAAGCCCCACTTGACTGCATCGAATGCCTTTTGGTAGTCGGGTGTCCAATTCCATACAGCTTCCTTCTTAAGAAGCTGTGACAGCGGGCGGATCTGGCCCGCGTAATCCTCCACGTACTTGCACAAGTACGTGGCCAAGCCAAGGAACTGCCTCAGTTCCTTGACACTTGAAGGCGTTGGCCATTCATTGATCACTCTGACCTTTTCCGGGTCAGGGCGAACACCATTCTTGCCTACGAGACACCCGAGGACGGGTATCTCGCTCGCCCCGAAGATACACTTCTTCAGGTTCGCGTAGAGCTTATGCTTTCGCATAAGCTCAAGTCGTTTCCGGAGATGCACCCTGTGCATCTCTACGTCGGTCTTCCCGTCCACAGCCCGGCTGTGGATGAATACATCATCGAAGTAGCTCGGTGCGAAGTCGCGCACCGAGCGCAACAAGTGCGTCACGCACCTGTTGAAAGTCGCAGGGGCGTTCTTAAGCCCCTGTGGCATTACTAGCCATTCCCAGAGCATGCCGCTTGGCGTGCTCACTGCCGTGAGAGGGATGTCCCTCTCACGCATTAGGATTTGGTAGAATCCATCTCGTAAGTCGAGAGCACTGTAAACGGTGCTCCCGGCCGTCGAATCGACGATAACATCTTTTCGTGGTATCGGCGTCTGCGCCGATCCCGTCGCATCGTTCAGCTTATTGTATACATGAACGATGCGCCGTCCGCCCTGTGGCTTTTTGACACAGAACGTCGGAGCACTGTGCGGGGACTTTGATTCCCGCACTTGTCCTGTTTTGCGACGACTTTCAAAGAAGTCGTCGATTGCTTTTACTTGCTCTCGCGGCAGTGGCCACTGCCGCGTGACACAGTACTTCGTGCCCGGCACGAGATCAATCTCGTGCTGAATGCCCTTATCCTGCGGAAGCTCCGCAGGAATCTCTTCCGGGAATACGTCCTTGTACTCCCTCAACAATTCGTAATAAGGACTCAACTTCAGCGAGTACCAGCCTTGTTCCTCGAAGCGCTCTCGCTTCGTCTTCGCACTGAGCGTGTCTTCACTCTCAGTGGTGCTTCCCATGAAGAGCTGCCTCAGCTCTTCGCTCTCGCCCTTCGTTCTTTCGCTGTCCGAAAGAACGCAGACTTGTTTGATGCGTCCATCGTGTAAATCGCGCGTGAAGCGCTTCCAGTTCATGACTGGAAGCGAAGTCAACTCCGACACCTTCGTCGGAGGATTAGCGAGCTCCATTTTGCGGTACTGGAATCCAGTATCGGTGCGCGTCAAAAGCCGCTTAGTCTTGACGTCCGGCGTCACCGCCTAAGTCTCCCCGCCAGACAGTTCTTGTGGCGTCTCGGTACCGGATCGAGACTTGCGCAGCTTTCTTCGCATACGTCGTCTTCTTTGTTGTGCGAAGCCCGGCTCCGCACAGTTGTTCGTCGGCGGACACTGTCCACAGGCGCGCGGTATCATGCCCGGGTTGACTGTATTTTCCTTCGTGCAGCCCGGCTGCACGGAAATGTGTTCCTTCGCCGACAGACCCTGTCTACGCGCGCGCAATATCAAGCCCGGCTTGATCGCATGGCGCTTGATCGTGCAGCCCGGCTGCACGACAGCATGCAAATTGCGTATGTACGGGACGTTTGCAACCGTCCGCACTGTTTGCAGCGTCAACTCCCGGGGTCGACACGCCTAGGTTACCTCGACGCCATTCATTGGCGGAGCCCCTCATTACCGAGGGTGCGTCGGCTCCCGGAGCCGACGCGTCGTCGTCGACTTGACCTCTTCGGGTCAGGGACTGTCCCATGCGCACTTGAGCGCGGGTGTTGGTTCCCGGAACCGATTCATCATCTTTCTCTGACGTCGGCGGCACTGCCGACGTTGGTGTCTTTTGTGCGCGCCCTCTCGCACTTCTTGGGCACTCCGGGACAGCGGCATTAAGCGCTGTCTCGCTGTCCCGACTGGCGAGTCGCGCGCACCTGCTGGTGCGTGCGCTGCGGTAACAGGGCCATCGCTCTTTGTTCCGCTGTCGCGTCCGAAGCGCACGAGCGTGCGCTTCTTCTAGTCTATCACCGGATCATGCCGTACAAGCCACGGCATGCCCATGACTACGTCGAACTTATCGTCCAGGTCCAGGACGATAAAGTGTTCGACAAACACTCGTTGTTTGTACGAGAAGCGCACGTTCACGACGCGCTTCTCGGTCTTCACGATGGCACCTGGTGCCAGTCGCACTTCCAGAAGACTTCGAGGTACCTTTACCTCCTCGAAGTCAAGACTCGGCAGACTCCATAGTCGGACAAAGTTGTGCGACGCGCCTGAATCTACCAGAGCGCGAAGAGAGTCGCTCGCTCTCTTCGAGTAAACCTTCAAGATGACTAGATTCGGCCTGTCGTCTTGCTTCTTGCAGTGAGAGCTGGTCTCACTGGGGGCTGCAGTCCTCAGTGTCGCGTACCCGATGTCGGCACGCGTGACTGCAACACCAGTAGGGCGCCCCGCGCCTACTGGATATTCGCGTTTTTTTGTTGGTCTGCGGCGATGCCCGGCATCGCCACGACGGCCACCATTGTAGTGCAGGGAAGTTGTGTACTCCCTGGCAAGTGGCCGACCCTTCCGCAACGGAAACATCGCACATTACTTCCTTGTTCCTGGTGACAAGCAGCCGTCAATTGGTTCCGGACCTCCCGTCCTCACTACCAGGCGCGGTTGCGGCCTCGGTACGTTCGCGTGTAGTTTAGCCTGCCGCAGGCTAAACGCTTCTTGCATGGCAAGGGTGATAGCAGCTTCGAGAGTACTTGGGTACTCTCGGAAGAGATGGGTCTTCACAGGCCCATCTCTCAGTCCCTTCATGAACGTGACGACCTTGGTCGCCTCGTCTATCGGGTTGGTCACGATGTTCGAGACCAAGTATCGTGCACGCTGCGCGTACGCATGGACGTCATGCTTACCCTGCTGAAGGTCGAGGAACTCCGCCCTCGACCGGAACTCGTTTTGTGTTCGCTCAAACGCTTGTCTGAGCTCTTCTTTGAATACTTCGTACGTGCTGAAGCACGTAGGATCGGAGAGTCGGCGTCCATACGCCCAACTCCTCGCTCGTCCGCCTAGACATGACATGGCGAACACAACCTTTGACAGCGGGTCGACGATACGTCGAGCCGCAATGGCTGTGTCGAGTTCGACGAGCCATCGGAGGAGAGGCTCGCCCTCGCTTCCTACATAATTGCTCACGCTCAGTTACAACGACGTTTCTGAAGAAGCAGCATCACGCTGCTCCCTCATGATGAACCCCAGAGCAACACCATGTTGCTCCGTCGGCGATAGCTTACGCAGCATCGTAGCTATCGCCGCCTCCCCAGTGACTGTTGACAGTCGTTGGAGGGCCTCCCACTCTGGGTCCGACAGGTGGGTGCAGTTCCGCGTGCAACATGCGTTGCAGGCGTATTGGAGCTCTCCATGGGCACCTCCGTGCTCATGGGGTTCTCGGCTCCGCGTTCGTACACCCGGTACGAACGTCACGTAGTCGGTCGTTGGACGGACTACAAGTGCTACCAGGTGTAGTGGGTCTAACTTAACTCACTACTTTAGTTTACACGTTGCGCTACGTGTATGAGGAAGCGTAGGAGTTTATTAATAATTTGAATTAATTATACTTGAGTCCACAAGTATAATATAAATCAAATAAAACACCAAGTAGGTAGTTTAAGGTAAAATGAAAACTGTATTGTTTTGTGAATTGATCTTTCTTCTAAATCTGCTAAAACTGTTTATCATCTATGAAAGGGGTAGACAGCGGCTGGCTGTCATAGCCCCGTTGACATGCATGTCTCTGATTAGTAGAAATATGCTGCTTTCTATCAATAGGATTATTGGTTATATGCTGGCCACTCATTCTGGTGGTCGAAAGTGTATCCATTGGTGTAACTTACACCAATGTGAGGAAATATCTATCTTCTAACTGATATCTGTCTGTTAGAACCACTAGTGACTATTGTCACGCACAAGTGACAGTTGTCACTTACCGTTGTCATGCACAAGTGACTATTGTTACTTGTGTGTGTAACCCCGTTACATGATCTGTTTTCCTTAACACTATCTGAATGCAGGTTCTGCAGTTGCTTGTGTGTGAGCAGATTCTTCACTATTGACAGCGATTCCCAGGAGCTCACACCAAATCACGTCGTTCACAATCCGCCCAAGAAAGGGACTGACCCGGTTTGGAATGTGATACACAGCTTAGAGAACCTACAACTATGGGGGCAAGACGTTCACACATATTTGCCTGATGTGTGCTAGGACGAAGACTTGGCAAGATTCGCTATGCCGTGCTAGCAACGTGTCTAATGTCAAGACTCACGTGGTATCCAAGGACAAACAGCACGAGTGGGCGATCCAAGTTCAGCAACACTGCCTGAGTCTCGCCGATCGTTTCATGGTACAAATGTTTCCCAAAGCAGAAGAGAAGTGCCAAGCCCCTCCCAAGTTAAGTGAGCCAGCGGTGCAACCTACCAAGCGGCAAAAACCGTGGTGGAAAGCTTCGGTGACTCAAGAACAAATTTCAGGTCATATTGCATGATGGCTGATTCCGCGACGGTGCGTGTGCGAATAATTGATATGCTAAGCGATTGTGGATGCTAATTAGTAGTGTTCATTAGTAGTGATACTACTAACGCCAAAGCCGTTCTACGATAGTAGTAGTAGTAATATTGGTTCAGAGTAGGTTAGTAGTATCACTACTAACCCAAAATTCTCACTACTACCAAACTCTATTCTAAAGGCCTCTAATAGCTGCAGTTGATGTTTTGAAGTCGAACACGCCCTAAAATCCAGAGCTGTTCCGGGCGACGCTTTGTGTCGCAGGGGACGTATATCACCGCGCTCCGCTTGGCTGGGCGCCCCCACGGTTCGCTTCGCTCGCGCTATAAAGATACATGTAGCATGTTCTGGCGAGTGCAATGCGCGGCTCGCTGGAATGTTCGTCGCTGGGCACGCCTACGCAAATACCGCGCGACGATGCTGCGCAGGCACCCCGCGCGGGTTTGCTGCGGCTTCTCGCAACCGCTAGTCTTATTCGCCGGGCGACTCGCCCCTTCCCGGTTTGTGCTGAGGCGCATTCGTCAGGGATTATGTTGTGTTTATGATATTTTTCTCTTGAAAGAGTGTAGTCGCATTGCTTTGTTCTCGTCAGGGATTACGTTGTGTTTATGATATTTTCTCTTGAAAGAGTGTAGTTGCATCGTGTTTGAAGTTGGCTCCAGAGTGCAACCTCGTCCGCAAACAATGAGGGGCTATTATAATACATGTATTGGCATTATTCAGTATAATAGCACCTGGATGGTAATTAATCACCGACACGGGCTCGGGGGAACAATCACCGACACAGGGTCGACCAGCCAGGATCATTTTCGAAAACTCCACCCGCCTCAAATTTGCGACTCCACACTGCTCAAGATGAAGGTCCAGATCATTATTGCTGCACTCGCCACTGTGCTGTTGCCCGTGTAAGTACTGGTCGATATCTACGAGTGCATAGCATTTTACTGACCCCTGCCATCAGTCACGGTGCTGACCAAACAGGCGTACAGTGTGCTGGAGGAGTCCCTGACAGCAGAGGTGAAGGCTCTGGCATCATCTATGAGAACACTGGGTTCTTGACCGCCGACTTCACCCAAAATGTCTGCGCCACGGCAGGCGGCACGATCGATCCTAACACGAAGGGCAACCAGAAGTGCTGCACCTTTCCCAGTTTGACCGATCCTCGCATAAGAACTTTTAACATCGCTTGCGAAAGTCAACAGGCTGGAAGAAGCTACCCGAACTTCCGTCCCTTTCCCCGTGATTGCTAGGTGGAAACACATGGGAGGCTTTGGTGGCTGCACCAGTAGATGACTTCAAACTCTGCGGTGTTTATATTCTCCCATCACGTAGCGGATAATGTAGTGTATTACATTTTCGCTTAGCCCCGTTACGCTTGCGCTGTTTACTATCCATAATGTAATGTCCGCATACCTCGATTGGTGGTAATGTGGCTGCAATTGACTAGGTCGTCTGCGACTGGGCTGGGAACACCTATATCGGTACTATTTGTCGTTTCAAACGCGAATTACTACTAGTAGTATAAGATTGCTGGCATTTCTGGTGCTTCCTTTCGAATTCCGCAATGGTATGACATTTGTGGGGCCGACAAGATTGATGTTGCTGGGTAAGCATTCCACGCGTTAACATACGTTTGGTGCTGCTTCCTCCGCACCTCCCTGTACCATTATTTTGGTACATTCGTGTTTCGCACACAAACCTTCAACAAAGAGTAAATAATCACCAAAATAGACCTCTCCCCCCCCCCCCCAAAAAAAAAAAAAAAAAAATACGGAAGAAGGTCGAAGCAAGCACCAGTCATTGGCAGCTAAGACGGTAGGTCTTCCTACGCCTCCTGTGGCTCTTTACGCAGTTCCACCGCCTCCTCGCTGACCTCTCGTGCTGTGCACCGCGCGTCACGGCCGCTCACCGCAGAGGTCAAGCGCGATGTTCGGCGATGAGCAGATCTCCCGCAGCGCGTGCCGGTGCCTGCCATGCGATGGCTCTCGTGGTCTTCCTCCCGTCCATGCCGAAATTTGACCCGAACGCATCGTTCTGCTTGCTCTGCACCGTTTTCGACATACACGGCCTACGTCTCGATGTACAGAGATCACCGGTTATAGTGGCGCCGGTTAAAAGAGAAAATGGACTATTAGAGCGCTTCCGTAAGATCCCAAATCGTGATTATAGTAAAATCAAGTCAAAACGGCTATTAGGCTGTAAGAGTGTAAGAGAGCTCCCCCGCCAAACCAAAACTACACAATGTAAGAGGAGTGGGGGGACACGTGGGTCATTTCTAAACACGATCAGGAGTACAGCAATGGTGTCGTCGCGTCAGCACCTCACTATCTACGAAAAGAACAAACTCGGTCGCGTGGAACGCTGTTTCGGAGGCGACAATCCGACACTGTTTCATACTAGGACAGGACAATCCTAGTACGAAGTAGTGTCGAATTGTCGCTTCCGAAACAGTGAGCATGAACGCTAGGCTATAGCGCGACAGTGAACCAACTAGAGAAACGGGGCATGGAGATCTAGAACTGCTGATATCTAGATTAGATTTATTGGATCCGTTGAGCGCGCCGAGCTACTTCGTTGTTGAAGATGCTGTTGAGAACAACCCCGAGAGAGAGACGACACAAGCGAGCAGTCTTCGAGTGACAGTGGTTTCGCACGGCGAGGCACTAGTAGTGGCGCAAAAGCTCCAGATATGTTTGCCCACGGATTGCGGGACACCAGCGTTGTCAACGCCACCAGGAGAATGGCAGTCACCTCTAAGTGCCAGACCTCGATCACCTCGTACTTTCATGCGGAATAGTAGTGTGTATGTTAAATGATAGGTTGTTGTCATGCGCAATAATAGTGTATATGTTAAATGATAGGTTTCCTCTCTATGTACTTCCATGCGGAATAATAGTTTGTATGTTAAATGATAGGTTCCCTCTTACAACAGCAATAAATCTATAAGAGAGCTTCGGGAGTTGGTGACCAAACACCTCCACTATAACCGGTGTTCTCTGTATTTTTGACACGCGTTTTTGATAGCGAAAACCCAACAATACTAATGTAGTATACTATTGAATTACTATTTTTATTACCGCCAGGTTCTTTGGCTCGGACTCGGAGAGCGATGACGAGAAGCAGAACCCGCTATTAATAAGCGCGACGCGTCTCCCCCACCCCCTCCCACCACCACCACCACCACCACCACCACCACCACCACCACCACCAAGCGCGTGAAAAAAATCCGCGTTGAGGACGCCGGCTGGAAGCCTCCAGCTGAAAGAACAACCACTCGTACGACCTCCGGCTTGGTTTGAGCCCGTCAATTATGGACTTATGGCGTCAGGGCCAGGGTTCGGTAGTACCGTCGAATGACAAAATACCTGCTTACCAAGGACAAAACTATTAATAATGCTTACTCGAGACAAAACTCATCCATTTAAAAAATGCAGGGATGGATACTTTTGTCATCATCTGCACCATATGATATTTAAAACTGGTACTCTGCCTCACTCGCGATGTTGCTCGTAGCAACGCCAGTGTCGGAGTCATCTGCACTGTTGTATCTAGCTACCAGTTCGTCTATCATCGTCTATCATCGTCATCGTCAGCATCTTGAAGCCGTACGCCTGGTCTACATCAGCTTGATGCTCTGGTGTAAATTCTGTGTAGCGGTCAGGAAGATAGCTATCTAGCAGGTGCTCAAGGTTTTCGGGGAGCATCGAGCAAAGGCCCGTTTCATCACCGCTATGGCTGGCTTCGTAAAGCTGTTGTGTGAAGACCGGAGTACGATCTTCAGCATACTTTACAGACCGTAGCCAGCAACACGTTTTAGCTGTCGCTCTTCTGATGCTGTCATCACGTGCTCACCTCCCTCCACAGCTAGACGCAGCTGATCAAGTTGGCGTTGCTGTTCCATCTTCTTACGAGCTAGACACTCCATTGCTTTCTAGTCTTCTCCGCAGCAAGCTGGGCGTGCTGATACGCCATCGTGAGCTCCTCAATTTGGCGTTTAGCCCGCTTGCGAGCATGCTGTTCGGCAATCCGTTCTTGCTGCTGAAGACGACGACGGGCTGCCGCTTCATGGGCAATTGTCTGGCGAGACTGGATGGCTACGTGCTCCAACTCAGGATCTACGACAACTTCAGGTGCAGGCGTGGAACCGAAGTCGGGAGTGTGTGGGGTCTTCCTCGAGGCATCTTGCGAAATGAGAGCAACAAGACTGTACCAGTTGCGTCGCGTTTCTATTGCGTGCTGCGTTTCGCTACCACATATCCATTAGTTTTAGCAACAACGAAATGGATGAGTTTTGTCTCGAGTATGCATTAGTTTTGTCCTTGGTATGCGGGTATTTTGTCATTCGACGGTAGTGGGAATTTCGGCTAGTAGTCGTACTACTACAGACGAGGGCGTGAATAAGGAACGCCTGATATATAACAACTTTCAAGTGGTATGAGCCAATTAGAGGGCATAAATTGCCATTGATGTGGACAAAATACTTGATTTAGTTAATTATGTCACTAATCTGTGTCTGGTCCACGTATAATCTGGCGTGGCGCCAACAAGATTTGATGGTGTCGGCGTCCAGCGCATTCCACGCGTTGCTGCACCACGTGACTGCGTCCGATGTCTCGATTACAAAGGGGTCCAGCTCGCAGCACAGTCTCCAGACTGCCTCTTCGCCGCAGTCTTGCAGTACACGCCGCTTGGTCCACGCGATCACACCTTGGTCCTTGGGTTGGATCGCAGGAGTCCAGGGCCACCATAGACGCCCGCGGCACCTTCTTGCGGCAGCGAAAGTCGACCGCAATGCGCTTGAGCGAGCTCTCGTTGTCCAGGATCCTCTTGACGGACGATTAGCCCGGCGCCTTGTCCAGCGCACACTTCTCCCGAGCCCATTCTCCTAGCGTCGCGAGGCTCCACGTTGGCTCGTGGGTGCGCATTGCACAGAGGGCTGCTTGGTGAGGCGCATTCTCCGTGCTTGCCGCTCCATCTTGTTCGTGACAAATCGAATTTCCCGCCCAGATTCAAAACCCAGAGGCCCAGCTGGCAAATGGCGAAGGCCAATGTCAGTGCTTCAATCTCTTCCCTCTAGAATTGCATAACATTAGGTTTTGGAAGTTATAGGATGACACCCGTTCCTTATTCACGCCCTCGTCTGTACTACTATCCAAATTCGGGGACCCGGGTGGTGGACCCGGGGGGGGAGGCGCAGTTCGAAGGTTGAAACGAACGACATATAGACTGAAAAGGAATAGATTAATTGGTATTAAAAGATTGCAAAACGGCAGCGGATAGAGTGCATAACCGTTTTTTACTTGCAATTAGTGCTTTCTACGTTTACCGTTATTTAATATTTGGTCAACGAAAAACATAACGTTATCTATCATTTTACGTAAACGTTACGTACGATAACGAAAACTGTATTCATTGGTTAAAAATCTGGGGTTTGTTTCATTGAATGGCGTCGGTCGGGAGAAGCTCAAACCAGGCATGAGACCGCGCTTCTTGGGCCAGAAGATGGAGCAGAAGGAGCCCGAGAAGAAGATGCCCTCCACGGCAGCAAACGCCAGCAGACGCTCCCGGTTCGATGACACTCGCGGGTCGCACCACTTGAGCGCCCAGTGCGCTTTCTTCTTGACGCACGGGATCGTCTCGATGGCACGCCGCAGGTGGTTCTTCTCCATCGCGTCCTTGATGTACGTATCAATGAGCAGCGAGTACACCTCGGCGTGGATGTTCTCGATGGCGATCTGGAAGCCGTAGAAGCAGCGGACCTCGGGCACCTGCACTTCGTTGCTGAAGTTCATGACCAGGTTCTCGTTCACGATGCCGTCGCTGGCGGCGAAGAAGGCCAGCACGTGCTTGATGAAGATCCGCTAGTTGTCCGTCAGGTTGGCCCAGTCCTTGAGGTTGTGCACTTGGTCCAGCTCCTCGGCCGTCCAGAAAGAGGCCTCGGTCTTCTTGTACATCTGCCACACGTCGTGCTCCTGGATCGGGAACAGCACAAACCGGTTCGGGTTCGCGACTAGGAACGGCTCCGGCTGCAGCTCGCCGTTAACCTCCTTGCTTGTACTCGGACATCTCGAGCTTCGGCTGCTCCTCATTCTGGTTGTCCTCAACAGTTGTGTTCTGGGCGAAGTTCTACACGAACTGCGCACTCAGCTCCTGCTCCGGCTGCTCCGGCGACTTGACCACCTACCACCGATACAAATACAACAGAGGTACCGTAATGAGGATTAGCAGCAACGCCAGATAAACTGCATCATCTTCTCAGATGCAATAACTACCGGTTCTTGCTATGAATCTATGCATCATCTCCATAGTCACTGTCCTCGCTAGATAAATTGTCATCTAGTTTTCGCAGACAAACAAAATGTCGCGAACAGTTTCAGGATCTAGTGAACAGCGTTTTGTAGTAACCACGTTCCCGCTTTTCGAGAAAGCACGCTCAGGTGGCACAGATGTTGCAGTACATCCTAGTCACTTTCGTACGAGTGAAGCTAGAATGGGATACTTACTTCTCCGATCCTTTGTCCACCACTCCAATGGGTTCGTTGTGACAGGAGTCCCGTGTGCATCGCTCAAATAGAGCGTTAACTCGGACTCGCACTTCTCTTGCAGCTTTTTATCGGCAGCGGTGAGCTCTTCTGTATTACATCCATACATTCCGCGTGAAAACACATCTACCAGCCAAGCTACGTTCTCGTTTTTGGCGCATGAGTGAGGTGTCGACCGATTTGAATGCTGTCCATGCCTACTTTCGTTTTCTTTGGCCTCATTCATGTCCGTAGCCATCTGAAAAGCAGCCATTTTCATGTGCGTTCGTGCAAGAGATGCTTCGTCCCGGCTAAGATGTTTGAACTCCGCTGATCGTGGGTCCAGCGCCAAAATCCAGAGTAGCTCATCAGGTAGCTTGTCTTTGAATTTATCGGAGAAGATATTGATGTAAGTTCGCCGGAATATCTGCATCAGTGTCTAGACACGATGCTTATATGCTTCATCACCGACAGATCGAATAATTCGCTCAAAAACTTTGTTGTTCTGAAGTGCTCTCTGGATAGGCCGAAGTACAGGAACAGCAATAACGAGGGTGGGATACTTTTGCCCACCAAGCCCGTCCGTAGCATCCGCAAAAGGCTTTAATAGGGTTACTAACCACCGGATAGTGAGCCAGTGCTCCGCCGTTGGCTGTTCTGCTGTCGAGTTCGCAAACTCGCCAGTTTGGGCAATATACTCGAAAAATGCGTCTAGCGAACTGCGAATTTCGATCATTCGAAGCAGCATTGCATATGTACTATTCCAACGTGTAGCACAGTCGGATTGCGGAAGAAGTACATTGCGATTACCTTGGAGTTCTGTCAAGCAATCCATTGCTTTGGTCGAGTGGCTGAAAAAATTGGACAGTTTGCGAAACTTGTTAACAACCGAGCGCAATTTATTCAGATGTTCCCGCGATGTTTCACAAGAATCTAAATCTCTCTACTGCTTCGCATGCTTCTTCTTCTAGAGCGACCTCAAAATCTTTGCCAGACTTCGCCGCAGCCATCAGTACCTTCGCAGCTTGTCTGCTTTCTTTTTGACGATGCCAGCGCCCACAACAAGATGAAGGACGTGTGCAAGACACGACATGGACTTGATATCCAAAATTTCACATGCTATTCGACCATTAGATGCACCATCGCGAAGAAATAGAACACACCTTCTTTTGGAAGACCCCACCACGTCATAAAGTTCTCCAAACAGTTAGCGATGCGACGTCCGTCGTGCTTTCCTGGTACCCAGCACCTAATTCTTAAGGTCAAAGTTGCTTGTTAGATAGTGTAGTGTGAACGAAATGAATGCGCGCTTGCTCATTGACGTCCAAATGTCTGCCGAGGCGGTGAAGTAGCCACAATCAACTGCAATTTCTTCTTTCAGCGTTTCACGGAGGCCAGCAGCAACTTTGGCCACATTTTCGCGTGCTTTCTACGGCTTGATCGTCTTGATGTACCCTTCCACAGAGTTCAAATAGCGAGAATACTTCCGGAAATATTTGCCTTTCACGATATTGAATGGGCGCATGGATTTTGCTATCCAAATCGTCGCCAAAGTATCTGCACGAGCCTGCTCTTCAGCTGTAGCAGGCAGTTGACTGGTCGATCGATTTGGTAGTTTCTCGACTTCTTTTTGAACAAGAACCTGTGTTCCGTTCTTTTTTCTAGTCACTTTCGCTGCTTCGGCGGCTTTCAGCTCTTTGCTGTGAACTTTCGTCATGTGTTTAGTGACATACGCCGTTGAAGCTTTTTCGAACTTGATTTCGGTATTACACCTGGTACAAAATGCACACCTTGCGTGTTCCGACCGAAGATCTTTCTCCTCCAGCGTAACGAACTCGTCCTCGCATACCATTTTGATGAACATCCAATATTGCGGCTTGCACATCTTTCGGATGTTGAACAAACGGCGAAGTGGAGGCGCATCACGTTCGGCATCAATGGGGTAGCTTGCTGGGGATGCTGCAGATTCTGAAGCTGGAGAACGGCGCTTCTGTTGTGAGCGTTGAGACTTTTCGCGACGGCTGCTGCCACGCCTGGAACGACTAGCCGCCGAGTGTCCAATACAATCATTTGGAGTGATAGATCTAGACCCTGTGGCAGTCTGACTACTGTTAGCGAAGCCAGCAACCCTTGGACTACGTCGTCGTTGCTCATTTACTGGAGTCACGAAGTCACACGGCTGTAGGTCAATTCCAGTTGAAAATTCACCCCTTTTGCGAGATTCGATTTCGCCACTAGCAGCACGTTTGCCTAACGCTCTCCTAGCCGCCATTCCGACTGGGGTAGTAGGCGAGTGAAAGCCGATCGAGGGGCTGGCGTCGAATGGGCTTCGACATCGCTGTTTGCAATCATCAAACGGCTAGTGTGAGGTAGAGTAGAGACCCTCGCCTCCTCAACCTGGGCGTAATCTTCAAACGTGAGCCGAGTACGAATCGGGGGGCTCGTGTGGGGGGATATCGGCGGCAGTGTCTCGTGTAACTTTGAGCGCGGTGCCAGGAACGCCTTGTACCGCTCCGCTCGATCACCGCTGTAAATCATTCGAGGCGTAGAACCAGATGAACGCCACTCTTTGCGAGATCGCATGCTGTGACCTTGCCCCGCCGAAGCGTCTTGATAGGTATCGGGTGGTTCCCGGTTCTCGGGTGGCGAGATTGGGGAGCGCATGGCGAATATCCAGATAAGCCCTGGTCAAAGGGTCGCGCTACAGTATTACGTATCTTTACGTACGATTTTCAAACGAATACGTTGCATTATTAACGTAATCGTTCGTTAAGTATCGTTATGGCGAAAGCACCTCTTGCAATACCGATGTTGGAGGCTTGGACCACTGAGCAAGGGTAGGAGTAAAGGGAGATGAAGTCGAGAAAGCCGAACTAGAAACGACGAGAAAATCCAACAGGTATGTTTGCTGGGGCTTATTGATGATTCCGACTGACGACTTTCATTCGACGGCAGCCATTTAATCCAGTGTCTCCCCTTGCACTTTATAAATGGTAGAAGCGACCGCAGAAATAATAGGGAGCTGTTGCAAATGAAGCGATAGCGATCTTTTCTCACCAGTGACAGACTTGGAGAGAGCGATATAAGTCTCAGCGTACGCCTGTGCATCGTAGAAAAATAGGAAAATGGCGGAATCTGAATCTGCATCAATAGCGACTGCATTGGGGCCCCGAGCAATACGGACGAGTGCGTAAGGTGGTGGGTTGGAGGCAATCTTTACATCAATACCAGCGTTCGAGTCACGAATAATTTTGAAGATCTTATTAGCAGAGACGGCGACATGTTCTAGAGTATCCAAAGTACCATTAGCGGCACCCGGACATTTTGGGTAACTTGGAAAGGCATCCCATCGATAAGGTCAATAAACGGAGCTCGAAATTATGTTCGACGTAGGTGGCTCGTCGATGAGAAACCGGCCAGGTGGCCGTAGTGAGCGGGCGGCGGCAGCATCACGAAGGCGCACTCTCCCTGCAGCGACGAGAACAGCACGTCCCTCATGGCCCACGAGTTGTCGAATGCAGAAGTAGTCGTAGATCTCTGGACGACTGCAGGCGCTGTTGACGTTTAACCCCTTACTTCCCGCATGTTGGAACGTTCTACATAAGAGGTGTATACCCTAATTCCCTCCTGTCGCGCATCTATGTTATGTTGGAGGTCCAACATAAGACTGATTTATACTTGGATATTGGATGCACCATCGTCGCTTAACTTGGCATACAAAAACTAAGATATTTTTTTGCGTGTAAAATGGGCAAATGCACAGGATTAGGTTTGACTTTCCTGTGGGCTGGGTTCAAGGTGCCAGAGAAAGGATTTTACCACCCATCAAAATCAGTGGCCGACGGTCACTGAACTCCCTCATTCGAGAACTTGACCGCGTGGAGAACAGTGGTCGGCCCCGTCGGCAAAACCCCACGCCACACGCTAACGCCGGCACAGAAGCAGCAGTACCTCGAAGCGCAGCGGCGGGAGCGGCGACTGCGTCGTGCGGCAGAGAAGGAGGAGAGGGAGAACGCAGCGGTGGCAGCTCCACAGAAGAAAGCCCCGACCAAGACCACAGCCGCGGAGGCGAAGGCGGCTACACCGGGGGCGACAGTCGCATGGCAGGCCAAGAACGTGGCGCCAGCAGAGGCCACGCCGACGGGAAAGAAGGCGCCGAGTCGGAAAAAGGCGCCCGCAGAGACGCCAGCGATGTGGAGGACGGGTTTTGCGCCAGGCTCCATCGCATCGCGAGTTGCCGAAGCTGCTACACCGACTACCCCGCCTGACACCATGCCATCAGATGTGGCGGGTGCGATGGCCAGCATTGTTACGGCGATTGTGGAGGAGAAGAGGCAAGATGGAGCGCCAGCAGCCAGGACGAGCAACACATCTTCTGGAGCAAGACCAACTGGATCGGGGAAGCGGAAGCGCGTGGACACGGTGGAATAGCGGAAGCGGCGACGAGGACTCCTTCAAGCGGAACGAGCTGACGACATTGAGGTATGTAATGTTGAAGCGTCCAACAGAAAGATGGTGGTGACACGTTGCAACCAACTTATGGCTAACATAACCTTTTACTGTTCTTTTGTTTTGGCAGGAACTGTCAAGTGCTGAAAACGATACTGCTGCGTCTGGTGAGGAAGTCGTCGCGGTGAGTACTCCTGTTCTTGCGAATTGCGTCGTCGACGGCGACCCTAATCTGATGCCGTCAGGGGTCAGGGGCTGCCGCTTGAAGAAACCTCAACTCCGACGAAAATCCCGACCTACGTGAGGAACTGAAGACGAAGAAGACGCGGAGGACGACGACTGCTGGGACGGAGACTGGGATATCGGTCCGCTGACC
This sequence comes from Phytophthora cinnamomi, assembly GCF_018691715.1. Lineage (NCBI taxonomy): Eukaryota > Oomycota > Peronosporomycetes > Peronosporales > Peronosporaceae > Phytophthora > Phytophthora cinnamomi. Next base: position 372,372 of record NW_027150941.1, read on the forward strand.
GATGAAGAATCGGATGCTGAACGCGAGGAGCTTCCTGCGTCGGTGCGTTCGTCTGCTGCAAAGGACAGCAAGTACATCACAGCGATGAGGGACATCGGGTGGGAGTATTGTAAGTCGACCTCGCTCAACATAACCTTTTGTATGATCATATGCATCCAGCGTAAATACTAACATAGCGGTTTTACACGATTTACAGACAAATCCACGTTTGGCCCGGATCCCACGTATGCGAACTTGTACGATGGACCGTATGGACCTACGCACAGTGTTCTTGAAGTCGCTGAAGACCCTCTCGCGCTCATGTTCTATTTCAGGCCGCCCAAACTGTCGGCCCAGATTGCAGTTGAAAGCAATATCTACCACCGTCAGTCGATTCCACTGCGCGTGCGGGCAATTCAGACGCAGCAACGTCGAAGTGGTGGTGAAGTGGAGGACCTTGGAGACATTCGACGGCGTTTATCAGGCGTGAAGGACATTGGAGCGTACGAGGTACTGCAAGTGATGGGCTTGCTTATTGCTAGAATGCTGGCGCCTATCCGCAAAGGCATTGCTGCACATTGGTCAGTGGGGAAGGTGGGGGCGATGTTAGCCTACCGGCTTGGGCTGTTCATGGGCAAGAATCGTTTTTTTTTTTCACATCATGGGCTATCTTCACTTCTCCAACAACAAGTCGCCCAAGGCCAGCATCGATCTAGCATGGAAAATACGCCCAGTCGTCGACGTGCTGCAACGGACGTTCGCCCGCGGCTACCGAGTGCTCCCTGTTATCAGCTTTGACGAAGCAACCCTTCCATTGCGTTCCAGATGCAATCCTACCCGCCAATTCAACAACGACAAGCCCCACAAGTGGGGCACCAAGGTTTTCGTCGCTGCCTGCGCCAAGACGGCTTACTGCATGAGGTTAGTACCCGTGGCGAGTACGAACTCGCTACGTTTTTTTTTTTTGGCTCAAGTCCTAATGTTGGATGGTGCCCTACATAATAGATGATATATATCTCGATGTCTAACATAAGATTAACTTTATGTGTTGTGGTTGCTATATCTACAGAATTGAAGTGTACTGTGGAGCGAAAGCGCATTTGCGAACACCATTGCCCAAAGACAATAATTCTGGAGAAGCTGCTGTGCTGCGGAACATGAATGCGCTATGCCCGCCAACGCCGACTGCCCCATGGCGTTTGGTGGTTACCGATAGGTTTTACACCTCGGTAAAGCTTGCACTGGAGCTGCTTCACCGCCGGATGTATATGACGGGTACGATCCAGACTGACCGCTCGGAGTATGCCAAGAACGTCATCACAAAGAAGAAAACCAGGACCGTGAACAAGCAAAAAGTGGTGGTCCCTCCGCAGGGCACTGCTATCATAGCAGAAAACAAGCAATTCCCCCAGCTGAGCGCCGTCATGTGGATGGATCGGCTACCCATACACATGTTGTCCACAGGAGGCAGTCGACGACCCACCACAGTCAGTACGTATGCATGCATGAATACGTTACTCAGGATGACACACTAACATCGCTAATGCTGTATATGTTATAGTGCGTCGTGTACATGGAGATATGCAGGCTGTTTCTGCACCAGGACTGGTGCAGGAGTACCACCGCTCGATGGGCGGTGTCGACGTCCACGACCAGCTGAGACTCCAGCGCTACAGTGTGCAGCTAGCGTACAAAACACGCAAGTACTACAAGACCCTCTTCTTGGGTCTGGTTGATATGGCATTGGCGAACGCCTTCATTATCTACCGCTATATCCGGAAGGTGAACAACAAGCGCCCTCCTAAACACTTTGCGTTTCTGGAGACATTGATGGAGCAACTACTTTCCGTCGACTCACCTGAAGCTTTTGAAGCAATTGAGGTAAGCGCTACGTTGCTGATCTAACATAACAGTATGCTGGCATCACACATAACTCTATTTATGTTGCATTATTTGTTTGCAGCGGGCTACAAGCGCACAGGAACGAATGGCAGCGTCTCCAGTGAGAGATTGTTCGACTCAGCGGTCTGTTGAAGACGAACGACCGGCTTCGGCGGAATCGGATCACCGCCTCGAGGAGAATCCCGACACGGTTGACTGCGAGCAAGGAACGAAGCAGCGTCACCGAACATGCAAGGTGTGCGCCATTCTCAAAGTGAAGCCACGGAAGTTCACCAAGTACTTTTGCCCCGAGTGCTCAATGGGCAATCGAAGTGAAGCCACGAAAGTTCACCAAGTACTTTTGCCCCGAGTGCTCAATGGGCAATCGACAGTGCGTGATTCCTGCTAATTGTGTTTGATTTTCGTATACTAACATGTTGTACGATGATGCAGTACCTACTTGTGTAATATAGCACGGGAGGGAAAAGAGAAAACATGTTTTCAGGTCTGGCATGCTGACTGGAGCGACGGCAACGACATCCCGCGTGCGCTCCTGAGCGCACACAAGATCCGTAACAGTCCTCCGCCATCGTGTCCTGGGAAGAAGCGACGCCGCACGGCTCAAGGACGTCACCGCTCGGTGGGGTCGGCGGACGGAGATGGCTCAGCGGCTAGCCAAGATGAGGCGGACGGAGATGGCTCGGCGGCTAGCCAAGAGGAAGCCGATGAGGAGGAAAATGCTGACGACAGTGCAGGGGAGGCAGACGACGAGTCGTAGGCAGCACGTATGTTTTTTGGTAGCTTGCAATCAATGGAAAGTTACTTTTGCATTCCTGCCATTGGCTACAGCACGTGAAACCATCGTTGCTGGACGTGTGCAACAATGCAAAGAGGGGCTAACCAATAACCGGGACATTTTTATGTTGATTTAGGCAGCATACGAGATGCAACTGACTCACTTCACCTACATAAGCTTGCTTTATGTTGTAGTAGTCGCTACGTTACCCACCTGTCTCCTCTTCCACCCACCCCTAAACACCCACTTCAAAATCGTACTTACACTGCGACTCATACATATATATATAAATATTGATTATGGGACAGGTAAAAAAATACCCTCGTAAAAAGAGCCGGGAAGTAAGGGGTTAACCGCCTTGTATTCCAGAGAAGGCTGGTGTTGCACCTATGTTACTCGATTACATCCCTGGAGTAGGAGAATGTTGCACCAATGTTACTTGATGACATCCGAAAAACAGCCCCAAACGACAGTTCTTCGAACTGCGGATTCGGGAAATAGTAGAATACTATATCTATCAGTAGTGAGGAATCGACGGTACTAACATGACTACTAATATCACTGAGTTCAAGCTACCATGTCTGGTGTAACGGGGTTACACGCACAAGTGGCTACAAGCCACTTGTGAATTTAACAGATAGGTTATCTGTTAAAAGTTTTGATACTTTCTCACCTTGGTGTAAGACACACCAATGGATACATTGAAGTGGGCCACCACAGTGAGTGGTCCACACATACCCAAAAATCCTATTGGTAGAAAGCAGCATCTTTCTACCAATCAGAGACATGCATATTAGCGGGGCTCTGACAGCCAGCCGCTGCCAACCCTTTTATAGATGATAAACAGTTTTAGCAGTTCTAGGAGGAAGATCAATTTACAAACAAATACAGTTCTCATTTTACCTAATCTAAGTCACTTGGAATCCTATCTTACTTAACTTATATTTGTGTATTCAAATATAATTAACCTAAGTAATTACTAAGTACTTACGCTTCCTCATATACGTTGCGCAACGTGTAAGCTAAAGTAGTGAGTCAAGTTAGACCCACTACATCTGGGGCTTGCTGGCCTCCATACACCTTATCTCCTGCCGGTTGTGGCGAAGTATTAGCTGCCGCTGTGCACGGTCGTTGTCAATTCTCGTCATTAGAGGAGTCATCACGAAAAAATCGGTTGAGAAAATGCGTCCATGGCGCGTGATTCCTATGTCCTCTGTTGATTGAGCAATTCGCCAACTCGGACTCGTACACCGGGTTCCTATATGTGCTAACCGGAATGGTGAACACGGCCACTGCGATCCGCTACCTGCAGACCAACACTCTGAGATATAATAGAAGCGCGAATATTACGACACACTCAGAGTACTCATTGGATCGTCGCTTATTGGCCTACGTCAAAGTTCTGGAAGATATCCTAGGTCTCGCTGTAGTAGGTCTACTTTGGCTCACTACTTTAGCTTACACGTCGTGCTACGTGTATGAGGAAGCGTAGGAGTGTATTAATAATTTGAATTAATTATACTTGAGTCCACAAGTATAATATAAATCAAATAAAACACCAAGTAGCTAGTTTAAGGTAAAATGAGAACTGTATTGCTTGTAAATTGATCTTCCTCCTAAATCTGCTAAAAACTGTTTATCATCTATAAAAGGGGTTGACAGCGGCTGGCTGTCAGAGCCCCGCTACTATGCATGTCTCTGATTGGTAGAAAGATGCTGCTTTCTACCAATAGGATCTTTGGGTATGTGTGGACCACTAATTGTGGTGGCCCACTCCATTGGTGTGACTTACACCAATGTGAGGATGTATCTAAAACCTTTAACAGATATGTATCTGTTAAACCATAAGTGCCAAATGTTATGCACAAGTGACAGTTGTCACTTGTGATCGTTGTCATGCACAAGTGACTGTTGTCACTTGTGTGTGTAACCCCGTTACACCATCCCCCCGTTAAGCTTAGACGTGTCGGTCTCGACACGTCAATTAATATTGACTGCTTGTCAATTGTTTGTGCTGGGGATTTCCGTGCTCATCCGCAATGAGCACGATCAAGCTGAAGACCACCATTGCAACAGAGAGTAAGCTCTCTGTTGCCGAGTACCATGCGCGGTAGGGCGAGGTGCGCCGCTACCACGGGAACAGACAACACAGTGCCTGTGTACGATTCTTCGATGTCGACCGCGCCTGTGCGTCGACATCTCTAAGCGAAATTCTGATACTTACCGTGATCGGGTAAGCAAGCGCCAATGCACTTCGAGTCCTTCTCGAAGTGAGGCAAGTATTAGCAACTCCACGTTGTTGCGGTGGAGGCTGGTGTCCGTGCGTCGTGCGCACTGTCCGTCCAGGTGGCGGTGCGTATTAGCAACCGCGACCACAACAGGTATACTATATGTATACCTGAAAGCTTCAATGACCTCTGTGCTAATTATCTAGCACGCGAGTCGTCAGGCGTTGTAGATTACTACAGCGCTCGCACTACCTTCTTGCTGGTAGTGCGTGTTGGGTTTCGTACTCCTTCACCATGTCCGGAACGTCTTCCATCTGGACGTTCCGTGGTTCCCACGTGTCGCGTTGGGGAGGGAAACCTCTCCAGCGAATGCGAAAACAATCCGGACCTCGGATTATTTTCCTATGATCAACAATTCGCTGGACGATCCAGCGAATTTCTCCGCGTGCGTCTCGCAGCGGTGGCGGAGGTGGTGGAAACACGCCCCGATGGTCAACGCCGTGTTGACCTTCATCTCGTGTTGCTCCACGACCAAGTGACGGTCGCGGAGTACCTTCAGAGCGCGGCGGTTGCCGCTCTGTCCCTTCGTGTCCCGGCTCTGGCGGTCTCCCAGACCGCCTTGAACGTGCCGGTCGGGCTGTAGGCCCGACTGTATTAACTGCTCCAGCGCGACTACGCGCTGGAGAGGAGGGTTTCCCCTGCCGAGTCTGTCTCTTCGGGTCAGACGAGCCACTTGGCTCGTGCTGGAGGTATGGCTTTAACCGCCCGACATAAAATGTCGGGTGGAGGCGCATGCTAGACGGTATGTCTAGCGTGTATGCGTTACCGTGGCGTGCCATCACCGTGAATGGCCCGATGAAGCGCGGAGCAAGCTTACTTGCTCCGAAATCCGAAACTGCATGTTTAGGCAGGTTTTGAGTAGATAACAAAACCAATGAATCCACGTTGAATTCATTTGTGTTGCCCCTGCCAATATTATCGGCGTTCAGCTTCTGTTTATCCACAGAAGCTGCAATCGTGTCCTGGACAAACCGAATTACGGCTGGTATTTTATTGATAAAGTCAATCGCATCCGAGCTGAACGAGTTCAGCTCGCTCTCCGCTAGAGGCCCGGCCTCTGCGTGGTTCTTCGCGGTGTCTGCGCCCTGCGCAGACCCGTGGTCCTTGTTCCTTTTGGAGTCTGTGTTCTGCACAGACTCGTTTTCCTTGTTCTGGGGGTCAGCGCACTGCGCTGACCCTTGGTTCTTCCTGTCAAGGTCTGCGCCCCGCGCAGACCTGGTTGTCTTGTTCCTTGTTGTCGCGGCTGACACTGTGCAGGTGTCAGCGGCTTTTTGCGACTGCTGTGTTGCAGTCGTAGACCCTCCCCCACTTAAAGTGGGAGCCACCACTCCGAGTAAACTCGGCAGACGGGGATGCCGCATGGCATTCACATAAAACGGTGTATGCCCGGTCGAGGCATGCACCGAGTTGTTGATGGCAAACTCTGCCATCGATAAGCACTCGATCCAGTATTGGACGAGTGAGTGTAGCTCTTCAAAATGTCGACGAGCACGCGATTCACGCGCTCGGTTTAACCGTCCGTCTGCGGATGGTCCGCAGTCGACATTGAAAGTTGGCTCCCAAGAAGTGTAAACACTTCTTGCCACAGGTGCGCTGTGAAGCGCGGGTCTCTGTCCGACACTATGTCGGACGGCATGCCATGGTGTTTAAACACCATGTCGACGAACAGACGAGCCGTCTGCTTCGCGGTCACTTCTGCCGGCACCGCAGCAAGATGTACCATCTTGCTGAAGCGGTCGACGAAGACCACAACGCCGGTGTTCCCTCCGCTGTCCGGGGGAAGACCAAATATGAAGTCCAAAGACATGGACTTCCAACACTACGACGGAGTCGGTAGTGATTGTAAAGGAGCCTGCGCGAATGGCGCAGGCTTTACGCGTTGGCATACCTCGCAAGCACGGATGTACTTGCGCACCCACTTATACTGGTGGTGCCAGTAGAAGTCGCGCGTGAGAAGGACGTATGTCTTCTCACGTCCGAGATGTCCCGCGGTCGGGGCATCATGATACTCGTACATGATCCTGAGTCGCAGGTCATGGTCATTCGGCACGACAACGCGTTCCGCGTTGTCGTCGGCTGCATTGTAAAGCAGTAGTCCGTCGAGCACACGAAAGCGGTGTGCACGCGCTCGAAGGTGCTTGGGCAGCTTCTGACGGGACTTGTCAGAAGGCGCTGTGCCATAGGCCAGCAAGAGCTTCGCGTCCGCGTCGTGCGCGCACGCGGCCTTCACGTCGTCCAACAGAGACGACGTGGGTGTGCTCGTTCGCATGGCGTCAATGGCATTGACGTCAACAGCTTCTGCATAGTCCGGCCGACGTGATAACGCGTCGGCCACTACATTCAATCTTCCGGGTTTGTATTCGACCCGGAAGTTATACTCCGCAAAGAATGAGAGCCATCTCGCCATTCTTTGTGATATGTGTGGCGACTTCACTGCGGTGCGCAGTGAAGCATGGTCGGTGTAGACCATGAATGGTCTACTTCCAAGCAAATACACTCGGAACTTTGCGAGTACGTACTTCATGGCAAGGAGTTCCTTGTCATGTACCGGATAGTTGCGCTCAGCTGGCTTCAGCTGACGCGATTGGTTGTAGACGACACGATCACGGCCCTCGTGATCGTGCTGCATCAATGCGCATCCGATCGCGAAGTCGGATGCGTCACACACTAGTGCGTGAAATGGGCGATCTTGGTTAGCCACCGCCAAGATCGGCGCCTCAGTCAAGCCCCACTTGACTGCATCGAATGCCTTTTGGTAGTCGGCTGTCCAATTCCATACAGCTTCCTTCTTAAGAAGCTGTGACAGCGGGCGGATCTGACCCGCGTAATCCTCCACGTACTTGCACAGGTACGTGGCCAAGCCAAGGAACTGCCTCAGTTCCTTGACACTTGAAGGCGTAGGCCATTCATTTATCACTCTGACCTTTTCCGGGTCAGGGCGAACGCCATTCTTTCCTACGAGACACCCGAGGACGGGTATCTCGCTCGCCCCGAAGATACACTTCTTCAGGTTCGCGTAGAGCTTATGCTTTCGCATAAGCTCAAGTAGCTTCCGGAGATGCACCCTGTGCATCTCTACGTCGGTCTTCCCGTCCACAGCCCGGCTGTGGATGAATACATCATCGAAGTAGCTCGGCGCGAAGTCGCGCACCGAGTTCAACAAGTGCGTCACGCACCTGTTGAAAGTCGCAGGGGCGTTCTTAAGCCCCTGTGGCATTACTTGCCATTCCCAGAGCATGCCGCTTGGCGTGCTCACTGCCGTGAGAGGGATATCGCTCTCACGCATTAGGATTTGATAAAATCCATCTCGCAAGTCGAGAGCACTGTAAACGGTGCTCCCGGCCATCGAATCGATGATAACATCTTTTCGCGGTATCGGCGTCTGCGCCGGTACCGTCGCATCGTTCAGCTTGTTATACGCATGAACGATGCGCCATCCGCCCTGTGGCTTTTTGAAACAGAACGTCGGAGCACTGTGCGGGGACTTCGATTCCCGCACTTGTCCTGCTTTGCGACGACTTTCAAAGAAGTCGTCGATCGCCTTGACTTGCTCTCGCGGCAGTGGCCACTGCCGCGTAACACAATACTTTGTGCCCGGCACGAGATCAATCTCGTGCTGAATGCCCTTATCCTGCGGAAGCTCCGCAGGAATCTCTTCCGGGAGTACGTTTTTGTACTCCCTCAATAATTCGTAATAGGGACTCGACTTCACCGAGTCCCAACCTTGCTCCTCGAAGCGCTCTCGCTTCGTCTTCGCGCTGAGAGTGTCTTCACTCTCAGTGGTACTTCCCATGAAGAGCTGCCTCAGCTCTTCGCTCTCGCGCTTCGTTCTTTCGCTGTTCGAAAGAACGCAGACCTGCTCGATGCGTCCATCGTGCAAGTCGCGCGTGAAGCGCTTCCAGCTCATGACTGGAAGCGAAGTCAACTCCGACGCCGTCGTCGGAGGACTAGCGAGTTCCATCTCACGATACTGGAATCCAGTATCGGTGCGCGTCAAGACGCTTAACGTCTCGACATCCGGCGTCACCGCCTCAGTCTGCCCAGCAGACTGTTCTTGTTGCGTCTCGGTCCCGGACCGAGACTTGCGCAGCGTTCTCCGCTTGCGCCGTCTTCTTGTTGTGCGGAGCCCGGCTCCGCACAGTTGTTGTTCTGGTCCAGGCCCGGCCGTGGACAGTTGTTCGCCGGCGGACCCTGTCCGCGGGCGCGCGGTATCAAGCCCGGCTTGATCGCATGGCGCTTCGTGCAACCCGGCTGCACGGTAATGTGTCTCTTCGCTGGCAGACCCTGTCTGCGGGCGCGCGATATCAAGCCCGGCTTGATCGCATGGCGCTTCGTCGTGCAGCCCGACTGCACGACAGCATGCAAATTGCGTCAGTGCGGTACGTTTGCAACCGTCCGCACTGTTTGCAGCGTCAACTCCCGGAGTTGACACGCCTTCGTCACCTCGACGCCATTCATTGGCGGAGCCCCTGATGACCGAGGGTGCGTCGGCTCCCGGAGCCGACGCGTCGTTGTCGACCTGACCTCTTCGGGTCAGAGACTGTCCCTTATACGCTTGAACGTGGGTGTTGGTTCCCGGAACCAACACATCTTTTTCTTCCGACGTCGGCAGCATTGCCGACGTGGGTCTCGCTTGTGCGCGCCCTCGCGCACTCCTTGGGCACTCCGGGACAGCAGCATTAAGCGCTGTCTCGACTGGTGAGCCGCGCGCACCTGCTGGTGCGTGCGCTGCGGTAACAGGGCCATCGCTCTCTGTTTCGCTGTCGCGACCGAAGCGCACGAGCGTGCGCTTCTTCCAGTAAATTACCGGGTCATGCCGTGCAAGCCACGGCATGCCCATAACAACGTCGAACTTATCGTCCAGGTCCAGGACGATAAATTGTTCGACAAACACCCGTTGTTTGTACGAGAAGCGCACGTTAACGACGCGCTTCTCGGTCTTCACGATGGCACCTGTTGCCAATCGAACTTCCAGAAGACTTCGAGGTACCTTTACCTCCTCGAAGTCAAGACTCGGTAAGCTCCGCAGTCGAACAAAGTTGTTCGACGCGCCCGAATCTACCAGAGCGCGAAGAGAGTCGCTCGCTCTCTTCGACGTTACCTTCAAGATGACCAGGTTCGGCCTGTCATCTTGCTTCTTGCAGCGAGATCTGGTCTCACTGGGGGCTGCAGTCCTCAGTGTCGCGTGCCCAATGTCGGCACGCGTGACTGCAACACCAGTAGGGAGCCCCGCGCCTACTGGATATTCGCGTTTTTTTGTTGGTCTGCGGCGATGCCCGGCATCGCCACGACGGCCACCATTGTAGTGCAGGGAAGTTGTGTACTCCCTGGCAAGTGGCCGACCCTTCCGCAACGGAAACATCGCACATTACTTCCTTGTTCCTGGTGACAAGCAGCCGTCAATTGGTTCCGGACCTCCCATCCTCACTACCAGGCGCGGTTGCGGCCTCGGTACGTTCGCGTGTAGTTTAGCCTGCCGCAGGCTAAACGCTTCTTGCATGGCAAGGGTGATAGCAGCTTCGAGAGTACTTGGGTACTCTCGGAAGAGATAGGTCTTCGCAGGCCCATCTCTCAGTCCCTTCATGAACGTGACGACTTTAGTCGCCTCGTCTATCGGGTTGGTCACGATGTTCGAGGCCAAGTACCGTGCACGCTGAGCGTAAGCATGGACGTCATTCTTACCCTGCTGCAGGTCGAGGAATTCCGCCCTCGACCGGAACTCATTTTGCGGGGGCTCAAACGCTTGTCTGAGCTCCTCTTTGAACACTTCGTACGTGCTGAAGCACGTAGGATCGAAGAGTCGGCGTCCATACGCCCAACTCCTCGCTCGTCCGCCAAGGCAGGACATGGCGAACGCGACCTTCGACAGCGGGTCGACGATACGTCGAGCCGCTATGGCTGTGTCGATCTCGACAAGCCATCGGAGGAGAGGCTCTCCCTCTCTTCTTACATAATTGCTCACGCTCAATTTTAATGATTGAGCACGCGGTGTCGTCCCCGACGACGCCGTAACTGAGGAAGCAGCATCACGCTGCTCCTTCATGATGAACCCCAGAGCAACACCATGTTGCTCTGTCGGCGATAGCGTACGCAGCATCGTGGCTATCGCCGCCTCCCCAATGACTGTTGACAGTCGTTGGAGGGCCTGCCACTCTGGATCCGACAGGTGGGGGCAGTCCGCGCGTGCAACATGCGTTGCAGGCGTATTGGAGCTCTCCATGGGCACCTCCGTGCTCATGGGGTTCTCGGCTCCGCGTTCGTACACCTCGTACGAACGTCAAGCAGCCGGTCGTTGGACGGACTACTAAGTGCTACCAGGTGTAGTGGGTCTACTTTGGCTCACTACTTTAGCTTACACGTCGCGCTACGTGTATGAGGAAGCGTAGGAGTTTATTAATAATTTGAATTAATTATACTTGAGTCCACAAGTATAATATAAATCAAATAAAACACCAAGTAGCTAGTTTAAGGTAAAATGAAAACTGTATTGTTTTGTGAATTGCTCTTCCTTCTAAATCTGCTAAAACTGTTTATCATCTATGAAAGGGGTTGACAGCGGCTGGCTGTCAGAGCCCCGCCAATATGCACGTCTTTAATTGGTAGAAAGATGCTGCTTTCTACCAATAGGATCTTTGGGTATGTGTGGACCACTAATTGTGGTGGCCCACTCCATTGGTGTGACTTACACCAATGTGAGGAAGTATCTAAAACCTTTAACAGCTATTTATCTGTTAAACCATAAGTGCCAAATGTTATGCACAAGTGACAGTTGTCACTTGTGATCGTTATCATGCACAAGTGACTGTTGTCACTTGTGTGTGTAACCCCGTTACACTCGCTGGCTTGGAATCGCTACTGGTCTAGTTGTTATCGTTGTGCGCCATGCATTATGTGATGGCTGGTCGTTTTCATCCGCATCTATTGGTTTGTTTCATCATCTTAGGTAAACTTGCTGTCTTAGGCGTGAGTAAACCGAACTCGGTGAGCTGCATCTAGCAGACCTACGATGGGCCTGTAACATATCTAATAGCTACTTGCTTGGGCATATGAGACTTGCTTTTGCTAGTACCTCGTGGTTTGGTAAACGCTGCAATAATAATTCCAGTTACCTTGGGAAAACTACTTACTCAGTGTGGCAGTAATAGCAGCATGCCAATATGCTCAGTACGCTGCAGCACACTAATGTGTCATCGGGTTTGCACCTCTATTTCATTTAGACACACGCGTAACGACTTCTGGCTGAACTGTGTGACTCAACGCACGACCCAATCTCTGTTTCGTTCTCCACCTCTCCTCCCCCTTGCCATCCTACTCCACCTCCTACGACTTCTCGCTCTTTTATATCTCCTGCTTTTAAAAAGCAATGCCTGCGGCGGTGTTGTGTGGCGTGATTGAGTACTGATCGTGCTAAGCACGAGTAGTTGTAGAAATTTCCGCTTTTTGTCCACAGCGCCCAACTCGTCATTTCGCTCAAATCTATGAGAGTTAGAGATCGATGCGGTCACTCTCTTCTCTCTCTTAGTCACTCATGTCCTGGTCATGACCTAGATGTATGCTAGGAGTAGACCCACAAGCCCGATTGATGGGTTGTGTAGTCAAAGGAGGTTTTAGGCTGATGCTTTCCTCCTCGTGCACGGCACGTATAGAAGTCATGCATTGCAGGCATGTATTGAATGAATCATTTTGAGTTTTACTCTGCAAGTGTCTTTCTGTCTTCCTACTTCTCTTTGCCATTCACTCGCAGCGCTAAAGCTGTTAGGTTATGAGCCCAAGGTCTACGCGCGAGTGAAGTGTACAAAACCAAGGTCAACTAGCGCAAGATGAATGGAAACAACGATGGAAACGCAAACAACGCTGGTGGCGTAGTTGTGGCTGCGCAGCAGCAGCAATTGCGTGGTACCAGCAAACCCTCGCTCTTTGAAGGGACGTTCGAGCTGTATCAAGCGGAGTTAGAGCTCTACCTGGGCGACAGAGACGCCTGGGACGTGGCAAAGGGCGTCGTAGTTCGACATGACACTGATGCAGCGGAACAAGCAACATTCGGCAGGCGGGACCGGCTGGCACGAGCGACGATCTTGCGAGGACTTCGGGGATGCAAGAGCGACGACGCGTAGAAGGTGTGCGGGATGGCGTCAGCAAAGGAAATATGGGATACCACAAGCAGCGAGACTTCTCCTACGTCAAGCTGCTGAAACGCCAGTTGTATCAGTTCTCGCACGAACCGGGCCAGTCAATGGCGGAGTACATTCGCACCATGACCCAGTTGCGGCAGAAATTGAGAAACATGGACGCGGAGCATGCGGTCACCGACGCAGATATGGCGTGCCTGCTCTTAATGGGCATCGCGATCACGTCAAGGGAACCCGCCGACTCTCCAGCAGGTAACGAATGAACTTAGATCACGTGATGAACGCGATCGAATGGCTGAACAAGGTGGAGGAGCCACGGGAACAGTGATGAGCATGACCAGTGGGACTGGACACAGTTTTCGTAATGGAGAATGTAGAATCCTCTCCCCATGGATCGACCAACCTCCTGAGTTTGGGTGTGATGGAGACACTTGGCTGGATAATGTCGACTAACGCACCCGCCGCCCACACTTTGAATCTCGCTCGCGACTTCTTTTCTGTCATGAACTGAGCGCGATCAATACACACGTGTGTAGAGCTGCCTGAGTCTAGCATCAGCGCGATTCTCGAGGCGCTGGGGCGAAAATTCACCATGAAGGATCTCGGACGTGTGCGGCATTTGTTGTCGATGGAGATACACTACGAGCCTGGCGTGATGCTTTGCCTATCACAAACAGCATATATCACTGAGCTTCTAGAACGTTTTCAGATGAATATGGCACGATCGGTCGGATCTCCGCAAATGCACAACGAAAAGATGATGCCACTTGAGCGTGACGGGACGAAAATCAATGATCCTTCGATTCCTTACCGAGAAATTGTAGGGAAGTTGCAGTACTTGGTTACCTGTACGCGTCTAGACATCGCCAATGTCATCCGGTGTCTTGGTCGACACGCTGGAGCATACACAAAAGAGAATTTTGCAAGCGATAAGCGCGTGTTGCAGTATCTACAAGGTGCGAAAACATTTGGGTTGGTGTATCGCCGATCTGATGCGAAACCAGCAGAAAATCTTCAGCTGCGGGTGTATAGTGACGCTGATCACGCGAATTGCCCGGATACCGGAAGATCAGTTACGGGCTACGTGATTCAACTGAATGGCTACAGCTTCGGATTTAAGAGCAAGAAGCAGGAACGTGTCACGGATGATACGTGCAAGTCGGAGCTGGTGGCAGCCAGTAAGAGCGTCGAGGACAAGCTGTGGACACAAAATGTGCTCACGGAAATAGGCTTGAAGCCGATGGTCCCGGAGCTGCATTGCGATAATCAAAGCATCATAAAGGCGTGCGAACACGTCGGAAACTATGGCGGTGTGAAGCGACTGGCAAATATGAGTCTCAAAATTGCTGAGCTTGTTGAGGCTAAGGAGATGTCGCTGAACTACGTTCCTACGGCACAGAGGTCCGCCAATACAGTATGATATTGAATTGGATCCACCAGCTGCCACTAATAAAAACTGCACTTTTAAGCTAAACAATAATAAAAATTGCCGCAATTTATATTGTATTGGTACAGAAATGGTACAACTTATATCACTTTACAGAGGGATATAGCAGTTGAGATCGCAATTTTCAAGAGAGTAGGCTCAATCTAATGGTGCTAGCTGGGAGTTGAACGGCGCCATCAACAGGTTCAGGGAACCTCAGGCGCAAAACTGTCCTGATCCCGTCACTATTAAGATTAAACTCGGTTGATCGGCGATAGAGGCGCTGGTAGTGGTGTCAAATGAGCAGCTCAAACGGGGAATGTATGGGCTGATCGCACGCACACGTGGAAATAAATATCGTTCCGGAGGCGCATGGCTGTGTAGATGCGCCATAGAAGGATCTCACGAAAATGGCGCCATTCGTCATGGACATCGCGGTCGTACGGGAAGATCAGCAGCTTCCACCCCAGGGAGCATCGAAAATCTGGAGCCCATGGTTCTGTCACAACACCTGGACGGGGTCACACTCGAAGAAGCAATACGTAGCAGCCTCTATAGCCTGGCAGCCAGGGCGCACACAGTGTTGCGCCAGCGGTGATACTGCACTCAAGTGACCCTGGCCTATAGACTGGAGGTTTATTGGCTAGACTTTCGGTATTTGCCAGTGGGGGCATCTTTTACAAATTTATTGCCAATAATTGGGTCAATTTTATATTGTATTGAGGTCAGTCTAGTCCAGTAATAAAAATTTATATTGAAAAACTAATTAGTTATTGTATTGCACTATTTTTTTCCGACCTCTGCTACGGCAAATAACATGGCTGACAAGTTTACCAAGGCGCTCGGACCACAGCGATTTGAAAGGCTGCGGGAGCTGCTTGGAGGGCTCACCGGCAAAACAAGCCCACTGTTTAGAACGTACCAAATTTAGAAATGGCAACCTAAAATTATTCATTTCTGATTATAGCTACAACTAGTCCACCTAGGTACTGGCCTGTGCTGGCCTTAGGAGGGAAGAACCAGGAACGCCACATATACTCGTCAAGGTAGGAGTCTAGCTTTTCAGAACAGCCAGAACTCCTGGTAAAAACGGCCTCGGTTGTATTTACGCTTCTTTGCCAGGTTAGTTTCGTCGATCTCCACTATATGTCCCTCGCCTCCGATCTATGGAGCGATATACCGCAACATTAGTGCAACGTTAGCGCAACATTAAGTTACATGGAGCAACAGAATAGCTACAATACCTTGAACTCTGCCTTCAGTAGTTCCTTGGAGCACGTAGACCGGCAATACGCGTACCACTCGCGCACGGTACGCTCACAAACGTCCGCTAGTTCAGAAGCCTGGACTTGAGACAGCCGCATGCACCAAGCTAAAAGTAGCCGCACGGCACGGTGCAACTTCAACTTGGTTTCGTTTAAAAACGAGCTCGTAAGCATCCCACGAGACACCTCTTTACCCTCCTGGTGCCCTGCACGACGAGAGCACCGCCAGCGCTTGCGGGCAACCGATGGCTTCATGTCGGCCCCGCAAAGTGGGCAGAGCTTCGATCTGTCGATGAGACCCACCTCCATGCACCAGAGGACGCAGGTCTCTTCGTCGCATGTCACTTTCATGACGTGGGCGAGGACGAAGAGACCTTTATCCTCGATGTGGTACTGGAAGGGGGTGTCCATGTTGTAGGGGCGGCCTCCGTGTGAGTGCGATGAAGAAACTTGGGTTGTGTGAGCTTAAGTCCGAAGAAACTGGCTGCTGGCTGCAGGCTATGGCTGGCGGTGAGTGATGGGCTTGTTTTTCAAAAGTATACAAAACATAAGTAGTAAAAATCGTTCAAATCAGCGTTTACGCGACAAACGTGGGCGTATCTTGCGGAACTGTAGTCTACATAACGTGTACACAACTGTGGGTGTCACACTGTAGGTTGCCATTTCTAAATTTGGTACGTTCTAAACAGTGGGCTTGTTTTGCCGGTGAGCCTTGCGTTAGACTGCGTGAGGGCTTCAATAGCAGACTGTCAGCAACTGCGCCGTCATCTAGAGGCTACAGCACGATGTCTTGAAGATCAAGAGCAACGCTTGGTGGCACGAGAAGCTATCATCGAGGGGATGATTCGCGATCTCGTGCCTCCATCTCTAAGTGCTATCATTGATCCGCTGCCCCTGATCGAGAACTTCGAAGACACTAACCACGCCGAGTGAAAGTCATGAGTCCTTCGCAAGTATTCGTTTATTGATCGGAACGTTAACGCTAGTGCCTTCCGTAATTTTTGGTTTACGAGTCTGATTCAAGTGCAGTAAATCCTAATTCGTCTTGAATTATTTCTTCTGTGTTGAGCTCAGTTTGCGTGTGTCTTTCAAGCGAAAGAGGGTCCACAGGATCGAAATATCCCTGAATCTTTCACCCACAGTGTTGGAATACCTTGCCCATGTTGTACTTCTCAAATCGGCGGAATGTGAATAAAAGGCATTAGGCTCCGTCCGCTCGACTCGTTGTAGTGGCGTTCGAATGAACGCTTCACATAACCAAATAGAAACTCAATAGGATTGAAAAGGGGCAATAGGCCGGGAAGAAAATTGGGACGATACTAGCACTGCGAAGATAATGAATAATCTCCGGGTGCCTGTGGATGGAAGCACCGTCTAGGATCCACACAGAATTACGACCAGGGTATTGACGCACTGGACCATTCGGACAGTGAATAAAATCTTGGCAGCGTTTTGTGAACTCCAAACGATCAAATGTGCCCTCTGTGCTGAAGTAGTCCAGAATACCGTTCACGGCAATGAACGTCAACATCGTATCATTCCTCGGTTGTCAAAACTGACCTCGTCCAGAAACACGATATTGTGGTGGCTCCAGTGAACTCCTCCACAAATCGGAACACGTCGATCTTGATATGCATTGCACGACGCTCTAACACCTTCCACATGAGGCCAAACTCGTGGATAATTCTCCAGACGGACGTCTTCGAGATGTCAACAGAAAATGCTTGCTTGAAGGCGCCTTGTGCTTCATCGAGGCATGCGAGAGGGTGCTCCTGGTAGAAGTCGAACAGCCATTGACGCTGCTCTTTCGAATATTGCTTCTTTGACCCATTGTTAGCGCGCTGAAATGGCCCGGTGGTCTCGTAAATCTTGATCCAGTAGCGAATTGTGCGCTCCGACTTGTTGAAGATATGTGCCAGGTGCTGTCTTGAGTACCCGAGCTTGTAGTACGCAAACAAGCAATGATACACCGTGTTAGCGTGTGCGTGCTGCCGTGTAGCAGCCTCCTCCATGGTCCTCTTCGCATTTGGTTGTGCGCAGTGCACGCTTCAACTTAATGCGAGCACCTCATTGGTTATTATAGATCAATTTTGACCACTCACAGCTACGCGTTGATTTGCTGCCGATTCCAGCATCGCCCGCCTGCGGTAAATTTGGACGGAATTGACAATACCCCCGATAAACGAGGATGCAGAGGCCAAATGCCCTACACAATACGCTGTGGACATGGTGTATGCCATCAGTAAACAGTACGACAGCGATCCCAACTGCGAGGCCTTGGCAAGTGTCCATCCATGACTGTGGAGTGGCAGGTGATGCACCTGGCGAACACACACAGAGCAAGGGGACATCTCCGCGAGATCTCTTCAGTGACAGTTGATTTCCCAACAATTCACTGGCGGCGTTTCATGAGATGTAAAACAAGAACGGGCGACGACGACAGAAGACGGGAGGTGCCGTTTGTTCATGTTGAACGTCTGAAATATATCAGTGATATTATCACCACTTACCCCGATTTATTTTTTTCGCGAATATTTATTCTATCACTAATATGTGGGTGATATATTCATCGCAGTATTAGCGATATTATCACTTAAACCAATGATATTCTGGTTGTCTACTATCGAACCCCCGAAACTCGCAAATGATACACTTCCTGCCACACATCAGCAGATGAGGAGCGCGTTGCAGTCCGCTCGCCGGGCGTCCGCGCTGCTCGGCCGCAGCGGCAGCGCGCGCCGCACCCTGACCTCCTCCTCGCCGCCCTCGTCCTCTCCCGCCGGGCGCGTGGTGGTCATCACGTCGGGCAAGGGCGGCGTGGGCAAGACGACGGTGACGGCGTCCATGGGCTACGGCCTGGCGCAGCGCGGCTTCCGCACGTGCCTCATCGACTTCGACATCGGGCTGCGCAACCTGGACCTGCACCTGGGCTGCGAGCGCCGCGTGATCTTCGACTTCATCCACGTGATCGAGAAGAACTGCCGCCTCGGGCAGGCGCTGATCCGCGACAAGCGCCTGGACAGGCTCTCGCTGCTGGCCGCCAGCCAGACGCGCGACAAGGACGCGCTCACCGAGGAGGGCGTGGAGCTGGTGCTGGACGAGTTGCGCACGCAATTCGACTTCATCCTGTGCGACTCGCCCGCGGGCATCGAGTCGGGTGCGCGCCACGCCATGTACTTCGCGGACGACGCCATCCTCGTGACCAACCCGGAGATCTCGAGCTGCCGCGACTCGGACAAGATGATCGGCTTCATCGCCAGCAAGTCGCTGCGCGCCAAGGAGGGCCGCGCGCCCGTGAACCAGCGCCTGCTGGTCAACCGCTACGACGCCAACCGCGTCAAGAACGACGACTGCCTGTCGGTGGACGACATCGAGGAGATGCTGGGGCTGCCCGTGTGCGGCGTCATCCCGGAGAGCGCCCACGTGCTCACGTCGTCCAACATGGGCCAGCCCGTCATCACCGCCGAGGGCGAGAACGCCGCCGTGGCGTTCGAGGACGCGGTCGCGCGCTTCCTGGGCGAGGAGCGCGAGATGAAGTTTCTGCAGCCGGACGAGCCCAAGGGGCTCTTCAGCCGCATTTTCTCGTAGGAGGAGGGACTGTGGAGCAGGAGGAAGTGATTTCAGTTAGGCAGGAGAAGTGAATGCAGGGAAGCAGCCGAGGAGGACAAAATCAAGCAACACGGTTCGTTAGAAACCCCAGAGACAGGCTAGACTGGATGCGCTATCAGCGTCGGCTCTTCTCCTTGCTTCCCTTCTTCTTCAGTGCGTGCAGCTCCTCCGCCTCCTTCTGCTCTAACTCTAACGCGTTCAGGCGCTCCAGCACTGCAGGCATCAACATAATTGTTAGCACAAAATCGCTCATCTAAAAGTAATACACACGAGGGGCACATACCTGGCAGCAGCTCCTGATAACGTGCTTCGGCGAGCAAGAAGCCCTCACGCTTGATCTCCTTGATGCTAAGCTCGTGTTCCACGGTGCTCGGGCGAGCCATGACCTCTCTGGCCCAGGTCGCGTCCGTACGCGCGAAGAAATCACGCAAGTTCTCGCCCATTTGTGGTGTGCGGTCGACATCTCCGAGACCCAGCTGTTCTTGCAGCTTCTCCATCTCTGCACGAATCGCGCGGCGGTGACTGTCCTTTTTGCTCTTAGCCTTCTTCTTCTTGTCCTTCTTCGCCTTCTTAGCGGCATCATCGGCGTCATCGCCTTCGGCGTCGCCATCCTTCTTCGCCAGCATTTCCATGGCACGTTCCATCGCCTTCGCCTTCGCCTTCTCCTCGCGTGCCTTAATACGACCCACGTCATCTTCGTCGTCGTCCTCATCTTCATCATCGTCGTCGAAATCGTCGTCGTCGTCATCGTCGTCGCCGTCCGAAGACTCCTCCGTCTCACTCATCTCGCCCTTCCAAATCTGCTGCGACATCGTACCAGGCAGCACCTGCTTCCACTCCTCGAGACGCTTTAGGTCCAACGACCAGCAGTCATCAAGCGTGATTTCACGGTCGCCATCTTCTACAACACCACCGTACACGTATAGCGTGCTGCCACGGATCATCACTGCCGGGTTAATACGCGGGCACGGGGCTGGAGCAGCGGGCTCTTCCTCCTCCGGTTCTTCGACCTTCTCCTCAGCAGCGGCGACAACAGGCTCCTCCTCCTTTTCTTCTTCCTTCGACTCCTCTTCTTCAAGCTCCAGCTCCAATTGCTTGGCAGATCGCGCTTCTTTCGGTAGGTCGTCGTCATCTCCATCTTCGCCGCCCTTGGTCTCTTCCTCCTCGTGAGCATCCTCGATGTACACGATGTTGCCCTCATCATCAACGTATCCGAACTGCTTTTCCAGCATCGTATCGAAGTCCTCCACCTCCTCCTCCTCTTCGTCGTCCTCATCACCACTTTCACCAGCCGCTCCATCCTCGAGCGTTTTGGATTTTTTCTTACGTCGGCGCTTGCCGTCCGTGGACTTCTTGCCACGCAGCTTGAACTCAAACCATCGACGACGGTCCATGTCGTACACAAACAGATCGTTGTAGAACGTTGACTGCATCGTGTGGCGCCGCTTTTCCTCGTCAAACACGCCGCCGAACAAAATGAAACGCTGCTTGTGCACGGTCACAGCGGCTCCACCTCGCGGACTCGGCGCCTGGCCCTTCCGTGAGAGCTTCTCCCACGTGGGCGACTGGCGCTTGAGCACGGGCGCCAGGTTGAGTGCCCACAGGTCCGAGTAGACCTTGCCCTCCGACTTTTCGCCCACGTTCTTCACCTTAGCATACCCTCCATAGACGAACACGAGGTCCTTGGACGGGTGCACCGCCAGTTGGCAGCCGCTGCGCTCGGCGGGGGTCTGCCTGTGTGGCGGGTACGTGACCTTCTGCCACTTGAGCTCGGCCAGGTTGAACAGGTACAGGTCGTTGAACCACTTGGTCTCTCGTGCAGCCTCGTAGAAGCCGCCGAACACCACGAGGTAGTTCCTCCAGACCACCATGCGGTGGCCGCTCCTCGGGGACGGGCCGCCTTTCACCTCCAGCTCCTCCCAGGCGTTGGTCTTGAGGTCCAGCCGCCACAGGTCCCGGTAGTGGTGGAACTGGTCGGCCGTGGCGAACTCGCCGCCGAACACGTACAGGTGGTCTCTGTAGACGGCGGCCTGGTGGCTGCAGCGCGGCGGCGGCGTGTTGGGCGAGCTGATGCTCTTCCAGGCGGCGTCGCGCAGCGCCTCGGCGTCGCTGGGCGCCTGCTGCGCGAGCTGCGCCACCTCGGCGGCGTCCAGCGGCTGCTTGACGTCCAGGTTCCACTTGAACACGTCGTTGTAGCACTCGTTCACGTCGCCGTCGAAGTACTCGCCGCCGAACAGCAGCATCTCGCCCGAGGCCAGCGCCGACAGCGTGAAGTTGGCGCGCGGCGAGGGCTGCGGCGCCGGCTCCACCAGCACCTGCGTGCGCTCGGCGTCGCGCTTGCGGAACTCCTGCAGGATCAGCTCGATGTCCTCCTCGTCCGTGCCCAGCGCCTTGCGGTCCTTCTTGGCGCTCTTGGCGCTCTGCTTGGCCTTCTTGGCCTCCTGGCGCTGCGCCTTGGCCGCCGCCTTGTCCGCCTTGCCGCCGCCGCCGCCGCTCTTCTTCTTGGCCATGGATATCGGTCTTGACTGATCGAGAGCCAATGCGCTGCACTTGGAGTTTGTATGGACGAGGTGTAGCCATCTCGGGGCTGGATAAAAGAAAAAAGTGGTGTGTAGCACACAAGTAAGGAGGGGCAAAAAGTATGCTACCGTATTCCTTATGTGCTTGCTGACATGCATCTGCATGATTTGCAACTTGTCGTCCAAACATTGATCAACAGTAATCTTCGACAAATGCAACAGTAGACAAATGTAACAGTAGTCATCAAACGGAAAATTGTATTACGCGCTTACCACTCGTCGATCTCGTCGCCATCATCGCTATCTAAGTCGTCGTCAGACGAGAGATCGCCTACAGTCTCGTACTCGTGTGCAGTCGCCCTGGCCTGCAGCTCCAGCATTTTGGAGCTCACGGGAGCCCCGTCCTTCCTCAGCGCGTTGATCCACTGCACCAGCTCCATCTCAGCGTCGGTGGGGAGGATGGTAGTGCTGCCGGTCGGGCGTATGTACTTTAGACTTGCTTGGCGGGGGTCGGCGCACAACTCTTCGAGTTGGTCGTGCTCCTTACGCCACTGGTACATTAGCTTTCTCTTCTGCTCTCTTGCATGGCCTGCCAGCTTAGGAAAGTATTTGTCTAGCGTAGCGTCGACTTTGTTGTTAGCAAAGAATCTTACTATCTCCAGCTTCTCACTCTTAGTGAAGGAGTCCCGAGTATGCTTCGGCTCCTTTCGGCCGGTGCCAGTCACGCGGCTGCGTCCTGGTGGTTTCCGCTTCATGGCGTCGGCTGTGCGCTGCTTATGTCGAAATTGCAAGTGAGAAATTTGTGGTTGAGCTGAGCTGTCAGCAAGCACATAAAGTAAAACTGTACAATCAACACTCGAATTTGATTGGCTACTTAGATTTGTCAGTAAAATGAATCAGTCAGCAAGCACATAAGGAATACGGTATTACCGGATTATTACCTGCCGGCTCTTCCACTTCTTCCCGTAGGCTTCCCAGAGCTCGCGCAGTTTGCTATTTTTGAGGGCGTCGCCCGAGAGGTGGTGCAGGCCGAAGCCGTGGTACACGACGTTCGGGGTGACCTTTTTCCAGGACCAGTACTGGAGCTGCAGCTTGGCGAGGGCTAGTCTGGCCAAGGACGTTCTCTCTTCACCGTTATCGACGGTTGACTCGGATGTCAGGCGCCGCGTAACGTCATCGAGCTTGGTGTTGGCTGTCCTCAGCGATCGCCTTTCGGGACCGGCAACTTGGTCCGCTTTGAGAGATCGAGCCTCGCCGTCTGCTGCCTTTACCAATCCCGACTGCTTGTAGTCCGCTGCGGATGAAAGTCCATCCCCGATCGACAGGGTGAGGGCTAAAGCCATTAGCAGGACGTGGAGTAGGTACATGCTGCTGCGGGAAGTATTATATACTCGCGCTTGTGATCTCTGAAGCTGGTTGCGGAATGGGGTATGTAACTACCTCTGCTAACCTGCCCCGTCCGGCGCACTGCGGGTGATTGAAGAGTGAGATAGGGAGTGGTGCCACCGCTGGTGGTACATCGTGTACTACATGTACTTCTGGAACAAGTTCTGTTCACATATGCATGCCGCGTGCATCTTGCAAAATTGTACCGGATGTACAGTACTGTACTGTATGCCCCCGCTGCAGCAAAACTCATCGTGCCAGTACATGTACTTAAGGCCGTTATTAACAGAGGTACATGTACATGTATCACGGAGGCAAAGTATGGTCGCTTGAACACAAGGAGGAAATTTGATTGAAATACGGTGGAAAATGCTGTGGTGCGGAAGACCACAAACAGTGTACAAACAGTACATGTACATTTGCAAGATGTGCAGCCTAGATGAACGAAGTCCTTCCATCTATTTAAAGCCTGCAGTTGTTAGGAAACCAGCTAGCCTTTATAGCACCCGAACAACTATTAAGAATGTCTTAATTTGTTCTCGAGTCGCGCAGGTTGCCCACCATGTAGTTTGCCGACAAGCATGTGTTCGTTATCGCGACGCAGTCTCATCTTCAGTCATGTACGACAGGGATTTTGCGACATCTACGATTGACAGGTGGCGATGATTCCAACTGCACAACAATTGTACGTGTATTGTTGAAGTTCATACCGTATACTCTATATAATACATGTACTTACTGTATAAAATACACAGAACAGCACCCCGTACAGAAATACATTTACGCTACATTAACGGTGTCACTATCGCTCTCGCTGCAAAGCAAACAGCAGAGTTCCAGGAATTCCTGTACATGTAGTACGAAGTTGTAGGCCCCATCCTGTTGGGATTCCCAAGTGTTTTCGAGGAGCCAGCTGGGTCAATCTTTGAAAAAAAAATACTGTAAACAAGTTGTTCAGTTTTTTTCCCTGCCTCAAGTCGTAGGTATAATGCAGAGCTTGACGTGCACTACCTATTTAATTCCTCTGTATTTAAAAAGACGAATAATAACGCGAATACGGTACGAAAAACTGGCTGTCGCAGGCTGTGACAGTCTGCTCACGCCAGTACATGCTACGACTTGCAGGCTGCGAGTCGCAGCATTCCAAGCCGCCACTTTTGAAACAGTTTGGCTGGTATCATGCGTCGGGGCAGCACCGCGGTCATACCAGTTAGGTATCAATGGGGATCACCTAACGTACCACGGAAATAATCTTAGTCACGTTGCTTCCTATCCCAGTAAAATATGGCTATTCTCTGCAACATTGCTTTTGTGTATGAACATGGGACCAAAAATAACTGCGGTACTGTATTTTTGTGCCTTTCACCAATTTTGGCAGGTAAAACGTGTTTTGGGAAAAGTAACATTTCGTTCTGTGCGGTCCATATTATGGACCGCTATAAATCTCGCCCACACAACACTAACTCAGTACTGTACAAAATTGTCTGATCGTAAAGCAAACTAGCCTATCGTAACGCAAATACCCCCAAACACTGATATATCATGTGGCACTCTAAGACGCCATGTATTGTGCGGTTTTGCCCAGCTCTGCAGTGCGTTCCTCGTCACAGGGAACGACTCGTCCCTGACTCCCGCTGCGACCGGATGTGTGTACTGTACAGACGTCCCCACCTATTTCGCCAGGGTGGGACAATAGAAACTGCAACTTCGCAAAATTCGCGCAGGCAGCACATAAATGCAAATCTACACCATTTCTCACCCTACTTGCAAGTTTTACAAGCCAAGGTGCAAATGACTGGTCCATGCAATTTTTAATTTAAGGCTACGTTTTCTGGCGATTTCAAGAAAGAGCCACATTTTTCATGACTTGCAAAAACATCTGGATCACTTTTCAGGCAATTTGCAAACCCGTGCTACAGCATCTTGGAACTCCACTATGTAATAATGTGCCTTGGAACTTCACTATGTAATAATGTGCGCATGCTCCGATCGAACCCAAGGACGAAATAAAGCAGCAAAAAGCACACTTTTGACGTCTTTAAGCTATACAATGTCATTGCGAATGTGTTCATCAAGTTTGAGCGACGTGCTGGATACTTGATGAGCCCTGAAGTGGCAAACGTCCCGGCCTACATTGTTACATAGTGGAATTCCAAGATGCTGTAGCACGGGTTTGCAAATTGCCTGAAAAGTGATCCAGATGTTTTTGCAAGTCATGAAAAATGTGGCTCTTTCTTGAAATCGCCAGAAAACGTAGCCT
This sequence comes from Phytophthora cinnamomi, assembly GCF_018691715.1. Lineage (NCBI taxonomy): Eukaryota > Oomycota > Peronosporomycetes > Peronosporales > Peronosporaceae > Phytophthora > Phytophthora cinnamomi. Next base: position 397,910 of record NW_027150941.1, read on the forward strand.
TATATTAAAAATTGCATGGACCAGTCATTTGCACCTTGGCTTGTAAAACTTGCAAGTAGGGTGAGAAATGGTGTACTGATTTACTCAAGGCATGGCGACTGAAGAAGTCGCGGCCTCAGCCTCCAACAGTGTGAGTGACACTTTTATCTCCCAGTCTCATCTAATTCAGTTTATGCTTCTTACAGCTGGAGCAGATCTCAAGCACGGATGTACTATCTGTGCGAGGTAAATTACTGATCATTAGAACAGGCGGGGACGTCTGTATGGTACTATTACAGTAACAGAGGTACGAGATCGGTACATGAATCACGGGTCCGAATGTGCAAGAAAAAGGCGAGTATTACGGGTGCACTACAGTATACAGACAGAACTCCCAGAAATGATTATCACCGTGGACTGAAAATCGTGTATCATTTATTAACAGTAGCAGATTATCATTTGATAGAATGTAGTGTGGACCACACATACAACGGAGCCAGTGGGTTTCGCAACCGACAGACGCGAACAGGAAAGAGAAGTGCAAGCCGTCGTAGCGAAGATGCCCACCAAGCCAAGAACTCTGCGCGAGGGCGACTTGACTGAGAGCGAGAAGTACCAGATAGCGGAGAAACGTAAGCGAGAGCCTAAAATGACGCAGGTTGAGCTCGCAAAGTGGGCGAAAACAAAGTTTAACCTAGCCAAGGCGCCAGTACAGGCAACCATCTCCAATATTTTACGCGCTTACAAGGACAAACCAGCTCCAACTACATCTGCGACCCGCAAAACGAACCGTGCTGTCACTTACCCTGAGCTTGATGACGCTCTAGCTCTGTGGGTGCACTCCAAACAGGCAAACAACATCCCCATAACGGACGAGCTCATACAAGCCAAAGGCCGGCAGCTTTTCGACGCTCTGAAGGAACGTGGGCTAGCTACAAAGGACTTGTCCTTCTCTGCTGGGTGGCTAGGAGCCTTCAAGAAACAACACGACTTCAAGCATATCTGACTACATGGCGAGGCAGCTAGTGCCGCCAGTGAGGTAGCAGGAGCGTTTTTGGCTCGAGTTCAGCCGAAGCTGGACCAGTACTCACCGGATGATGTGTTTAACTTTGATGAATCTGGCCTTTTTTTACAGAAGTGCACCTCGCTATACAGTTGGAGTGCCAGATCGAGCTGCACGTGGCGTCAAGCAAGACAAAGCACGGATTACGGTGGGTTTGGCGACGAACATGACGGGTTCGAGCATGCTCGAACCGTTATTCATTGGCCATGCAAAGAAGCCTCGTGCGTTCAAGAAAAAATCGGCTCAAGAGCTGGGCTTCTTACACTATTATGCCAACAAAAATGCGTGGATGACTACTATTATATTTCGCCACTGGATTCAGAAACTTAATGTGGTAATGGCTCGCCAAGACCGTAAGATTTTGCTACTAATCGACAACGCTCCGTCGCACATGGATGTCCAGCTTACCCATGTCGAGGTGGTTTTTCTGACTCCTAACGCGACGGCTGTATTGCAGCCATTAGATGGGGGAATCATTGCCTGTTTTAAAGCTCACTATCGGCGCTTTCATCTCATGCACGCACTGGAAGTAGCTGACCAGCAACAGAAGAACTGGTTTAAGGTGGACATTCTGACAGCAATGAAGTGGGTTGCGACGGCGTGGAGCGAGGTTTCTACCGATACTGTGGCAAACTGTTGGCGAAAATGTGGTTTCTCCAGCAACTTTTCTACTAGCTCGAGCGTGTATCCGTTAAGTGTAAAGCGCTCCATGGCTGATTCCGTTGCTGACATCCAGGCTGCTGTCAACGCTCTCAACCTGACCAATGCTGTCTCAATTGATGATATTCTCAACCCAACGGGAGAAAACGAAGTGCATTTTGCCTACTCTGATAATGCAGTGTTAGATTTAGTGATGCCAATCCCAGAGAATGCTGATGAGGAAGCAGAAGAAGTGACCAACGCACCTGATTCTCTACTGGAAGGCGCTCCAAGTGCAGAGTTTGCTGCAGCTGCCAGTGTCGTCATGCGTAGGCTGTCGAGTGAAAACGAGACGACGTGTGCTGTAAGTATGACGAAAAGCTGCTTAAGCAAATGGATCTTCGAGCATAACCTGACGAAGCTCGCAAACAAGAAGCAAGAGCTGATCACTTCGCACTTCAAACCGGTCTCAGCTCTTAAAAATCGTCTGCGGGGATGAGCAATTATTAGCTTAAAGAGAGAATATCAACTAGTATACAAATGCACTGTTTGTGAAAACGGTAGATCCCAGATTTGCAGATTATTATCACTTATTGCGCCATATCAAGTGATAGAGAATCATTTCTGGGAGTTCTGTCTGTACTAGTATTGTGGTTTGCAGATATTTTGTTGCTCGGATTTAGGGCTTAGATCGATCTCTGAGATAAAATAATTCGAAGACATAAAAATGCGAGACGGTAGTAAATCGACCTCCAGGCGTAGGTAAGTCGCACCACCTCTTCCTACTTAACATAACGGGCGCATCGTTGGTTCTCAGGACACCGAGGTAACGTCGCCGGCTACTGCTACTCCGGTACGGCTCTGTTGGACGTGTTTAACGGCTCGTTAGCTTCGTCTGTGAGTGCATGAGCGGCTCCTGCAACACTGGGCTTTCCGCTTCTCTGTGGCGCGTGCAGCCCCCCGCCATGTAAGTCCACATGTTGATACTACGCTACCATTTTACTTTAGGAAAAGCGTTTCGTATGAACTGCTGTAGCTCCTCTAAATAAAATGTAGGGTGGGCTTTCACGTACTTTCGAACACGGGTTACCACGTCGTTCGGCCAACGCGACGAGCGATTAGTTCGATCTCCTTCATCAACCACACCATCGATCAAAAACAACTTGTACCAACGTTGCAGTGTTCGCACATTAGGCCCAAATATATCGCTAACATACTGCATACATATTCCATACACATGCATAAGAAAAACAGCTCGTCAACGGTAGTCGAGAGAGTACATACTGCACTTGTGCAAGGTGAAGGTTTTCGGAAACTGCGGTGCTTCGACAGATCAGCAGCGCGATCTGCCGACCACTCGTCAAGTGTCCAGATGTAAGTGTCCAATTGCATATTTTATATATCTAAAGCGCGGCATTATCATCCGTACACAGCCATCGCGATTTAAATTAAATCGGCCCGAATTTCGTTTTTGGATCGGCAATTCGACCACAGATAGCGTAAATCGAGATCGATATCGAGGCTGGCGATTATAACTTGGAGGATTAAATGGCCATCTGTTTTTATATCGGGCGCCAGATATCATAACTCGGGCAAAACACTAGGTGAAAACGACAAACGCATTGCAAAGCATAATAATGTATATATAATAAACCGGTGTTATCGGTTTATGTTCGCACTTGGTCGCACCGCGACCTAATGTACAGGTGTACCGTGCCGCCACTTTGAAATCCTCCCTCTCGAGCACAACTTGCCGGCAAATCCGGCCATATTTGCACGCGGCAACCATGCGACTGCTCTGTATCGCATTGGTGGTCGCAACCGGCCTCTTCGCCAGCAGCGATGGCGCTCGAGTAGACAAGAACATTCAGGTTTCGACTCCTATAATGCCCAATGTTGCGTCGAGGCGTCGTGCTCTAACTACAGACCAGAGCGCGGTTGTTGTCAAACGGTTCCTGCGTGTAGCAGAGACGCTGGACAGCGGAGGTATCGAGTCTACTGGCTCTTCATCTAAGACTTCGGCATATCCAGCACCAAGTGGCAACGACCAAGAAGAGAGGACGATCAAACTCCCCAGCTCCATCGCCAAACTGTTTAAGGACAAGAAGGTTCCGACGGCCGTGATGGACCTGTTCAAGAGCAACAAGAACATGATGACCCCGGCGAAGCTACGCGTCAAAATGCTGGAAAAGCTACCGCCTGAGCTCGCGGCTGAGCTCATATTCTTGAAGCCGCCGAAGAGACTGTTGCCGACCAACGTGCCTGCGAAGTTGCCGTCGAAATTGCCATCTAAGATCAAAGCTCAGGTGTTCAAGATCCCGGGTGTGGCGGATGTCACCATTCGATTGTAGATGGACGTGTGGTTTTACTTCAGGCTCCCGCCGACGTTCGTCTTTAGGAAGCTGGGGCTTGTAGGCAAAGGCTCAGACAAAATACTGCACGCACAGCCGAACTACAAGTATTTCATGTCGTACTTTGACGCGTGGTACGAATCACAAAAGTATTTAATATTCTAACGAAGGAAGTTAGAACCATATTAATTAACATAATCAACACGCTATTTAGATTGTGGAGTAAGAGCTCCCAGGCGATATACGCACGCATTACACATTATGATATTATGATGATGATGTAAGTGTTCGCGTAACCAGTTACTGGTATGTTGCACCTAGCAACAAGATATCGTGTGTGCACACATCCTGACGTTCAGGAAATGTGGCTCTCCCCCTACTCGTCCAGCGGAGGAAGTACTGACCGCATCGCTCTCCTGCTTCGTCCCCTTCGTTGACCTCACGCGATGGAGTTCCGCTGTCTGCCCGCACCGGGGGCTATGCCAGTGATTCCGTGTATATCTTGAGTTTCCATGCACAATTTTCCCGGTTGATTTGGCTGGCAGCAGCGGAGCCGGAACCATCGTAGTATCTGCTCGTTCTCAATCCGACACCTTGAAAGTCTTCGGTCGAGGTAGAGTCTAGAGAGGAGCTCGCCCCGTTCCTTGGCCGTGCCCGACGTCTGATTTTTTTCCTGGGGTTATCGCATTAGTCTGCGTGTAGAGCTCGCAGTGTAATCCAGTGTAGTCAGCCGCCAGCCAGACGGGGTCGCGAAACGAGATTCCACGGCCTGCCCTCCCTCCTCGTTGCCCGAGGTGACACACATCCCTCTAGGAACTAGACGTTGCCCGAAGCAGGGCCAGCAGGGCGTGGCCGAGGCGCCGTCTACCAGGAGGACGTTTCCTGATAACCGTTAGTAAATACAACGAATACTGTCAGTACCTGTAATACAAAACTTAGTAATGATCTAACGCTCTCGAATATATATTTTTAATTATTTTCTTGTGCGGGATCTCCGAACTTATTCACCACGACAGGTATAGTCTCGCCTTCGACGCCCATACATTCGTTCTGTAGCGATGATCCCAATTTCTATCCTATGGTGACGTATGAACTTGCCTTAATTAGTCCGCGATCGAAGAGATTCAAGAGTAGCATAGCCACCACTCGCATCGATGAGGAAGAAGGCTCAGCGTGACTGCACTTATCACCGTGGAGGGACTAACAACCTTATTTTTTACGCAGAGGAAGAACAAGATGACTTCAACCAAGCTACGCGTTTAATGCTGGAAAAAGCTGTCTCGTCATCTACAGACAATACTCAGCACTATTGTCGAAGCTGGAGGTGCAACAGTCGAGTGTTGTCTTACAATGCCCACCCGACGTTTGATTTCAAGCAGCCGGAGCTGCTAGGTCACGGCTTCGGGTTGGCCAACAAGTAAGTACTACACATTTCAAAACAGAAATGTCAATCGAGTCCTAGATTGAAAGCACTTTGTGCCGCGCGCTTCTCTCAATAAATGCGGCGTCTTTAGTGACTCACGCCTTGTGAGCTTCCAAGGAGCGAACGCGTACAGTTAACAGCCCCTTCACTGGCAGCACCAACGAGAAATCGTAAGTGATGTCGAAAGGATCCTCCAGCGTCTCTAGATCAAACCGACTGATGACAACAGACATCACCATCATCATCTCCATCATCGCCAGGCGCACGCCAATGCATTGCCTCGGGCCGGCGCTGAAGGTCACGAACCGGAACGACGAAATGTTCTTGAGTTTGCCCGTAGTCTCGTTGATCCACCGCTCGGGTTTGTAGTCGGCAGCGTCGGGTCCCCATACACTCGGCAGTCGAGCCGACGCGTACATGGAGAACACGGCGCGTGCGTCCTTGGGGACGAAGGTGCCGTCACTCAGCGTCGTGTCTCGGTTGGCGAGACGGTAGACGGCCAGTGTGTTGAGCCGCAGACTCTCCTTGAGCGCCGCCTCCAAGTACGTCAACTGCTGCAAATGTTCCAGCGCGGGTGTGTCCAGTTCACCTGTGAACAGCTCCGGCACCACACGGCGTATCTCCTCGCGCACTTTGCACAGTACTCGCGGGTGTCGATTCATCATGACAATGAACCAGGACAAGCTGAAGGCAGTGGTGTCTTTGCCGGCAGCGTAAAATTCACGCAAACGTCCCGAATCTCTCGAGCGTCGGAGAAGTCTCCAGACTGCAACATGAGAGCCATGAGGTCCTCGTGCTTCAAAGTCGACATGGCCGTGACTTCCTCGGTGGTTGGTTCGTGCCGCTTGTCCGCCAGTGACTTCGCCATGATCTGCTGGACAGTGTCATGCACTCGCTGCATGTTTTCCCGCATCACGCGCTCGGTGCCGACATTAAAGAACCGGCGCAGCTTCCACATCCACTCGGGGCTCTGCAGTCGTGCCTGCACCACCTGCAGCGCGGCATCAAGCGGTTGCGACGTGTCCACATCCACAGGGTCGTCCAGCCCATTGAGCTCGACTCCGAAGCCGATGCGGGTGAACGTGTCGGCTGTGAATTTGTTGAGCAGCGACTTCATGCTCACAGGTTGCCCACGTTCAGCACACTTGGCCAGCACTTCTCGCAGCTGGATGGTCTTCTCCCGGACCACGGCGTTCATGCAGTCCTTGAGCATGTGCATGGAGAAGAGGTGGCTGGTGACTCGGCGCTGGTGGCGCCACTTGTCGCCGTCGACGTTGAAGATGCCCTCGCCCAGCACCTCCAGCACCGTCTCGCCCGGGCCGCGCACGAACACGTCGAACTGCGTCTTGAACACGTCCTCGTAGGCGGCGGGGGACGTGAGCACCACCTTGGGGCGCTGGCCGATGCCCGTCAGGAGCCACGGCTGCCCGCCACTGGCGAGACTCTGCTCCGTCATCCAGTCGTGCAGCCGGTGCCGCTGGAACCAGAGCAGGTCGAGCGTGTTGCCCAGGAGCGGCAGCGTGGACGCCGGTCGGAAGAGCTGCCGGCCGTTGATGTGGGGCGACGGCTTGGCCAATCGCCTCCACCAGACAAGAAGCAGCGCGAGGGCGGCCGCCAGCACAGACAAGAGGGCATGCGAGTTGAACGCCATGCTTGGTTGATCGGTTCGTGCGTGTAGCTCACAGCGCGCGAATTGAGAAGTGACGTAGCTTGTGATGAGATGAAGCAGCAGCATGGCCTTGGTTCACGCAAGCGGGGCTTGTGCATCATCAGCGGTAGGGGGCCACCAGTCCGTAACTTGAGCAAGAATTTATTTATCTCCAGTGGCGAGCGCAAGTGGGTGCCACTGGATGGCACGAGCAGCACGCTGTGATACATGCAGCTCTTTTCGTAATATTTTCATCATGCGCTGCTGTGCATGCGCGGTGCCGCTTGGTGCCCCTTGAGTTGGAGATCTTTCTCTTATCTATTAATAATACGAGGTATTGCGTTCTTCCAGCAACTTTTCTCTCCTTTTTTATAACTTCAACACGTCTGATTCCGGGTACAGACTCAGACGCTCTCGCCCAATCAGCGACGAAGGAATTCCCGTTACGACACTTGTACGTCAGCAGGGCGGGCTGGCAGGCATTTCATTTCTCGCCTCGCTCTCTCTGCTCGCCCGACCCATGGCGCTGTACGTGTGGGGGCACAACAACTCGCAGCAGCTCGGCCTGGATGTGGCCGACAAGGAAGTCTTCGAGATGGTTCGTCCGCGCAATAAAACCCATATTCCACCCACCCACGAAAAACTCTAATAAAACCCACTTTTTAGCGCCAGGTGGAGGCGCTGCGCAACGAGGTGATCGTGGACTTCTCGGCGGGTGAGCGCCACTCGCTGGCCCTCAACGAGTTCGGCCAGGTGTTCGCCTGGGGCCGCGGCCGCGAGGGCCAACTGGGTCTGGGCGACGTGGCCGGCGTGGCCAGCGCCGTCGCGTTGCCGCGGCGCGTGGGCGGCGACCTGGCCGGCCAGTTGGTCACCAAGATCTCGTGCGGCGAGTCGCACTCGCTGGCCCTCACGGTCTCTGGCGACGTGTTCATGTGGGGCTTGCTGCCCGTGGCCAAGGTGCTCCACGGCGAGGACGGAGCGGCCACCGACGCCTCGGACCGGGCCACGGTCGAGCTGGCCGGGCTGTCCAGCGAGGAGCGGCGGCGCGTGCAGCGGGCCCGGTCCAGGGAGGAGCTGCGTCGCCACATGGACGACAGCATCATGGCCAGACTCATACGCGACTCCATGCAGGTGTACGAGGACGCGGGGGACGTCGGGGACAGCGCCAAGGTGCAGACCGTTCGCGCGCCGTGCATGACCCCGCGGCTGTGCACCGGCCCGCTGTCGAGGCTCGTGGTGACGAACATCGCCGCGGGCTTTGCCCACTCGCTGGCCACGACGAATGACGGCGCGGTGTTCAGCTGCGGCTACAACGACAACGGCCAGCTCGGACTCGGGTCGAGGCGCAACTCGGCCGAGTTCCAGCGCATTCGAGCGCTGGATGGGTACTTCGTTGAGCATATTGCATGTGGGCAGCAGCACTCGCTCGCGTGTTCGAGGATCTTGGACCCAGGTGAGGTGGCGCTGGATGATGACGACCCGAAGTCGCGATCGGGCGTGTGCTTCTCGTGGGGACTGGGTGTGCTTGGGCAGCTCGGCACCGGGATCAACATCTCCTGGCTTCCAGAGGAGGTGAAGTTGGCCCGTCCTGCAGTGTCAGTAGCTGCTGGCAGCCACCACAGTGTGGCTGTCACGGACGACGGTAAGGTGTACACGTGGGGCCATAGCGAATACGGCCAGCACGGCGCAGGTGAGACGTTCTACGACCTGCAGCACCATGCACACTACTTCTTCCCGCGAGTGCAGCAGGCTCTTGCTGACGACCCTCGCATCAAGGTTGCTAATGCCTGCTGCAGCTCACACTCGACCTTTGCCTTGACGCTCGACGGGTCTGTGATGTCGTGGGGCTGGAACGCATTTGGTGTGTTGGGAAATGGCAAGTATCAGCACTCGGTCCACCCGCAGCGAGTGTTCGGCTTGAAAGATAATGTTGCTGTCGCGGTGGGGGCTGGCTCAAATCACTGTGCTGTGGCAGTGCGACCGCGCGGGGCTCATTATTCACTGAGTTACGACCGTGTGCTGGCTAACGGGGATTTTGCCGACCTGGTGTTTATCGTGGGCGGACCTACCAAGGTTGAGCGCATCAAAGCTCACCGAGTTGTCGTGTGTGCACGCAGCAGCTACATCAGAGGCCTTTTGCGTGTGCTCGATATTGTCTCCAAGAACAGCCCAGAGGCTCACAGTGAAGCGGGAGACAACCGTCGAAAGGACGAGCAAGAATGCTTCGAGGTGGACGAGTTCCAGGATGTGGACGCACAAGTGTTTCGAGCGTTCTTGACATTCTTGTATACCAACCGCCTCGACGTGGTTAGCCACAAGCGGAAGGCACTGGGTCAATTCGCAAGCCGTGTGTGTTGTGATGCACTCGTTGTTCAGTGCTTGGATACGTGGCGTAAGGAGCGCCTGGCGTCGCTGCCACCACCCTCGTTCCGACGCAGAGACCAGCATCTCACTGGAACAGCGCCAGCCAGCTCCGAAGCGCAACAGTTCGGAGAGGACATGAAGAGCAGGGTGCTCTCCGAGGAAGACGCAGATGTGGTGTTCCTGTGGCCGGTGGAGGACGCAGAAGCTGAGACGTTCGAGCGACTGCCAGCTCACAAGGCAGTGCTTTCACAAGTAGAGTACTTTCGGACAATGTTCATGGGCGGGTTCAGCGAAGGCAAGACTGCACAGGACGCTGGCAGTTTCGGCAAGGGAGATGAAGCACCAGTTAAACGGGCGGTGCACGAAATTCCTCTTCACTATATGTACCGCGACGGAGTGTCGCTCGAGGCGTTCAAGGGACTGTTACTGTGGATCTACACGGGCTGCTTCGAACTGCTGAGTGCTAGACTGGAGCCCAGTGACATGATGGACTTGTATGTAGGCGCCAGCTTGCTGGGGCTCACCGTCTTGGCAAGTCGGTGCGAGCTGCAGATTGTGGAGCTGCTTCCGCAGTTGGACGTTGACTCGCTGCGGGCCTGCGAGGATTTTGCGGATAGATACGACGCGCGCCGACTGCTGACCATGAGCCAGCAAGTACTGCGCAAGCTGCTACCGTCCGAGTGCTAGCTGCAATTGCGCCGTACGCCAATGCGCCGACATGTGCCAGTGCCGATGAAGGCGGCACAAGGAATACTCTTAAATGTACGTATATTTTGTACTGAGGAACTTTTGCTGAGCTTTCGATGTCGTACCCACCGTCACTTCTCCAAAGCAAACATTTGCCATGGAATTCAGCAGCGACCATGTATTTGAGACAGCCTCGTCCACATGAGGTTGAAGAGGTGATTTACTCGCGACAGCCGTCTCCGTTCGCGCGCGGAGGACTCCTGGCACCGTCGTAATACTGTAGTGCTGAAGTTACTCACCGTGCATGGACCGAGCCGGTCTCGGGCCGTTCTGACCGTGGCGAAAGCCGTTCGGCAACTGCATCTGCAAATGTCCTGTCCTGATAATCAGGATTCCTGAAGCAGCGCTTGACTCATCAGGATGGCAAGCGGGAGGTGGGACCAATGCTGCCAGCCTCGGCAGGAGGGTGCGCCTCGCTGCTCCTTTGCGGCACGACATGCACCAGGCTCTGATCGATCGATTATGGAGAGACTCACAGCCGCTTGTGTACGCGTGCAGTTCGTAATGCGAGTGTTCTTACCCGTGCAATGGAAGTCGCAGCCATAGGGTGCCTCATCCTGGCGTCGGATGCCACACCACCGCTGCCCCCACACCAAAAAACACCCGACGCAGAGCGAGCCTCTACGGCTGCAAGTGTACACTTGCGCATCAATCAAGCCGACAGCTGAGACTGATCGACTGACACCCGCCTGACAGGTGGCGCTTCGGGATCCAACTCCGCCGCAGGAAAAGTGCGATGGCTGCACTGTACCGACTCGGCCGCTCCGCGGAGCCAAGTGGCGAGCCACGTGCGACCTGCTCTGTGGCTCCGCGGCGTCAGCGTCGGAAGTCGGAGTTCCTTCGGCGCAGACAAGAAGACGGGGCCTCCGGCTCGGGCCAAAGCCGGTCGACGAAGCTCCGACCTGCCTGACCGATCGAGCGACGCCGGGGGCGGAGGCGGGAGCGTGTCGTGCCGTGCCCATCCAGGCCCGTCTTCAGAGCCGGCCCTCGTTGCAGTGGCTGCATGTACCTTGTCGCCGCCGCCGCGGCTTGGTCACAGGCAAGCGGCGAGCCTGGTGGATACTTAAGTATCAACCACCAGCGACGGGAAGGTCCACACCGAAACTCAACGACGGCGCCTCCGGATGGATGGCGACGCCGCGGCAGCAGCATTGTGGCGCCGTCCAGCGTGACGCAGGAAGCAGAGAGCTTCCCCCCACGTCGACCACAGTTCGACCCGATCTCAGACGCAAAAAATACTCGGCCGTCCCGCCAGAAGCGGGTATTTTGATGGAGACGCGGCGGCGTATCGCTCCGACCCCCGCTTGTGGCAGTCCCCACGTGGAAGTGCATGTTGTCGTGTCGGCGCTCCAGCGATTGGGATGTTCGTGCGCTCGTCGAGAGCCGTATGTTCGCCTCTATCACGTTACGCAGACCACACCAGCTTTCAAAGCCTCATTACTATACTTCCCTCCACGCATACAAACCTCCCCCTCACGCATTAAGTTTTGCTCCCGCAGACCCTCCTTACCGTTGTGTGTCCAGCATGCGATGCATCTTCCCCGATGGGGTGCGCTGGAGCTGCGGCGCAGGCACAGTGCGCCCGCGCGCTCCATTCCGCCCGCGGCGCCGTTTGCCGGGCCTCACTCGACCGACGACCCCGCGGCGCGCACTCACTCCAGCGCGGCCTGCTCCATTCGGGTCGAAGCGCCGTCCAGGCCAAGCCAATTGCACCCCACTACGCCCTGTAGTACTAGTCTCCCTCGCCCATGCGCCTCCAGTCCGCAGCGGAGGCCAGCGCGCAGGCGCTGCTGCAGGACAACGCCAACTGCGTGGCCCACGTGCTGCAGAGCAACTTCTTCAGCCGCACGGCCTCGCCCTCCGTGTCGGCCAGCTGGGAGCGCGCGGCCTCGCGCCCGCCCATCAACGTGAGTCCGTACGTGCACACGCGCGACTGCGGCGGGCGCCGGCGCTCCACGGCCGCGAGCTGCCAGGCCGTGATCGGCACGCTGCAGGACGCCATGCGCGCGCTGCACGCGGACGACACGAGCAGCTACCGGCGCGTCGAGAGCGAGCTCTTCGGCGCCGACCTGCTGCTGGACGCGCGCGTGCTCGACTCGCTCGTGCCGCGCACCAAGGAGACGCCGTACCGGTACATCGGGCTCAAGCACGTCAAGTACCGGTCCATGCTGGACGAGCGCCACGCCGAGGAGTTCCTGCTCATGGAGACCGTGGGCCGCGGCGTGCACCCCGTGTCCGGCCACAAGTTCATCTTCAAGATGCTGCGCTCCGTGGACGTGCCCGAGCGCGAGTTCGAGATGCGCAGCGCCAACAGCCACCACGCCCAGCTGCAGGTGCACCGCGGCGCCATCCACGCCATGCTGCTCGTGCTCGTGGAGACCAGCCACCGCGGCATCCTCAAGATGCAGCTCTGGCTCGACGTCGAGCTCACCAAGTGCGCCGAGCCCTTCTACGGCGCCTTCTCCAGCCTGCACGACGCCTACAGCCTGTCCATCCGGTACCGCCAGCTCGTGGAGAACTACGCCGCCACGAGCGGGGACGCTGCCGTGGCCGCGTCCACCAAGACGTCGCGCTTCGGCATCATCACGTCGCGCTCGAACCGCGAGCGCAAGTGCCAGACCTGCCAGCGCGCGCTCGGCTTCTTCTCCAGGAAGAAGAAGCACCTGTGTAATGTGTGCGGCATCTTCGTGTGCTCGTCGTGTCTCTCTACTACGTCTTTCCAGAACTGGAAGCTCTGCGGCCTCTGCTACCAGCGCAACAAGCGCCTCGTGAACCGGACGCGCGTGTCCAAGATGTCCTCGCTCGCGTCGGGCCTGGGCGGCACGCTGCAGAAGATCACCCGGATCGGACGCAGTTACAGCAGGCAACGTGACTCCATCTTGTTCGCCACGGCCGAGGCTGCCGGAGAGCTTCCCCCCAACCCGATGCAGGACACCAAGCAGAGAGCCAACGAGCGCTTCGCCACGCGGGACGCTGCCCGGAGACGCCGCCTGGAAGATGACGAGATGCTGTTCGACCACGACACCAAGCCGCTGGCCAGGAGTGTCATCGGCGTTCGTCGTGCTGTTCGTGGAAGCGCAAACTTGGACCTTCGTCCGGATTTCAACGCTACTATGGGTGTCAACCGGCCTCAGCCCATTAACAATCTGAGCATGAGCCAGGGCCCTGTACGGAAGCACAGCAGGACGCGATCGCTGCTGCACAGAGGAAAGGGCTCGTACGACCCGCAGGAGGACATGAGCAGGGAGCTGAGCGCCTCTTTCTTCGACGGCACGAACGGTTCGTTCCGGACTAGCGAGCTGAGCAGCAGCCACGTTCAGATCAGCAGGAGTAGCAGCTTCGCCGACCAGAAGCTCGAGTCCATTGCTTCAACCGACAGCAAGAACAAGAACGACAGCCCTAGCAGTAACAGTTCCAACAGCACCACAAGCTCCGGTAGTGCAGAGCACCAGGACAGCCCGACCCAAGAACCTGACATCCAGCGTGTTGGCCCGCAGCGCGTGCCTGCTCCGGCACCCGCTAAGCCGGTTGAGCAACCTCGGCTGAGCAATTACCCTCCACGGCGCTCCAACCGAGTACACAGTGGCAGCGGACGATCTCGCGTCAGCAACTCTTCCCGTAGCAGCTCGTCGTCGTCTCACCGCAGCTCTTCTTCGTCGCAGTCTCGGCGCAGTGCCTTCAAGGGTTGGGCCTCGGCTTCAGCTGGTCCCCGTATGACCTCTGGCAAGCCCAGCCCCTCGCGCAGGGTGGCAAAGTTCGCGGACGGCAACGAAAATCATCTCCCGGCCGGTTGGCGCGCAACAGGCTATGACGAGTTTGGTGCCCCCATCAAGCGTGGCCGCATGTCGTCGAACTTATCGGACTACGACGATCAGCCGCAGCATTCCCGCGCCTTCGAATGGATTTAAGTGCCTAGTTGATTGAGGATGTCCAACGGAAGACGTCCTCTACTACGCGTGCACAAGCTTCGTTTGGGAGATCTCAACCGGAAGCAAACGCGTCTGCTATTTAACTTGACATCATGAGTGTCATCCGTGGTGTATCCCCACCTACCTAACTCTTGGCACAGTGCCTCGAGATTCACAATGAATTTGTTTGATGATGTTTATCTTCACGCACGAATTAATTCATTGCTACTACTGCGTACTGCCGGTAATAGTAGCTTCGAAGGCTGTCGACGCTGAAGAGAACTTCGCACGACCAGACTTTTTCAATGTGGATTCGACTGCATTCTGTAGTTGTACTAACGATTAGTGTGTTCTCTAATACGACTGGGGTTCAGAAGACCAGCTCGTCTCCTTACAGAATGAATGGACTCACTACAATTTGACACGATGAAAAGGCGACGAATGCACAGGACAAGCGAGCGATCTCTTTGAAATTTTTCCAAAGCCCTGACCATCGGAGCTTAATCCGACACATCCGCGGCCTTCACCGTGCCGGCTCCAGTCTCGTCGTTGGCAGTCGAGGTAGTCTTGGCCTTCACGCCGTCCAGGTACGTGATCTCTGAGCGCGACTCCATCATCGACGAGAAGTCTGTCACGGCAAGAGCAACAATTAGCACGACAACAGTAATAGCAGGGAAGCAGCAGCCTTACCAGGACAAGTGACGTTCTCCGCGGCCTCGTAGCTGGCCTTCTTGTTCGGGTTCTCGTACGAGCAGCGCAGGTTTCCGTTGGAACAGGTGACGACCATGTCGGGGCCGTCGAGCTGCACGATGATGTAGCCGCGGTTGCGCATGGAGCCCGTGCCGAAGTCGCAGCAGCCCTTGCCGTTGGCCGCGCACTCCGGGTACGTGTAGCCGCCCAAGGCCAGCGCGCAGCACGCGACCAGCAGCGTGACAGCCACGGCCAGCACGTTCAAGGACCGACAGTTCATCTTGAGCTCTTGAATTCGTTCTCCTCTTTCTCTCGTCTCGGCGACAAACAAGGATAGTTCGGCAGCGAAGCGAACGCGAGACACTCGACCAGCAGGAGCGAAAGCGCAGAGATGCGGATCGTACGATTGAGTTGCGAAGTGCTCCCAGCCGCCCAGCAAGAGCGGAAGACGCGCGCAGAGGAGAGACCTGCTGTCGGATCACTCGGAGGCGAAGGATATCCGCAGGTAAAGGCACAAGCGCGCAGCCGGAGATGATCACATCGTTCTGCTCCAGCAGATGTAAAGCCGGAGCGACCTGATCTGACTCTTCAACACTTGCGCTCAGTATGCCAGCAACATTCGCTGGTCGCTGGTCGCTGGTCGACCGAATTCCCCATCCAAGTCGGTGCGGACGCTTGGCCGCCTCTACCCGCGAGCATGTGGACACGTTCAAAGTTCCAGCCGTGAGTTATGCCTTTTGTGTGTGGCCTGGCAGTCTCTACGGATAGGCAAAGGCGGCTCGAGCGAGCGACCAAAGCCTCAAGTTGGTGCCAGGCTGCGCGCGCGACATCTTGACGGCCACTTGCCACGTTGCTGTCTAACGGAACAAGGCAGAGGCGTGGCCACCACCTCCACCTACTCAAGGCCCCTACACATACCTTACCTCGATAGGTGAGGAGTATCCAGTGTCAAGTGACGCGGTTGACAAGCTAGCTATCCAGCTACAACAAGTTCATACGAGAAGCACTCGTCCTATCTTCTTGGTAGTCCATTTGGCACTTTTGGACATCAATCACACAACTCTAGAGCAACATGGCGGGCTGGATTCGGTGCTCTGTGCTGGTGACGCTGCTAGTGTCGTTGGCCGTGGTGGCCGCGGAGCAGGAGGCGTCGGTGCACATCAAGGTGTTCAAGAGTTCGACCCAAGAGGAGGTGGCTAACGAGGCCGGTAGCACCACCAATAACAAGGACTGCGAGGTGAACGGCGTGACGCTGCGCCACCGCAGCATGAAGTACTACGGCGAGGACTCGTACGTGGCCTGCTCGAACGGCCAGGCCGGCTGCTACCTCATTGAGCGCGTGCACGACAAGGCCACGCAGGTGGCTTGCCCGACCGACAACTTCCAGCAGCGAATCGACGAGGAGACCGCGTACCGCGAGCACGAACAGAAGAAGGAGCAGGCCTCTAACGGCAAGGACGGCGACGAAACCGAGGACGGCCACCGCCGACTGTCGCTGGTGGTGGTGTCCACGCAGCGCATCTGGGACGACGCTGTCGTGTGCTACCAACTGAACGAGGACTACCCGTTCAATTCGACGCAGAAGGAGTACGTGTACGAGGCCATGAAGAAGGTCGAGGCGAGCACGAACGTCCGCTTCGTGACCACCGCCACGTGCAAAAAGGAGAGCCTGAAGTACTGTGACTCGTGCGCGAATTGGGTGGACTTTAAGCACCCGTCCACCGGCCGCGACTGCAACTCGAGCATCGGCATCACGGACGAGGGAGCTCAGACCATGAACCTGGCCGACCGCTGCTTCGAGGTGGACGACGAACTCAAGACCGTGTACGGGTCGGCCATGCACGAGATCTGCCACTCGCTGGGAATGTACCACGAGCACCAGCACCCGAAGCGCACCATCGGCGTGTTCTGGGACGAGATCGACCAGAGCATTTGGTCCGAGATGACCATCCGCGACCTGAGCGTCGGCGGCCCGTACGACCTCGACAGTGTTATGCACTACCCCATGACGTACGGCTTCTGCCAGCCCAACTACTGCAGCGACACGGTGACCGAAAATTGCGTGAAGGAAGGCACGACGTTCTGCAACCTGAACGACAACGACAACTGCACGGACATTACAAAGAACGTGTGCAACACGACGGCGACAGAAGCCATTGGGCAGCGCAAGTACCTCAGCTCGGGAGACTTAGCCGCCATCAACGAGCTGTACGAGACAGCGGCTTGGTCCACGAAGAACTCCAAGATCGGTGTCTGAGTGTAGGGTGTCAATTGATGTTAGGCACAGTGCGACCGAGAAATGAGCAACTTGTTGTGTGTAGTGTGAGCTAGAGGGCGTTCCGAGTCGAGTATCTGCTTCGTTCCTGTAACCTCAGTCGATTGAGAGTAAATAAACTGCAAAGTAGTGCAAGTTTCGGATGTTCATCTTTGAGCACCTTCCGTCGGGGTGTAGTAAAAACTTGTCGCTCTGAATGGCACCCCTTGTACTAACGGTAGTAATATATTACATATGGTAATTTACAACGTTCAGTAAGCAAAATCTCATTTTTTTGCGACAAGAATAAAAAAGGCTCTTACACGAAGCACCAATGAATGGCTTGGGATTGTTAATAAATATTACAATTCTACCACAAACAATAATACATATTGCCGTAATTTCTATTGTACTTATGCTGATATCAATTTACTGCACTGGCACAGCTTCCTGCATGACGAGATCGCGCTGCGCTTGAAGCGAGTACTTCAGGATCATTATTTGTATTGACATTGAAGTTTGCAGTGGTGAAGCCTAAATCTGGGCGAAGTTGGATGTTGCTTGTTCACACAGTGATAGCAGTCCGCTATTACAGTGTAGCAGTCGTTGATTCAGTCACTTAGCAACCTCTCTTAAACCTTGTCTCTTGGGAAATTCCTCCAATGGCAAGACACGAGATTTGTAGCTAACGCAAGCACGATACGTTTAAGTTGGTGTTTCATTCCCAAGGGGTTGCGATGTGACGGTGTCAGTCGGAAATTTTACGCAGTATGGGGCGGCCAGAATTAGCATTTTGGCTGACATTTTCCGACCTAAATAGTAACCATACTTTTTATGGGCAGCGGACCTAACATTTTGCGAAATGGGGTCGACCATCCGCAACGGCAAGTTTCCCCTCACTCTTGATTCTTCCCTCGCAGCGCACACTTGGAAGTCCAAGGCAACCGCGGCAACTTACCTCTCGCCCGCGTGCAGCAAGTACGGACGTTGATGTAGCCCGCCACTCGTGTTCTTTTTGATGATCCGCAATGAGCTGCCTGCAGTGGGAGACGCGAGGCATGGTTGTTGCGCTCGGGCTTGTGCAGAGTGATCGCCATATAGAAATGATCGGTCATCTCATATCTGACCGGGGTGATATTTTAGAAATGGTTAGGTCATTTCGTGTGCGCTCAAGTGGTGATATTTTTTACACCATTTGCCTTAGGGCGCTTTATCATATTTATTGTCAATAATTGAGTCAATAAAATATTGTTTTGGAAGATGGGGTGTCCAATATTAAATAGTTTATTAAAAATTCCAATTGTTTACTGTATTGAAATATTGTGTTTTCTGACTCAGCGACGGATTGCAAGTAACTGCACCCTACGTGTGCGCGAACTTCATAAAGATAAGAAGTTTTACGAGATGTGACTAAATCACATGTCCGCCAAGAAGCTTGTGGCGTAGATAACGCGAAGCTTCAACCTTGAGTCGTTCCACCTGAGGATTTCATGCCTTCGCCGACAAGGGAGGAAAGCTAGCTGGCTCAGATCAATTATATTAGTAGGTTCTTCAAGCCTCATTTAATGAATACAGACCACCTGACCGTGGCTTCGAGGCAAGAAGTGAGTTTCTGGCGTAGTAGTAGTAGTAGTAGTACAGTGTTTTGCCTCAATAGCGCAGTCGTACTTTGTATACAATTTCTCAAGTAAATGGGGTGACAGAGGTTTTACTAGTCGACTACGAGTGGGAGTAGGTCGCAATGATGCCGCGCAAGCGCTCAACTTCAGGCGCTGCAGCCTCTAAGTCGACCGCACCCGACTCGCCGTGAGCTCTCTTCCAGCGAATCCCGTAGCGAGGTTGCACGTGGCGTAGCCAAGACCAGGTAAAGCTTGGTAGTGACGACGGCGGAATTTCTAGAAGCCTGGCGATTTTGCGAGCCCGCATGATGATCATCTCGCCAGTAAGCGACACTTGGATGTCCTCGCACATGAGGACGTACTCAACAACGCAGTAGGGAGAGTTTGGTTTTGGCCACCACAGCGAGCTCAACGTTGGTAATGGCAGGCAGCTGGCGGCGGAGGTCACAAATCTGCAGCTCCTGCTGCTTCGTGAGGCGTTGGCGCTTCTGGAAAGGCTTCGGAAGAGACGGCATTGCAGACTCGATGCTTGTAGACTTGGTTAGGCTTGGCTAATGAAAGAATGAGGAGCGAGTCGCTCCGGTCGCTCCGACCGACCAAGGTGATCTTGGCGCGCAATGACATGAGTGTGACGCTTTTTGTTTTGACGTTTTCCCCTATGTCCTCGGTTGTGGTAATTTGATTGGCGGAACCATACTGTCGATGGCGTGATTGGCTGAATCTTGCTGTTCGTGAAAAACAGGGTGATTATATATAGTCTGCGAGGTTATTAGATGTGATGGCTGCGCTATTGAGGCAAAACACTGTAGTAGTAGTAAACGTGGCCTCGCGTTCATTACGCCAGCTAAGAGTCATCTGATTTGGTTAGTGTAGCGTTCGCATACGTCGGATTTCTCTCTTCTGAGGGTGTGTAGGCGAAGTTTCTGGCGTGGGTCAGTTATTATTCTTCATCCCTTTCGTTATCTCCTGCGCCATCATTACGCGCTGCCTTCAATGTCCCTATCAGATCGAATCCAACACGAATCCATGATCCATTCGCGGACGATAGGTGCAACAGCAACTTAAGATGAGCAAGTCCACGAATGCAAAGCTGCCAACGCCCTCCTTCCCAAACTTACGGATTCCGTAAAAATATCAAAAGGCACCTCTTGTAGCAACAGTGCACCAAGAACAAGAGAAAATTCACCTACACTATATTACTTTTACAGTGTACCAACGGTTCAAACCCAGGAGCAAAAAAAAAACATTTTTGGTGATGTGTCATATGATATTATCAAAAGGCACCCCAGAATAAATTACCACCAATCATATATTACCACTGGCTTGAACCACCAGTCAATCACTCTATTGAGTTCCACCCGCTCAGTAAATAAACTATAGCAAGCCTCGAACAGGGTGTCCACGCGTGAGAGGTTCCAGACCACCCCTGGATAGTCCTACAATTCGCGAAAAGCCCACCATTGACTACCCCGTACAAGCATCCAGTGTCCCGTTGTCTTGTCCTTAAAAGTGCAGGCCAACCGACTTTAATTAACCCTTTCTTAATGGCAATCCGAATGCAACAGTTTTGGAAGCACCTTTCTTCATTAGGCTGCAAAGCAGCTGTAGAATCTACCGGTATACGCAAAAAGCAATCGGTACCATACTGACAGTGACCTGTGAGGACAGGATGAGCTACTTGGTGCAACCGTTGGAGATCCCAGTTCGGTGGGGAAGTCACCGTTCTCAATTGCTTTGCATCCGCTGAATCGCATAAGGCTTACAGTACTTCAAGTGCGCCAGCGTCCATTTAACAGCTCTGGCGGCGCTGATGTGGGGTCAGTGCAGCGCCGATTGTGCGGGCAATCAGCACGCACGGAAACACGGCGGCGGCACTTGGACGAACGCTTTCCTGATAACGCGGCCGTCATAGATTTGATATGTAGAAATGCTAAAGTCAATCAGTCACCCCGTATCCTCCTCGTCACAGTTTCTGAAGCAGCGAGCCAGCCTCCCACCGGAAAGTTGCCGTCGTTGCAGTTGACTACGGCCGATGCTCCAGGCCAGCTCGCCAGCCCGACCAACCATTACACGTAGCGGCGCGCTCGAGCCCTAGCAAGCAAGCGGGCGAACACGCACGCGCCGCCCCGCCGCTGTCGCGGGACTCCAGACGGGCTTCGTGAGACAGACTCGCAATCCGCAGCGCGCGCAAGGGCATAGGAGTGGGCAGCCCGGCCGGCGGCAGGTGCGCCCGCCTCCTTCCTCCTGCATATTTTGCAACAGAGCTCGGCTACCGAAAAGCCCAAATACCCCGGCGATCAACGCCTGACAGCGACCGACGCGACGAAGGCCCCAGGGCAAGCAGGAAGGCAAATAGGAATGGCTGAACGTTGTCACCCAGACTGGTTGCTCCAGGGCTTTCGCCAATCGCCTTCCAAATGAATCCGCGTACAGTACACACGCCATCGCGTGGCGCGTGTGCGGATGGGACCTCGCCCTCTTCTCCGCGCCTTGTTCTTTTGCGCCTCGCGCAACTCAAGTCGTCCTGGCGCTGGGTTAGCATTCGGTCGGCGACTACCAACAGTGCAAGAGAGGCGTCGGCGCTAGCGGCTATCGCCCACATCCTGCAACGTGCTTCTTCGTAGTTTTATGCCAGCCGCTTTTGACACGCAAACGCTTCGGAAGCTGAAGTTCGTATAGTTTCTGAACATGTCACGAACTTCAGCCGCATGACGGATCGCAGGTTCATGCCAGGTCGCAGCTAGTCATCAGGCGGTCGTGGTGGAGTCTCCGCCTGCGCGCGTCGCCGAGAGATACGGCGGCGCCGGCTGCCGCCAGCCAGTGCAAATGTCCGCGCGCGGCGCGGGCCCTGGTGCTGCCGCTGCAGCAACTTTGGTCGGCAGGCCTCGGCCTGGACGCGCCAGCCATTCTCGAGGCAGTTGACATCCCATCAGCTCATCCAATTCGACAGTAGCATACTCGTGCGTAGGCGGCGTAACGGGATCCGGTCTTCGCGCTCCCCACGTTGCACCGACCGACAGCAGCAGCAGCAACAAGCACAAGTCCGGCGCAGCACGCACTTCCAGCAGAGCCGTCGCGTGCTTGATTGATCTGCGCGCGCGAACTTCCAGTTGCACTTCCAGTCGCGCGTGGATCGGCCACCCGCGCTGCGTGTCCTCGACCCCGACTCAATCCAAGCAGACAGCAGCACAACACAGCAGACTCGATGCTGATGGAGCACCACCACCACCAGACGCCAGGAAGGACAAGCTGGACGCCCTCACTCTACTCGGCCTCGAGCTTGTCCGCGCCGGCCGCGACCAGCGCCTCGCTGGCCTACGACGCGCTGCGCCCGCCCGCCTATCCGAGCGAGAGCGCGCCCTACCAGCCCCAGCAGCAGCAGTACCCGCAGGACCAAGACAGCAGCTACCGCTACTCTTACAGTGAAGCCCCGCGTCCGACGTTCGCACCGCTGCCGCCGCCCCCGCGTGACGATCCGCTGGCGCCGGGGGGCACGCGCCTGCGGTATCCGCCGCCCAGCCTGCCGCGACCCATGATCGGCTCGCTGTCGCCGCACCTCCGGATGGGGGACAAGCCCTCGCCCGTGCCGGTAGTCGTCACGCCGGCCTTCACTATCGCCAAACCCGGCGGCCCCACGACGCCCAAGCGCGCAACGGACGAGGAGCGACGAGCGAAACACCGAGAAGCCCAGAGACGATTTGTAAAGCGGAAGAAGGTGAGTGTGTTGCGATCGAGGCACAACGAGGTGTCATACTTACGGAATCTGCGCTCGTGCACGATTTTTAGATCGAGATGATGCAACTCAAGCAGTTGGCGGTGGAGCTGGAGAAGCGCCACGATCTACTGCAGGTGGTGAGCGAGCGGGAGGCGCTGGCGCGCGAGAACCAGGCGCTGACGGAGCAGCTAGAGGCCCAAAAGGAGAAGGCGCAGGAGTCCCCCACGGACACCAACCAGCCACTCGACGAGGTAGGTCTCCGCTATCTTTTTATCTCTACGAGGCCAAGAGGCTCATCATGCCGCGGTTTCTATGATGTCATGCAGGAGAAGCAGGTGGTGAAGCTCGAAGAGGTGAAAGAGGAGTGTCCGGAAAAGGACGAGCACCCTCGACCAGAGATCACGTGGGAAGCACGGACATTTGAGTGGTGAGCTACCCCGGACCAGAACTTCAGCCATCCTACAAATATTGTTCCGTAAAGCCTCGTAGAGAGAGCGTCAGCCACCTACCCACTCATCATAGACAACAAACAGCACCGCAAGTGGTGATCATCGACCTCAGCCAGCAGGTCTTCCCTCCTGAACGACCGCTGTACACGATGCAGATTTTTTCATGGCCAACAGAGTGCAGAAGATATCAGTCTCTTTAACATTAACAACACAGCAGCTACACTATGCATTTCACAGCGCCTTGGCCACTGTCGTTCGTGGCGCCGTGCTGCCCCCAAGACTCTTCTCTTGAAAGCTCAGGACGACATTCCGCTCCGCTTACCACGGGCACATCATCACGCCCCATGTGCAAATCTCCGCTGCTCTTTCATCCTAATCAACCCGTCAGCTCGGCTTACCCCTCGAGTGGCTGGGCTTAAGGGTCCATGGACTGGCGCGAGAACATCTCCTTGGCGATGATCATGCGCTGGATCTGAGACGTTCCCTCGTAGATCTGGTAGATCTTGGCGTCGCGGAAGAGCTTCTCGACCGGGTACTCCGTGTTGAAGCCTGCACCGCCGAAGATCTGGATGGCGTCCGTGGTCACCTTGTTAGCGTGGTCACCCGCGAAGCGCTTGGCCATGGACGCGTACATGGTGTTCTTGCGGCCGCAGTCGATCTCGTACGCGGCCTTGTACGTGAGCTGGCGGCCGGCCTCGATGCCCGTGGCCATGTCGGCCAGCATGAACTGGATGGCCTGGTGCATGGCGATAGGCACGCCCATGGTCTTGCGCTCGAGCGCGTACTTGCGGGCCTCGTCGAAGGCACGGCGCGCGAGCCCGACGGCGCCGATGGCCACGGGCGGGCGCGTGATGTCGAAGGCCTGCATGGCGATCTTGAAGCCGTAGCCGGGGTCGCCCAGCACGTTCTCCTCGGGCACCACCACGTCTTCGAAGGTGATGCCGCGCGTGTCCGAGCAGCGCTGGCCGACGTTGATCTCCTTGCGGCCGACCGAGATGCCCGGCGAGTCGGCGTCCACGATGAAGCCCGTGAAGGCCGAGCCGGCGCTGGCGTTCGCGTCCGTCTTGGCCAGCACGAAGTACCACTTGGCCACGCCGCCGTTGGTGATCCACATCTTGGAGCCGTTGATGACCCACTTGTCGCCCTTCTTGACGGCCGTCGTCTTGGCGCCGGCCACGTCCGAGCCGGCGCCCGGCTCCGTGACGCAGTAGGCGGCCTGCACGGGCTCCTCCACGAGGCGGCCCAGGTACTTGCGGTTCTGCTCGTCCGAGCCGGCCACGAGCAGCGGGGCCGTGGCCAGGCCGTTGGCCTCCATGGCCGTGGCCATGCCCGTGCAGCCGTAGGCCAGCTCCTCGCCGATGATGCAGCCGTCCAGCGAGCCGAGGCCCAGGCCGCCGAACTTCTCGGGCACGTGCGTGTTCACGAGGCCCAGCTCCCAGGCCTTCTCGAAGATCTCCTGCGGGTACTCCATGCTCTGGTCGAAGTGCTTCTCCCTCGGGATCATCTCCTCGCGCGCGAACTTGCGCGCCAGCTGCTGGAACTCGCGCTGCTCGTCCGAGAGCTTGAGCGAGAAGGCCGAGAACTGCGCGTCGTCGATGTGCCGCTCCAGCGCGAAGCCGCGCGCGCCCAAGGGGTGCACACGCAGCAGGCGCGACGCCTGGCGGAGAGACTTGGCCGGCAGCATGGCGGGCAGCAGGAGGAGGACGAGGCGACGTGAGCGCGAGGCCGCAGGTTCAGAAATGACCCCACGGAAGATCGGGCGGATCCGTGTGGACGTCATCGCCAAAATCCGACGGGGAAACGACGTGACGCCTGGCACCTGATTAAACTGTCTAAATACGTTTGATACGCTTAAAGATTATTTATTCATTACTAGAGGATGTGGAGGTAACCTTAAAGGAAACAACGTTACAGAATCATAAATATACGGTACTCTTCTAAGTACGAGATGTCTAATAGCTAATGTACAAGGTTAGAGAAAAGTCAACTTCAACGTGCGAGGGTGGTTGAGGCGAATGCGGTCGTGTTGCTACAGCGCAATCGCTTCCCTGCTGCTAACATGTACATGTACCTCTGCCGCGGTCTTATCGAGTCAACAGCAGCGCTGCGGATATTGCTGCGCAGGTCGCTTGCCATGCAACCGACGGTGTCTGCCGCCGGAGAGTCGGGGCGTCGCTGCAGCCGCAGCGCGCGGCCTGCACTCGCAGCACCCCGAAGTTGTCGTTCCAGTAGCCGTTGAGCGTGTGCGCGGGGTCGAAGTACTGGTCTTGCGGCGCGTACACACCATCACACTGCTTGTAGAGCGCGTCGATCAGGGGCTGGCACTTGGGCGGACACTCGAAGTCCGTCGGGTCGCAGGCCAGGCACGAGCCGTACGTGGTGCCGTTGCCCTCGGCGGCGATCTGCTGGGCAGCAAACGCGCACGGAGCCCACGAGTTGCCTTCGGGCGAGGGATTCACGAACGAGGACGCGTCGGTCTTCTTCACGGCGTTCAACAGGAGGATGGCGAACAGGATCCAGCCCAGACAATGCAGCGGCCCGTGGACGGCGATGCTCAGCGCGGTGTGTTTCATCTGAGCCACTTGCTTGCCTATCACTCGTCAACGCCGAAATGCAAGCGTGTCCTGCATGGCTCCAGCTCGAGATTCGCGCGTTCCCTATTTATATCGGAGCAAGACAGGATAGGATGAAGGGGGCAAAGCTCGACGACACAATTGGGTAAGGCAACGGCAGTGATTCTAGGAGGCAGCATATCTAACTCATCCATTCATCCTACCTGGCTCTGACGACCAGCCACAGCACAGCACAGCTCTGCTACGCGCAAGTTGTCGACGCCACTTGTTGCTCACGTATCTCCTGTCTAGTAGCTGCGGCCCCAGAGCACCCAGCACGTGGCCGGCTTGCCACTGATGAAGCACTTGGTGTCGGCACCCACCGGGCTCTCGTCGTTCTTCTTGTACGGGATGCACAGCGTCTTGGCGGCAGCGCTCGTGGCCGCGTTCTCGGCCTCGTCCTCCAGACCCATGAGGGCCAGCGACTCCTCGCGGCTCTTGGTCTTCACGACCTCCTCCCACTCGATCTCGTTGCAGAACGGGGTCAGCACCATGCAGCCCTCCTGCAGGGCAGGCACAAAGTCCTTCCACTCCGTCACCTCGCGGATGTGGCTGTCGCGCTGCGCAGTGGCGCGGTCCAGCATGTCCTGCTGGATCTGCTCCAGCAGGGCCGGGATGCGGGTCGCCAGCTCGGCCTCGGGGATGTCCTCCTTGGCGCCGTTGTCACGACGCACCACGCGCACCTGCTTCTTGGCGATATCCTTGGGGCCGACCTCGAAGCGAAGCGGAACACCCTTGAGCTCCCAGTGGTTGTACTTCCAGCCGGGCGTGTACACACGGCGCTTGTCCGCCTCGATACGCACACCGGCGTCGGTCAGCTTGGCAACGATTTCGTCGGCCTTGGCGAAGATCTCCTCCACCTCGTCCTGGTTCTTGAACGGAATCGGCACCACAACAACCTGGGTGGGCGCAACGCGGGGCGGCAGCACCAAACCCTTGTCGTCACCGTGCACCATGATCATGACACCCAGCGAACGGGTGGTGAAGCCCCACGAGTTCTGCCACGGGATCAGCTTCTTGCCGTCCTCGTACTCGGCGGAAATGCCGAACATCTTGCCGAAGTTCTGGCCGAGCATGTGCGACGTGGCGGCCTGAATACCACGGCCCGTCGAGGGGATGAAGCCCTCGATCGTCGTGGTGTAGTCGGCGCCAGCGAATTTCTCCTTCTCGGTCTTGACGCCCTTGACCATGGGCACCGCGAGCAGCTCCTCGTAACACGCGGCGTAGAAGTCCAGCACGGTGCGCACCTCCTCGTCGGCCTCCTCCTTGGTGGCGTGGGCGGTGTGGCCCTCCTGCCACAGGAACTCGCGCGTGCGGATGAAGGGCGTGGGGTTCTTGAACTCCCAGCGCACGACGTTGTTCCACTGGTTGAGCTTCATGGGCAGGTCGCGGTGGCTGCGGATCCAGTTCTTGAAGGCCGGGTACATGATGGTCTCGCTGGTGGGGCGGATGGCGATGGGGTCCTTCATGTCCGAGCTGCCGGACTTGGTGACCCAGGCGACCTCGGGGGCGAAGCCCTCCAGGTGCTCCTTCTCGCGCTCGAGCTTGTCCTTGGTGACGAACATGGGGAAGTAGCAGTTCTTGACGCCGATGGCCTTGAGGTTGCGGTCCAGGAACTGCTGCACGCGCTCCCAGATCTCGTACGAGTAGGGGCGCAGGATGTAGCAGCCGGACACGTCGTAGTAGTCGATCATGCCGGACTTGGTGATGGCGTCCGTGTACCAGTCGGCGAAGTTCTCCTTCTTGGAGACGGACATGCCCTCGTTGGCCTTCTGCTCCACAACCTTCTTCTTGGCGTCCTCCTTCTTGGCCTTGGGGGCCTTGGCCACCGCGGGAGGCGCAGCGTCCTCGGCCTGGGCCGCGAAGTCCACGACGATGGGCTCGTGGTTGTAGTGCTTGACGAACTTGAGCAGGTCCGCGGCCTGCAGCGAGTACGTCTGGTCGTTGCGCAGCGGGTGGCAGTTGACCTGCGTGGCGTCCAGCAGCGCCTTGTCCAGCACCAGACGCACCTCGTTCTTGGCGTCGTGCATGACGCAGAGCGGCGAGACGGAGCCCTTGGTGACCTTGAGCGTCTCGCACAGCACGTCCTCCGAGGCGAAGCGCAGGTTCCACTTCTTGCCGCCGACGCCGGCCGCGTGCAGGCGCGCGCCCAGCTTCTTGGTGTCCACGACGGTGGTGGGCGCGGCCGTCACGAGGAACAGGCCCTCCTTCTTGTCCTTGAACACGAGGTTCTTGGTGCTCAGGCCGGCCAGGTGGCTCAGCTCCGCGATCACGTCCTCGGTCGTGGGCAGCTCGCGGTGCTCGTGCTTCTCGAACGAGATGGACAGCGCCTGCAGGGCGGCCGACACCTCGACGTCGGCCACGGACTTGTCCAGCGTCGCCATGGGGCTGAGGCGTAGAGGGGGCGGGGGCAGCAAGGGGGAGGGAGGCCGACGGATCGGAGAATGGGGCCGGTTGGATGCGGGGCTCTCGAGGCGCTGTCCGGGATTGGCTGACGCAAACGGCGACCTGGATTGCTCACGAGAGGGGCGATATACACCGGACACACGCTGCCTGGAAAACGCGTGTGGGTGATTGGAAGAGGTGGTGTGTGCCACACACAGACAGCTTCAACGTGTGGAAAAGGCAACTTCTTGCGCCATGAATTCTAGCCTTGGCTAGATGGAAGTGGAAATCGCAGCAATTTTAAGTTAAATTCAGTAGTGCACGTAGTCGTACCTGTAATTTGCGATCCGATACCTGACCATTTGGTGCAAATTTCGCTTAACCGGTTCTCGCCCAAAGCGTGGTGCAGCGAAACACCTCGCTAATATACCGAACACGTATTACATATCACCTGTATCGAGGTGGTCGCTATCCTGCGCTGCGCTGGCAGTGCGACGGTCACTTCTTGCGAGTCAAAAGCACGTTTCCCAGTCGCACTAAAGTGTAGGTAGCCTATCGGACTCCTAGCGGGCAATGTTCTTGAGGGGTCAACGCCTTCCGCCACGACAAGGTAGAAGTTGTAATCACCGCGAATCCTAAATTGGGGGAGCTCTGTCGGTCGATCGACCAGTTGGCGGTTTCGTTCGCGGCATCAGCGCGACAAGTGCACGTGTCCACCCCATCGGTGGCTGCGCGCCGACCCCGTCACGTCGTGTTGCCGGTATGTCACCCGCGAGCTTCGAGGCGGCGATGGTCAAATTACGCGTGTCAACGGTGGCACGACTTCAAGCAGTGGCCTAGTCGGCCTGCTGTCAATACAAGCTGCTTGCTGTTCGCACATGGCACGCCGTTCGAAGCGCTGCGTAACGCCATGTCTCCTTGCATCTGCCGCTGGGCAAGTTGGTCTCGGTGCAACTGGCAACTGGCCCAGCGCCGAACACGTCAGGGCCTTGACCGCCAGCAGCTCAAGTGGAGTGTACCTAAAGCGCAGCGCAAATCGGGGGCTGCCACAACCACACGGCAGGCACGAAAATGAACATCCCGGCGGGGGGAAGGCCAGCTGGGCCTTCACGCGGAAAAGGCTACGCGATGGGACTCGCTCGCTCCCGGTATAGTCAGTCCGCTGCTGCGCTGGGCGCCACGTACGCGGTGCACAAGCGATTTCTCTCCCTTTGACCCGCGGCCAACATGACGAAGCTCCTGGTTGCAGCGACCGCAGTGGTGGCGGCTCTGGCCTGCAGCCTCTCGGCCGTGGAGGCGCTGGACCGCGACAAGATGCTGGACGTCGTGGGCACCGTGCACGGCAACCGCCACATTATCGTCAAGTACGACGACCTGGAGGAGGACCGCCAGGAGCGCAAGTGCTACGGAGAGTTCACGCGCGACATCGACCCCGTGTGCGGATCGAATGGCAAGAAGTACACGAACATGAGCATGTTCAAGTACCGCCAGTGCATGATGAAGATCCAGGAGGACACGGAGATCCAGGTCGTGGACATGGAGTTCTGCAAGGACGCCGACATGGAAGACATGGAGCACATCGACGAGTAGGCGGCTGAGTGGAAGAGGAGGGGGACTTGTCCGGCGTGGCACCAACGCTGTCGGCCGAAGCTGATGCGGAGACTGTCGAGAGCGGCGAAACCTTTTCGACGGAGGTTAAGTGAGACTGTGGCGTCGTCCGCCGAAGTTGAAGTGGCAGCTCACCGGTAGACTGAGGAGCTCTGGGGGCGCAGTGGGCCGCCTGCACATTAGGTGGCGGCAGGCTTAGCGCCGTGTATGATTATGCAGCAACATGAAATTAGTCTATTCGTTCGGTGTTGAGTTGGCTTGGCACAGCTTCCCCGCAGGAGCGAGCGGATCATTTCCGGTATCGGGGAGCAGATCCCATGAGCTGCCAGAAATGCGCTGTCTCCCCGCAGCGCTGGTAGTAACGACGCGACATTGCTCGCCATACGATTGAGCTGCCAATTGGACCGTGGCGCTGCAAGACGCTGGTGGTGGTGGCTACGCTACGGACGCTCGCATACCTGTTATCTCGACGCGCGCCGCAAGAGCGACTACAGTATCTAGAGCAAGCATGAAGACGAGCGTCGTAGTAGTGGTGGCGGCGATGCTGGCGGCGGCGTGTTCAGGACCAGTGCAAGCGACCCCGGAAGAGAAGCGGCTGCGCGTGGTGGGCCAAGTCCACGCGCACCCGGACGTGTTTGTGAATGGGGAGGAGAAGCGGGCAAAGCGGCACGGACACTGCAAGGACACGGGCGACACGACGGTGGACCCCGTGTGCGCGTCGAACGGCAAGCAGTACCTGAACGAGGACGTGCTCGAGTTCCACAAGTGCCTCATCATCGCCGAGTTCGGCGAGATCATCGAGATCGTGGACATGGAGGTCTGCGACAACGCCAAGAAGGAGGACGCCGAGCACCCGGACGTCCCCGACATCGACTACATGTAGAGCTATCGTCGTTTTATCAAGAGGGAAGTACCGTCGACGCGGCACCCGCAGCACCTTGAGCCGGGCCTCCACGAATATTCGCGTGGTGACAAAGAGGGAGGTGTCGTTATTGTTGGCGAGCGCGTGTGTGCGGAGGCGAGAATGAAAAAAGTGTGTGTTGTGAATGGTACTTGGACTGGAGAGCTGCGTGCGGACGGACTATTAGATGGCACCCAGTCCCAGCCAAGCGGGTGCCGGCGAAGTGAGCGCCCCTGTAGGATAATGCAGCTACCTACTCGGAGTATATGAAAACATGAATAGAACCGCTGAATTCCATCTCGAGTGTACTGAATCGGCATGTACGTACTGCAAGCACATGCTGCTTCGTTGAATCCATCCGACCGCACCACATTCTGAGGCAAATCGCGAACATCCGAGTGCCCGACCGACTGTGAGCAGATCCCAATGGTTTTCATGCCCCTGTCCATTCTACCGTACCGTATTCGATGGGCACACACCGCGGGCTGCACATGAGGATCAGCTCACAACCGAATAGCCCCGCCAAGTCAGACTCACCTGTACGAACAGCTATGAAGACCAATGTCGCGTTGGCGGTGACTGCACTGCTGTTGATGTTCTCGCCCGCTGAGGCGCTGGACCGCGAGAAGAGGCTGCGGGTGGTGAGTCCCGTTCACGCCAACGAGCGCGTGCTGGTGAGCGGGCAGGAGCAGCGCGAGAGGAGGCACGGCCACTGCGTGGACGACGGCACGCGCGACCAGGACCCCGTGTGCGCGTCGAACGGCAAGAGGTACCTCAACATGAATCGGTTCCTGTACAACCAGTGCCTGATCAAGGCCGCGGACGGCGAGGACATCACGATCGCGGACCCCGACTTCTGCCGAGAGGCCAGGCTCGAGGACCTCAAAAGCGAGGGGCTCATATAAGGACGTGGTCATTGCTGTAAGTGATGCACGCGTAGACTCCATCGATATTGCTAATAATGTTATCCGAAGTCGATTTGACCTTTACGAAAGGCGTTGCCAGCCTCAAGTAACGAGTACTAACTCGATTCGATATCCTCGAAAGCCTAGAAGTCTGCTCTGCAACGCGTTAGATGGTGAAGGTGCCCACGACCTAGCACGGAGGAAGGTGGTTGCGCTGTAAGACGATCAGTCGTCGGTCTTCACCACCGATGGCGTTCCAGAGCTTGCGCGGCGTTTTGTCCTTAGGTGGCACTGGCGCTTGGTGCTTGCAGTACAACAACGGCGCTGCTGCAGAGCCGACGCCCAGTCCGAGATTTTGGGTGTTATCTGCAGCCTGCTGGCGGTCTTCGCCTTGAGAAATGTTGTCGTGGATTTCGCGAGACGAGCGACGCTTAGTGAGTGGCGTTCGTGGGCTCGGTCCGAGTGTTTGGAGCACCAATGGCGAGGACATTTGAGATCTCCTTCTCCGATATGAAGCGCCTCGCTGGGAAGTTCGCATCAGCTTCTGGTACGCAGACAGCGGTCTGGAGATAAGCGCCAGTCACGTGTGTTAGTGGTCAACAAAGTGGTCTAGCAACCGCAGTACCCACAGAATTTTATCTCGCCAATCTTCCTCCAGTTGGTCGGTGGCTGGTTCACTCGGCTTCTCCAGACCCGATCGCATTGAAAGCAAGGGCGGAGTCTGCTCCAACATCACGAAAGTCATCAGGTTGTGGTCGACGCGGTGAGAAAGTGGACCGTGGCCTTACCTGACGTTCAGAAATGTTGTTGCTACTGAAGCTACCAACCCGAGTCGAAGGAATTCTCCCTGAAGAGCTGTACGCCCGCAGCACAGGCGGGCGTAAGTGGGTTGCAGCCTCGATTGGTCGTTGAATGACGTGGGCGAGGAGCTGCTTCGCCGATGACTCGGAGTCTGGGGGCCTTGATGACACGGAAAGGTTCTGTTGAGGTGGAAGTGCTATGCTTTCAGTCACCGGAGCTTCCGCCACTGGGATCTGCTCTCCTGAAGGTGCCGATTTGAGCGTGGATAACGTGCTTGATGGGCTCTGCGCTAGTGTGTCTACTGCTCCAGCCTTCGTGTTTTGTGGATCCGCACGAATCCGCCGCCGTGGTGCTGGTTTTGGCAGCTTATCGGGCAGTACGTCGCGCCTTGAGATGAGGAACGTCCCTTTTGATAGCCCAGCCAACAAGTCACCGTCTGCGTTGAGAAAGCACAGGCTTGTGACTGCGGTAGCCAGCGTTACTTGGCGAAGCAAAACTCGCTGCTGGTCCCAAATTTTGACGATGGCGTCGACACTCGCGGTCAGGACTAAGTACTTTTCATCAAGAAAATCGCCGGCACTGACAGTTGTGCTGTGGTGGTCGTCTGCCCCTGTGAAAACTTCGACGCTTGCTGCTTGGTACCCGACCGCATGCAAAACGATGCGGCCATCGTCGTAACCACTTAGAATAATCTCGGAGAGAGGCGATAGCGCGAAGACGCACGGAGACTGGCCGAGTTCCAGCACGTGGCGTAGTGCAAACTGTGGTTGAAGGCTCCACAAGTGAACTCGACCTGCAGCATCGAGACTTACTAGCAGGGGCGAAGCCGCACTCGCACTAATGTCCACGATAGGACCGTCATGTGCATCAAGAGTCAATGTACCTTCCCGCCCTCCTCGCAAACCAGTGTGCCAGAAGAGAAGCTGACCAAGGTCGCTGCCACATGCCACCCATTCCCACTCGGATTGAACAAGTGCGTTGCGTCTCCCAAGAGGAGGCACCGGTGGTGGTGGAGCTCCACCACCACCACCAGGACCAAGCTTTGATTGCCGTCTTTGCCGCGCCGTTGTTGATCTTCCAGCGCCTGGATGCCCAGCTAGTGGCCGATTGAGCCATGTCGATGGTGCTGCGCTGAAAACTGGCGGAAAAGGACACACACAGATACAACGCAGAGCTGCTTTGCTAGTGTTGCTACTTCGTGTACTTCCCGTTGAGGTGGTGATGTTCTCGTCCGTGGAAATTGTGTCAGTGCTGGCGTTGTTGTTCCCTTTCAAAAGGATCCGGGATTTGTTGCCACCCGGTTCACCAGCAGCCGCTGTCTTTTGTGCAGCTGACGACGCGTTGAGGTCAATTACGCGCTCAATGCTGCTCTTCGTTGCTTCAACTGCCTCGTGCGTGTCGATTTCGGCGTTGTTTCCACCAGTTTCCCCGTTATCTCCCTCTTGTGTACTTCGCTTTCGTCGACGGGGGGCAGCGTTCACGATCAGCAATCTTTGGCTGCTGAGTAGCAAGAACAAATGCTGCGAAACTGGGTGAAGGGCGAACGCCAAGAGATCGAGAGCTTGTTCGTCGGGAATCCAGGAAAAACTTGGTGCTTCGTTGGCCATGCGACCAGCGAACACGCGTAGGGTTTTATCCATGCAAACCACCACTACGAGCTGCTGCGTTTTCGCCGCAACAGGACTACGCGCGTCTTCGTTAACATCTTTATCGTCATCGGAGCCCGAGCTTTCGTCGTCGTTGTCTTCATTCATGTCATCTCCCACTTGCTCCCCACTTGGACTTGCTGCCAGCGTTTTCTTCGTGGGCTGGGGGCTCTGCGCACCTTTAGTGGGGAACACCACGCGCTGCAAGATGCTGACGGGTACGAGGCACGGCTGATGCTCTTTCAAGATGGACTGGATGTCGTATATTTTAATGGTATTGCGCAGTTGACAGCAGAATCGGCCTGCAAGTTCGACCTCAGTTGTACGGGACACAGAGCCCGCTGCTTGGGGTATGCTAGGTGGAGGTAGCAACTGCAACGCGTGTATGCCGTGACCCACGTTCAGGCGGTGCGCTTGACGACGAGCCTCGAGATCCCAAAGCCTCACAGACCCGTCAAGCGAGCTCGACATCACAAGGCGTGAAATCGTGTGCTCTGCCAGACTTGTGATCGACTGGGTGTGATCCTTGAAAGTGTGGACGATCGAGATCGGATGGTGTGAGAGTACGACAATGACGCCGCTGCTGGTGCCGCACACGAGATACTTGGCGCGCTCTTGGACCACGAAGGCAGTCAATGTGCCGTGCTCAGCCGGAAACAAGTCGTCCCAGCGTTCAAGGTGCGTCCCGTCGACCGTGTTGAAGACATCGATCCATTGGCGAGTCTGCGCGTACAGCCGCGTGCTCTCCGGGCCTAACTGCATACTCTCCACCCAAGCTGCGCGCTCGACTGAAGCCCTTGATGGTTTGAGTTGTTTATTGCCACGTGGTTTGTTTCGTCTGGAATTGGAGACGACAGTGCCGTGGAAGAATTTCGGCAGTGGCGTGAACTCGTAGTGGGCGTTGAGCGCTCCTTCCGGCATACCTGAGGGCTTTGGCTTGATCTGCCACGCTGCGCAGCCGTCAACGCCTCCAGTGAGCAGTCGATTGTGTTGGCCATCAAATACCATACTAAGAACTGTGCCCCTCCCCGTGAACAGCGCCGCTAGCTCGTTGAGGTTCGGGTCATACAATCGAAGAGCTCCGTCAAGGGCTGAGGCCGCAAAGAGTTGGCGTGCGTCGATGTAGGCGATGGCCTGAATAAACCGAGACGTCCGCGCTGGCAGAGTCACTTGTCGGAGCTGGCCGCCTGGGGCGCGCCAAAGCCGCAAACATGTTTCGTCCACCGACACGAATGAGTCCTGGTGCCGATTGTAGCAGACAGCGCCCAACGCCGAGTTGTGGCCCGTGAATTCGTACTCGTCTCGGATCACCGCGCTTTGGAACATACTTGTTGACTGAAGCTTAGGACGTCAGCAACACAGAAGGCCAAAACTGCCCAAGTAATTTTAGCTGTTATCTCCAGCTTCCAGTATCCCGATGCTTTCTTCCGATTAGAAAAACGCTACTTTTTTCTTGAGGAGCTGCTCCTCTTGGTTTCGTTCTTGATGTACTCATGATAGCCCGGTTGAGGTATATTGTGTTATCATAGTTTAGGCTTCTGCCGAACTCGCCTATTTTGCGTTCTAATTTGATCTTTCGAGTGTGGCTGCCATGGATCGCGAGTGAGGCTGACAACACCAAGCAACTACTACTAAACGTACAGGACTCTCTATTGCAGCAGTTCTTAGCCACATGACAGTACGTTCTATCATTGCCGGCGAATATTAAGGCTCCGGCTTCGTAGGTACATCCATTGTTATGGGAACCGGTGCAATGCCGTCTGAACATGCACTAGGCGTTGAAAGTTGCCATGTATGATACTTCGCCTCGGTCGTAAAGGCTCTTCGGTGCAAAAAGTGCCGCGATTCAGCATCCGCGTTTCTCTGGTCGAGCAGATCTTCTCGCGTCGACATGCAATCGATTAGTGAATTTCGCTCTCACTATCACGTAACCTATTCTCAATTTTAAAAGTGTCTTATTACTTATTTTTTTAAACAATGAAGCCTGATGGGACCCAGTTCTCGTTTGAATTAGGCAGCATCACAACCACACAGACGTTGACAACGTGAACGATGGGCGCTTGGATGAAGATAGCACAGAAGCGCGAGCTGATCAAGGAGGCTGCCAAGCACGCACGTATGACCGAGCCTGAGCTTGCAGCATGGGCAATGACGACGTTTAAGCTACAGCGCCCTCCAGCACAGTCGACGATCTCCGATATCCTGAACAACGCTAAGGTCATCATGTGCGAGAGCTACGGGGACGGAAAGCAGCGCAAACCATTCTCCGCGTCGCGAGTCTGTAAAAAATAGTAACACATATTCCTTTCACATCTTATCTTTGTACCCCTCACTGGCAGTGGGAGCCACATCGCCTTTATGGCCTCCCGATTCGACTCACGTGCTGCTCCAGTCGCCCAGCCGTTCAAAGACTCCACCAAGATTCGGAGCACGGTATCATGCTTGAGCTATCTCTTTCGACTAGCGCTCGCCTAAACGACGACTAAAGGTTATTAGAGATGGCATCGGCACTGGCGAATAACACCCGCGTCTCGTTCACCAGGCTCCCGTGGGCTGAGTGCTCGCCAGCTGTAATCGAATCGAGGGTCAAGCTGGGTGACTAAAATCATGACCGATCCACCGATCCCTGAGGATGAATCGCCAGGGTGTGATCTCTCTCGGTGGCGCAGGTAAAACTGAGAGGGTGCTCTTGACAAGGTGGCAAGAGCCCCTTGCTCACGGATTTTTATGGAGGTTTGTTGCCTCACTCTCAATTTTGCCAACTTCTCCACAATATCCAAACCGACTCCGAGTTAAGATGGCCAAGGCCTTCGCTATCGTCGCTGCTACCGCTCTCGCGACCGCTTCGGCTGCCTCCGTCCCCGATGGAACTTGGCCCACCAGCCAGGGCGACGTCTACTACACTGAGCCATACACCGTCGCCGCCGGAGAAACATTCGACGGCGGTCTCAAGACCTACCAGCGCTCGGACATCACGTGCGAGGGCCAGACCGAGAGCGCCTCGTCGACCGCTGTGTTCCTCGTGGAGGCCGGTGGAACCCTCAAGAACGTCATCATCGGCGCCGACCAAATGGAAGGCGTCCACTGCGATGACCACGACTGCACCATCGAGAACGTGTGGTGGGATGATGTGTGCGAAGACGCTCTGAGCATCAAGGGCGGATCCGCGTCCAGCGTCTCGACGGTCACCGGCGGCGGCGCTCGCAACGCTGACGACAAGGTCATCCAACACAACGGCTACGGCACAGTGAAGATCGACGGCTTCTACGCCGACACGTTTGGCAAGCTGTACCGATCGTGCGGCACTTGTGGTGACAAGCAGCGGTTCGTGACTGTGTCGAACGTGTACGCTGTGAACCCGAGCGTGAGCATCGTGACGGTGAACGAGAACTACAATGACGAGGCCACGTTGAGCAACATCTATATTTCGTCGGACGATGATGGCTACGTTGTTTGCGGCTGGTCTGAGGGCAACGAAGACGGTGAACCGACAGAACTTGGCGACGGTATCAAGGACCCTCTGTGTCAGTATTCGGAAAGTGACATCCATATCAATGGAGATGGTTCGTCCGCAACCAGCATGTCGTCAAACTCGACATTGATATCAACTTCGACCAGCGCTACTACCACCAGCAGTGCATCATCGACTAATGAAACATCGCAGGACGAGACAGCCACTCCGAGCTTGTCTACCAGCTCGTACAGCAGTAGCACGCAGGAGAGCTCGGAGTCCACCGAAACGAACTCGGAGTCGAAGAAGGACAGTGGTGACGATACGAGCAACAAGAAGAGTCCCGACGACGACGATGATGATGACGACAAGGACAAGGACAAGGATGACAACGACGACTAAGTGGGGAACGTTCGAGCTTTCTAGATCCATTGATGTGCTTAAGTTTGAGATGCGTCTTTTGTGGCAGACAGTGAAAAGGTAAGGAGCCAGCGCGCTCCTTTTGATGTTCTAGCTTACAGCTTGTAGGTGGATACATGTACTTAGAAATACAGCACAGTTTTGAGCTTAACTCAGTTGTAGCTGGTTCTCCATCTCTCGAACTTAGAGCCTCTAAGCGAATGTTCGATCCTTCTGCCTGCTGGAAAGCGACAATGTTGCATCCTGTATAATATACTACGCTAGTAATGCCACCCGTCGTACAGTCGTCTCAGAGCGAGATGCTGATACTCCGCCGCGCTGGCGGTGCGGCCGACTGCATGATCCATCAGCACCCACTGTCGTGGCATCGATAGGATTGAGGTGTCTACACCAGCCTCATAGTTCTGATTGCGAACCCTCAAGGCGCCCGTTCCCATCGAGGATATCGACGGAGTGCATCCGCTAGCCTAACCACCATGTGGATTAACCGTTTGCTCGATCGACCAGCGATCAAAAGCGGATTAATTACTCGAGCTAATTAATTTAGGCGACGGAGCATTCAATCGCAGCCTAGGAATTACAACGGGGGATTAGAGAAAGCGTTCATTTCAGACGCAAGTAAACCTTACGTGGGCTTTCATGCTGTCACCGATGCGTAGACCTGTCCGATTTCGCTAGCTGTTCGGACGGGCTCCGCTTTGTTACCGGGTTTTACTAATCGACAGCTTTGACTAGTTTCTGCACTGCGGAGTCTGCAGTCCGTCGTCGTAGACTTCCCCGGGACAAGCTGGGCGGGAGGCACAGGAAAAAGGTTACGGTCACCAGCAGCGTGTGGCATGAAGCTGCGCTGAGGCACATGCGTGTGCCCTATCTCAATCTCACCCGATCATCCTTGGCGAACGGTGTCCTTGCGACTTCGTCTGGCAGGGCATAACAGCAAGGGGACGAAGTGAATTCCTGTTCGTCGCACCGACTCCGTCGAAAGCAACAGTGCAGTCTCCTCACTTTTGTAATTGCTTCACAAACAGCACACTCGCAGTTGCCTCCAACCCCGATTCAACATGACCAAGGTTTTCGCTATCGTCGCTGCTACCGCTCTCGCGACCGCTTCGGCTGCCTCCGTCCCCGATGGAACTTGGCCCACCAGCCAGGGCGACGTCTACTACACTGAGCCATACACCGTCGCCGCCGGAGAAACATTCGACGGCGGTCTCAAGACCTACCAGCGCTCGGACATTACGTGCGAGGGCCAGACCGAGAGCGCCTCGTCGACCGCTGTGTTCCTCGTGGAGGCCGGTGGAACCCTCAAGAACGTCATCATCGGCGCCGACCAAATGGAAGGCGTCCACTGCGATGACCACGACTGCACCATCGAGAACGTGTGGTGGGATGATGTGTGCGAAGACGCTCTGAGCATCAAGGGCGGATCCGCGTCCAGCGTCTCGACGGTCACCGGCGGCGGCGCTCGCAACGCTGACGACAAGGTCATCCAACACAACGGCTACGGCACAGTGAAGATCGACGGCTTCTACGCCGACACGTTTGGCAAGCTGTACCGATCGTGCGGCACTTGTGGTGACAAGCAGCGGTTCGTGACTGTGTCGAACGTGTACGCTGTGAACCCGAGCGTGAGCATCGTGACGGTGAACGAGAACTACAATGACGAGGCCACGTTGAGCAACATCTATATTTCGTCGGGCGATGATGGCTACGTTGTTTGCGGCTGGTCTGAGGGCAACGAAGACGGTGAACCGACAGAACTTGGCGACGGTATCAAGGACCCTCTGTGTCAGTATTCGGAAAGTGACATCCACGTCAATGAGGATGTTTCAACGGCCTCTAGCACTTCATCGAACATAACCACCTCGACATCTTCAGCAACTTCTGCATCCACAGTCTTGAGCAACGTTGCTTCTACGGTCGGTTCCTCCGCCTCAAGTCTCGCGGCATCCACTACGAGTAGCGCGAGTGCCATCAGCGCCTACACGACTGCACCTTCGTCAAGCTCGGATTCTGAAACCAGCGTCGCCGCTTCGGCCGCTTCAACTTCATCGTATGTGAGCGAGGAGACAAGCGCTCCGTCGGGGAAGGAAGAGACAAAGGCGCCTTCGACTTCCAGCGCCTCGTACGATGATACTTCCTCAACAGCTCAATTTGCTGCACCCCCGTCCTCTGAAGTTGGCGAGGAGGCCGAGACATCGGGTAGTACTATCTCCACCTCCACACCCTCCGTTACCACCGCCATGTCGACCGACACAAAGTGCAATGCCCGCAAGCGCAACTAAGACATCAGAAGGGAAATTGACTTTTGCGTGTCACTGTCACTGTGGCAGCAGGAAGCTCATGGATAAATGAATGTATTTGTGCTGTGAATCGCTGACCGTCTTCGATAAACACACATGGTGCAAGTATGAGACCGCAGACGTGGGTTTGACTCGTAGCTCTAAAACAAAATCACTGTGTTTCCACCATCACATCGACCACACTGCTCCTTGTCTATTGCCTACCGCGATATTTGAAACTCACGCACACGCACTAATGTACAAGACATGGCACAAGAATGTGCCCTCGGAGGGTCCGCCGATGTACCGTTCCAGACCCGCAAATCTCCACTTAGTTATGTTTCTTGTCGCTGTCACCCTTGCCATGGTCCTTCTTGTTATCGTTACCTTTGTTCTTGCTGTTGGAGCTCTACTTGGCCTCACCGCCGTTCGTGCTCGAGCTGCTCCTGTTGCTTGGGGTGGACACACCGCTGCCGCTAGTGATGGCGGGGATGGGGGTGGCAGGTGACGTCGAATTGGACGACGCGCCTGTGGCCTTGGACACAGCTCCGTTCACATTAATGTCACTCTCCGAGTACTGGCACAGAGGGGCCTTGATACCGTTGCCCAGCTCCGTTGGCTCACCATTCGCGTTGCCCTGCGACCACGCGCACACGGTGTAGCTGCTGTCGCTCGATTTGATGTAGATATTGCTGAGCGTGGCCTCGTCACCGTAGTTCTCGTTCACCGTCACTAGGCTCACACTCGGGTTCACCACCAAGACGTTGGAGACCGTCACCTTGCGTGGCTCGTTGCCGCACGTACCGCACGATCGGTACAGCTTGCCGAAAGTGTCGACGTAGAAGCCGTCGATCTTCACCGTGCCGTAGCCGTTGTGCTGGATCACCTTGTCGTCGGCATTGCGAGCGCCGCCGCCGGTGACCGTCGAGACGCTGGATGCGGATCTGCCCTTGATGCTCAGAGCGTCTTCGCACACGTCGTCCCACCACACGTTCTCGATGGTGCAGTCGTGGTCATCGCAGTGGACGCCTTCCATTTGGTCGGCGCCGATGACGGCGTTCTTGAGGGTCCACCGGCCTCCACGAGGAACACAGCGGTCGACGAGCCGCTCTCAGTCTGACCCTCGCACGAAATGTCCGAGCGCTCGTACGTCTTGAGACCACCGTCGAAGACCTCGCCAGCCTTCACCGTGTACGGCTCCGTGTACTGCACAGTACCGGCGCTGGTGGGCCACGTGCCGTCCGGGACGGATGCAGCCGAGGTGGAGGCGACAGCGCAGGCGGCAACAACAGCAGCGAAGGTCTTGGCCATTTTGGATGGAGATCGTGTGGCGTTGTGGCTAGGATACGCTTGTTGCTCGTGAGGCAAATGGGAGAATGAGGTGAGCTGGGCGCGAAGGCAAACCCGCCGGACGCCCAGGAGGGTGCTGCCGCTCGGACAAGCGAAGGGTATAAGGGCAGGTCAGCCAGTCCGGGCCAGCCGGCGCAGTCTAACTTACATGAAGTGGTTGCCTGTAAGGTAGTCGCAGATCAATTAGTCCACACGGTCCGTAGTAGCGCTCGGAGTCCAAATGGCGAGCCCGCTCGATCAAATCACTCCACGTGCTACGGTAGAAAAGTAAGCGGCCCTAACACTTTTGCGTTCATTGAGTCCAATTGTCTATGAAGAGGTGTGTTTGATCTCACGAAAACCACGTCAACTTGCGATATATGTGCATGAAAAATAAACACTTGGCTGTTTGGGTGGAGCAATCGCCAAACGGGTGGGGAGTTGGCCATTTCCATATGGTCTCACGAGCTGCTACGGTATCGGCGATGACTGTAGCCGTCTGCCTTGTAATAGTCACGGCTGACAGGGTGTCTACGTTCGGTGTTATCTTCTCGGACTGGATGAGCCACTTCCAAGCTCGACTATTTAGTGTGCACCATCTGCTGCGCCTTCCAGCAGCCGCTAGGCAATCTCGGTGGTAATACTGTACAGATCTGGCAAACTGGCGATGGTGAATCTGGCTAACTGGCGATAGTGAATCAATTGCTGCAAATCCAACGATACCAAAAGCTGCATTCTGGCGTCCATCTACAACCACGTGCAGGACCATCGTGTTTTTTGGATTGTCCAGCATTAATGAATATACAGTGAACTTGCTGCCTACACACCGAGAATGGACGAATAGATGATGACGTGCGCTAAAAAGCAAAACCAAAACTAATAGACATCAGCAGCTGGCGCAGTTTATTTTTAT
This sequence comes from Phytophthora cinnamomi, assembly GCF_018691715.1. Lineage (NCBI taxonomy): Eukaryota > Oomycota > Peronosporomycetes > Peronosporales > Peronosporaceae > Phytophthora > Phytophthora cinnamomi. Next base: position 440,012 of record NW_027150941.1, read on the forward strand.
AGTGCGTACCGTAGCAAAACACTTGCAATTTCTATCGTGCCAATATTCTCATTATTGGTAGTTATATGCTGTATAAATCTTACACTCGCCACTTCAGCTATGCAGGCTGCATCCCACAAAACCGAAAAACAATGGCGCAAGCCACAGCTTGTCGTCTTGTGGAAAGCCGTACCCATTGTCACCGCAACAAGAAAATACCGTTGAACACGTGGTTGTACTGTAGATGGACGCCAGAATGCAGCTTTTGGTATCGTTGGATTTGCAGCAATTGATTCACTATCGCCAGTTAGCCAGATTCACCATCGCCAGTTTGCCAGATCTGTACAGTATTACCACCGAGATTGCCTAGCGGCTGCTGGAAGGCGCAGCAGATGGTGCACACTAAATAGTCGAGCTTGGAAGTGGCTCATCCAGTCCGAGAAGATAACACCGAACGTAGACACCCTGTCAGCCGTGACTATTACAAGGCAGACGGCTACAGTCATCGCCGATACCGTACCAGCTCGTGAGACCATATGGAAATGGCCAACTCCCCACCCGTTTGGCGATTGCTCCACCCAAACAGCCAAGAGTTTATTTTTCATGCGCATATATCGCAAGTTGACGCGGTTTTCGTGAGATCAAACACACCTCTTCATAGACAATTGGACTCAATGAACGCAAAAGTGTTAGGGCCGCTTACTTTTCTACCGTAGCACGTGGAGTGATTTGATCGAGCGGGCTCGCCATTTGGACTCCGAGCGCTAGTACGGACCGTGTGGACTAATTGATCTGCGACTACCTTACAGGCAACCACTTCATGTAAGTTAGACTGAGCCGGCTGGCCCGGACTGGCTGACCTGCCCTTATACCCTTCGCTTGTCCGAGCGGCAGCACCCTCCTGGGCGTCCGGCGGGTTTGCCTTCGCGCCCAGCTCACCTCATTCTCCCATTTGCCTCACGAGCAACAAGCGTATCCTAGCCACAACGCCACACGATCTCCATCCAAAATGGCCAAGACCTTCGCTGCTGTTGTTGCCGCCTGCGCTGTCGCCTCCACCTCGGCTGCATCCGTCCCGGACGGCACGTGGCCCACCAGCGCCGGTACTGTGCAGTACACGGAGCCGTACACGGTGAAGGCTGGCGAGGTCTTCGACGGTGGTCTCAAGACGTACGAGCGCTCGGACATTTCGTGCGAGGGTCAGACTGAGAGCGGCTCGTCGACCGCTGTGTTCCTCGTGGAGGCCGGTGGACCCTCAAGAACGCCGTCATCGGCGCCGACCAAATGGAAGGCGTCCACTGCGACAACAATGACTGCACCATCGAGAACGCGTGGTGGGACGACGTGTGCGAAGACGCCCTGAGCATCAAGGGCAGATCCGCATCCAGCGTCTCGACGGTCACCGGCGGCGGCGCTCGCAATGCCGACGACAAGGTGATCCAGCACAACGGCTACGGCACGGTGAAGATCGACGGCTTCTACGTCGACACGTTCGGCAAGCTGTACCGATCGTGCGGTACGTGCGGCAACGAGCCTCGCAAGGTGACGGTCTCCAACGTCTTGGTGGTGAACCCGAGTGTGAGCCTAGTGACGGTGAACGAGAACTACGGTGACGAGGCCACGCTCAGCAATATCTACATCAAATCGAGCGACAGCAGCTACGCCGTGTGCGCGTGGTCGCAGGGCAACGCGAATGGTGAGCCAACGGAGCTGGGCAACGGTATCAAGGCCCCTCTGTGCCAGTACTCGGAGAGTGACATTAATGTGAACGGAGCTGTGTCCAAGGCCACAGGCGCGTCGTCCAATTCGACGTCACCTGCCACCCCCACCCCCGCCATCACTAGCGGCAGCGGTGCGTCCACCCCAAGCAACAGGAGCAGCTCGAGCACGAACGGCGGTGAGGCCAAGAAGAGCTCCAACAGCAAGAACAAAGGTAACGATAACAAGAAGGACCATGGCAAGGGTGACAGCGACAAGAAACATAACTAAGTGGAGATTTGCGGGTCTGGAACGGTACATCGGCGGACCCTCCGAGGGCACATTCTTGTGCCATGTCTTGCACATTAGTGCGTGTGCGTGAGTTTCAAATATCGCGGTAGGCAATAGACAAGGAGCAGTGTGGTCGATGTGATGGTGGGAACACAGTGATTTTGTTTTAGAGCTACGAGTCAAACCCACGTCTGCGGTCTCATACTTGCACCATGTGTGTTTATCGAAGACGGTCAGCGATTCACAGCACAAATACATTCATTTTTCCATGAGCTTCCTGCTGCCACAGTGACAGTGACACGCAAAAGTCAATTTCCCTTCTGATGTCTTAGTTGCGCTTGCGGGCATTGCACTTTGTGTCGGTCGACGTGGCGGTGGTAACGGAGGGTGTGGAGGTGGAGATAGTACTGCCTGATGTCTCGGCCTCCTCGCCAATTTCAAAGGACGGGGGTGCAGCAAATTGGGCTGTTGAGGAAGTATCATCGTACGAGGCGCTGGAAGACGAAGGCGCCTCTGTCTCTTCCTTCGCCGACGTGGTGCGGAGACTACTAGTCCCCAGCTTTTCCTCCTCAATTAAATTGCATCTGTGTGTGATGACGCGTAGTTTTTGAAATCAGTATTACGCTTGTATTTGAATTATTGGTGTCAGTTGTGAAATTAATATTGTGTTTGTATTTTGATTAGTGTGTAATTGCTATAATACTATACAAATATATACTTTTCGGTGGTATTGCAACTCGTCAAATATATTTTTTTAATAGTTGAAATTTGCAGTGGGATTACGTAATAGCCTACAGGCTGTAGGGCATCACCAACTTTATTTCGTTCCAAAAATGTCGAATGAGTTACAGCAAACATTTCGTGTACTATCCTGGGGCAGCGTTCGACCTATTGTCCTAATGTCCTAAATATAGAAAGTAGTAGAATAGTAAGTTTTTTATTATGGTTCCTTGGGTTGTACCAAATGTCTAAAATGGTCTAACTGTCTTAATGCCCTAAAGTAGTGTCATCTGCAGTAATACACGTAGTAATCGGCGTCCTAAACCGAGTTTAACCAGTACATGTATTAGGACGTAATTTAAAAAGCGTGATTTTGGACGATTTATATCTCGGTAATATTTGAATTTTAGGAAAAATAGGACAGTTTAGGATGTCAGTTAGAACGAATTAACCGGCACCCGCACGTGGTGGGTTTCGCACAAGAACACCAATGGCACTCCTTAAAGCTTCTTTCCTGGTGAAAACGTAAACCTGACGTTTACTTTTGCTATTGCTATTTATTCTATTGGCAACAAGCCTACGATCGTCGTGTCATCAACTCGATGGTTGGCACTGCCAATCTGAAGATCAGCCTGCCGCCCACTGCACGGGCTGGACGAGGCTATCCTACCTCAAACCCACTACACAAACACCTACCAGTACTACCCAATTCTAGCTCAGCAAACCATCGCGGTCATAGTTCAAACGAAGAGCTCTCCCGGTTTAAGCGACAGCGATCTATCAAACTCGAGCATGATGCGATGATCTCGCGCGAGACCTTGTGCGTTTATCAAGGACAAAAGTTTGCTGTTAATCCATGTTTCTTCGTTGTTCTATAGATCAATCGAGGATATACTCACGCTGGAGGCTACAGTGAGTGAATCGTTCGATCAGCAGCCAGTTCCGCCAGCGATACGAAGACAGCTTGTCTTCGACGACAGCGTTAAGCAGTTGGTTAGCACAACCCAAATGAAGCCGAAGGTGATGTAGCAGACCGTGACGAAGCCCATAAGCTTGCTCTTCCCACCGGTGCGCTTGAGCTCGTGAGCGTGGTCCTTCTGGCGTGGAAGCCAACACACAAATGCAATTGATGCGAGGTTGAAGGCGTAGGCGATGAGGTACGCGTAGGTCACGTGCGTTCGCACCTCGTGCGTGTCCTTCGTGATCTGTGCCGTGGTAAGCTTAAAGTGGGCGTCGATGGACTTGTACATGACGGTGGAGAACGGCGTGCCAATGTTGTTGATACTGATAATCAAGCCCATGATGGTGGCCTCACTACCAGCCTCAGCGATCTCCACGACGAACAGCTTCGCAATAAAGTCGTGGATGCTGCTGGGGACTTCAGCGATTAGCGGGACGCCAAGCCAGAACCACTGACTCCGGTACACGTCCCAAATGGTGAAGAAGGTCGGAAAGCAGTCGATAACCACGACGAAGATTTGGCATGAGACTACCACCCAGCGCCAGTTCCAGTGGAGCCCCCACTTGCGCACTGCCCACAGCGCCGCAAAGCTGACTAGGGAAGAGAGCATACTGGCAATGCCGTCATTGAGCGGCTCGACCTTTGACCAGATGCTCTTGATCTTGCTGGCAGCGGTGACGGAAAAGCTGGAGAAGATCTGAGTGAAAAACCGAAAGGCGATTACTTGGTAGATCACTCGGTACTGAATGAAGTCGTACAGATAGGCGAAGAACGCTCCCGTCGGCTGTGCTGGAGCCTTTTCTTCGGTGACGCAGAACCAACTGAGAGGGACGGTGATGAGGGAGAAACCAGCGCAGATCCCCATGACGCCTGCAAAACTCAAGTCCCAGGAGAAGGTGCCGCCGTACGCCTCGCTATTGAGACCGAGACCCGTCATGAACGCTGCAAAAATGCCTCCGGCCGCAGTTACGATGGCGATATCCGTCTGTATCGTGCCTCGGATTGACTCCGGTTCTCTCTGCGCCAACTCGACTAAATATCCATCAGCAGCTCCGTATGCGACGACAGTGCCCAAGTGAGCGAGCACGAAGAGCACGATGAGCTTGATGCCGCGGTTGGGCGCGTCGTAATTGATCAGCGCCTGCTGCTCCACGGTCCACTCGGTCTCAGGGATCTCTTTGAGGGACGAGTCCTCGTAGTACGGCTCTCCTAGCGGGATGACTGCCATGATCAAGCAGCAGATGAACGAAATGGTCCAGCCTGCCACCATGTACGGCCGACGGCGGTAGCCGTAGATCGGATAACAATCCGAAATGAGACCAGTGAACAGTCGAAGAGCGTTGGGGACGTTTACTAGCGCGGTGGCCGTAGCCACGAGAACTGCGCTCATGTTGAGGTAGTTGTTGAGTACAGAGTATATAACGCTGGTGATGGAGCCATAGACGACGGCGATGGAGATCTGGTGGGCCGCCAAGCCTAGATTTTGCCGCGAGAACAGCGATGACGGCGGACCACCGGCTCGGAGAGCACCACCTTCGAGGCCAGCGGGGGACTTCAGTCCGTCGTAGAAGGCTGTCGAGGCAGCCGGCATCGGTGACGGCGCCAGGTTACTGTCGACTGCGACGGAGGAGAGTGAAGACCGAGCAACCGATGTTGGAGAACCCATGGTGAGCGAACGAAGCGAAATCGGAAATGAGTTCCACTCAAGTTGGGCGAAAAGTGCTGGTGATCTGGAGGACCGTGGTGTCCCTGCTCACGGGATAAGGATAAGCTCCAGTGACTCATCGGGATTTCTGCTACTGCAGACGAACTGATGCACGTAGCACTCGGACACGTGCCTCCGACCAACCGATTGCAGCGGAGCGTTCCAGCATCTGAGCGGCTGATCGTGCATCACCATTCGCTAGCGCTGACCGGTCTAGGTCGCCCTCACCAGGATCGATATTCAGAGAATCGACTCACGTGGAGTAGAGCCATCAAGTTTGTAAATGAACGCAGTATGGCTTGGGCGAGCACGCAAAGCTTGCGTCGAGTACGTGGAGTTCGTCGTTGCGGAATTTCGGTCTTCTGATCGAGACCTTGCCTACGAATCGTCGCACAGTATGTAGACTCTACTGTAGAACGGTACATGTATCTTGAAAAGCGACATGATATCTCATACCATAAATGGTCCACTTTATAGGTTAACTTTGGTGGCCTCGTCTATTTGAGTCAGGCCGCAGGACCTTGGGGTAGAGGACGTGATTGAAGGGCCTCTTATAGCAACGGGTCATGGAGACCTGTGTGCACTTTTATCCTGATCCGGGTCGTGAGGCGAATCAGTAATGCAAGCTATATTTCAGAGACTTTCGATTCTCTAGTACATGACGACACCTCTCTTCTCGATCTCTCACTTTCAGTCCTTGATTCTCCGTGAGCTTAGCAACCACTTCCACCGGCAATGCGCAGGCAGCTTGTCGACGTTGACAGAGTCAATGCGTTGGTCAGCACGACCCAGAAGAAGCCGAACAGGATGTAGGCGATTGTCAGAATGCCCATGATCTTGCTCTTCCCACCCGTGCGCTTCAGCTCGTGGACGTGCTCCTTTTGCCGCGGCAGCCAGTACACGAACACGATCGACGCCAAGTTGAACGCGTAAGCGATGAGGTACGCGTAAGTCACATCCATGCGCACCTCGTGCGTGTCCTTCTTGAGGTCCTTCGCTGTGATGCTGAAGTGCGAATCGATGGATTTGTACATGACGGTGGAGAACGGCGTACCAATGTTGTTAATGGTGATGATCAGCCCCATGATGGTCGCCTCGCTGCCAGGGTCGGCAATCTCGATGACGAACAGCTTTGCGATCAACTCACCAATGCTGCTCGGAACCTCCGCGAGGAGAGGAACGCCAAGCCAGAACCATTGACTCCGGTACACGTCCCAAATGGTGAAGAAGGTCGGGAAGCAGTCAATGAAGACGACGAGAACCTGGCAGACGATGACGACCCAGCGCCAGCTCCAGTGGAGACCCCATTTACGCACAGCATAGAGTGCCACAAAGCTCACGGCGGAAGAGATCATGCTCGCGATGCCATCGTTCAGGGGCTCGACGTTCGACCAGATGCTCTTGATCTTGCTGGCTGCAGTGACCGAGAAGTTAGAGAAAATGTGGTTGAAAAACCGGAACGCCAGCACTTGGTAAATCACGCGATACTGCATGAAGTCGTACAGATACGCGAAGAAGGCCTTGGTGGGCTGTCCTGGAGCCTTCTCCTCCGTGACACAGAACCAGCAGAGAGGAATGGTGACGAGCGAGAAGGCGGCGCACACGCCCATGACGCCTCCAAAGCCCATATCCCACGAAAAGGTTCCTCCGTATGCTTCGCTGTTCAGTCCGATGCCCGTCATGAACGACGTCAAGATACCAGCCACTGCGCTTACAATGGCGATATCGGTCTGGATAGACCCGCGAATGGCCTCAGGCTCCCGCTGAGCTAACTCCACCAAGTAACCATCAGCAGCGCCGTAGGCGACAATCGTTCCGAGGTGGGCCAGCATGAAGAGAATGATGAGGTGGATGCCCTTGTTCGGAGCATCGTAGTTGACCATCGCCTGCTGCTCCTCGGTCCATTCGCTCTCGGGGATGTCCTCGAGCGATGAATCGCCGTAGTATGGGTCTCCCAACGGAACCACCGCCATGATCAAGCAGCAGACGAAAGCCATCGCCCATCCAGCAACCATGTAGGGCCGACGGCGATACCCGAAGATCGGATAGCAGTCGGAAATGAGACCCGTGAACACTCGAAGTGCGTGCGGAACTCGCACCAACGCCTGAGCGGTTGCCACCAGCACGGCACTCATGTTGAGGTAGTTGTTGAGCACGGAGTAAATGACACCGGAGATGGAGCCGTAGACGATGGCGACCGAAATCTGGTGCGCTGCTAGCCCCAGGTTCTGGCGCGAGTACAGCGAAGATGGAGGGCCTCCAGGTCGCAGCGCTCCACCTTCGAGGTCAGCGGGGGACATGAGCCCGTCGTAGTAAGCTGCAGGAACTGGGGACGGCAGCTTTTGAAGGTCAACAGCACCGGTCGGTGCAACGAAGGAGAGAGAGGAGCGTTCGGCGGAGGTAGGCGTGCCCATGGTGATCCGGTGCAAATGCGGAAATGGGCATGTTTGGATGAGCTCAAGTCAGAGCCTGCTACCTGCCCGGAGGTGGTCTTGGGGACCAACAAGTCGTCGCTTTGAAGCTTGGGGTTATGGTCACCATGAATGATCCCCTCACCAGTGTTGCAAACGTAGCAGTTGTACTTGTAGCACGTGGCTTGGACCAACAGGACGTCAAGTTGATGCCTGTTGCCACTCGTACGAATTCAGTCTTCATCACGGACAAGTGAAGGAGCAGACGCGCCGATGAAGGGGCAATCGCTCCTCGCCAATCGCCCTTGCATGCGGGTGGTCAAGACCGCGCCAAGTGATCACCGCGCGCAGTTTGCACAGATCATTGCGCCTCGAGCACCAGCACGCGTGCCGCTGCCCAACGAAATCCCTCGGTCGAGATGTCTCCCGTCGCAGTGCTGCGCTTCGCCAGAACGTGGCTGAGAAGCGGGTGGCCTATCTCAGTTAGCTAGTCGTGTGATCATGGTACACGGATCTTCAAAGATTACTGTACATGTACATGTACGGACCCCGGTCTGAGGCAGGACGCAAGATATTGCAGAGAAGATCAAATTGAGCTCGCCGAGCTTGGTGCATTCGCGCTGGTGCTTGATCACATATGCTCCAGCATAAACTACGGGCACATAATATGCTAGCAGGCTCAATTGATGGACAGCTTCTTTAGTTGTCTGAGGACTCATCCAGCTCACCCACTCCAAGTCCACGCACGATATATCATTCCGTCGTACATCACTTGGTTTTGCGTCGTGCGGTATCCGCTCAGACCAGATGATACGTGTACAGTACCTCAAGCGCTTCACGTAAACGATAGGGCTTACACTGGTCGTCCTCATCAACCGGTAACAATATGGACATCCTCACCCTGCAGCTGCGCTGAGTTTTCCTACGTGCTGACATTGTCAGCATTTCTTCCCCTTGTCAGTGACAAGGGGGAAAAGTGCGTGTCAGAAATCGATGTGCGGGAGCTGTCAGTTCGTACGGTCTGCGTGAAGTTTCCAATGGTACAGTAGTGTGTAGGCGTCTGTTGTAGCTGGCGCTACAATGTGCTTCTCATCGGGGGTAGTACCCCAACGACAAGCACAGCGGAAACAGTGCAACAGACGACGATCGTTGCCAACCGACGAAGGAGTTAGTGACTTCTCTAGCGAAGCGACAGGGTTTAGCGAGGCTAACAGCTCTAGTATATTCACTTCTACATTTTGATCGAGAGCGACAAACAACAGCGTCTCCTTCCAAAAGGAAGCAGGCAACGGGAATAATAAAGATGAAAGCGATTAATGTTGCGAGAATTAGACTGCAGAATGAGGCGTGATCCACAACCGAGTAAACTGCCGTTGCCGGTGACAAGGAACACACCAGATCGTTAACTTATCCGATGAAAAAGTGCCACGAACGAATAAAAGGAGCATCACTTATCAATTTTAGACCTCTGTCCGGTCCACTGCCAAGACTTGTGCCCGGCCTTTCACGGCAAGGCACCTGCTCTATGGAGCAGTCACCGTTGCGGCAGCCGCGGTGAGCGGGCGCACGATGTTGGGGTACTGCTGCTCAATTTGTTCCGCACACTGGTTGACGTTGAAACAAACGGAGCTGATTCGCGTATCGAAAGCTGCCAGCACTTCGTCCTCCGTGTTCTCAAACTCCAAAAAGCCCAGGTGCTGGTCGATGCTGCCTTTCATACGCTCCTCGCCGATCATCGTAGCAGCAACACGCTCAGCATTGGCGGGCTCGATTTCAAGGAGCTTGCCCAGCTCTTCGAGCGAGATGCTGCTGTACACACGGCTAGCCGCCAACAAGTTGTGCTCCAGGAAGGCGTTCTCCAACACCGTGAAGCCGTTCGACAGCACGGCCTTTTGGTGCGGCAGCAAACTCTTCTCGAACTGCACGAGCTCCGGACGGCGGATCAGTTGCTCCATGTACATTTTCTCCAGAATTGCCACGTGTTCGCTGTTCTTCACGCGTTCGTCCTTGTAGAGCGTGCCAAGAAGACGAGAGCGCTGCGGACCAGCAGACGCCAGGATGGCACACGTGACGGCCTTGCTCAGCAGCTCCAGCAAGTCATCTGGGTCCACTTCGTTCGGCTTGGACTGCGAAAACTCGTAGTACCGCAGGGCCGCGTCCAGAAACTTGCGCTTCGAGTCCAAAATCCGCGCGTACGACACCTGGAAGCGCAGCTTAAGCGCCCAATCCTCCACGTTGTGGATGAAGCGCGAGGCGCGGTTGATGAAGTTCTCGGCGTCCACCGTCTCATCTTCCTGCAGGTACAGCTCGGCGATCTTGACGTACTTCTCGGCCTTCTCCACGTCGCTGTACTGGCGTGTGGAGCTCTCGAGGTTGATGGCGGCGAGAGCCTTGGCCGCCTCGATGTACTCTTCCTCATCCATGTACATGGCCGCCAGCGACTCGCGGAACATGACGTCGGGCTCCTCGAACGACAAGATGCGCGGCTTGATCTTGGCCAGGCAAAAGCAGATGAACTCGAGCTTCCACGGGTGCGCGTCCACGTCGATGCCCGCGACCACCGATGCCAAGTGCGTGATCGCCTGTAGCAAACAAACAAACTCGATCAGTTGAGCGCACTGCATTCGTTGAAGTGGGCGAGTCTCTAGTTGACCACTTACAGCCCGGGAGATCACCAGTAGCACATCTTCCCCAAGTACTGAGATAACACACGCCAATATTCGTCAGTCCAATGTAAACTATAGAAGCCCAGTCTAAAAACAGCTCCGGCCAGTACAGTGCGTGACAATGGCCTTCAGACTGGCAAGATCCTGCAGCTTCTCCTCCAGCAGAGTCTACAAATAGAAAGTAGATACCAAGTGTCAGTGCGTCTCACATACGAATATTCTTATCTAAGTACCCGAGGGTGCTCACCTTGTACGCGGCCGTTTTCTCCTTTTGGTCCGCGATATGCGCGATCTACACAGGAACCAAGGCACCAACGAGCATGAAAACCACATCGACAGGAAGCCATGAGTCCGCGCTACACGTGGACATATAAATCTCCTCGGGAAAGGCAGCCATAGAGCCACACGTACGCGCTGCAGCTCGGCGTCCACCATCACCATCTAGAACCTTTTTGATGTTTTTCGGATCCGTGACCGACCAATGGGGGACCGCCTAGCAATGCGTACTTTTTACGGAACGCAGAAATTTCTGTCCCAAAACAAGAGATGCTTTGACTATGAGCTGGTGCGGGAACTTCAAAGTCTATTCACGTCCATTGAGGTCGAGATAGGCTCAATTTTGGTCTCGCCAGACAAATGAGCTTATCAAGGTTTGGTGAAGTGTATTCGCATTGTGTTACTGTATCTACACAGCTCGCCAGGGCGGACAGACAGCTCAATAAGACAGTGAGCTGCATTGATATAAATGCCATAGTGCCTGCTTTGAACTGCGAGACCTCCAGGGTTCACTGCCCGGGTCCCCAATTGAAGCTTACAGCTTCACAATCGTGCTGCTTTCACAGGCTATCTTGGGTGGATACATTGACTTTTATTTTTGTTAGCGGTATGCCGGTGGCACTCAGGGCGAGCGCTGCATCGACCCTACACACCAAAGGAACTTCTACACGGTACGGCTGTCGATACCTAGGCTAAGGTGTTCAGCTGGGGTCAACTTCGAAAGTGACAAAGTGCAAACTTGATGACTTTGAACATACCCTCCCCTAAAGGCTCAAAAACGTAAGCCCTTTGTCATTTTAGGCTTAAAAAGCCTAACGTTAAGCACATGTATTTTTTAATTTATTAAACAATTAAAAAAATAACAGTAGTACCTCTCTACTGCTTGATAAAAACAACAACAATCCTAGTGGTCCTCTACAGTGTTTGGAAATCCACAGTAATAATATAACTTGAGCCGATGGCACTTTAGAGCTTACATGTGCCGTACAGCCAAGTTGCTGGAAACTACTGTAGCTTAGATTGGCTGGAAAATGACCAAATCGGTATGAAATCGCATTTTAAATGCTGAATCGGTATGCCTCGCTTATCGCTGCTCTGTCAGTGAAATGTGTACTTCTGCTGGGCATGACTAGTGGATGTAACTTTTGCGCGGTTGGGTGAGGGCTCGGACTCGGTGCACTGCACACCATCTTCGCCGAAGTCAGTCTTGATCACCAGTCATTGCTACGGTTGGACGGCAGAGCAAGAAGGTCAGAGCCTCTGCGGAAGTACCGGTACCCACATAGTCTGCTCATTCTACCTTTTGTCTTCGACTCAACAAGTCTACAGGTTCCTAGAGGTACCGGAGACCACAAGATATTTGTCCGACCCACAATTTTTGTCCGACGTTACATTGTAACCCTCCTCGCCGAAAAGCAATTTTTATTCCGTCTTGTTAATGACAAATGCACCGGTGTCCGAGCGTGGGCCGACTGGAATGAGCCCAGCCTTGACGAAACCACGTCGAATCACATCGACCGGCACAGATTACCACGCAGCAACCACGATAAGACTGCGTTGCTGCGTGGGATTGGTGCAAGCTTGGACGCTGTCGAGCAGAAGCACTATGGGCCACAGACCGATGGCCTCCACACCTATCATACAAATTGTAAGTCATACAGTAGGCACCGACACTGAAATAAAATCACGAACCTCTTGGATCACAGTGCTGGTCGCAATACGCGTTCGCCTGCACCGTGAGCACTACCTTGTCCGAGCGGTGGGCAGGATGACGTTCGAGCTCGGCTCTGGTAGCCAGCGTTTCTTGCAAATAGCTCCGTTTAAAGTAGTACACTGGCATGTCGATGTAAATCGACGTTTGGTCCATATTGTATACCTTCCGTATGGTTATTTGCATGGCCTTGGTCCTCCTACTGTAAATAAAATCGAGCACACGCTGGCACAGTACCTGTAGCTCCTCGCGCTGCTTGACGCCGCGGTGGTTGATTCCGGCGAAACGCGCTGAGTGCGCTCACCTAACAGCCACGGCTCAAACCGCGCGCCCATGACTATCAAACACTGGATCGTCACGCATCTTGCTCTCATTTGATGCACCCATTCTAGCAACATACAATAAACAGATCAAAGTCAGTTAACTCATAGCCGTACAGTAGGATGTGACGAACTTGCCTCCTCTCCATATCAGGATACCTGGTCTAACAGTAGCAGACGCAGCTGCATCGCTACACAGTAGAGTAGATGATTAGACGTGGTGCATGCGTCTGTTTCGCGAGTGAACTCACCTTCGCCTTAACGCTGTTCTTTTGGTGGGGCCTCCTAATGCTTGAATGTCCGCGTGGCCACCGAATTAGTGGCAGACTTGTAACCCTCCTCGCCGCACCCGTAGAGGAGGCAGTGTCAATAGGTATTATACATCAAGCTTTCACAACTGAGTGAAAAAACGTGTTACCGGTACTGTAAAATATCGCATACCAATCGAGTCACTATTTTAATTAAAGTAATGTGGTCTTAGTAACAGTTCTGCGTTTCTTGCAAATCCGTCGGTTGTGGTCTTCTTGCTTGCACCTTCCGTATGGTTCATTTGCATCCTTTCCTCCTGATCTGGCCGCCCGCGTTTTGCAGTTAAAAGCGGTGGCCTTCCTGGTCTAACAGTAGCTGCATCGCTACATCCTTGAATACCTAAGAATGCTTGGTCACCGAACAGACTTCATTGAAATAACTGAACACTGTGTCGATCTTTCCTCGCGTCTCGAGAGTAGCCATTAGGGGGCGAATTGGCAATTTATACGCGCAAGTGTAGTGGTTCGCACTCAGTGTCAAGCGATGCCGCACTCGTATCGACTGTCGCGCACCGTCTCGGTATACACGTTCTAACGCTTCTAGATAGAGCTCGATAACTTTTCTTGCGAGAGAGTACGTGATTTACTTTTTTTAGTTTTGAACTCTTTTAAGTATTTAAAAAAATACCTAACCACAATAATTTATTACACTATAATTCTCTGGAAATAGTAAACAACTCACACAAGCTAAACACAACAAAGTAGAACAGTGTTCTTACAAACTTTGACTACAGCTCTACCAATCAGCAAATATTCTCGCACATACCGGTTTGTGCATACCGACTCAGTCACGAAACATACCGATTTAGCATTAAAAATGCGATTTCATACCGATTTGGTCATTTTCTCCAGTTTGGCAACTCATAGTGCAAGCTGCCCCACGGAACCAACGCGCCTGTACTAGTGCTTACTAGTATGTACACAAGTTAGGCTAAGCAACAGAGATAACACCGCGTCATCGGCGGTAGATCCAATCTCCGCGTTGAACGGACCGCACAGCTCGAGCTAGGACCACCACGGTGGTGGCCACCAGGACAGGCTCGCACGACCGCCGCACCTCTGACCCGATAGCATTTTCAATTGAGTAGTGTGTAGCGAGCTAAAGGTCGTGTTGTGCCCTATCCTTCGACCCGTGGAGGTGGATCGTGGCTACGTCAGCGTATCCCATGATGCTGGAGTTGTGGCGACTGCGGAGGAAGCACCCGGCGCCAATCTTAGATACATGGCAGCGAACGCAGGCGGCTACTGTACTGTACAGTACACGTTCTGCTCGGCGATGCCCCGGAGGACACCGCTGGCATTCAGAAATGTACATATACACTGTATGCACGCCGAGGTCGGACCTTAGACCGCACCTGTACATGTGTACTGTACCACGTACACCGTGGAGTTCTGAGTGCGCGAAGCAAAAGCCTTTCACATCGCAACAAGTCTCCGCGTAGCGTTCGTAATATACAGCCGGTCTCTACACTATCGCTTTTGTATCCCCGCATAATTTTCACAGACTCAGATCTGATAATTCGGGAACGCTTTCCCTCTACAGTTTTGGGAAATTGTCACCTACGGTTTAAGCATTTAACTTAGATCTGTATCGAAATGGCCCCTGCCCTAGCATACGGGTTCACCAGCCCATGCGCACGGCTGGCCAGCCTCTCGACTCGCTCTTCCCCAGCCCATGATCAATCTTGTGCTTTGATTCGTGCCGAATCTCCCCAATCTGGGGCTTCCTCGGCCGTAGGGGGCCATTCTTCAATTGGACGCGTGAAAGCAGGGAAGCACGCGTGTGTCAATTCCCCCACCAAAGCACCAGAACACAGGAACCGACAGGAATGCAGCTCATCAAGGGACTTTTCATCGCCGCCGTGCTGTGCATGGCCACGGTTAGCGCTGGCAACTACGAGCAGCAGCACGATGAGAAGGGACAGTACGAGATCGACTCGGGTTCCAGCGACAAGGGCGGCAAGGGCGACAAGGGCGACTCGAACGACGCCGTCCAGAAGGGCTTCAATGTGCAGCAGGTGAACTTCGCGGACTCCGACCCCGCTGAGGAGAAGGGCGAGGAGAAGAAATCGAGCGCCGTGCCCCTCATCGCAGCTGTTGGCGCCTGCGCCTGCATCGGCGTGCTGGGCGCCGTCTACCTTAAGCGGAGGAAGGATGACGACAAGCTCCCGGGCGAGATCTTCACCATCGACGACAAGAACTCGGTGCTGTAAGCGTGTTGCGGCCCTGGGCGTCGCCACGGGTTGCCGCGGTGCGGTGGGGGTCATGTCTTATTACGTCGGTAGCATTAATTGAATTGAAAGTGTGTGTGAACGAAACACGGCTTTAGTTCGATCGAGCGCAGTGGGTGGAGGTTGGAAGAGGAGGCTGTTTGGCAGGGATCCATTCAGCTGCTAGAATGTTGGTGACCGATGTTACGATGAATACGAGTTTGTTTCTCCGGCCCTTTCGCGCTGTGTACTCAACGGAAGACCACGCTTTACAGTACAGGTACAGGTAGCAGCAAACCTGTGGACCCTTCAAGTTGGATGGGTTTGGAACGAACAGCAAACAGACCCAGCACATTACATGTATTGCAGGCGTTTGGTAGAATAAGCGCTTTGTCGCTGCTACGTATCGAGTTACATTCTGTGCGTACATGTACTGCAATAGGTTTTGCTCGTCAGCGCCTAGTTTCCTATACAGTCTCCTTGTACATGTATCGACTCGGTTGCAGTAAGTTACACACCATCAGCCGCAATCGGAACGCTGAAGGGTGCTATGAATTTAGGCGGTGTTGACTTATAACCACTGGTAGCCCGCAGAGATACAATTGCACGGACATACTTTGTCAGAGCACTGGAAGTACGCCACTTCGTGGCAGCAAAGCCTGCTTGAGAGCACTGATTCTGGTTCCTACAGGAAACAAGAATTTCCTAGTACACGGTCCTTCGGTGTTCATGTAGTTTACATTGATGACACGCAGTAAGCACCTTACACGGTCCTTCGGTGTTCATGTAGTTTACATTGATGACACGCATTTCGTCACGCAGCGATCTAATTGCTGCTTCTGCTCTTGACTGGCGCAGCTCATAGGGCCACCATCGCTTCCTTGATTCGGCGCCTCTGCCCACACCGATATCTTCTCTAGTGTCTTGCGCCTTCCTCGGTGCTGCACAGACCTGTGCTTGAGACTGGGTTTCAAGAAGTTGACATTCGAAATGACTCGAATGGCCACAACTTCAGCTCGACTCAGGATCACCACGGTGTTTCCTTGTCGATACCGGTACCTGTAAGTGGTGCTGCTTGACCACCCCTCGAGACCGACGAGTCCATCTCACAGTAAACGGTGATAGACCACCGGGACCGCTTGCTGCAATCGTACAGCATCCGCTAATGATCAACGCGTTGCAGTGATGCCGCCAAAGCGACTGGCAAGTTGCCAGTCGCTTTGGAGGCACCAGTGGCAAGCCACGACGCCGGGTCCATGTCGGCCACCGCCGCCCAGAGTTTCCCTCACGTCACCGCTCGGAACCGCGCGGATCACCCAAGCTCACCCGCCCAAAGGCCTCTATGAAAGCATCTGGAGCCCCAGCGGCGGCACTCCTTTCCACAAGAGGCTCCCACCAGTGGTGGCCCACCACATCAACAATGCGTGCCAATCTCGACGCACGATTGCGCCGCCTGCATTGTTGCGATGGAATCAAAATGCTAAGATGGCGACACCAGCTATGCTAGGTGGCATCGACCAGCAGTCGATCCTCCGAGCACTTCCGCCACGCGATCCTCCTGCCCTGCGCTCGGGTCGAGGTGGCAAGCGTGTGCCGGGCTCAACACGCTGCGAGAAATCGTAGAGGTCCGCCACCGATCTTGGTGACGCTTAGTAAGCCGCTGTTTTCCAGAAACTAGTCGAGTCCTCCCCCCATCGCTGGTGCTGCCTGCCTGCCAGGCTATGTCGTGGCGTCGCGGAGCTCGGCTCGGAAGCGGTAGCTCCGCAACGCTCCTGCTTACGGTACGGTATAATAAAGCGAAAATGTAAAGACGGCATGCACCCCAGCCTGGGATTGCATCGGTCATGTATTAAAGATACATTAGCCGATCCCATTGACTACTGAAGCCACTCTGGTGGTCTGCCGGCGCCGGCGGGCGACTTGCTCACGATGCGAGAGACGCAGGGCTGTCCACGAACTTCGCTTGTCGCGCAGGGCATCAACTCGGCGACTTGCAACGCGTAGCGAGGCGGCCGCCATTGCACGCGGTTGAAGAGATGGCCAAGAAGATTGTAGGCTTTGCTCAACGAGAACTAATGCGAGGCCTCGCGCGACTTGAGTCACCGGCACAGCTCTGTGCGTGTGACAACGCAGCTAAATATCTAGGCATACTGTATAGCCTCGCGGCGAGCGCAATCGCGCCGGCACATTATGCTTTGTGGCCCACGACGCCACGCTCACATCGACGCGCTGCCGGCCATGAAAAATGCGGCTGCCAACGAGGTCGTTGCTTCCTGCTGCAGCCGACTGATCCAACGCCAGCGGCGCGGTGCGACTGGATCGATAGGTGCTGCAGGCCGCCGCAGCAGCCGTGAGCCCGGTGCCATCCAGTTATCCCAGCCTCAACTTCCGCGCGAGCGTTGCGGAAGAGATTCGTGGAGTGCCCGATTCCAGCTGGCGGCGGCAGTCACCGAACTCGGTGCAACTTCAGCGTCGAAAGGTGGCGCCCGCCGGCTGGGGTGCTCCACCTGCCAGACTGGCGGCCAGCAGCCAGCAGCCAGCAGCCAGCGCGTTGCTGACATGACACGGTTTCAGCTTGATTCACCCGCTGGTGCTCGCGACCGAAATCTTTCGTGGAGCCCAGCGCCCAGCGTCACAGGCGACTCGTCCCGCCACCTCTGCAGCGAACTAGAAATGAAAACCAGCACGGATCCATCTAATACACATAGCTTCATCTAATCTGAGCCATGCCAAGGCTGGTCGTCGGCCCATAGTAAAGCCCCTGATCTGGTCTCGCCCATGTCGGGGGCTTCCGCGCCGCCAGCCGCATGGACGCTGTCGGTGCTCGGCGCTCACAACGCTTGACGGAGCCGGGCTCCAGATGGGCCCGGCTCGGCATAGTCTCTACTGCACTGAACTCCCCCATACACTCCGACGTTTTAACGACGGCGATACGTGTGTTCGCCCGCACCAGCTGACAGCTTTGGTAGTACTACAATTTTCGCATCCTCAAATAGCATTCAACGGCTCGGAAAGTAGTACTGTTTTGCGCTAATACTGCTGTATTTTAATATTAATATACTTCACTTGGGGGACGTCTTCCCAGCCCAAACACTGAGCTGTCAACGCTTCTGTGCTCAGCCGCGGGGTAAATCCTATCGGAAGACTCCCCCAAGGCGTGTAAAGCGGCCTCCACTGCTTGTGAAGCTCGGCGATCCCAGCAGTGTATTACGTTAACTAAAGAGTACAGTAACTGTGAAAAGGTACTACTTTCTATACTCAGTCAGTAGTAGTCGCACAAGGATTGCTACCCGGCTGCTCCGCCAGCTGTGGCGACGAAGCTCCGCCCAGAAGCACGGCTGACTCTCTGCGCCGCGAGTCCCCAGCCCATGATGTCGAGCTTCTGCAATCCCTAGAATCTCCCACCCGCTCTTCCGTTCATTCTCCAATTAGACTTCTGCCTGCCTGCACACAGAGAGTAGCGTTCCACCCGTCCTCAGAGCAGCAGTAGAATATGAAGGTCGCCAAGGGTCTGGTTCTCGCCGCCGTCCTGTGCGCGGCGCAGGTCAACGCCATCGACTTCAAGTCGTCGGGCCTCACCAGCAGCGGCGCCGGCACTGTCTCGGCCAACTCGGGCGACAACGCCGACCAGACGCAGCAGCAGCAGCCGACGCAGACCGGCTACTCGTCGGGCGGCTCGACCGCCACGGGCTCGGCCACCTACTTCTCCACCGAGTCGTCGGCCGCCACGGGCTCGGCCGCCACCTTCACTTCGGGCGGCTCGACCGCCACCGGCTCGGCCACGACCTTCTCCACCGAGTCGTCGGCCGCCACGGGCTCGGCCGCTACGTTCCCGAGCGGGGGCAGCGCCGAGGGCGGCGCCACTGACTCGGCCTCGTGCAGCCAGGAGTTCTCCGTTGCCGGCAGCGGCACGGAGGACAGCAGCGCCGTGGGCGGGGCTACCGACTCGGCATCGTGCAGCCAGGAGTTCTCGGTCGCCGGCAGCAGCGACACTGCCGACGACTCGTGCAGCCAGGAGTTCTCCGTGGCTGGCAGCGGCGACGACTCGTGCAGCCAGGAGTTCTCGGTTGCCGGCAGTGAGGACTGCTCGCAGGAATACGACATCGCCGGCTCGGACGACTGCAGCGAAGGATACGACATTGCCGGCTCGGATGACACCACGGGCACGGGCACTGACACCGGCAACACCGATACTTCGACCGGTAACACCGACACTTCGACAGGCAACACCGATACGTCGACCGGCAACACCGATACGTCGACCGGTAACACCGACACTTCGACCGGTAACACCGATTCGTCGACCGGCAACACCAATACTTCGACCGGTAACACCGACACTTCGACCGGCAACACCGATACGTCGACCGGTAACACCGACACTTCGACCGGTAACACCGATACGTCGACCGGTAACACCGACACTTCGACCGGTAACACCGATACGTCGACCGGTAACACCGACACGTCGACGGACACTGGTGCTTCGTCTGACACTACCCAGCAGGAGGCTAACACTGGCACTGGCACAGGCACTACTGACACGTCCACGGGGACGTCAACGGACACAACTGGATCGTCCACGGACACGAGCACCGGCACGACCGACACTGGCAAGACCGGCACGTCCACGGACAACACCGGCACGTCTACGGACAACACCGGCACGTCTACGGACAACACCGGCACGTCTACGGACAACACCGGCACGTCTACAGACAACACCGGCAGCTCCACTGGCACTTCGACGGACACTGGCGTCGCCGCGTCGGACGACTGCTCGGAGGGCTACGACATCGCTGGTAGCGAAGACTGCAGCCAGGAGTATGACATCGCTGGCTCGGACTGCTCCGAGGAGTACGACATCGCCGGCTCGGAGTCCTGCAGCCAGGAGTTCTCCGTTGCCGGCAGCAGCGACACCGCCGACGACTCGTGCAGCCAGGAGTTCTCAGTCGCCGGCAGCGGCACTGAGGACAACAGCGCCGTCGGCGGAGCTACCGACTCGGCCTCTTGCAGCCAAGAGTTCTCCACCGCTGGAAGTGATAACACTGAGACGTCTACGGGTGGCTCGACTACCGAGTCGTCCGCCGCTACCCCCACATCCACCGAGTCCTCGGCTGCCACCTACTCGTCGGGTGCCTCCACGGCTTCGTCCACGGCCTCTTCGTCGCCGGCTGACTCCTCGAACACGGAGGCTTCGGGCTCGGAATCCGTGCTGACGTTCTCGCCGTCGGCCGCCGCCGCCTCGTACAGCGGCAGCACCACAGCTACCACCACGACGACTTCAAGTGGCACTGGCAGCAGCAACAACGCCGACCAGACCACGCAGCAGCAGACGGCGTTCAGCGCCAAGGCGGTCAAGTTTCAGTCGGGCGACGACGAGTCAGACGACAAAACGTCCTCGAAGGCCATTCCGATCGCCGCGGCGGCCGGGGTCTGCGCCGTCCTGGCCATCGCTGGTACGGTGTACATGAAGCGACGGAACAACAAGAAGAACTCGAAGAAGGCCTCGGGCGATATCTTCACCATTGACAAGAACTCGCAGCTGTAAGCCGAGTCGAGTCGAGCCTAGACCCATGTGCCGTGCCGTGCGAAACGCCATCTCAATGCGTTGGTTGCAATGAATGAGAGACGTTGGAAGAGAGACCCTCCATCGAGAACGAACCGAGAGGAAGTGAGTGTGAGTGCGTTACCATCTTGTATGCTGAAGAAGAACTATGTGGATTTCGAGTATTTTGAAGCTGACTTCGAGCCGCAGTCTCTGCTCCCGCTCGCTCGCCGAACGCGGTCGTGTTGTGTGTGTCGTTTTCCCTCGTCAGACCATTGCGCGCCGCGTCTTGGACTGGCAGTAGTTTGTCTTGAGTGAGTCGTGAGTGAGTTTCGAGTTTGTTCAAATAGAAAGCGCCAACCATTTTGATTCTTCATCCTCCGTCTCTGATCTACCACTACACCACGCTGTATCCTGCCATAAGCAACGCCGACAGTAAAACGCCGACCACGATGGGGCCACGTTCCATCCCGGAAAGTCTCAAAGCTCCTGCAACATCATATCATGAAAAATACACATCACCACATCCATCTCGCTCAGCATTACACAAGTTTTGCCTATCCTCGAAATTTTTTGGTCGTACGGATGTAATAGTACATGCAGCTTACCGCTCCTGGTTCCCTTGGCCCACACCTCCACCTCTCGGATGCCGTAGATCACCCGTTCGTTCGTGCTGCTCGTGGTGGAGCTGACCCCATCATCCGTGCACGAGTACTGGTCGCTGCAGACGTTGGGCTCGCCTATGACGACGCGAACGTACCGGAACTTGGACGTGAGGGCGGCCAGCCCTTCCGTGTGGTTGTCCACCCGGTCGTAGGCATTGCTGAGGTTGAAGACGGCGATGATGCTCGTGAAGTCGACGCCGTCGTACGACACGCGGATGCGGTAGCTGCGCGGCGACAGGAAGCCGTGCCAGCGCACCACGATGCGCGAGAGCGTCGGCACCAGCGCGCTCATATTGGCCTGCCAGAAGACCTCCTCGCTCGCGTTGTCACCTGCCGACCACCAGCTCGTCTCGTCCGGGAAGCCGTCGTTGGCGTTGCCCGGCACGAACACCGTGTCGTACAGCGCGTTCGGCGCGTAGTTATAGTAGCTGCTCGCGTAGGCAGGTTCCCCGACCGCGGCGTTGAACTCGACGCCTGGGAAGCTCACGTCGCCTTTCACGGTGACAACCGCCTGCGCCACGGCGACGAGCAAGATCCTCAACGGCATGCGGATCGCGGAGGCTTGTCTGCTTATTTTGAGGCTGGACGTGCATGTCGGTGTCCGTTTCGTCTACAAGTCGCCACGCCGGACACGCAGCGTCCAAGGTCTCAGCTACCTGTTGCTGTGGATTGCAGGTTGGCACCAGCATGAGCGCGGGTGCTGCGACGTCGGCCGCGGCGGCGGCCGAACTGCACCTCAAAATGTGCAAGAAGGTGGCGCAGCTCACCAAGGTCATCTTCCAGCTCAACACGCGCAACGAGGACTACCAGGCCGAGGCGGAGCACACGCGCACGGCACACACCGCGGAGGTTCAAAAGCTCACGCAGGACGCAGTCGACAAGATGCGCGCGCTGCAGAGCAAGCTGCAGGCGCAAGCGGCCACGGCAGCGCAGCGCGAACGACAACATGTTGCGGACCGACAGAAGTTGATGAGCGAGGCGCAGCAGCAGCAGCGGCGGTCGCAAGCGAGTCGCGCTGCGGCGGAGGAAGCTTTTCAGGCCAAAGTGGCGGAGCTCGAGACGCAGGTGCAAGACGCGCAACGAGCTTTCGACGAACGCGTGGAGCAGTTGATGCAGCTCGCTACAGCCAAGGAGAAGGAGCGAGTGGTGAGCTCGCAGCAGGCGGCGATGGCGAACGAGGTCAAGATGGACGAGCTGAGGGAGAAACACACCGACGAGGTGGAGCAGCTTGTCACGACCTCGAACGCCAAGTACAACAAGATGCTGGCGGAGCAGCTACGAGCCCAAGACGCGTTGAAGGCGGAACTCGTGAGCGTCAAGCTCGACTGGGAGAAGCAGAAGCAGGAGGCAGCAGCGGAGCACGAACACAAGCGGTTAGAGCAAGAAGTGGCGGCCAAGACTGCGTTTGACAAGACGAAGCACGAGCTGGTGACCAAGATCGAGGCGCTGCTGGTGGATGTCGAGGCGCTGCGGGGCAGTGAGACCAAGCTGCGCGAAGAGAAGGAGACTATGGTGAAGAGCCAGCAGGAGGCAGCACGGACCATTAAGCAGCTGGAGCTGCAGCTTTCCAAGGCGCAGCTAGACTCCCAGAGTGTGCGTCGTGACGCCTCTGCTCACGCCGAGGAGCTCCAGCGCATGCTAGCTGTTAGCACGGACAAGATCGATGAGCTCGCGAAAGAACTTGGGACGCTGAAGCAGACGCTGCAGACTCGGGATCGAGCGCTGCTACAGGCACAAGAAGACTTGGAGTCTGCGCAGATGGAGACATTGAAGCAGAGCGCGAGTGCGTCGGAGGTGGAAGCTCGACTTCGGCAGCAGCTACATGAGCACGAGCTGCATATTGCGAACGGCAAAAGCGAAGCGCAGCTCGCTTCTCAACAGATTGAGGCCGGTCAAAAGCAAATCGCCAAACTCGAACAAGAGCTCGCGGTGGCGCTGAAGTCCATAGCCGATATGCAGACGGAGGGTGCGAACAACACACTCACTCAAGTGAAGCTGAAGCAGGAACTGGCGCGTGCAGAAGGCGAGACAAAACAGGCGAAGATCGACGGTGAACTAGCTTTAAACCTGCTCAGCCAAACGCACGAGAGTAGGCTTCAAGACCTGATGAGTTCCCATACTCACGAGATGGAGACGCAGCGAATCGCGGCAGCAAAACAGTTGGAACAATTGGAATTGCGCATGAAAGAGGCCTCAGCGAAGTCGACCGACGAAAGGATAGCAGAGCTGAGGAGAGAACACGAGCGGGTCTTGGCTGAGCATGAAGCTGCTTCGAGCTCTGCACAGACGAAACTTCGTGACGAAATCGCGAAGTTAGAGGTACAGGTGAAGGCGTCGCAAGACCAACTAGCAGCACAAATTCAGCAGTTTGCAGATCTACAGAAGAGGCATGCAGACTTAGCTCAACAACTCGAGAGCTCAAAGCAGCAAGTGACTTCTCTGCATTGGGCCAAAGATGCTCTGCAGTCATCTACGCAGAAGTCCCAAAAAGAACGAGATGAAGCACACCAGAGACAACTTCGAGAGCTCGAGTCACAGCATGGGAACGCTATCAAAGCACTAACAGCGGAGAAGATTCAGCAAGAGCAGCAGCACACGAAAGTTATTCTTCAGCTGGCCCAAGAACATGCAGAAGTCCTGCGAACTACCACGGACCAACTTGAGGCTCAAAGGCTAGGGGAGCTAGTAGATCAAGAAAAAAAATTGCGAGAACTGTATGAACCGCAGCTTGCAAAGCTTCAAGAGGATGTTGAAAGCCTGCAGATAGCTCTTGGAGCCTCGACCGAGGAAACAACTGAAGCGCGGAGATCCATGGAGGAGACGAGGCTTTTTGAGCAAGAGCAGCTTCGTAGCGCCATAGTTGGGTTTGCCGAGCGCACGGCGGCCGATCGAGCTCGTGCAGAGCTATCATTCCGCCAAGAACTTGAAAACCTGCACCATGATCACTCAAATCGCGAGCGTGAGCTGGAAAAACGAGTTTTGGACGAGTCAAGAGTACAGCTTGCTAGTCTTCAGGCGAAAGCTGACGCGGACTTTGCTCTGTTAGCATCAAACCACAGCCAAGAGCTCCAAACGTCCGCCCAGCTACACGCTGAGGCCTTGCAGAAGCTAGAGGAGAGGTTGAATAGTGCGCAAGAGTGCTCAATTTTGGCGGAAAGGGCGGACGCCGCAAAGCAGCTAGCGGAGCTCAGCTCCAAGAAAGACCGTGAACACTCAGAAGCTCTGTGCGAGGCTCAAACAACACATGAGCAGCGATACGGAGAGTTACGCGCGGAATTGGACTCCTCAAAGGAAGCGTTGACTAAGAAAACGCTGGATTGGGCGAGTGCGATGCGCGATGGGCAAAATATGAGCGCTGCTTTGGTGGCGAAGACTGAAGAGATGGCACAAAAGGTGGCCGCATTGGAGAAAAGCTCACGTGATCAAGTGGAGACACTCAAGTTGGCAGCGAAGCGCGAGATGGACAAGTTATTGGAGGAAAACTTGGCGGAGACGAAGCAACTAAGTGACCAATTTGAAGAAACTCGACGAATCATGGCTGAGAAAGTAGCTTACCTGAAGACAACGATCGTGGAGTGGCAGGATAAGTATGCTCGACGTGAGAGTCGCCCCGAGGACGTCTCGCGTATCGTCGAGCTGGAGCGATACGTGTTGGAAAAAGACGCACTAGTTCGGCGTACGCTGGACGAGATGGCTTACTTCAAGCGTGAACTGCTCAACCGAGAGGAGATGTACAACAAGACCTTCGCAAGGACACCCAACGTCGGAATGTTGCAGGTTCTCAAGCCTCATGTTCAATTGCAACAGCAAATGCAGATGCAGCAGGCAATGAACCCGCCGATGCAGATGCTGAATCCTATGCATGCTACTCCACCGCCGCGGTCACGAGGCAAATCGAAAACACTTGAGCATCCAGGCGAGCTCCAGCGAAGACGAAGTGAGCGAAGCGGATTCAGCAGCTCGCCACCTTCCACAGCATCATCGTCAACGAATCAAAAGGCGCTCCCCCCGCTGCATAATAACCAGGTTAGCTAGACGTGCCCCCGAAAACATCAAGCTGAATACAGGATGCTTCGACGTACACTACGAGTTTGTAATACAAAATTACCCATGCTGGAGCTTGCTGCCAAGCTTTTGCTTGCGTTCCCCCACACTTCTGGTTCGATTTGAAAGCATCAGCTTCTCGAAGAAACTCTTGCTGAAACGCAAAAAAAAAAAGCATAGCAGCAGCGTAGCCACCCACTTCTGATGGTGGAGTACATTCTCCTTGTTCAGCGCCATGGAATTGGAAAGTCCTCATAATACCCCTAAGGTTGCCCTTGCGACTACATGTAGCTACACCATTTGGCCCCGAGTGCACCGCACACCTCAAAGTAACTTGGTTGAATTGATTGCAATACGTGACAGCTCGACAAGACCTCCCCCTCCCACCACCACCACTCAAACCTACTTTGGTGGTATCTCCCTCCCCCGATCACCACGCTGCACAATATCTTTGAAGCAAACTAAAATTATCGGTTGACGGGTGTGTCGACATAATGAAACCACTCAGCCTTGGAAGCTAGTCCATTTTAACACGGAAACGTGAGCACCACCACCCACACATCTCGGTGAACTATTAAGCTGAAAACGCAGCATGACACGCCAGCGGGGCCAACAAGCGACCTATGACCAAATGATGGCGGAGCTGCAACTCGGTTCCGATGAGGACGAACGAGAAGTGAAGCCTCGTCGGGATCATCGCAAGTATGACGGTCTCGAGAGCCGTCGACGCGTGACATTGCCGGCTTCGAGGCCCGAAGAAAAAGTTGACCCCATCCCCAACAAGAAGGATGCTCGTAGCGAAGCCAAGAGCAGTGCTGTGGACGCCATAGATGGCGACTCGCGACGGCGACGACTTTCATTCCCAAGCTCCAACGACAAGTCACCGTCGCGAAAAGGTAGCAGTAGCGTCAGCCGCAGCCATAACTCGGAAGGAGACTTCCCACACGACTCAGACGATTCGGATCAAGAACGCGAAGGTAGATGGTAGTACCACCGATAACACCCAGTAAGTCATGATGACTAATAACTCTATGATGTCGATCACAGCACCGGTTATCAACGCCAACCGCGAACTCTTCGGAGCTGCCAGCGCCTCCAGCAAGGACGGGGAATTCTCTGGAGAAACAAGACGCGCGGAGATTGACGCACTTCGCTCATTCGTGATGCGATCACCCGCTCAAGGTTCCGCTGCCATCCGCGTAAAAACATCGATGCTCGACTTTCTCATCACCCCGCTGGTGGAAAGCTGACACTTGTGTTGCTCATCCATCATAGTGTTACGTGGAACGTGATCGCCAAGGCCTAAATCGGCTGCACCCCGTCTTTCGCCTCTTCCTCGAGTCCGGGAACCAATTTTTGCTCTGTGCCCAAAAGCGAACGAGCAGCAAAACGTCCAACTACCTGCTCACCATGGAACAGAACCCCACAAATCGGCGCAGCAACCTCATCGTCGGGAAACTGCGAAGCAACTGGGTATGGAAGCCTAACAGTCTTGCGAGCACGCACCTGGTTGCTGCCCAAACTAACCGAGGTCTCCGTTCTGCATCTTATAGTCAGGGTCCGAGTATACTATGTACGACGACGGCATGAGCCCCGACAAAACAGCTCTCGAGGCAAATATTCGCAACATTTTGGGCGCTGTTGAGTTCTCGTACGACGACATGGGGCCGGGGAGACTCGCCGCGCAGATTCCTCTCGTGCAATCCAACGGCGCAGCATCGATTTGGAAGGATAAGCAGACTGACGCTGGCAGTGCAGACAGCGGTAACCTTCTCATGTTGCACAACAAGCGACCGCACTTTGACGAGAAGACTTGCGGCCATGTGCTGGACTTCGGCGGGCGCGTCACGATGCCGTCCATCAAGAACTTCCAGATGATGTGCGACGTACGACACGAGTCCTGCAGCATTGAGTTGCGAACCGAACTAACCTGTATTTTTCCAACAATGTCCATCCAGAATCTCGGAGACGAGACCGTGCTACAGTTTGGCAGAGTATCCTGTCAACCACCCGGACCACGCAGGCAGTGCAAATGCCACAAGAGCATATTCATCATGGATGTCAAGGCAAGTTCTTACCCTGTTGTCACGACCAAAACCACGTTTGTGTTCTCACAACACCATCGTCGTTGGTCTTGCAGTATCCACTCAGTCCACTCCAGGCGTTTGCCATCTGCCTCGCCACACTCGACACCAAGTTCACCGACCTCAAGCTCTACGATAACGTGTCCAAGCTCATCAAGAGGAAATAGATTCTACAGCACTTTCTCCAGCATCGCATGCTTGCAGCCCATGTTCCGTGTATATGTACGCTACAACGCGTCGAGGAGATGATACAGGAGTTCAATCGACCCACTGTCACACCCAACACGACAACCTATCTACCGACGCGAGTTGTACCTCCGCTCACCGTAGCTATTGTTGTTGCTTCTGTAAGGTCTTGTAGGCAGCGCCTCGTTTAACCGGGCGTATCCTTGGTTTCCAGCGTTTTTCCGAGGCCGAGATGAACCACCACGGTTCCGATTTTTCTTGCCACCCCTGGACGACCTGTCGTACGAGTAGTAGTCCTCATCTTCATCGTAGTCGTAGCCATTGTAGTCTGGGTACTCGTCTTCCACATCCCGACCACGCTTGCGACCAGTAACGCGCCGACCGTTGCTGTTGTTGTTCGAGCTGTAGCAGTCTGCAGCAAAGTGTCCGGGTTGTCCGCACTTGAAACAGTTGCCTCTGCTCCTACCATACCCATTCAGGCGCACAGGACACTCGGCGGCAATGTGACCAGCCTCATTACACTCGTAGCAAGTCTGCACAGTGCGACCACTGGCCGTCCGGGCCGCGAAGTTGGTGGCTGCTGGCTCCCTGTACGTATCACACTCCTCCAGCGTGTGGTTCTTTGCGCAATGGGGGCAGTACACACGTCGGTCGGCAGGAGGGGGAACGGGCACGCACTGCAGATGGCCCACTTTCGTGCACACCATACAGGTCAGCAGCTCCTGTCTTCCAACGTTGTCGCAGTCGTCTTCAATGTGGCCCGCGCGGCCGCACACGCCGCACGGATCAATGTCCAGCGCCCGGTTGCTGCAATCGCGCTCCTGATGACCCAGTTGCAGGCAGTTGGTGCACGGCAGGTTGGGGCACGCCCAGAACTGGTGGCCCCGCAGCGCGCAGTAGTAGCAGGGTGGCTGCAGCTTGTCGTTCATGCAGACGCTGGCCATGTGGCCCACCTCCCCGCAGTGGAAGCACTTGGTGGCCAGGTCCGTGACGAAGTACCTGTTCTCCTTGCGCTTGCGTCCGTCCTCGGCGTTCTTCTTCTTCTTCTTCTTGTTCTTCTCCTTGGCGTCGTCGGCGTTGTCCTTCTCGTCGGCATTCTCCTTGTCGTTGCCAGTTGAGTTGGCGTCGAACAGCGGCGCGCCCACCTGCATCCTGTTGCCCTCGTCGCCGTCCTGCTGCTCGCGGTCGTCGTCCTCCGCCTGGATCGCCTTCTCCACCTCCACGTCGCCGGCGTCGCCGCGGAATCTCGAGCCGAAGTCGCTCAGGATGAAGTCGTTCAGCGGCTCGAGCGGCGGCTCCTCGAACACGGGGATCTGGCGCTCGCTCGCCGGCACGAGGAAGCGCGCCGCCCACTTGGACAGCGTCACGCCGGGCTTCTTGGCGGACTTGGGGGCGGCGGCGTCATCACGCGCGATTACGGCAGGTTTCTGAGTCGTCTGATTCTCGGCGTCCGAGTCGACGCTGATTGGCTCGCCCACGTCGTCGTCTGAGTCCCAGCGAGACGCCGTCTGATTCTTCGCAGCCTTGGCCGTCTTCGTGCGCGTGGGGCGCACGACGCTGGGCGCTGCCCGGTGCGCACGCGGGTCCGACGGGTCCATCACGTGCAGCAGCTCCTCGTCGCTGTCCGAGGACGCGCTCACGTCGCTCATGGCGTCCAGCACGCCCGCGTTCTCGCCGCGCATCGCCTCGCCTCGACTTGGTCTAATTGCGCTCTGCCAATGAATCGGGCGTGAAACATAAGGCCCGATATTCGACCAATGCAATCGTGCAAGAGCGACGATTGGCTCAAAAGGATCAACTCCCTGTAGTAGAACACGCTACCTCTAATATCGAGGTCTACCGGTTTACCGCAAACCTCGTAGCATCCTGGCGTCTGTCATTGAGAACCTTGCATCCGACATACCGGACCGCAGGTCGGTTTACCCATTTTTTCCACTTCCGCACTCTCCGAGCCTCTCGCCTCTTGCTGCGACTGCGATGGCGTCGATCGACGAGCCGCTGGACCTGATCAAGCTGAGCGTGGCCGAGCGCATCTACGTCAAGTGCCGCGGCGACCGCGAGCTGCGCGGCGTGCTGCAGGCCTACGACCAGCACCTGAACCTGGTGCTGAGCGACGTGGAGGAGACCATCACGGTGCAGGAGCTGGACCCGGAGACGTACGAGGAGCTCATCAAGCAGTCCAAGCGTACCATCGAGATGCTCTTCGTGCGCGGGGACGTCGTCATCCTCGTGGCGCCGCCGCTGCGCACCGCCTAAGACCCACAGACTGTCCTTCTTAAGCTGCTAGGCACCTTTTTCCTCCTTTTTCCTTCTTTTTCATTGTTTTTTTTCCTTCATTATGGTTAAGTGGGGGTGGCTACTGCACATTTACTAGTACTACGCTACGTCAGTCGAGACTGAGGCTCCAGTGGGTCTCCAGCCGCCGCTCGAAGTCGCGGATAGCCGTCTCGACGTCGTCCAGGTCGTTCGGAGCAGGGCGGGGAGCGCTGCGATGTCGGTGTGAAGCGGGGGTTGAGTACGAGCTGCAGGTGCTGGACGAAGATGAGGAGGCGGAGCTGGACGCTGCGCGTCGGCTGGGAGCAGAACAGCGCTGGCCGCTGAAGCTGGAGCTGCTGGCCGTATGTTGGCTGTGCGGGCAAGGGTGCGGCGTGCTGCTCTTGGCGGCGTGCAGGCTGGCGGTGGGGGGTTTCTTGCGGGGGCTGCTGCTCGACTGCCAGGCTTGTTTCCTCCTTGGTGGGGACGTATCGCGTTTGTCGAAGACCCACTTGTTCTCTGCGCGCAGCCGGGCTTCTCGGGCAGTGGCTTCGTGTAAGACACGCATGCGTTCCGCGTCAAGTTGCTCTCGTAGCTTTCGACGCACGTTGATATCGTAGACAAAGTCGACGGGCTCTGCATTCGGCTTCTCGGACTTGCCTGATGGTTTCTTTGGTCGTCGCAAGGGCGATTTGAGCGAGCTGCATGAACTCTGGTTCCCATCGCCGGGGTGTGTTTTGGCTGATGAAGATGCCGTCGGTCTCGTGGCTCGTTTGCGATAGATTCGCGGCTTGTTACTCGTGGTCTTTTGTCGCAGCTTAGACTTTGACGTTGCAGTAGTTGGTGCAACAAAGTCGCTGGGGATATCCCCGGTTGCGCCGAAAGCGGTATGGGAGAGATCCGAATCATTTTGGGGACTGTCGAGGTCTGCGGAGAGGACTCGTTAGCACGTGGATGCATCCATACAATTAGGGATACTTCTACCAGTAATGCTCAAGCAAGCCATACCGCGGTTGTCTCCCCCGTCTAACCCCTTGAATGCCCACCCCATGGAGTGGCTGAACCGGTCGAGCTCTTCACAAGTTGGCACAAATGTGCGGTGAGGGTGGATGTTACTGGAAGGGTGGCAAAGAAGGCTATGCCATTACGAACCTTGCATACATGCTCGTGCGTGGTTTAGATCCGTGAGTGATGTCATCCGAGGGGCAACGCAAAGGCGTCTGCTCTTAATCTGGCTGACAAGTGCAGCAGCGAAGCCGAGTCACGTGATTCCTCCACATCTTGAGCATTTTTGGACATGCTATGCTAAAAATATTCGATGGAGAGGAAGACGGTGAGGAAAGCCTGAAGGCTGTCAAGATCTCGTTCGAGTTGCTTTCTGGTTTGTTACTATTTCTCCGCCCAGAGGTACAGCTATCTTCCAGTACTAGCATTGAACGGCACAGGAGGATGCCACCAGCGGATTGCCTGCAGCCTCGAATCGCCTAGCCGCCACATCTCCTCCATAGTGCGCAAAGCTCTAAACCCTGCCATGTTGCCTTCCGTATAACGAATATCGAGCTTCCATACAAATACACAGCGATTCCGACCAAATATTGGTCTCCGAGTACGAGATATCCGAGGCGAATGAGCTCGTAGCTGCTCAAGTATACGGAAGTGGGACCACGATTCATATCGTACCTTTCCCGCCATTTCCGAGTTGCCTTTGTGCTTTAATCCTTACTCTTCTTCTGCGTGCTCGCTACCTTGATTCCCCCAACGCCAGACACGAGGCCGAGCAAAACTAAAAGTGGCGCCACCCATTTAGGAAGCGGCTTCTTGCTATTCAGCGCGTCTAGATTTTCTGGGATGATTGCGTGCTGACGGTTGGTGCTGAATGAAGATTAAGGTAGGCCGCTACGGGTGCGACTGCTATCGGCCTCCTCTCACCACTTCCAAGGTCGTGGCTCCCCCTGAGACTCTTGAACTTCGCGTTCGTACCTAGAACGATACGTCCACATTATTATGTTCTTCTAGCCCGTTTTATGATGTAAATGCTATTTTGGTTTTCAATGATTTTGGCAAACCAGAGGCTATTTTATCCCGAGATAGGACCTCCAGGATGGCGAAGCACTTCGATTTAGCGAGGAGGAGAGCCTATAATGAGGGGTCAATTCAGCACCACAGCTCAATTTTAAAGGATACCTCCTACTTTTGCCGCTTTTCAGCAATATAAGTGAATAGCGTTCAAGCCTCAGCGACGTTGCCCACATCGTCCTTATCTCACTACAGCTCTCGCATTCTTCCTTCACACCGAACCGCAAACGCCACCCTCACTATGACCTACAGCTACGACTTTCGTTGCCGAGCTGTGGCACTGATACACGTCTATGGTGTCCCAAGTGCGTACGTTTCGGAGCTATCTGGGCCAAAGCAGCGGACCCTTCGCCGCTGATACGCTCTTTTCTCAAGAAGGGCGTAGTCAATGAGCACAATCCAAGACAGACGAGCTCACGTTGGCCTCCGGAAGTTCAAGCGGCTGTCGAAGCGTACGTGCAAGCCCACCCAACGTTTTACATTGAGGAGTTGAGAGAGTTTGTTAAGAAGACCTACCCAACAATCCCAATGGTATCAACAGCTACGATATGCAGGGTTCTCCATTTCGATCTCAATCTAAGCAGAAAGGTGCTCTCCAAAGCAGCTCGAGAGGCTGTTCCTGCCGAAATTGAAGTGTACCGTGCAAGCCGTGCTAGTGTAGTTGTAGTGTGACATAATTTATTCTAAATGGTCTCGAATCCCTCGTTTATTAGCACTGGATATTGCAGGTGGACACCTGCCACCATCGCACTTCTTGTAATCGTGGGTCATCAAGGCGCCACATCTCCGGTTCTATAGATTCGAGAGCTCGACCACCAGCAACTTCAGCGTCGCCATCCGTAGATAACGGTCGAAGCGTCCAAACCAGCACCCGATGATTCCACAAGTGGAAGAATGCTCGAAAGGGAGCCATCGCGGACAACAGGCCCCATTCTTGGAACGTGGTGACGTACAAGTCCCCGAACACGAGGTACCCAAGCCTGATGACCTCGTAGCTGTTGACGAGCAAAACCTCCCTTTTCCCACTGTGCTGCCCCGTTGTTGTGTAGGTAGTGCCATGAAGAGGATAAATTGTGTTTGGTGCGACTAGCAATTGCTTTTTTTTATTCACGTTCAGCTCGTCGCTCGGCTGGGATTGCTTGATGGACCCATCGTTCCCAGAAAGCGCTATGGATGATAGATAACTTCTAGACGACACTCGTCGCCTTAACACCTCAACCACAGTGAGAATGTACGGTGGGGAATCCCCCAGACCGCCTACCTCTTTAACGCGCATCGCTAGAGCCTTCTCAATGCCTCGTAAATTCTGGTCAGTGCCACGGCGGCTGAGGGGGACCGGACGAGCGAGCATGAGTGGCAATAAATTGATGGCGAGAATGGATAACTTCGCCGTAAATATTAACGCGACCTCGCCATTCATTCGCCAAGCAAGGTCTGTCGTGAAATAGTCAACAAGCTGGATTTTTTTCGCTTCATCCGAGAAAACAATGGTAGCCACGCGGCCGTCAACCCCACTGAGCCACCCTGATTCAGCAAGAGCCTGGCGAAAGTAGTGCAGCAAGCACAATGCCACAGCCGTTGGTGTGAAAAGAACGTCAGATAAACGCCGACGAAAGACTTTACCAAGTAAATTCAAGATACCAAAGTAGATGAGGACGAAGTGAGTAATCGCCGGATAAATTGCGAACCACGCATCCGACAAGGCGCCTTGTTGTCCCTCGAACTCGCATCCAACCGTCCAAAAGGCTGTGAGTGTCATCTTAAGTCGAGGCAGAGAAACCATGGGGAGAATACCAAAGCTTTTTGCCCGGGAAACACAGCTAATTCCGCATCCAGATCGCTGACTTTTGCCGCGAAAAGCACTAACGAGCACTAGGATTTGCGCCAGCGTCCAGCGATGCAGAATCCACCCAGTGTACACGTTTGAAAGTAGCGTCTCCCAGTCGAACACACTCTGGACCGTGCGAATCTCATCCCCCTCGTAGATGAAAAACCCGTACTCCGTCGCATTTGCAATGTAGACGGAGTTTGCTTTGTGAGAGCGCGAGCTGGAGCTGAACTTGTCTCCCCACCACTCCGAAGCTGCTGCCGCCTCGCAATCGATTTCATTGGAACAATCTAATTCTTTACCCGTGTGCATGTCAAACACACGGTGCATCATGTAGTACGGGGGTCCTTTCGCAGAGCTCACTACGTCAGAATACCATCGCATCCCCTCTTGATCCTCGTACCAGCCGTTCTTCCAGTAGCCTCCTGGGCGATCCAACCATTGCAAGGTGCGTTCATGACGAACGCTCTGGTTAACCCCTCGAAAACTTGCCATGGCGATTCCCCCGCTATCGTCACTGTAAGCATCTTCCAGCCTAAAGATGCAAGCGTCGCCTCCCCACGTAGGAATCGCGTGACGCGCGTAGATGGCGTTGTCCCAATACGGCATAATGAGAATCGGTAGCGTGTGTGGGAGCACGTACAGGTTCTTGCTGTCCCAGTCATCTAGGACGCGCAGGTTATCGCGGGTGAGGTTGGTGTACCCCAGCGCTATACACCCTGCAAAAATGTTTTCAATGGTCTTGGCGATGAGGCCGCACGATTTGACGTAGACGGACTGAGCTACTGAATCCAGAGCGTCCGAGACTGATCCAGATTGACGCGGCTTTAGTCGATAGCCGTGCATCGCAGTGCCGGTCGAGTCTTCGAGGATAGCGGACTCCGCCGGGTTGGCAAGCAGCGCGCTCACCAATTTCGGTTCGTAGAAGCGCCCTCCGCCTACACAAGCTATGACCCGATCCGCGTAGGGCACGTCGTTGTTACCAACAATCTGCGAAGGCCCGAGCAAGGGGCTTCTGCCGTAGATCACATGCTCATGCGTGGTGATTGAATTCCAAATGGCTCCTAGGAGCTGGGAGCACACGAGGCCGATGATAAAGATGCACGTCAACCAGTGATACAGACCCACGACTATCTGAAATCTCGTTAGCATCTTCATTGTGTCCGTCGGTGAGACTTTTGACGTGTGCGCGGGGCCGACTCGAACCACAGCGAAGGTCCAGCGAATGGAGCTTGAAAGCCATCGTTGTGATTTATTGGTAGGTGTTGCTAAAAGTGCCATTTGGCAGTTTGGAGGTTTTTGACGAACCGGAGTTCAGCAAAGTGTGTGCAGGGATATGACGAAAGGTGTCGACCAGCACGCGAGGTAAATAGAATATTGTTCTTATCTACTTTATAGGAGTAGTGTGTGCTAACATGTAAATAGACTTGAGGTCGGAACCTAGACACAGGCACACATACAAATTGCCAAGGACGGTGTGTGGTAACATGTATATTTTAGATAATTTTCATAGCGAATAACCGAGCTTGTTTGGCCAGACCACTGGCGCAACAGGCTTCCTGGCTCATCGCCATTTTCTTTTGGAACCGTGCCATTTCCTTTGCGTATCATTATTTTGCCTGTAAAGCTCATCGACGAAATGCTGCGCTCCTTCGAGTTAACCACGGCGACAATGTTCGTCAAGGAACAGCCAAGACGGCTGACTGACTGGCACGAAGTGCGAGTGCACTCTCGACACCGTATAAACCAGAAGCTTTGCAACGAATATTTGTCTCGGGAACGAGCGCGCAACAAGCAAATTGACAGCCAGGATGGCCCGAAGATGAACAGCACTCGGCCGTTCATCCGTCAGACAATATCGGCGGTAAAGTAGTCACTTAGCCGCAGTCTTGACTTCGTCAGAGAAAACCACAGTCGCAATGCGCCCATTGCTACCCTTTATCCAGTTGAAAGAGTGTAATACGTAGACAGCACAACAACCGCAGGTGCGAAATGACATTCGACGCCGGAGAACCTGCGCGATCAGATTGAGTAGACTAAAGTAAATGGGCACGAAGTCAGCGATGGCCGGGTATATGACAAACCACGCTTCTCCAAGGTCAACCAGTTGCCCTTCAAACCGACACTCCACTGACCAAAACGCTGCTAGTGTCATCTTCAACCGAGGAAGTGATGGTAGTGGTAGAAATGTAAAACTACTTGCCCCAGAAACACAACCTACGTCTCCACTGAACCACTGGGTTTTACCCCGGAGTGCTTCGGAGTGCAATGATACCAACCCAACGACCCACCGAATTAGCACAAGCACGCCGGCCAGGTTCGAGACCAGCGTCTCCCAGTCAAAAACACTCTTAACTGTGTGCTGCATAAAGGTTTCGTAGAGGAAAATCCCAAACATGGTTCAGTTAGTTATAGAGACGGAGTTGATCTTGTGGTGCTTGTCGAGTGAGCTGAATTTGTCGCCCCACTGCTGGAATATGACCGATACCACACAATTATATGGGTTCGAGCAGTCAACTTCTTTCCCCGTCCGCATATTGATAAGTCGTTAACACTGAATGCTACACGCAGAAACTTGCCGCCAGCGATTTTTTTCGAATCGTTGATCATCAAGACACCACATATGTGGCTCAACGCATTGGAGTGCACGACCACCAGCGATTCAGCATCACCCTCAGCCGCAACAGGACGAAGGGTCCACACGAGTACGCGGTGGTTCTAGAGGTGACAAAACGATTTAAACGGCGCCATCGCCGACAGCAAATCCCATCCGTCAAACGTGATAAGGTACTTGTCACCGAAGACGAGGTACCCAAGCCGAATGAGCTCGTAGCTGTTAACAAACACAACTTCGTGCGATGCAACGCGTTGTGAGTCGCGCTCACTGTCCTTGACATCGGCGTTGCTGGGAGATTCTATTGCTTGGCCTAAGAGGGGTGTCACCGTAGTCATCATCGAATTTGATGTGTGCTCCTGGTCGGCTTCATTACCTTCGGCCTCTTGGTTGCCGCTTCTGTTGCTGCGTGCTTTCACAAGTCGACCGGTGAAACTAATTGACGAGATGCGGTGCTCCTTCCGATCAACCACAGCTACAATGTACGTCAACGAACGTCCAAGACCTCCTACATGCTTAGCACGTAACGCCAGCGCCTTCTCCACACCGTGCAGACCTAGTTCGGCACAGCGATTTCCAACTGGGAACGAGTGTGCGAACACTAGAGGGAGCAAATTGGCAGCAAGAATTGCTAGCTTAACGCCGAAGATCAGCGGAACACGGCCGTTCATGCGCCAGGCGATGTCGGTTGTGAAATAGTCACTTAACCGCAGCTTCTTCACTTCATCAGAGAAAACCACAGTAGGGATGCGGCTGTCGATGCCCTTTAACCAACCAGAGGCAGCCAAATCTAGTCGGAAGTAGTGCAAAACGCACAACGCAACTACTGTTGGTGTAAAGAGACCATCAGACATTCGCCGGCGCAGAGCTTTGGCCAGCAAATTAAGAAGACTGAAGTAAATCAGCACGAAGTTCGCAATGGCAGGGTAGATAGCGAACCACGCTTCAGCGAGACCGACTTGCTGGCCTTCGAATCGACAGCCAACAGTCCAAAACGCTGCCAGCGTCATCTTTAGTCGGGTCAACGACGCTAGTGGGAGGAAGGCAAAACTACTGGCCCCAGATATACAACCTATACCGCCACTAAACCACTGAGTTTTGCCTCGGAGCGCTCCCGAGTGCAATGCCACAAGCCCCAGGACCCATCGAAACAACATCAGCCCCACCGCCAGATTTGAGACCAACGTCTCCCAGTCAAACACACTCCTCACGGTGTGCAGCTCGAATGATTCGTAGATGAATAGCCCATACCGATGT
Source organism: Phytophthora cinnamomi (assembly GCF_018691715.1). Taxonomy (NCBI): domain Eukaryota; phylum Oomycota; class Peronosporomycetes; order Peronosporales; family Peronosporaceae; genus Phytophthora; species Phytophthora cinnamomi. The sequence continues at coordinate 477,823 of NW_027150941.1, forward strand.
AGACGGAGTTAATCTTGTGGCCTTTATCAGAGGAGCTGAATTTGTCGCCCCATTCATCGACATGCGGGGCAGCTTCACAATTGCTTGGGTTGTGCAGTCGATCTCCTAGCCTGAGCGCATGTCGAATAAACGATGCATCATATAGTACGGGGGCCCGGGCCAGGAACTTGCAACGTCCGAGTACCAGCGCGTGCCTTCGGGGTCTTCGTACCAACCATTCTTCCAGTCTCCTCCTGGGCGCTTTAGCCACTCGATAGTCCGCTCATGGCGGACAGATTGGTTCACTTCACGGAAACTTGCGATTGCTGATCCACTGTCTGCAAGTGTGTGCGCGTCTTCTAGACGAAATATACAGGCGTCGCCGCCCCATGTCGGGATGGCATGTCTAGCATAAGGCGCATTTTCCCAGTACGGTATGATGAGCACCGGAAGAGTGTTTGGAAGTCTATACAGGTTGGTGCTGTTCCAGTCGTCGACGACGCGCAAATTGTCTTGGGTCAAGTTGGTGTACCCCAATGCCAAGCATCCTGCAAAAATGTTGTCGATAGTTTTCGCTATCAAAGAGCAGGATGACTCGTAGATTTTGTGCACCTCCGAGTCGAGCACATCGGTAATTTTTCCAATGCGCCGCTGTCGTAGGCGATAGCCATACACTGCGCTTCCAGTCGATTCCTCCAGTATGGCCGATACTCCTTGGGCGGCCAGCAGTGAGCTTACCAGTTTGGGATCATACTGATTTCCATTCCCCACGCACGCTATGACGCGGTCCGGGAACGGCACGTCGTTCGTACCGATAATCTGCGATGGTCCGAGTAGTGGGCTCCGCCCATACAAGAGGTGTTTGGTTGTTGTTACGCTGTCCCAAAATGCCCCAAGTAATTGAGAACAAACGATCGCGATGATGAAGAGACACGTGACCCAGTGGGACAATCCGGAGGTGAAGCCGTGAACTTGAATTCTGTTGAAAAGTGATCACTTGGTGCGGCTGTCGTCTGAGGGAGAATCCGGTCGTACTTGTATCGTCGTAGAAGAGCTCCAAGCAACAGCTAGAGACTGCAAAAATGGCGTCCTCCTTGTGATGGGTTGGGGAGGATCTGAAGTTGCTGTGGCTGGTGTAATGGACGAACTTCGACCCATTCGTGAGAAGCGATGCATGTTAAGGCCCGAATATGTACTTGTTTGTTATTCCGCTGCGGGAAACCGAGAGATCAGAACACAGGAATCCAAAATAGACGTGAAGTACTGACAATGATCAACGTGTTTTAACATTGGACGATGCACTTGCCACCACCGAAATTCCTGCAACCTTGGGTCATCCAGTCGCCATATCTCTGGTTCAACGCATTGAAGGGCATGGCCACGAGCAATCTAGGTGTCACCATCGGTGACCACAGGCCGTAGCTTCCACGCGAGCACGCGGTAGTTCCACAAGTGGCAAAAAAAATAAACGGCGTCATCGATGACAGCAGATCTCGCAAACGCGATGAGGTACTTGTCGCCGAAGACGAGGTACCCCAGCCGAATGAGCTCGTAGCTGTTCACAAGCGCTATCCCAGGAGATTCCTCGTCACTATGGTTGTTGGGAGCACCAACCTGCAGGAAGGGTGTGATTGGGGCTACTGTGGTAGCATTCTCGTTAGATTCGCTCCGGGTTTGCCGACCGTTGTCGAAGCTGATTTGATTACTTAACGTGCTCACAGCCGCGACCAAACACAGTGAAGATACCCGGCTTTCTTGCTATCGACTTCAACGATGATGTATGTCAGCGATCATCCGAGCCCGCCGACTGTCTTGCTTTCAACGCGAGGGCCTTCTCCACACCGTGTAAACCCAGGGCAACACACCGCTTGCTAATCTGAAACGAGCGAATCAACAACAGTGGCAGCAAGTTGGCGGCGAGTATTCCCACTTTCAGCCTAAAAGATGAGGGCCACGCTGCCGTTCATTCGCCAATGTTCGTCGTAACGTAGTCACTCAACCGCATCTTATCAACTGCGTCGGAAAACACCACCGTCGGAACGCGACCATCAATGCCTTTAAGCCACCCTGATTGGGCGATTCCCATCCTAAGGTAGTGCAGCAAGCAAAGCGCAGCAACTGTGGGGGTGAACAAAAGGTCCGAAATACGCCGTCGTAGAGCTTTGGCGAGCATATTTAACGTGCTGAAGTAGATGAGCACGAAGTGTGCGATAGCGGGGTAGATAACAATCCTGGAATCTGCTATTCCAGGTTGCTGGCCCTTGAATCGACAGCCTACTATCCAAAAGGCAGCCAACCTCATCTTCAAACGAGGTAGTGACACGATTGGTAGCCACACGAAGCTTCCTGCCCCCGAGACGCACCCGACCCCACCACTGAACCTCTGACTCTTGACTCGATGTGCCCCAGAGTGAAGCGATACCAAGCCCATGATCCATCGAATCAAGACCAATGCAAGCGATAATTTTGAAAGCAGCGTCTCCCAATCGAACAGTGGCTGCTTAGTTGGACTCGTAGATGAATAGCCCAAACTCCGTCCCGTTGGCAATATGCACCCGAGTTAAACTTGTGGGCCTTGCTGAATGAAATGAACTTGCTGCCTCTTTGACCGATTTTATCAGCGTCCTCGCAGTCGCTTGGGTTTGAGCAGTCCCTCTCCTTCCCTGTCCGCATGTCAAAGAAGCGAAGTGTCATCAAGTAGGAGCCCCTGGTGCGGAACTAGTCAGGTCCGCCTATCAACGCGTGCCTTCCAGATCTTCATACCATCCATTCTTCCACTGTCCTCCGGGACGCTGCAGCCATTCCATAGTGTGATTGTAGCGAACAGTGCCGTTTCCCGCTCGAAAACTTGCAATCTTGGAAGTACTACCGCTAGCTGCGTATGCATCCTATAGACGAAACATGGCAGGCGCCCCCCCCCCCCCCACGTTGAAATGGCATGCCAGGTCTGAGCTGAACCCAGTGCCAGACACGTGTTGAAAATGTTGTCGTTGGTATTCGCGACCAACCTGCAGGGCGACTCATGTGCCACTTTGGCAGCGGAGTCGAGCGAGTCGGTGACGGGTCCAATTCGGCGCTGTCGGAGTCGATAGCTATGCGGTGCTGTACCAGTTGAATCCTCGAGGATGGCCGAAACGCCGGGTGCAGCAAGAAGAGAGCTCACCAATTTGAGTTAGTAAGACTTACCGCTACAGACGCACGCGGCTACCCGGTCTGGATACGTTTGTGCCGACAATCTGCGAAGGCCCGAGCGTCGGACTCCGTCCGCAGAGCAGATGCCTCGTTGAGGTTTGGGAATTCCATACAGCTCCTAAAAGCTGAGAACACACGAGTGCTACCATGAACAAACACGTAGCCGAACCCGTAGTAAGCTCACGGAGAGTGACTCTTTCGATAAATCTCTCGATAGTCCAACTGAACTGGGAACATGAACACCATCGGGGTGCACTTGAACCTTCGACAATATACTCCTCTCTGCAGTCGTCAGCGACATCGCTGTACCTTTAGTTTTCCAGCCTGCAATGAAAGACTCACGTCAAATTGACAGGCACAATATGTGCCTGCATGGGGTTGACTTCCGGAGTCCAGAACGACAATAAGTCATTCAAAATAGGTGCAGTCCGACCAAGGCGTCCTATCCATAGCATCCGAAAACTACAGCAAACACCGTCATCCTCCGTTGACCAAATCACTTTCCGTTCACATTCGTGAAGGCTGCTTCTCAGCGAGCAACCAACTCTGTATTATGCGTTTCTGGAGTTCACAAGGTTGTGCGCTAATTCGCAGCGTGGACTATCGTGACATTGTTCAGGTGCACCTTTCTCGAGAAGTAGCATACAGTCGCGAATACGGCGACGGTGGGAGACGTGCTGGGGCTGAAAGCAAGGCAGTAGAGGATCCGTCATCGGCGCACAGCAGCGAAACAACATGTCGCCACTCTTCGAATTTCACTTCGCTTGAGTGTTCGAGACCAAGGCGATCTCGGCCACGCGGTGTGTAGTATTGGATCCAGAACCACAGCAAGCCGCGGAAGTTGTCACACACGTAGCCTTGCTTGCCAGACACGTCTTCGTGGTCACGAAGCGCCTCCAAGATTGCTGGGAGCCGCTGCCGGCGATGCTGGAACACAAGGATTACGATTGCTGTGTTCAGACAGCAAATATTCTCGTGGTTGATGTCGTCCATCGTGACGATTGTCATGAGATCCCGCAGTAGTCGAACCAGGTTCACCGTCAGGAAGTCGCTCATGCGATCCATCTCGTAGTCGTCCGCAAGTCCAAATGTCCCGCTCTGAGGTTGTTTGGCAAACTTTTCCGAGGAGAGTAGCATCGACCGAATAAACACGTTCGAGTCAACCAAATTCAAAATCACAACCTCTGCAAAGATGCACAATACACACAACACCGGTTAGAAAGTATGTCCATCCGAAGCATCAACGCATTCACAAGCAATACGAACCCATGAAAGCCGCAAACTGAGTATTGTTCAGCAACCCGTGGAAAAGCTGTAGCGTTTCCCAGTTGCCCTTGGTCATCTCTCCCAGGAGATCGAATGCTGACTGGAAGCTGCCCTGTGAACGATACGCGCCTCCGCTAAGAATCTCGGTAATAAGTGCCTGCAGCAGTGGAGTGCGTGCCACGAAAAGCTGTTCAGTAGGAGCAGCACGACGCAAAAATGCTTCTACGCACGATGCCAGCCAGAAACGGTATATCGAATCTACAGGCTGCTCGATGAGCGCATGAATAATCTTGGACAAGAGACCCTTCTCTGGGTGGTCAAGGTTGATCGGTGTAGATCCCCCGGCGTTCATAAGCTGCACCTCGTGCTCGCTGAGCAACAACAATTTGCTGGTGTTGTCGCTATAGTCGCGGTCGCAAAAATTGTGAATCAGCCGGAGAAATTGAATCTTCAATGAAGCGTCCAGACTGCAGTCACAGCCAGGCCCGTGCAGGGGTTCATGTGCTGGGTTAGGTGGCACCGTTGTTGTCCACTGAAACTTGTCGAACATCGTGTTGAGCGTATTGACGAGCCCCATCTCAGCCAGACGCTCCTGGAAATCGACCTTGCGCTTGCCATTCAGGAGGGTGCAGAGAACAAAAAGCACCTCTACGCGGTATGGGGCCAAGACGATCGACTTCATAATGACTTGCGCTTCAGCGTCTTCCCGGGCACGCTGGTCCGGTGATCGGTTACGGAAGATCAAGTCCCGAAGGATGGCAGTCTCCACCGAGAATGGGTGCTGGTGCGGATGAGATGATGAAGTCGAGTTCGTGTCTCCCGAAGCGGCTGCCGCCGCTGCAGCAGCTCTAGCTTGGTGATGCCTGTGCAGAATAGTGAGATCTCCTGTCGACCCGAGCGCCGGGTGTGTCACGAGACGGTCAATGGTGTCCCAGTCGCTGCGGTCACTAGTCTGGTAGAGCAGCGTCGCAAACTCGGCGGACGTCGCCAGCTCCGACGAGAACGGCTCGTACACCGGGTTGAGCGCGAAGTAAAAGTTCTGCACCTGCAGCACGCGCAGCAGCCGCTGCAGGATCAGCGGCGAGTTGAAGATCAGGGCGTGGTTGCGGTCGACGATGTTGTCCGCGCGCATCATGCGGTTGCGGCGCAGCTTCAGCAGCTCCAGCGACTTGATCACCTCTGCACCGCGCACAACAACAACACCTCAGTATCTACCTCCACAGCACTTTTCTTTCTGCGTGCGCCCACGTACTGGCCGTCTCCAGCAGCCGCCGGTCCTCAGGCTCGAACACGACGAGCGCCAGCACTCGGCAGAAGAAGGCCAGCTGCCTCGAGCTCAGCGACTGCATGATGGCGTGGAAGTTGGCTGCCAGCAGCAACACACAACACACAACAGCACACAAGTCAGCAGCAGCAGCAGCAGCAACAGCAGCAACAACAGTAGCAGCGGCGTACGGATGCGGCTGAGGTCGAAGCTCTCCTCCCTCACGGCCAGGATCTCCTCCACGAGCCCGGAGGCGTTGTCGAAGAAGCGCGCGTCCCCCATGAGCTGGAACAGGAACACGATGAGCCCGTCCTTGTCGCACAGCTGCAGCGCCAGGTTCACCGAGAAGTAGCACAGCTCGCGCAGGAGCGCCATGGCGTCGTTCAGCGCGTGCCTGCGCAGCGACGCGTCCGTGCCGCTCTTGGCGCCGCCGCCAGCCGCCACCGCGGGCGCGGGCCGCTCCCAGAGCGCGCGCACGTCGCCGCGCGCGCTGGCGGCGGGCGCCATGGCCGTCGCCTGCGGCTCCTCCTGGCGCAGCGCGTGCAGCACGCGCAGCAGACACTCGTCGCCGCCCAGGCGCAGGAACGTCTCGCGCTCGGCCGCCACGGCGCCGCCCACGGCGTCGTCCGCCGCGCCCGCGTCGTCCTCGGCGTGCACGCCGTTGGGGTCCAGCAGGCGCTGCACCAGCTCCTGCAGCAGCAGCCGCAGCCGCCGCCGGTCCTGCGCCGCCGCGTCCAGCAGCGCGTGCAGCTCGCGCACCAGCACCAGCAGCGCCTGCCGCCGCCCGTGGAACGCGGCCGTGCGCGCGTACGCGCGCGCCTCGGCGGCGTCCAGCGCCGACACGAAGGACGCCGGCAGGTCCGCCGCCGTGCGCAGCTGCGCGCGCGCGCCCTGGCGCCGCCACTGCGCGTCCTGCTCGATGGACGCAGAGGCCGTGGAGCCCGTCGCCTGCATGCGGCTCAGCACGCGGAACACGCGGCGCCGCGAGGCGCTGGCGCTGGCGCTGGCGCCGCCGCCGGCCGTCGCCCTGCTGCTGGTCTCCATTATTGCGGTCACTTGGTCTTTGTATGCGGAGGAGTGCGTGCGAGCTGCGTCTCGAGAGAGTGACGGACACTGCAGCGAGGGAGAGTGATGGTCGCCTGCCAACTGCTCTCTGTTGCACCTTGAAGGCGCCATACGCACGCAGGACTAGACACGCCAGCCAAAATCAAGACCACTTCGGTAGCGGTAGGTGATTCCACTGCGTCGTTTGCGCGCTCGAAGGTCTGTGGACGATTGCAGCAATCAGAATGTCTCTCTCTAGCGTCTTGCTCCCCCTCAGACGATTGATGAGCTTGTTTAGACTTGGAGTCCGATGTAGTAACCCGGAGCATCGGCTCCGGCGCTTGCGGTGTTGATGCTGCTCGCGACGAACGTACCCACGACCAGGACCAGGAAGATGTCGAGTCGCATGCTTGTCTTCGAGGGGATTTCGGTGCGATAGAGTTTCTTTTAAGAATGACCAGCTGATGTATGAGGTCCGCACGGACCCCTGCCTGAAATTACTGCAAGTGCGATTTCTGATGGCGACTCTACTTACTATTGCTGTTGAATTGTTGACAAGCACAGGGTCAACACCACCACCTGCACCGCATGATAACGTTAGCTTTGGTATGCCCACGAATAAATATTGTATTGCAAAAGTACGAAATACATGTATTGGTACGGAATCATTTTTTTTACGCAAACCGGGAGATATGTGAAATAATACTGTTTTTGGCAAGGAATCCTGCTAATGTGTGAAGGTGAAATTGTAGTACAGCGGTGCTGCGACGATTTGGAAGGTGGTGGATGCGCAGTCTTGTCTAGCTACCTTGAATTAGCTACAATATATTAATTGCAATAACTTATTGTCGCGATAGGTCAAAAGCTGAGCCATTTTCGCCTGCCCGCAACAATGACACTGTCTAGACTGCCTACTTTCGAACTAATAGGCAAAGTCGACGGGGCATTGTCCGAACGAGCACTCAGGGGCAGAGATTCGTAGTAGCGCAAACATCGAAGTATTATAGAATTTTTGTTAATTTCCGTACCATTAATTAGGGGTTGTCAATTGTGCAGCAGCAAGCAAAAAAAATTTTGCAGCAGGACCAGAAGTTTTTGCGGCCATCTGATTGGCTGAGAGTGCTTTTTGCTACCTGCCCAAAAATCGATGATTTTTGGGCGCCGCCGAAGATCGTGCGCCATTTGAACACCCGCAAGAAACTCGATGACGCGCTCCACTCGCACTATACGCGCTGATGTGGCCAACAACGATGTCGGGGGCGAAGATCCTGAAGCAGCTGGCGTTCGTGGTGACGGAGGGACGGGCTGGCGATTAATCGTCTCGTGATTGGCGTAAAATGGATTTCGCGAAGAGTCGCAAAAAAAAATTCTGCTTGCTGCTGCACAATCGACAACCCCCATTAACAAACAAACAGTCAATTTACTAGAGTGTCCAGTATTTTGCCCTCTCAGCGGGAAATAACACGTCGATCTACACGATTCGGCAGATTAATATGGTCCCAACTTCCTTCGTTAGAATATTAAATGCTTTTGTGATTCGTACCACGCGTCAAAGTACGACTTGAAATACTTGTAGTTCGGCTGTGCGTGCAGTATTTCGTCCGATCCTTTGCCTACAAGCCCCAGTTTCCTAAACACGAACGTCGGCGGGAGCCTGTAGTAGAACCACACCTCCATCTGCAATCGAATGGTGACATCCGCCACACCCGGGATCTTGAACACCTGAGCTTTGATCTCAGATGGCAATTTCGACGGCAACTTAGCAGGCACGTTGGTCGGCAACAGTCTCTTCGGTGGCTTCAAGAATATAAGCTCAGCCGCGAGTTCCGGCGGTAGGTTTCCCAGCATTTTGACGCGTAGCTTCGCCGGGTTCATCTTGTTCTTGTTGCTCGTGAACAGGTCCATCACGGCCGTCGTAGCCTTCTTGCCCTTAAACAGTTTGGCGATAGAGCTGGGGAGTTTGGTCGTCCTCTCTTCTTGGTCGTCGCCACTTGGTGCTGGATATGCCGAAGCCTTAGATGAAGAGCCAGTAGACTCGATGCCTCCGCTGTTCAGCGTCTCTGCTACACGCAGGAACGGCTTGCCAGCAACCGCGCTCGGGTCTGTAGTTATGTTCTGGCGGCTGCCAGATGATGCCCCCAGATGATGAGCATCAGGGGGCTGGATTCATGTAAACAAGGATGATCCACCCATGTCGATGGAGCTGAGATCTCACCGAGGCCGTAGGATATCACACCTGGGTCATGGAGGCACGTGAGGGCGCTGTGAAAGCGCCTCGAGCCTCGTAGGGAACATTCACAGTCTCGGTTGCATTTTTTCTAAGCAGGCTAATTCATTCACTTTGCAATTTTCTCTTTTGGTCACGAGTCCCCGGTCGCGAACGCCAGGGACACAGAACAAAGCTAGCTTTAGTACTGTGTACTAATTGCAAAGAACCTCACTGTGCAAGTGGACTGCTGTGCAAGTTTTCTCTCTCCGGCTATGCAAGCTTCTCTCTCCGGCTGTGCAAGTCGACTCGTCGCTGTGCAAGCGCTTTCCTGACTGTGCAAGTCGCCCTGAACCCCCCGCTCCGTGATGGCCGGGTTCACACTTTCTGACGGCGAGGACCCGCCGGTCGAGCCCCTCGCCCCACAACTCCCCGTGGAGGCTGACGAGGGCCAGCCTGCAAGCCTCGCGCCGACCACGGCGGTCCCGTCAACCCAAGGTGCCGCTCCCCGTCGTCCCAGAGCACGCTCCCTGTCCCATGCTGGTGGTCCCTTTGCGCTGCCGCGCCGTGATTATTCCGGCGACGAGGACGTCGACATGGTGGACGTGAGCGGCGAAGCCAACGACGGGTCCGCTGAGAGGAAGGAGGAGGCGCCACCGAGCAAACGTGTGCAGACCATGCCAACCCTGCCAACCCCACCGGTGTTTCGAGGATCTACGGTACAAGACAAGCAGATGTTCATGAAGAAGTACGAAGCGTACTGTCGGCAGCTCTCCGCCTTGGAAACAGCATTCTTTCGGCCTTTCCGTATGCCTGTGGGCGCGTGTGTCGAAGATGAACGTCGCCGCCTCATCGCGCTGTTTGATATCTGCAAGCCCCTCGATGATATTACGGAGGAGGACTGGATCGACTACTTTTGGGAAGGGCGCATTGCGGGTGAGCTCGATTTTGACAAGGTGAAGGCGCTTATGATCACCAAGCTGAGCATGGACGTCCAGTTGGCGGACGCGGACTCGCGTATTTCAAAGCTCGCGCACGAGATGTACCAACTTCTCGAGAAGGAGAACATGGAGTGGATGGTGGAGATGGAGCCGAAGAAAATCGTTAGCTACCTTACCGATGCCCTGGCTCCAGATCAATTCCGGCGCACGGTGAAGAACGAGCTAGCGCGGGAGTCGAATAAGCCGCTCACCAAGAACGTCGTGGCATTTATCAAGTGGTTGCGCACCAGCTGCAAGGAGTATGTGCGCTGGGAGCCCCGAGCAAGTCCCAAGGCTCCATCTACGGGCAACCGCCCGCTAAGAAACCGATTCCACCTCCCACCAAAGCTGCCCCCACGAAAACACCCCCGACAGCGCGTCGCAAGCGGACCTGCCTGAAGTGTGGCAGTGAAGAACACCGGGTGAAAGATTGTCCCCGCACTGGTGCAGGGGAGGCGGAACAGCTCTTGCGAGAATGGCGGGAGAAGCGCGCGCCACCGGCCGCCGCGCCCGCTGAACCAGTCCACTTCGTCAAGGCCCTACAGCTTCAAGAGGTCCCTCTGCAAGCCGGAAGTAGCTGCCTGGCGCGCCTTGAAAATGTCCTCGACTTGGACAACGTGCTACTGGATTCAGGAGCGGATGTCAATGTGGCTAGCCGGGGGCTGATACACGAACTGAAGGATCGAAGTGTCGCTGTGCGGGAGGAGACCTGCACTCCCTGTACGTTGGCTACCTTCGATGGTAGTCATTTTGAAGTCACGAAGCGTGTCAGGTTCGGCGCTATCCAGGTCCAGACGACGGCGGGCCCATTGCTACTCCGCAACACGCCTGCTTGGGTGTTTGAGCATGAGAAAGAGAAGCATACTTTGGTGCTGTCACGCCCGGTGATGGAGCGGCTCGGCTATTCAGTGGATGCTATCTTGGTGCAAGCGTGTGACACCAGCCGCGAGTGGGATATGCAGGATCTCAGTGGAAGCGACGGGAGTGCCATCCATCTCATTCGAGAACCTTCCCTTCAACACGCACCGCCAAGAGCCGCCGAGATCAATGACGCCGAGCTGAGAGCGGCGACGCCAGACTTAGGGGTTGCGGTTGACAACGCCCAAGCGCAGGTGGCAGCGATTTTAGCGGACCGGGTCGTCGAGGCTGCGGACGCTGGATTAGCTCCTGAGGAAGTCGAGCGGCTGCGAACCATACTGCAGGACTACCAGGATGTGTTTCGCGTGGAGTTTGGTCGAAATCCTCCAGTACGCGTAGAGTCGCTACGCATTCGGCTTCGTGAAGGCGCCACTCCTGTGAGGAGCAACACACGACGGTATCCACCAGCTCACATGGCATACCTTGATCAGCATGTACAGGAGCTGCTAGATAACGGTCTGGCGTTCATTAACCCCTCGAGTCGCTGGGCATCCCCGCCGCATATTATTTCCAAGAGCGATCCTGGGACCTATCGAATTACTGTGGACATGAGAGCCGTGAATGCCAGGACGGAGCCAATCCTGTGGCCGATGCCTATCCTGGAGGCCGCCCTCGGATTGCTGGAAGGATCGACCTGCTACTTTACGCTTGACTGGTTTCGGGGCTATTGGCAGTTACCACTGGACCCCGCCTCTCAGGAGATGTTCGCTATCATGATGCATCGCGACATTATTACACCTACTAGGGTGTAGATGGGCGGGACAGACTCGGTTGCCTACTGCCAGCACGTGGTTGAGGAGGTATTCCGACCCGTCCTCTATAAAGGGGTGCTTGCCTGGCTAGATGACATCCTGGGCTACGTGACTGATCCTGTTAACCTGCTGGAGGTGTTGGAGCGCGTGCTCGCGGCGTGCCGCAGCTTTGGACTGAAATTACATCCGGGAAAGTGCCATTTTTTTCTTCAGGAGGCTAAATGGTGTGGAAAGTTGGTGAGCAAGGAGGGTATCCGTCACAGCCCTACGCGGGTGCAGGGCCTGGTCGAGATGCCGGGCCCCACAAATGCCGGCCAACTGCAGCAGCTAATGTGTGCTATCAACTGGATGAGACAGCATATCCCGCAATATGCGACCCTCGCTGCACCACTACTGGCCGTCGTGGACGCTGCCGCCAAGAAAGCTGGAAGTCGAAAATCAAAGCAACTCTCCAAGGTCTCTCTCTCTGAAGTTGGCTGGAATCGCGAGCATGTAGATGCTTTGGGCGTAGTTCGCGGGGCTTTGATGAAGATGGTGCCGCTTGCGCACCCGGATCCCACACAAGCCGTGTGTCTGTTTTGTGATGCGTCGCAAGATTCGTGGGGAGCCATCTGTACCCAAGTATCTGAGCAGGACCTGGGTAAGCCGTTGAGTGAGCAAGACCACCTTCCTCTTGCATTTCTAAGCGGGCGATTTACGGGGGCACAGCTCAAATGGCCTACGATTGAGAAGGAAGCCTACGCGATAGTCGAATCTGCGAAAAGGCTCGAGTACCTGCTACTACGTCCAGGAGGTTTCCATCTCTTCACGGACCACCGGAACCTGGTGTACATGTTCAACCCGTTCGCAACTGATTCCAGCATGCAGAGGTACCAAGCCGACAAGCTGCAACGCTGGTCAATGACGATGACCACCTATCGGTATGTCATCGAACACGTTCGTGGAGAAGACAATAGTTGGGCTGATCTGCTCAGTAGGTGGGGTAGTCCACCGACGCCCATGGGTCAATCGGTCGCTCGAGTGCATCAGATCGTGGTTGTGCCGGCGGTATCGCCACTCACGGAGAATTCTTTTGAGTGACCAACGTTTGCCGAAATTTGCGCCGCGCAGCAGCTGCAGGAGTCAAGGCCTGAGCATGTCACGTGGGACGAAAGTAAGGCATGTTTTGTGTTTGGAGGTGACCGAGTTTGGATCCCAGATAACGGCGATCTCATTCCGAGGATATGTGTGGTGGCGCACGCCGGAGGAAGCGGGCACCGAGGCGAACGCACCACCGCGTCAGCTATTTCTGCTTGGTGCTGGTGGCCTAAGCTCCGTGAAGATGTGTCCCGGTTTGTCAAGTCGTGTATTCATTGCGTCGCGACGCGTGATTCAAAGGAGCCACGCCCATACGGCCCCGCGGTACATGCCACCGCACCAAACGAAGTGCTGCATTTTGACTATCTCACGCTACCGGAAGATGAAGATTCAGGTAGCAAGTATATTCTGGTGCTGAAGGACGACTTTAGTGGCTTCGTGGAGCTGTGGACGACGGCAAACCCGGACGCCAGCTCATGTGCTGCGGCTTTGCAAGCGTGGTTCAACCGCTATGGTGTTGTGATGCAGTGGGTTTCCGATCAGGGTACCCATTCAAGAACCAAGTCATCGATGAACTCGCCAAGGCCGTCGGCGCAAATCACCACTTTACGACAGCCTACTGCCCGTGGGCAAACGGCACGGTGGAAGTGGTGAATCGGTTGCTGCTGAAATGCATGAGAGTGGTGCTAAGTGAGCGGCGCCTCTCCCCAGCGAAATGGGAAAGCATTGTTGGGATGGTGCAGGCAGCCCTGAACCAGCAACCATCAGACAAGTTAGGCGGGCGTGCTCTTGTTACAGCGTTCATGGGTCTCCCAGCCACCACCCCGCTATGGACGATTTTTTCGTCGGGATCCGTTTCCGAGATGGATGAAGGAACGCTGCACGTAAAGATTTAGGAACACTTATCGTCAACTGCCAAGGCGCTGGAGGCAATGCACAGAGATGTGGCGGAAATCGGTGACCAGCGCCGGATGCAAGCGCGAGCTCGTCGTGCCGCCCGAGCCAAGCCCCCGAATTTTGTCGTTGGTGATTTTGTGCTCGTTGCGTCGGTTGTAGTGGCCCCAAACAAGCTGTCGATCAAGTGGCAGGGTCCAAAACGCGTCACGAAGGCCGTTAGTGACTGGATCTTTGAAGTCGAAGACTTGGTGGGGCCCCATGTGACGTCTACACACCACGTGTCTCGACTGCGCTTCTACGCTGAGTCAGCGCGGGAAGTCACTGAAGACCTACTGCAACACGCTCTGCACACACAAGGCAGCCACTGTGTCGAATAATTCCGTGGGATTCGCCTTAACACCACTGCTAATCAGTGGCAGGTGGAGGTGAAATGGCTTGGCCTGGACGAGCTCGAGAATACGTGGGAATCCTATGCATCACTACACACGGATGTTCCGGTGCTGCTAGCTCGATACTGCGAGGCGCACAAGGAGGAGCCGCAGTTTGCAGAGATGCTGCAAGCCGTGTCTCGTCAACCAAGGGCTCGTCTACAGCGGTCTCGTCAATCCGGGTCTCGACACTCCACCGAGCAGTCGGCCCACCCCACCCGCCCGACACGCAGCCGCAGACACCGCTAACTCTACGGAGGGGAAGTGTTCTGGCGGCTGCCAGATGATACCCCCAGATGATGAGCATCAGGGGGCTGGATTCATGTAAACAAGGATGATCCACCCATGTCGATGGAGCTGAGATCTCACCGAGGCCGTAGGATATCACACCTGGGTCATGGAGGCACGTGAGGGCGCTGTGAAAGCGCCTCGAGCCTCGTAGGGAACATTCACAGTCTCGGTTGCATTTTTTCTAAGCAGGCTAATTCATTCACTTTGCAATTTTCTCTTTTGGTCACGAGTCCCCGGTCGCGAACGCCAGGGACACAGAACAAGTTAGAGTAGGACGTCTCGACGCAACACCGGGCATTGTAGGCGTCGAAACCTGAATGTTCTGGTCTATTCGAGCGCCATCGCTGCTGGCGAACAGGCCAGTTGCGACCACCAACGCGATACAGAGCAGTCGCATGGTTGCCGCGTGCAAATGCGGCAGGATTCGCCAGCAAGTTGTGCTCGAGAGGGAGGATTTCAAAGTGGCGGTACGGTACCTGAACCTTAGGTCGCGATGCGACCAGGTGCGAACATAAACCGATAACACCGATTTGGTACCACAATTGTATTATGTAATGTGGTGCGGAAGAGCACAAACAGTGTACATGTACATTTGCAAGATGTGCAGCCTAGATGAACGATGTCCTTCCGTCTATTTAAAGCCTGCAGTTGTTAGGAAATCAGCTATTATAGCCTTCATAGCACCCGAACAACTATTAAGAATGTCTTAATTTGTTCTCGAGTCGCGCAGGTTTCCCACCACGTAGTTTGCCGACAAACTAGTGTACCGTTATCGCGACGCAGTCCCATCTTCAGGAGGTGAAAATCATGCCAACCACCGCAGTGATTTGACTGCGACATCTACGATTGACTGGTGGCGATGAGCACGGCAATTGTACCTACTACCTCCGTTCGGAAATAGATAACCGTTTCCAATCATATTTCAGCCTACTCAACATAATTCCCCTTCTAAACCGATCGGCTTTGAATTCTGAATCTCCCGCGCTTTCCCCCGCTCACTGGCTACCACACACTGGCCCCCGCACACTGGCTTCTGGATTCAATTCGAAAGTTGGCGGCTGGGGGAGATTACGGATACGGGTAGTGAACGCCAGGCCGTCTGGGAAACCCTACTGCTTCGCAACGTAGGAGGCGTGCTGACACGTGGGGCGATCGTCCGGGTTGCAATGTACTTCCACGTGGGCCGCCAAGTTGTCGAGCGCATTTGGAAGCGTGGAATTAACTCGATGGGAGATCGAGTAGCAGCTGTGGTCAAGTCAAGAAAGAGTGCAAGATGGACCGCTGCCCCGCTGCCACTGCCAACCGCCCGGACGACTCTCGTCCCCCACCTCGCCGACGCTGCTGCGCCGAGGCCTGGAACGCCTGATTCGACGGATTCGACAGAGACGATGGAGCTGAACCTGAGGCTGCCGCTGGAGTTCTCCTGGATGGACGAGGAGCGTCCGCCTTTCGTGCCCGGACCGATTCCCCCCGTGTCTCGCATGTACATGCGCTACGTGCCTCACGCTCGACTTGGCGCGCGTCGTGTGCTGGAAGCGACGCGGGATCCGACGACGATGGAGGGCTCGGTTGCTGACGATGAGCGTGAGGCGAAGGCTGAGAGCGACGCTTGGACGGAGGACTCGCGCTTCCCGCTGCCAGCGCCCATGGAGCATATCATGAAGTCTAATGGTGGAAATGATTACCGGCTCGGTCATTTGCATAAGGACAAACTGATGCGAACGGACAGTCTTGCAACATCATTGCCATGCGATGCAACATCTCTCGCCAATGCGAGCGCCTCCCTGCTATCCATCGCAGCAAGTGTGACCCTCTTAGCACCCGAAGCCAAATCAAGTGCCCCTCAAATATGTAGTGAGATCTTAGATCCATTTTTGTGTATGTAGTGCGGCGGAACAAGAACGCCTGCGCCTCTCTGGACTGTGTCTTGCTTAGTGTCAACTCTAGATCTCCAGCCCCCCCCCTCACACACACAATTTAAACGCCTGCGCCTCTCTGGACTGTGCCTCGCTTGGTGTCAACTCTAGATCTCCAGCACTCCCACAATTTTATAATCAGGAAAATGAACGAGGCGGAGCGCTGCGCAAAAAAAAAACAAGTGGTTATCTATTTCCGAACGGAGGTAGTATTGTTACAGGTCATACAGTATACTCTATATGTTGCATGTATTTACCGTACTGTACTGTATAATATACATTGTAATACAGCTTCTTCAGTAATACTTTTCGCTACACTCACAGTGTCACTTTCGCTCTCGCTGCAAAGCAAACAGCAGAGTTTCAGGAATTCATGTACATTTGTACTACCTTAGTACTATAACTGTACATGTAGTACGAAGCTGTAGGCCCCATCCCATTGGGATTCCCAAGTGTTTTCGAGGAGTCAGCTGAGCCAGTCTTTGAAAAAAAAAATACTGTGCAATAATGTAACAACGGTTGACTCCTGCCTCGAGTCGTAGGTATAATGCTGAGGTTGACGTGCACTACATTGTAGTGCACGTTTTTACAATGTAGTGCACAGTTTTTTTTTTTTGGTTTGTATTGTAGTCACTTAGTTACTCTAACGACTTCTAATACATAGTGCACAGTTTTTACTTGTTGCGTTGAGGCCGTGCGTTGCAATGAACCCGTGGTTTACGGTACATATTTAATATCTTTGTATTGCCGCTTTCACTAATTTTGCCGCCCTATCAGGATTTCTTAATCGGACTTTGAGTGTAGTCACCATAGTGAAACTGCAAAACGAACGTCGGGTCGAATAACTTTAGCCCTCAGAACTACTTTAGATAGCAAGATGCAAGAGTTCCACTTTTTAGCAGAAGAAGGCACGATGTCTAGTACGGTTCGTTGCTGCTTGGCGATAAAGAAAGGTGAAGCACTGAGTAGATGCTGTGACAAGGGACGAGTGGCTCGGTTTGATTTCACAGTCGTATGCCATTGTAAGCGAGAAAACCCCGAATGGCTGAGTGATTCGCGGCATTCGGACTTTCTCGTCCTCTAAAAGGACTGCTAACTTTCCTCTATTTATAATCTGAGCTTTATTAACATTAGCACAGGTCAGAGCAAATCCCACCTTGCACCCTAGTCTCGTACTAGTATATCTTATTCTCAGTTTAAGACATCGACCTTGCCAAAATTTGTGAAAAGTACAACATTCAACAATATGAATAATAACGCCGAAAACCTGGCGCGAGCAGACTGTCGCAGCCTGCGAGTCGCAGCATTCCAAGTCGCCACTTTTGAGACAGTTTGGCCGGTATCATGCGTCACTCGTAAGTGTATCTATAGGGCAAACTACAGCAAATGTGCAACTTTCATTTTGCTTCGAAGGAAACTAGTTTAATAAATATGGGACATACTATCTACAGTATTAAAATACTGTACTTAGTAGATAGTATATGCAATAGTTATTACTAAAAAGCGTTATAATACCATACGGGAACCTATCTTATTACATTCTGAAAATATGTGTTCCCAATCAAACGTCAGATTGCTGAATCGAGATATTGCTCGAAAAGATTCGTATGTCGTTAGATTTTAAAAGGTACTGGTATTATGCTTTGCAATGCGTTTGTCGTTTTCACCTAGTGATTTGCCCGAGTTATAATATCTGGCGCCCGATATAAAAACAGATGGCCATTAAATCCTCCAAGTTATAATCGCCAGCCTCGATATCGATATCGATTTACGCTATCTGTGGTCGAATTGCCGATCCAAAAACGCAATTCGGGCCGATTTATTTTAAATCGCGATGGCTATGTACGGATTATAATGCCGCGCTTTATATATAAAATATGCAACTGGACACTTACATCTGGACACTTGACGAGTGGTCGGCAGTTTTAGAAACCTTCATCGTGCACAAGTGCAGAATGTACTCTCTCGACTACCGTTGACGGACTGTTTTTCTTATGCATGTATATGGAATCTGTATACAGGATGTTAGCGATATATTTGGGCCTAACGTGCGAACACTGCAACGTTGGTACAAGTTGTTTTTGACCGATGGTGTGGTTGATGAAGGAGATCGAACTAACCGCTCGTCGCGTTGGCCGAGTGCCGTGGTTACCCGTGTTCGAAAGTACGTGAAAGCCCACCCTACATTTTATTTAGAGGAGCTACAGCAGCTCATACGAAACGCTTTTCCAAAAGTAAAATGGTAGTGTAGTATCAACATGTGATCTTACATGGCGGGGAGCTGCTCGGGCCACAGAGAAGCGGAAAGCCTGGTGATGCAGGAGCCGCTCGTGCACTCACAGACGAAGCTAACGAGCCGTTAAACACGTCCAACAGAGCCGTCAGTGGCCGGCGGCGTTACCTCGGTGTCCTGAGTACCAACGATGCGCCCGTTATGTTAAGTAGGAAGAGGTGGTGCGACCTGGAGGTCGATTTACTACCATTTCGCATTTTTATGTCTTCGAATTATTTTATCTCAGAGATCGATCTAAGCCCTAAATCCGAGCGACAAAATATCTGCAAACCACAATAGTACATGTATTATACTTCGTACTCCAGAACACTTTACAAAAAATAACAATAAGACTGATTTGAAAAATCAAAACTAGCAAGTTCAGTACTTCCTTGTCCGCGTCAGGGTTGGCTGAGCCGTGGCAGCCGCAGCTTCCTTGTGATGGTGGTGCGTCGAACGCCGCCATCTCGCAGATTTTTGATGTTGTAAAATGCGGTTTAGTCAGCTACTATTAATATAGTCGTCTCTAATGTGGTACATGTATTATAATTGTATCTCGGTCGCGCACAATCAAAACCTATTCCCAATTAATTAATTAATTGACTATGCCGCGCCTCCAGTAGTAATCCCCAATATTATAATACTACTAGTATTAATAACTGGAAGATGGCGACCGCCGCTGCGGACGTGGAGGTGCAGGCGCCGCCGAGCGACGGCGTGTCCTGCGTGCGCTTCGGCGCGCGCTCGCAGCATCTGCTGGCGTCGTCGTGGGACGCGACGCTGCGCGTGTACGACGGCGCGCGGCTGCGCGCGCGCGTGGAGCTGGAGGCGCCCGTGCTGAGCTGCTGCTTCGGGCAGGGCGAGGGCGAGGCGTTCGCGGGCGGCCTGGACTGCGCCGTGAAGCAGGTGGACCTGGCCACGCGCCGCGTGATTGCCACGCTGGGCACGCACGCCGCCGCGGTGCGCCACGTGGGCTACGCGCCGGAGTTCGGGCTGGCGGTGAGCGGCGGCTGGGACGGCGCCGTCAAGGTCTTCGACGCGCGCAGCGGCGGCGGCGCGCAGCTCCACGCGGCGCAGCTGCCCGGCAAGGTGTTCGCGCTGGACGCGCGTGCGCACGTGCTGGCCGCGGCCTCGTCCGAGCGGCAGCTGGCCGTGTTCGACCTGCGCAACCTGGCGCGGCCCGTGCTGCAGAAGGAGAGCCCGCTCAAGTTCCAGACGCGCTGCGTGCGCGTGTTCCCGGACCTCTCGGGCGTCGCGCTCGGCTCCGTGGAGGGCCGCGTGGCGCTCGAGTACCTGGCGGACGACACGACGGACGGCAAGCGGCGCAGCTACGCGTTCAAGTGCCACCGCGGCAAGGAGGACGGCCAGACGCTCATCTACCCCGTCAACTGCATCGCCTTCCACCCGACGCACGGCACGTTCGCCACGGGCGGCTGCGACGGCGTCGTGAACTTGTGGGACGGCGCCAACAAGAAGCGCATCACGCACCTGCGCCAGTACCCGACGAGCATCGCCGCCATGGACTTCAGCCCCGACGGAGCCACGCTGGCCATCGCCGCCTCGTACACGTACGAGCAGGGCGAGAAGGAGTACGTGCCGTTGTGCTGTGGACGGCGGTTTTGTGTGGTGGTAGTTGGGGGTGTTGACATTTTTGTTTTGTTTTGTTTCCGCAGCCACCCGAACGACGCCATCTTCCTCCACGCCGTGCAGGACTCGGAGGTGCGACCCAAGAAGAAGGCGGCAGCATAGGCGCCAGTGGAGCAGTTGCAAGGGATGAAGTTGCGTGGTATGAGGACGATGATGCAATCGCCTCACTCAACAAGGAAAGAGCTCAAGCGGTCTTCTTTCTGGCTGCGCAAAGACCGAGTACGTTGACGAGAAATAGAACTGCCATGCTGATGACCTGCAGGTATTTATCTCGTGTTGCTTGCTTTTGAAGCTCATGGCAGAAGGTGACAGGCATACACGGTCGTCTACAGAAGGAATGTGCCTCTCAGTAGATTGAAAAGCACGCCGGTCGTTCTCGTATGCATCAAACTATCGGTCCAATCGGTTTTCAGGCTGGAGGCAAGGAAGGTTGGACTTCGCGCAAGTTTGTTTTCGCCTGGTGATCACACGAAAGAATTAATGCACGCAGATGGTTATCAGTCGCCGTGCCACGTCGGAAGCGACAGTATCCCGGCGCCTAAAACTTCAACTCGACGACAACCGGATCATGTAAAGGATACCGTGAGACCAAGTCATCGTGGCTGCGCTTCGTTGCACATGCGTTTGGGTGATCAGGGCACAAACACAGCAATGCACGTTGAAACGTTGTGGAAGCTGGATATTGGAGTTGAGTTACGCAAAAGGCCAAGCTACTGGCCTGGGAGTCCATACACTACTGTCGGATACGGGTAGCACGACACTTGACAGCATTTTCAGTCGCCGTCGTAGTGTTTGCAGCTGTTGTGGTTTCGGTCTCATTGGTGTCTGTTTTGGCTGATGTGAACGTGGCCGTCTCCGAGTCGGCGTCCCCTGCAACGCTGCTTGTGCTGCTTGCCTGCACTGGTGCGCTCTCAGACACCGCAGCACTAGCTGACGTGTTGCTGGCCGCTGAAGAGGCATCGCTGCTGGTGGAACTAACTGCCGTGCTGGTCATCGAAGTCGTGTCTTCAGCTGTGCTGGAAATAGTCGACGACATCGAGATGGAGCTTGAAACCGAGCCGACACCAAAGCTAGCGGTGGCTGCCGTGAACTGGGAGGCTGCCGCGATCGCGTACCCGCCGATCTGCGTTTTGTAGCTGCTCAGGATACTCGTCACTGCGTCTTCGTTGTACCCGGACAGAGTTCCGCTGTCCGTCAGCACGTTCAGCTCGCAGTCACGACTCAGGCTCGACTCGCAGTCGCTGGCTGCCGTCGGCACGAAGAAGTTACCGTCCTCGTCGTCGAGGTTGGGAGTCGTGACCGCGTCGAAGTAGTTTCCCTCCGCTAGCACGTACGCGCTGGCCGCCACGTCGAAAGCATGACCTGAATTGTCGTAAAAGTAGTTGTTGGCGGCGTGCACCACAACACTCTGGTCGGCAGTACCTCCAATCTTCGGCGAACGGCCGGATGTCTCGTGGATGTAGTTGTTGACCAGGCTTATCTGCGTCGTCTCTCCGTACAACAAGAAGCCCCAGTAGTGGCGTCCGTCGCATGATGCCGAGTACTCAGTGTTGCCGTCGAAGTCCGAGTTGCTGATGGTGAGGCCCATTGCGCCCGAGAAGTTGACCACCACCATTTGACGCCCAATCCTCGAGACCTTGACGTGGTCGACCCAGATACCCGACGGCGCCTTGTCGTCGGCACCACGAATGGTAATGGCGTCGCCGCCCCACACGAGGTGCGGGTTCAACTCCGTGATGTGGATATTCTGCACGATCACATTGCTGCCTTCGATGATCAGGCCCTTGCCGTATAACACGCCGGCTGTGCCTTCACCCACGAGGGTCTTGTTACTGGCCACGACGAGCGGGTTCTTGGCGGCGTTGTCGTAAGTTACCTCCACGGCGATGCCATCACTATCACATCCGCCGGTTTGGGACATCGCTGTGTCGCCATCCATGAGGATGACGTCCTGCGACTTGTATCCGTTGTTCTTAGCGATGCACTCCTGGTTGAAGGTGGGTCTACACCCGGTCTCTGTGGTGGATCCTTCGGTGCCGGTGAAGTTCAAGGTCTGCTGCAGCACAATGACCCGGGGCTCGTCGTCGCTGAGATAAGTGGAGAGCTCGTCGATGGAGGTTGGATAGACTGGATCAACGCTGCCGCCGCCAGTGGTTCCAGCAGCGAAGCCCGTTGGTGAACTAGTATCAATTGTAGCGGCTCCGACGATTGCGACAGCGGTTGCCATCGCCGTCAGCGACATGTGGAAGGACGAAAGCATCGTCGCGTGTCTTGGAGTTGGCGTACGTTGCTTCGAAGCGCGCAAATCGAGAAGTGAGGAGTGCAATTCACCTAATAAGGGGTTCTGCCTCGATCCCTCTCTACATATGGCTGTCAACTAAAAGCACCGTCGTGCATAATGGAGCTTTAGGGTGTGGTCCTGTGTTGCGAGATACTCCCGTGATCCATCGGACCAGAACGGTGACTGAGGTCAGTGAACATTCGACCAGTTGAAGTTGATCTTTGCAATACTTAACCAAAATTCGCGTTTTGGCTTCATCGACACGGGCCATTGCACCCCAGCGGCTGTTGCTCGAGCACGGCATTCGCGTCAAACGTTGGACGTCTCTGATAGGCTCTGCGTTCACGTTAATAGGAACTCTCCTTTACGTGATTGCTTTCGACACCCAACTCGTGTACTTCAGTTCATCGGGCTGTGGTGTACGATTTTTTTTACGCGCGGTGATGATGCTAAAGTAAATTACATTTCATGAAAACAAGACAACTCCCTTATGTTCAGTAGGTTTATTGTGTGTTTCACACATTTTGGCCAAGTCGATGTCTTAAAACTGGGAATAAGCGAGACTACATTTGCGTTACCACGACGCTGAGTGCGTTCCGTGGACACTCTGGTTACTACAGCATGTTTGAAGGTGAAGTTGGTTGAGTACCGACTAATGTGCTTGTTGAGGTAGAGTGTGGTAGTTGAGGTCTTTGACCATGATACCTGTGACAATGAGAGAGTTAATCTTTACGACCCAGCCTCAAAGCCCACCGGTGGGCTCGGTAAAAAGTCCACGCGTGGGATCATAATCAATGCAAACAAATGTATTCGAAATAGCGTTGATAGACCTTTTTAGCCAAGCTACGGCATACTCAAGTGAAGCGAATGGCATTCGCGGCCGGTTTTCAGCCCGCATACGCCGAAGAAAGAGTTCTGGTCAGGTTCGGAGCAACCAAAACAATAGAACGAGGCCTTCCGGCCACACACGTTGCACTTACGTTGAGCTCGCAAGATCGTGCCAGTCATGCGCTGGTACTGCGGCAGTGTGCTGAAAGCAACTAGTGTGTGTACTGGTGCTGGCACGAAATCTCCTGTAGCACCAACCCTGGTCGAGCGCTCCATTTTGTACTCGTTAAAAATTAACTGGTAGGCAAGTTGTGCAATGAATGAGTTGAAGTCCACGATAGATGAGTCCAGAGAGCCTGATTTAACTGCTTCGTACGTGTATGCTATGTACGCATCCACTACAACCATACCGAACAAAGTGGAAAAAAGACGATGGTGCCAGCGCTTCGTATGCCAAATACGCTCCAACTCCAAGCTTCCTTGTCGGTAGTGATCGTGGACATCCACACACGAAAACTTTGAATAAAACAGCTCCACCATTTGTGGGCGTTGAATACGCCGTCCATATTGCAACGTGACTATCTGGTCCCCGTCAACGATCAGTTTGTGGCGACGGCGAACGCTATCGCTACCAGGGAGTGACGTCCCTCGGTTGGAGATGATACACTTAGGATTCCGATCAGCCCAAGCTGGACATACAGGACCCTCTTACAGCAGAGGTACTCCGTGAGCGTCATGACGAGCACTCCGACGCAAGCGCCACCAACACTGACACTCCAGTCCGAGCTACAGAACAAGAAGGCACGCTAGAATGCAACGACCAGAATGAAGAAGATGATGAAGCCGGAGTTCCTGACGATTTTGGACGGCCAATCCCCGCTGAATCCTCCGACGCGTCTTTGGAAGACGCGAGTACAGTGAACCCACTGACTTTGAGCTGCCACAGTCATTTATTGACGCTTTTGCGGTACCTGCGTACGCCATGATAACCATCAAGGCAGCCGACCATGAAAAAGAACCCCAGTCGGTGGCAGAAGCAAAGCGGAGCAAGCACCGGGCCGAGTGGAAAGCTGCCATGGACAAGGAGCTTGCTGAGCAGGACGCCAATGGCACCTGAGAGCTGGTCGAAGCACCCGACGGAGCCAACATTGTCACGTCCAAATGGGTTTACAAGATGAAATTCAGCAGCAACGGCGAGCTGGAGCGGTTCAAAGCTCGCTTGGTGGCACGCGGATTCACCCAGAGGTACGGCATCGACTTCGAGTCCACCTTCTCGCCGGTTTTAAAGATTTCCAGCTTACGGTTCATTGTGATGCTAGCTGCGATCTGGAAAGTCAAGCTCCACCAAGGTGATGTCCCGAATGCGTACTTAAAGTCAGACCTGGACAAGCCGATCTACCTCAAGCCACCTACTGGAACAACTGATACCAACGACCATCGCGTGTGGCTACTCCTAAAAGGGCTCTACGGCTTGAAGCAGAGCGGCAAGCTGTGGAACGACCTTATCGATTCGTTCTTACAAGCGAAGGGCTTCCAGAGATCCCGCATGGACCCGTGCCTTTACTTCCTCCGGCAACACGGCGCACTCTGTGTTTTGGGGCTCTACGTGGATGACATCCTTATTGTGAGTCAAAACCCAACGCTATCTGATCAAGTGATGACTAAACTCACCGAGCGATTTGATATCAAGGACCTCGGCGACGCTCAAAAGTGCCTCGGGATCTGGATTGGTTACACTACGGATGGAATCACTATTCACCAGCAGCAGACTACGCTGGATCTGCTCGCCAAAATGGGTATGGACCAGTGCAAAGCGGCCTCAACTCCTATGGAAGTCAACCATCGCTTCTTCGAGGAGAATGGGGACCCGTTCCACGACACCACACTTTACCGTGAAGCGATTGGCAGCCTGCTATGGATATCAAATTGCACACGTCCCGACATCGCTACCGCGACCAACTTCCTCTCTCGCTTTATTTCGTGCCCAACACTGGTACACTGGAACGGGGTAAAGAGGATTCTCCGGTATCTGAAAGGTACGGCCGACATCGGTCTGTTTTACAAGTTTGAGAATGACATCGCAACAAAACTACAGCCGATCATCTATCCTGACGCGAACTGGGCCGGTGATTCGTCGAGCACAAAGTCAACGAGCGGCTCAGTGCTCCAGATCAACGGCATGACCATATCGTGGTCGTCGCGGAAGCAAACTACCGTGGCCTTGTCAACTATGGAGGCTGAATACGTCGCTGCGTGCTCTGCTGTCCAGGACTGCATCGGAACCCACCAACTTCTCCAAGAGCTCGGGTTGATGCAGCTAACTGATGCAATTCTACTTCGCGTGGATAACCAGTCAGCTATAAAATCGATGGAGAACGCAGTCACCACTCAGTGCACCCGCCACTTACAGATCAAGTATCACTTCATCCGGGACGCAATCGCCAACATGAAAGTTCAAGTGGAATATTGCCCCACTCAGCAGCAGCTTGCCGATATTTTTTACGAAAGCCACCGATCGCATCATTTTCGGACGAATGTGCAGCATGCTCCGCCACACAAGTCATGCTTGAGGGGGAGTGTTGCAACATCAAATTCGTGCAAGCATTACTCCGGCGATATGTGGCCCGCGAGAGCGACAGACGCACACACGCGGGGAAATCATCTACCGCACATGCTCATTTCAATTCAGCTGAGAGGACAGGCAACGAGTGCGACCTTGACCTCCAGCCAGCTACCACAGCTTCACAGCACCACAGAGGAGACAAAGGGGATAGCCCTACATGTAGGCCGAGCTTCGAGCTCTAGTTCTTTCTCATTCTCACTTTCACCTGCTACCCAACAAACAACTTGAGTCTCCTACATCGCCGCGCTCTTCAGCCGACTTCCTAGCCTTCCATCACATCGCCATCCATGAGGATGACGTCCTGCGACTTGTATCCGTTGTTCTCAGCGATGCACTCCTGGTTGAAGGTGGGTCTACACCCGGTCTCTGTGGTGGATCCTTCGGTGCCGGTGAAGTTCAAGGTCTGCTGCAGCACAATGACCCGGGGCTCGTCGTCGCTGAGATAAGTGGAGAGCTCGTCGATGGAGGTTGGATAGACTGGATCAACGCTGCCGCCGCCAGTGGTTCCAGCAGCGAAGCCCGTTGGTGAACTAGTATCAATTGTAGCGGCTCCGACGATTGCGACAGCGGTTGCCATCGCCGTCAGCGACATGTGGAAGGACGAAAGCATCGTCGCGTGTCTTGGAGTTGGCGTACGTTGCTTCGAAGCGCGCAAATCGAGAAGTGAGGAGTGCAATTCACCTAATAAGGGGTTCTGCCTCGATCCCTCTCTACATATGGCTGTCAACTAAAAGCACCGTCGTGCATAATGGAGCTTTAGGGTGTGGTCCTGTGTTGCGAGATACTCCCGTGATCCATCGGACCAGAACGGTGACTGAGGTCAGTGAACATTCGACCAGTTGAAGTTGATCTTTGCAATACTTAACCAAAATTCGCGTTTTGGCTTCATCGACACGGGCCATTGCACCCCAGCGGCTGTTGCTCGAGCACGGCATTCGCGTCAAACGTTGGACGTCTCTGATAGGCTCTGCGTTCACGTTAATAGGAACTCTCCTTTACGTGATTGCTTTCGACACCCAACTCGTGTACTTCAGTTCATCGGGCTGTGGTGTACGATTTTTTTACGCGCGGTGATGATGCTAAAGTAAATTACATTTCATGAAAACAAGACAACTCCCTTATGTTCAGTAGGTTTATTGTGTGTTTCACACATTTTGGCCAAGTCGATGTCTTAAAACTGGGAATAAGCGAGACTACATTTGCGTTACCACGACGCTGAGTGCGTTCCGTGGACACTCTGGTTACTACAGCATGTTTGAAGGTGAAGTTGGTTGAGTACCGACTAATGTGCTTGTTGAGGTAGAGTGTGGTAGTTGAGGTCTTTGACCATGATACCTGTGACAATGAGAGAGTTAATCTTTACGACCCAGCCTCAAAGCCCACCGGTGGGCTCGGTAAAAAGTCCACGCGTGGGATCATAATCAATGCAAACAAATGTATTCGAAATAGCGTTGATAGACCTTTTTAGCCAAGCTACGGCATACTCAAGTGAAGCGAATGGCATTCGCGGCCGGTTTTCAGCCCGCATACGCCGAAGAAAGAGTTCTGGTCAGGTTCGGAGCAACCAAAACAATAGAACGAGGCCTTCCGGCCACACACGTTGCACTTACGTTGAGCTCGCAAGATCGTGCCAGTCATGCGCTGGTACTGCGGCAGTGTGCTGAAAGCAACTAGTGTGTGTACTGGTGCTGGCACGAAATCTCCTGTAGCACCAACCCTGGTCGAGCGCTCCATTTTGTACTCGTTAAAAATTAACTGGTAGGCAAGTTGTGCAATGAATGAGTTGAAGTCCACGATAGATGAGTCCAGAGAGCCTGATTTAACTGCTTCGTACGTGTATGCTATGTACGCATCCACTACAACCATACCGAACAAAGTGGAAAAAAGACGATGGTGCCAGCGCTTCGTATGCCAAATACGCTCCAACTCCAAGCTTCCTTGTCGGTAGTGATCGTGGACATCCACACACGAAAACTTTGAATAAAACAGCTCCACCATTTGTGGGCGTTGAATACGCCGTCCATATTGCAACGTGACTATCTGGTCCCCGTCAACGATCAGTTTGTGGCGACGGCGAACGCTATCGCTACCAGGGAGTGACGTCCCTCGGTTGGAGATGATACACTTAGGATTCCGACCAGCCCAACAAAGAGCGTACATCGCTTACCCGGATGTGGTTAAGCTCTGGAGCAATTTGACATCACCGCGTGTAGGATCAGTTGAAAACCAATCGGCAAAATATTTTTAGGGTATTCGCACGAAGCCGTTTTGACCATACTGAAAAGTCCATTCAGCTGCTCTAATTGAACAAGTGTCTTGACCGACGGAAATGCACTATCCGCAACTACCGTTCGTCCTGTCCCCTTGCAAGCCTCAGTGAGACGGAGGATAACGGCGGTTCCTTCTCCGAAAAGTGCATGGTACGCCTTTTGTTTTTGGCGATCAACGCCTTCAACTAGGTCTTGACCAAGCAAAACACCAGAATCTCCATCTACAATAGACTTGAGTTCGGCTCCAACCCCCTCGGGTTTTCTAGGAATTTTTGTTTTGTGCGGCATACCGTCGTGGCAGTATTTGCCTTCTTTACCCTGCCATGAGCTCATACACTCGTCTACACAGAGTAATTCTCCAGGAGAAACCCCATCGGCACGCCGGTTGTTGAACCCATGCACTATAGGTCGAATGGCTTGCAGGGGTCATCAGAAACTCCTTCGTCCGAAAACGAGAGGGCACAAGCTATGTTTTCAAATGTACGGCGAGACATTGCGTAGCGCTCACCGAAATTCGGAGCGGTGCCGACGTAACCTTCTTGAACCTCCCTCTCCCAATAGACTCGAATAGCTCCACGGCGGGGTTCAACTGCCATAGCTAGCCGGATGCCAAGCCAACGGAAAAAGTCGCCCTCGCCAATTTTACGCTGATGGCGATCTACAAGCTGCGTGTTTGTGTGCTGGATTGTGTCCTGCACGGGTACATCAAATACAAATATTTGACAAACGTTTTTTCACCTAGTTGAAGTACCAATGGCCAGCGAAAAATGTTTTTTGCTTCCGCTGCATTGCCACCGAATCCACCAGAACTTTCGCACAAAACTCCCACACCCTACCATGAGTTATTAACTTTCCCTCATCAGATATACCAGACATGGACCTTCACTTGCTGTAGTATCCTCTTCATCTCCATCTTCGGCATCCGGGGACTCGGATGTGTTGGTATTGTGCGCCGCGAGTGTAGACAGGACTGATGGTATTGTGTACCGCCAGTGTAGACAGGACGGACCCAGCGAAGACTCGTCCGGAGATGACTCCGCGGTGAACGAGTTGACGGTGGGCACGGCACGTGCCTAGCCGTGATGTGGTTGGATAGACCGAAGACTGGCACTGAGTCCTCGGTAGGGTAAACAACATGATGAGAGGCATCAAGGAGCACAAGGGGAACAACAGGAAGAGGAGAACAGTAACGTAGATTTAGGCTTAACGATAAATCTCACTTCGGCATTTGCCCTCTTCCACACAAGCACCAAAACCAACAGGTTAACAGCCGCACAAGATCAAGCCCACGACGACGGACATGACGACGTCCAGCAAGAAGGCCGAAGTCATCCTGGGAAGCGACAACTACTTCCACTGGGAGTTCGCTATGCGGATGACGCTGGCGAGGAAGGGGCTGCTGGCGCACGTGCAAGTGGTGAAGGACCCGAGTGAGGTCACCGAGGCCTGGTTGCTCAAAGACATGAAGGCGCTCGGACTCATCGCACAAGGGGTGGCGGTGGAGCACCACACGAAGATTCGATCGGCCACCTCGGCCATTCAAGAGTGGAATACTCTGGGAGAGTTCTACAACCGGACAACGATGCATAACCGCGTGGCGATGACTCGTCGCCTCCATGAGTTCAAGATGGAGGAAGGCTCGACGATGGCGAAGCATCTGGACAAGTTCGACGAGCTCATCGTGGGCCTGCAATCGCTGGGCGAGCCGCTGGACGATGGCCGACAACTCGTTATTTTGCTGAGCAGTCTGCCTGCTGAGTACGAGTTGATCTCATCGATCGTCGAGAACTCCAAGGACGTGACGCTCATCGAGGTCAAGGAGAAGTTGCTCAAGGAGTACGAGCGACAAGAGAAGAAGGAGTCTTCGGAGCGTGCGCTGAAGGCTACCTCGTTCGGAGGTAAGGGTAAGAACCAAAGGTTTAATTAACAAGGTCGGCAAGGGGTTCGACCGGAAGAGCAATGGCGGACGAAAGCTCGGCAGGTTCAAGGGCAAGTGCTTCAACTGCGACAAATTCGGTCACATGAAGCGGGACTGCCCGGAGCAAGGTAATGGTGACACCAGCGAAGACTCAGTCTTCGCTGTTGGTGAGTGTAACGGGGTTACACGCACAAGTGGCTGCAAACCACTTGTGAATTTAACAGATAGGTTATCTGTTAAAAGTTTTGGATACTTCCTCACCTTGGTGTAAGACACACCAATGAATACATTGAAGTGGACCACCACAATGAGTGGTCCCCACATACCCAAAGATCCTATTGGTAGAAGCAGCATCTTTCTACCAATCAGAGACATGCATATTAGCGGGGCTCTGACAGCCAGCCGCTGCCAACCCTTTCATAGATGATAAACAGTTTTTAGCAGATTTTAGAGGAAGATCAATTTACAAGCAATACAGTTCTCATTTTACCTAGTCTAAGTCACTTGGAATCCCTTCTTATTTAACTTATATTTGTGTATTCAAATATAATTAACCTAAGTAATTACTAAGTACTTACGCTTCCTCATACACGTTGCGCAACGTGTAAGCTAAAGTAGTGAGTCAAGTTAGACCCACTACAGTGAGGATCGGTCGGCAGGGTGGCTGATCGATAGCGGTGCGACGGTGCACATGACGCCACACCGCGACGACTTGTTCGAGTACGCGGACATGTCGGCGGACATGTTTGTGACTATCGCGGATGGAAAGAAGATTCGCGTGGCTGGGACGGGGTCAGTAGGCTTGACGGGCATCGACGGCAAGCGGATCCGAATGATAGAGGTACTCCACATACCCGGCCTCGACGGACGACTGCTCTCGGTTGGAAAGTTGGCTGAGCGCGGTATGAGCGTGGAGTTCCAGCGCAAGTCGTGTGTCATTTGGGACAAGTCGACGGCGATCGCTTCAGGGAAGAAGATCGGCAAGTCGTATGTGCTGGAATGCCAGCAGGACACGGCGTACTACACGGAGTACTCGGGGGTCGAACGCGGGTGGGATCTTTGGCACGCTCGCATGGGACACCTCAACGACGACTCGTTGGCGAAGACTCGGCAAGCCACGATTGGGCTGCCGATGACTCAGAAAACGGTTAAGACCCTATGCGGCGGATGCATGAAGGGCAAGCAGACGGTCGCGCACTTCCCGTCGCGATCGTTAACGAAAACGACACGTCCGCTAGAGCTCGTTCATACGGACGTGATGGGCCCCATGAAGACGAAGTCTAAGGGCGGGGCCAGGTACGTGCTCACCTTCGTGGACGACTACTCGCGGCACGTCGTGGTGTACTTCTTGACTAAGAAGAGCGAGGTCGCGATCAAGTTCAAGCTGTTCATGAAGTTGTACCAGAATCAGTGGGGAGAGCGCATCAAGTGCCTGCGCTCGGACAATGGCAGCGAGTTCGTCAACAAGTCGATGGACGAGATCTGCCGGCAGAACGGGATCATGCACCAGAAGACCGTCCCATATAGCCCTCAGCAGAATGGAGTGGCAGAACGGATGAATCGTACGATCATGGAGGAGGCTCGGAGCATGCTGCATTACAAGGGTGTGACCACGTTGTGGTGGGCAGAGGCAGTCAGCACGGCAGTGTACTTAACCAACCGGTCGACCAACAGTATGCACCCAACGAAGACTCCGTACGAGTTGTCGTTCAAGGCGAAACCTCGGTTGGACCACTTACGTGTGTTTGGATCGATCGGGTATGCACACATTGACAAGGCAAAACGCACGAAGTTGGAAGCAAAGAGCTTCAAGTGCATGTTCCTGGGGTACGCCGAAGACTCGAAGGGTTACCGAGTGTACGACTTGGAGTCAAACAAGGTGAAGGTGACCAGATCGGTGAAACTCGACGAACGAGAAGTAAATGGCATCTACGACACGGCGTCCACCGAAGACTCGGTGACCATCCAAGTGACGAAGGATGGAGAGGATGCTGCATTACCGGAGCCTGCGCAGCAACCTACGACTGATAACCCATTGGAGTCAGTGGAAGATACCGCCGAAGACTCGGAGATGCGAGAGGCGGAGTTGAACGAGTCATCGGTACAGGATCTTTCGAACTTCCAAAGGGTGGGGAATCCAGCGATGACTGAGGAAATGGTGTTCCACCCAGAACCGGATCGAATCCGGCGCGTACGTGAATCTGCGATTCTTGGAGATGGATTAGCAGACGCCGAAGACTCGAGGATGCACAGCAGCGAAGACTCGGACAACGACGATCACTTCTGGCCTCCATCGCCTAAGCGACCGAGGTATGACGAGGATAACCTACTTGCAGAAGCTGTGTTGGCGAACGCTGCAGATGTCGGTGAGGCGGAAGACGCGCCAAGCACGTATCAACAGGCGATGCGTAGCAACGAGTCTTCGGAGTGGATCAAGGCGATGAACGCGGAGCTAAAAGCACACGCCGACAATGGGTCCTGGACGATGGTGCAGAGGACTGCGAATGCTCGGCCGATCGGATGTCGATGGGTGTTCGCGAAGAAGCGCAACGAGCACGGCCAAGTCATCAGGTACAAGGCTCGCCTGGTGGCGAAAGGATTCAAGCAGAAGTTTGGCGTAGACTTCTTCGAGACATACTCGCCAGTGGCCAACATGAACTCAATCCGAGTTGTGTTGTCGGTGGTGGTGGCGAAGGCGTACGTGGCCGAGCAGTTGGATGCGGACACTGCGTTCCTCAACAGCGGACTCACGGAGCGAGTGTACATGGAGGTGCCCTATGGCGTCGCGAACGCGAGGAACATGATGTGCAGACTCGAGAAGGCGATCTACGGTCTGAAGCAAGCAGCGTATGCTTGGCACAAGACTATCCACCGAGTCTTCGTGAACATCGGATTTCGGAGTTGCGGTGCCGACCAGTGCGTCTACGTCAAGGGTAAGGATGACAAGTACGTGTACATCTGCCTGTACGTGGACGACATGATCATTGCGGCCAAGACGACTGCTGAGATCCAGGAGGTCAAGGTGGCGCTCAAGAACTCGTTCAAGATGAAGGAGTTGGGCGAGGCCAAGTTCATCCTTGGTATGGAGATCAACCACGACCACATGGCCAAGACGCTCATGATAAAGCAGACGCGTTACATTGACGACGTGGTGAAGAGGTTCAACCAGCAGGACGCCAAGGTGGTGGTGAACCCGTGCGAGTCGGGCCTGAAGCTGGCGAAGACTCAGTCACCGACGACTCACGCCGAACGTGTGACAATGCAGGTAAAGCCATACCGAGCACTCATTAGATGTCTGTTGTACATCACAACGTGCACTCGCCCGGATGTGGCATACATAGTCACACAGTTGTCAAGATTCTTGGAGAATCCTGGGCAACAGCATTGTAAGGCTGCGGTCCGAGTACTCCGGTACCTAAAGAGCACCCGAGACGTCGGCATCGTCTACAACGGCAACAAGGAGAAGATCGTGGTCGAGGCGTACACGGACGCGGACTGGGGCAGCAATCTGGACGACCGCCGCTCGGTGTCCGGAACGATGGTGATGATCAGCGGGGCGCCGATGGTCTTCAAGTCGAAGTACCAGCGCACGGTGGCGCTTAGCTCGGCGGAGGCCGAGTACATGGCCCTCGGACTGTGCACCCAGGATGTGCTGTGGGCCCGAGCCATGCTGAAGGACCTGGGCCACGAGCAAGTGGGAGCTACGCAAGTGTGGGAGGATAACCAAGGTGCCATCGCGTTGGCAAGTAACGCAGGCTACAACGCTCGAACCAATCATGTGGACATCAAGCACCACTTCGTCCGTGAGAACGTGGCGCGGGGAGTTATCGCGGTCGACTACGTGCCGACGAAGGATCAGCTCGCCGACATGTTAACGAAGGCTGTGGGAACCAAGCGCCTGCAGTACCTGCTCCAGGCGAGTCGAGTCATCGCCAAGGCTGCTCAACACTAGCAGCGAGTG
Organism: Phytophthora cinnamomi; assembly: GCF_018691715.1. Classification (NCBI taxonomy): domain Eukaryota; phylum Oomycota; class Peronosporomycetes; order Peronosporales; family Peronosporaceae; genus Phytophthora; species Phytophthora cinnamomi. The sequence goes on from NW_027150941.1 coordinate 511,833, forward strand.
GGAGTGTTGGTATTGTGCGCCGCGAGTGTAGACAGGACTGATGGTATTGTGTACCGCCAGTGTAGACAGGACGGACCCAGCGAAGACTCGTCCGGAGATGACTCCGCGGTGAACGAGTTGACGGTGGGCACGGCACGTGCCTAGCCGTGATGTGGTTGGATAGACCGAAGACTGGCACTGAGTCCTCGGTAGGGTAAACAACATGATGAGAGGCATCAAGGAGCACAAGGGGAACAACAGGAAGAGGAGAACAGTAACGTAGATTTAGGCTTAACGATAAATCTCACTTCGGCATTTGCCCTCTTCCACACAAGCACCAAAAACAACAGGATGCCGATGAGTCATCATGCGTCGCACCCGTGCCCAGTAGCAATGCTGTCAGTAATTCGGCAGTAAGAGGCGCATGAGTAGTAGCTGATGGCTGAATATCGTCAACTATGGGCCCCAGTGAGCGTCCAGACAATCCGACAAGTCCACTCTCCCAGCGAACATCGTACCCAGGCTGACGTGTGCTGTAGTCGACAGAAATGACGACGCCGCGCTTATTAGCTGTAGCTTTCGTTTTCCCTTGAACTCGATCACCAACAGCACGTTTTACCATGACGCCAACTACGAATTCGATCGAAAAAAAGGCGCTGGGCGGCTTTGCTCCTCTACTTCCTTTTAATTAGCTCTGCTATGCCTAACTATTCTTGGGTGCCGAGGGGCATCTATTTAAAGCCAGCCCACGCGTGGGCTCAATAGGTAATAAAGGTTAAGAGCGTTCTGCCGGATAAGAGCTGTGGTTTTCCGGGAACTGCTTCTGCATGCGTGCAGACTCCTTATATGGCTGCGGCCGGTGTAGTCAAGAGTAGTCAACGGGGTTTTTGTGGCTCGAGGTGCTTTCACCTACAACAACACTTAAACAACAATTACATAATCAGTTTTCTGACGAATTGCACACTTGCTACTCCTACTCAACTCTCGGTCACGTGTGAACACCTCACCACTACTTATTCCACATAGACGAAGTGCTGCGAGTGCGACCGATCATCTCGTAGGTTATGAGCCCAAGTGGCTTCTGTGTGGAATTAGTAGTTAAGCAAGAAGCAAGATGGAGTGTGGTGCGTTGCAGCGCCAAGGTAACGCTGGAGGACAACAAGGGCAGCTACAAGTGCAGTCGCAACCGCAGCAACAAGATGAGGGACATGGCCAACAAGTAGGTCAAGCCCCCCCCCCCCCCCCCCCCACGGCAACAAGCGGTGCGGCATGTGACCGCGACTACTAACACGCCCAAGTATGATGGAGACGGTGGGTTTGACTTGTATTGGGCTCGGTTGGAATCATATCTAAGGCAACGAGGCTGCTGGAATGTGGTTGTGAGGATCGAGGGTCCAGACATGCAGAATGCCGCCCAGCAACAAATTTATGAAGAGCGTAACCTGTTTGCGCGGGATGCTTTTGTAACAGGGTTACACGCACCAGTGGCTACAAGCCACTTGTGATTTTTAACAGATAAGATATCTGTTAAAAGTTTTAGATACTTCCTCACATTGGTGTAAGTCACACCAATGGATACATTGAAGTGGACCACCACAATGAGTGGTCCACACATACCCAAAGATCCTATTGGTAGAAAGCAGCATCTTTCTACCAATTAGAGACGTGCATATTGGCGGGGTTCTGACAGCCAGCCGCTGTCAACCCCTCTCATAGATGATAAACAGTTTTTAGCAGATTTTAGAGGAAGATCAATTTACAAACAATACAGTTCTCATTTTACCTTAAACTAACTACTTGGAGTCTTATCTAAGGTAAATTATATTTGTGTATATAAGTAATTACTTACGCTTCCTCATACACGTAGCGCGACGTGTAAGCAAAAGTAGTGAGTCAAGTTAGATCCACTACACCTGGTAGCACTTTGTAGTCCGTCCAACGACCGACTGCTTGACGTTCGTACGCGGTGTACGAACGCGGAGCCGAGAACCACATGAGCACGGAGGTGCCCATGGAGAGCTCCAACACGCCTGCAACGCATGTTGCACGCGCTAACTGCCCCCACCTGTCTGACCCAGAGTGGGAGGCCCTCCAACGACTGTCAACAGTCATTGGAGAAGCGGCGATAGCTACGATGCTGTGTACGCTATCGCCGACAGAGCAACATGCTGTTGCTCTGGGGTTCATCATGAAGGAGCAGCGTGATGCTGCTTCCTCAGTGACGGCGTCGTCAGGGACGACACCGCGTGCTCAACCATTAAAGTTGAGCGTAAGCAATTACGTGGGAAGAGAGGGCGAGCCTCTCCTCCGATGGCTTATCGAACTCGACACGGCCATAGCGGCTCGACGCATCGTCGACCCGCTGTCGAAGGTCGCGTTCGCCATGTCATGTCTTGGCGGATGAGCGAGGAGTTGGGCGTACGGACGCCGGCTCTCAGATCCTACGTTCTTCAGCACGTACGAGATATTCAAAGAGGAGCGCAGACAAGCGTTTGAGCCCCCACAAAACGAGTTCCGGTCGAGGGCGGAGTTCCTCGACCTTCAGCAGGGTAAGCATGACGTCCATGCCTACGCGCAGCGCGCACGATACTTGGTCTCAAATATCGTGACCAATCCAATTGACGAGGCGGCTAAGGTCGTCACGTTCATGAAGGGGCTTAGAGATGGGCCCGTGAAGACCTATCTCTTCCGAGAGTACCCGAGTACTCTTGAAGCGGCAATCACCCTTGCCATGCAAGAAGAGTTTAGCCTGCTGCAAGCCAAACTCCATGCGAACGTGCCGAGGCCGCAACAGCGTCCGGTAGTGAGGACGGGAGGTCCAGAACCAAAGGACCTCTCGTACGCAACAACTGCTGGTTACCAGCAGCAGGGAGGTAACGTGCGATGCTTCCGTTGCGGAAGGATCGGTCACTTTGCACGGGAGTGCACAGCTCCCATGCCCCCTGGAGGTGGCCGTCGTGGCGATGCTAGGCATCGCCGCGGACCAACAAAAACGTGAACATCCAGTAGGCGCGGGGCGCCCTACTGGTAATGCAGTCACGCGTGCCGACATCGGGCACGCGACACTGAGGACTGCAGCCCCCAGTGAGACTAGATCTCGCTGCAAGAAGCAAGATGACAGGCCGAATCTAGTCATCGTGAAGGTTTACTCGAAGAGAGCGAGTGACTCTCTTCGCGCTCTGGTAGACTCAGGCGCGTCGAACAACTTTGTTCGACTACGAAGCCTGTCGAGACTTGACTTCGAGGTGTATCTACCTCCTCGAAGTCTTCTGGAGGTACGACTGGCAACAGGTGCCATCGTGAAGACCGAGAAGCGCGTCGTGAACGTGCGCTTCTCGTACAAACAACGAGTGTTTGCCGAACACTTTATCGTCCTGGACCTGGACGATAAGTTCGACGTTGTTATGGGCATGCCGGGGCTTGCGCAGCATGATCCGGTAATAGACTGGAAGAAGCGCACGCTCGTGCATTTCGGACGCGACAGCGGAACAGAGAGCGATGGCCCTGTTACCGCAGCGCACGCACCAACAGGTGCGCGCGGCTCGCCAGTCGAGACAGCGCTTAATGCCGCTGTCCCGGAGTGCCCAAGAATTGCGCGAGGGCGTGTACAAGTGAGACCAGCGTCGGTATAGCTGCCGATGTCAGAAGAAAAAGACGTTTTGGTTCCGGGAACCAGTACCCACGTTCAACCGTGTAAGGGACAGTCCCTGACCCGAAGAGGTCAGGTCGACAACGACGCGTCGGCTCCGGGAGCCGAGGCAACCTTGGTCCTGAGGAGCTCCGCCAATAAACAGCGTCGAGGTGACAAAGGCGTGTCGACTCCGGGAATTGACGCTGCAAACAGTGCGGACGGTTGCAAACGTACCGCACTGACGCAATTTTCATGCTGTAGTGCAGCCGGGCTGCACGACGAAGTGCCATGCGATCAAGCCGGGCTTGACATCGCGCGCCCGCAGACAGGGTCTGCCGGCGAAGGAACACATTACCGTGCAGCCGGGCTGCACGAAGGAAAATGCGGTCAAGCCGGGCTTGATACCGCGCGCCCGCGGACAGGGTCCGCCGGCGAACAACTGTCCATGGCTGGGCCTGGACCAGAAGAACAACTGTGCGGAGCCGGGCTCCGCACAACAAGAAGACGGCGCAAGCGGAAAACGCTGCGCAAGTCTCGGTCCGGGACCGAGACGCAACAAGAGCAGTCTGCTGGGCAGACTGCGGCGGTGACGCCGAATGTCAAGACGCTAAGCGTCTTGACGCGCACCGATACTGGATTCCAGTATCGTGACATGGAACTCGCTAGTCCTCCGACGATGGCGTCGGAGTTGACTTTGCTTCCAGTCTCATGAGCTGGAAGCGCTTCACGCGCGACTTGCACGATGGACGCATCGAGCAGGTCTGCGTTCTTTCGGACAGCGAAAGAACGAAGAGCGAGAGCGAAGAGCTGAGGCAGCTCTTCATGGGAAGTACCACTGAGAGTGAAGACACTTTCAGTGCGAAGACGAAGCGAGAGCGCTTCGAGGAACAAGGTTGGGACTCGCTGAAGTCGAGTCCCTATTACGAATTGTTGAGGGAGTACAAAGACGTACTCCCGGAAGAGATTCCTTCGGAGCTTCCGCAGGATAAGGGCATTCAGCACGAGATTGATCTCGTGCCGGGCACGAAGTACTGTGTCACGCGGCAGTGGCCACTGCCGCGAGAGCAAGTAAAAGCAATCGACGACTTCTTTGAAAGTCGTCGCAAAGCCGGACAAGTGCGGGAATCAAAGTCCCCGCACAGTGCTCCGACGTTCTGTGTCAAAAAGCCACAGGGCGGATGGCGCATCGTTCATGCGTATAACAAGCTGAACGATGCGACGGTACCGGCGCAGATGCCGATACCGCGAAAAGATGTTATCATCGATTCGATGGCCGGGAGCACCGTTTACAGTGCTCTCGACTTGCGAGATGGATTTTATCAAATCCTAATGCGTGAGAGCGATATCCCGCTCACGGCAGTGAGCACGCCAAGCGGCATGCTCTGGGAGTGGCTAGTGATGCCACATGGGCTTAAGAACGCCCCTGCGACTTCCAACAGGTGCGTGACGCACTTGTTGCGCTCAGTGCGCGACTTCGCACCGAGCTACTTCGATGATGTGTTCATCCACAGCCGAGCTATGGACGGGAAGACCGACGTAGAGATGCACAGGGTGCATCTCCGGAAGCTACTTGAGCTTATGCGAAAGCATAAGCTCTACGCGAACCTGAAGAAGTGTATCTTCGGGGCGAGCGAGATACCCGTCCTCGGGTGTCTCGTAGGGGAAAATAGCGTTCGCCCTGACCCGGAAAAGGTCAGAGTGATCAATGAATGGCCAACGCCTTCAAGTGTCAAGGAACTGAGGCAGTTCCTTGGCTTGGCCACGTACTTGTGCAAGTACGTGGAGGATTACGCGGGCAAGATCCGCCCGCTGTCACAGCTTCTTAAGAAAGAAGCTGTGTGGAATTGGACACCCGATTGCCAAAAGGCATTCGATACAGTCAAGCGGGGCTTGACTGAGGCGCCGATCTTGGCAGTGGCTGACCAAGATCGCCCATTTCACGTAGTGTGTGACGCATCCGATTTCGCGATCGGATGCGCGCTAATGCAGCACGATCACGAGGGCCGTGATCGTGTCGTCTACTACCAATCGCGTCAGCTGAAGCCAGCTGAGCGCAACTATCCGGTGCATGACAAGGAACTCCTTGCCATGAAGTATGCACTCGCAAAGTTCCGAGTGTACTTGCTTGGGAGTAGACCATTTGTGGTCTACACCGACCATGCTTCACTGCGCACCGCAGTGAAGTCGCCACACATATCACAAAGAATGGCGAGGTGGCTCTCATTCTTTGCAGAGTATAACTTTCGGGTCGAATACAAACCCGGAAGATTGAATGTGGTGGCCGACGCGTTATCACGTCGGCCGGACTATGCAGATGTTGCCGACGTCAATGCCATTGACGCCATGCGATCGAGCAAACCCACATCATCTCTGTTGGATGATGTGAACGCCGCGTACGCGCACGACGCGGACGCGAAGCTCTTGCTGGCCTATGGCACAGCGCCTTCTGACAAGTCCCGTCAGAAGCTGCCCAAGCACCTTCGAGCGCATGCACACCGATATCGGGTGCACGACGGACTGCTTCTTTATAATGCAGTCGACGACAACGCGGACCGCGTTGTCGTGCCAAATGACCATGACCTGCTACTCAGGATCATGTACGAGTATCACGATGCCCCGACTGCGGGACATCTCGGACGTGAGAAGACATACGTCCTTCTCACGCGCGACTTCTACTGGCACCACCAGTATAAGTGGGTGCGCAAGTACATCCGTGCTTGCGAGGTATGTCAACGCGTAAAGCCTGCGCCATTCGCGCAGGCTCCGTTACAATCACTACCGACTCCGTCGGAGTGTTGGAAGTCCATGTCTTTGGGCTTCATCTTTGGTCTTCCCCCGGATATCGGAGGGAACACCGGTGTTGTGGTCTTTGTAGACCGTTTCAGCAAGATGGTACATCTTGCTGCGGTGCCAGCAGAGTGACCGCGAAGCAGACGGCCCGTCTGTTCGTCGACATGGTGTTTGTAAACACGTACAAGTGGCAAGCCGTCCGACATCGTGTTATCGGACACGATACTTCCTTCACATTGCACACCAATGGATACATTGAAGTGGACCACCACAGTGAGTGGTCCACACTTCTATTGGTAGAAAGCCAGCATCTTTCAATGTCGACTGCGGATCATCCGCAGACGGACGGTCAAACCGAGCGCGTGAACGCGTGCTTTCATAGATGATAAACAGTTTTTAGAGCAATACGTTCTCATTTTACCAATACTGGAATCCTTTTGTTACTTATATAATTAACCTAAGATGGCAGAGTACTTGCCATCACGTTGCGCACGTGTAAGCTCAGTGCAAGTGCCTAGACCGGGCACTACACCTGGTAGCCACTTTGTAGTCCGGCATCCAACGTCTACCGACTGTTGACGTACTCGTACGCGGTGATGAACGCGGACCCACTTTATGGCACGGAGGTGCCCATCTACGACCTGCAATACAGCAGCAGAAAACCGCTGACACTGTCTGACCCAGAGTGGGGCCCTCAACGACTGTCAACAATTGGAGAAGCCATAGCTATGCTGCGTAGGGCGCATCCCGACAACAACATGGTGTATTCACATCAGCGTGATGCTGCGCGCAGGACGGCGTCGTCAGGGACACACCGCGAACCACGCAGTGGGAAGAGAGGGCGGGCCTCTCCGATGGAGAGCGCGGCTGACGCATGACTTCAGCGCGCTCGGACGCGCAAGGAGTGCATGGACGCCGACTCTCCGATCCTACGTTTCATCACGTACAAAAGACAAACAAGCCGTGATTCGGTTTGTCCAAGATAAACGAGCAGCTTCCGGTGTTGACCTTCAACAGAAGCTGAACGCAGACAATGCGGGCAGAGGCAACACAAATGAATTTAAAGTTGGTTCATTGGTTTTGTTAGCTACTCAAAACCTGCCTAAACATGCAGTTTTCGGATGGACCTTCGGAGCAAGCAAGCTTGCTCCGCGCTTCATCGGGCCGTTCACTGTGTTGGCACGGCACGGCAACGCATACAAGCTAGACATACCGTCTAGCATGCGCCTCCATCCGACCTTTTACGTCGGACGGCTGAAGCCATACCTGCAGCACGAGCCATCTAGCTCGGCTGACCCGAAGCCTCGGCAGGAGCCGAGGCAGAAGCGCCGAGACTTGACTTGGGAGGTAGATACCTCGGCTTCTGACGAGCAGCAGGTGCTCTCCTCCAGCGCGCGGACGCGCTGTAGCAACTCCTTCATCTGGGTCCCCAACTCGACCTGGATATTCGAGGCGGTCTGCGAGACCACCGCGACTTGGGCCTTCTGGTTCGCCAGCTCCTGCTTCAGGGCGGCGAACTCAGCGCCCTGCAGACGCTCCACGACGGCCACCCGGTCGTGGAGAGACGCATACTCATCAGCCCGGGGCTGGTCATACCCGGGCGTGTTCCCACCCCGCCACCGCCGATCCGTGACGCCCGCGGCTCAACCCGCTGGATTGTTGAGCGGATTGTTGACCATAGTATCCCGAAAACGAACCCTCAAGGGGCTCGTTTTCGTATTCGTTGGAGAGGATTTCCTCCCCATCGAGATACATGGGAGCCGCGGAACGTCTTGCTGGAGGACGTTCCGGAAATGGTGAGGGCGTACGAAGAGCAGTACGCGCCGGTGCAGCGGGAGTAATACGAGCGCTGCGATCATCGCTAGCGCCCGAACCCTCACGTGCTAAGAACTTAGCACGGAGCTCTTTGATACTCTCGGGCACACGGAACGACGTGTACCCGTTCAGGTCGCGGTCGCTCAAGCGGACCGCGCCTGGAAAGCACTTCGTGCACTGAAAGCCCTCGGGCACAGCACATTAGCCTCCTCCGCAGCAACGTGGAGTTGCTCAAACTTTCCACGCTTCGAGTACGTCTCGAAGCGATCACGCGCTTGCTTAATCCGATCACGGTAAGCACTCGGCCTCTTGTTGAAGTTCTCAACAAAAGCATTCCACCTTTGACAAAGTGCCTGCCATTCGGGCACTTTGCTGCGAGAAGAGGTCTTCTTGCTTTGAAACCATCGGAGCTCATGAAAGCGTCCGATGTAGTAATCGCGCATTTGATGCGTTTCCGCATCAAAGTGCAGATCTGCAGCCACAGCGCCATCTTTGATGGCGCTGCATACGTACAGCGGCACCTCATTCGGAGGTACCGAGTTCCCATACCGGTCCGCGATCTCGGACGCGGACGGCATCCATGGATCACGCTTAAGCTGCAGCAGCAGCGCGCGACTTCGTACTTCGAGAGTGTTCCCCAGTGGAAGCGAGTGGGGTATCGCTCTCAGTACGCGAACGCTTCGAACTCGAAGCGTCCGATTCGTCCCCTTCACGCGGGCGAACGTTCTTGGCGTGAGGGTCGAGCGATTCGCTCGACACTGAGTCTTTACGCTTTGAGGGCGAGTCCTCCTCGCCCTCCATGTCCTCATCGTCGTCGTCGAAGTCGACGACGTCGCCGTCTTGGCAGTGGCTTCGCCTTCTGACGCTCGAAGTAGTCGTCGATGGAGAGATGACTCCCACCGACTTCGAGGACTTCTTCTGTGGCGCGCTCATCGTTGAATGAGCGCGGGTTTCTTCTCCAAACGCGGAGAATTGACGAATGGTCAATTCCAAAAGATTGACGTGCGGGGACCCCGCGCGTCTAACCTTAAGGGGGGATGGTGTAACGGGGTTACACGTACAAGTGGCTGCAAGCCACTTGTGAATTTAACAGATAGGATATCTGTTAAATGTTTTAGATACTTCCTCACCTTGGTGTAAGTCACACCAATGGATACATTGAAGTGGGCCACCACAATGAGTGGTCCCCACCTACCCAAAGATCCTATTGGTAGAAAGCAGCATCTTTCTACCAATTAGAGACGTGCATATTGGCGGGGTTCTGACAGCCAGCCGCTGCCAAACCTTTCATAGATGATAAACAGTTTTTAGCAGATTTTAGAGGAAGATCAATTTACAAACAATACAGTTCTCATTTTACCTTAAACTAGCTACTTGGAGTCTTGTCTAAGTTAACTTATATTTGTGTATTCAAATATAATTAACCTAAGTAATTACTAAGTACTTACGCTTCCTCATACACGTTGCGCAACGTGTAAGCTAAAGTAGTGAGTCAAGTTAGACCCACTACAGTGTTCAAACACCATGGCATGCCGTCCGACATCGTGTCGGACAGAGACCCGCGCTTCACAGCGAACCTGTGGCAAGAAGTGTTTACACTTCTTGGGAGCCAGCTTTCAATGTCGACTGCGGACCATCCGCAGACGGACGGCCAAACCGAGCGCGTGAATCGCGTGCTCGTCGACATTATGAAGAGCCACGCTCACTCGTTCCAATACTGGAGCGAGTGCTTATCGATGGCGGAGTTCGCCATCAACAACTCGGTGCATGCCTCGACCGGGCATACACTGTTCAATGCCATGCGGCATCCCCGTCTGCCGAGTTTACTCGGAGTGGTGGCTCCCACTTTAAGTTGGGGAGGATCTACGACTGCAATACAGCAGCCGCAGAAAACCGCTGACACTTGCATAGTGTCAGCTGCAACAACGAACCAAACGCATGAATCTGCGCAGGGCGCAGACTCCTCCAACAACAAGGACAAAGGCCACGGGTCTGCGCGTGGCGCAGACACCGCGAAGAACCACGCAGAGGCCGGGCCTCTAGCGGAGAGCGAGCTGAATGACTTCAGCTCGGATGCAACCAGCTTCCTTACCAAAAGACAAGCCGTGATTCGGTTTGTCCAAGATGCAAGAGCAGCTTCTGTTGACCAACAGAAGCTGAACGCAGACAATGCGGGCAGAGGCAACACAAATGAATTTAAAGTTGGTTCATTGGTTTTGTTAGCTACTCAAAACCTGCCTAAACATACTGTTTCGGACTTCGGAGCATGCAAGCTTACTCCGCGCTTCATCGGGCCGTTCACTGTGTTGGCACGGCACGGCAACGCATACACGCTAGACATACCGTCTAGCATGCGCCTCCATCCGACCTTTTACGTCGGACGGCTGAAGCCATACCTGCAGCACGAGCCATCTAGCTCGGCTGACCCGAAGCCTCGGCAGGAGCCGAGGCAGAAGCGGAGGACTTGGCCTCGGCGACGAGCAGCCTCTCCTCCAGCGCGTCCGCGCGCTGGAGTAACTCCTTCATCTGGGTCCCCAACTCGACCTGGATATTCGAGGCGGTCTGCGAGACCACCGCGACTTGGGCCTTCTGGTTCGCCAGCTCCTGCTTCAGGGTGGCGAACTCAGCGCCCTGCAGACGCTCCACGACGGTCACCCGGTCGTGGAGAGACGCATACTCATCAGCCCGGGGCTGGTCATACCCGGGGCGTGTTCCCACCCCCGCCACCGCCGATCCGTGACGTTCGCGGCTCAACCCGCTGGATTGTTGAGCGGATTGTTGACCATAGTATCCCGAAAACGAACCCTCAAGGGGCTCGTTTTCGTATTCGTTGGAGAGGATTTCCTCCCCATCAAGATACGTGGGAGCCGGGGAACGTCTTGCTGGAGGACGTTCCGGAAATGGTGAGGGCGTACGAGGAGCAGTACGCGCTGGTGCAGCGGGAGTAATACGAGCACTGCGGTCATCGCTAGCGCCCGAACCCTCACGTGCTAAGAATTTAGCACGGAGCTCTTTGATACTCTCGGGCACACGGAATGACGTGTACCCGTTCAGGTCGCGGTCGCTCAAGCGGACCGCGCCTGGGAAGCACTTCGTGCACTGAAAGCCCTCGGGCACAGCACATTAGCCTCCTCCGCAGCAACGTGGAGTTGCTCAAACTTTCCACGCTTCGAGACGTACTCGAAGCGATCACGCGCTTGCTTAATCCGATCATGGTGAGCACTCGGCCTCTTGTTGAAGTTCTCAACAAAAGCATTCCACCTTTGACAAAGTGCCTGCCACTCGGGCACGTTGCTGCGAGAAGAGGTCTTCTTGCTTTGAAACCATCGGAGCTCATGAAAGCGTCCGATGTAGTAATCGCGCCTTTGATGCGTCGCCGCATCAAAGTGCAGCTCGGCAGCCACGGCGTCATCTTTGATGGCGCTGCATACGTATAACGGTACCTCATTCGGAGGTACCGAGTTCCCATACCGGTCCGAGATCTCGGACGCGGACGGCATCCACGGATCGCGCGCTGCTGCTGCAGCCCGCGGAGTACTGAGAGCCCCAGCGGAAGCGAGCAGGGTATCACTCTCAGTTCGCGAACGCTTCGAACTCGAAGCGTCCGATTCGTCCCCTTCACGCGGGCGAATGGTCTTAGCGTGGGGGTCGAGCGATTCGCTGGACACTGAGTCTCTGCGCTTTGAGGACGAGTCCTTCTCGTCCTCCATATCTTCATCATCGTCGTCGAAGTCGACGACGTCGCCATACTTCGCCTTCTGGCGCTCGAAGTAGTCATCGATGGAGAGATGACTCCCCACCGACTTCGGATTCTTCTTTTCTTGAGGCGCGCTCATCGTCGAATGAGCGCGGGTTTCTTCTCCAAACGCGGTGAATTGACGAATGGTCAATTCAGAAGATTGACGTGCGGAGACCCCGCGCGTCTAACGTTAAGGGTGGATGGTGTAACGGGGTTACACGCACAAGTGGCTACAAGCCACTTGTGATTTTAACAGATAAAATATCTGTTAAAAGTTTTAGATACTTCCTCACCTTGGTGTAAGTCACACCAATGGATACAGCCAGCCGCTGTCAACCCCTTTCATAGATGATAAACAGTTTTAGCAGATTTAGGAGGAAGATCAATTTACAGACAATATAGTTCTCATTTTACCTTAAACTAGTTACTTGGTGTTTTATTTGATTTATATCATGCTTGTGGACTCAAGTATAATTAATTCAAATTATTAATAAACTCCTACGCTTCCCCATGCACGTAGCGCAACGTGTAAGCTAAAGTAGGGAGCCAAAGTAGGCCCACTACAGAGCTGAACTCGTTCAGCTCACTCTCCGCAAGAGGGCCGACCTCTGCGCGGATCTTCGCGGTGTCTGTGCTCTGCACAGACTCGTTTTCCTTGATCTGGGTGTTAGCGCAGGGCGCTGACCCTTGGTTCTTCCTGTATGACCAGCCCCGGGCTGATCAGTATGCGCCTCTCCACGACCGGGTGACCGTCGTGGAGCGTCTGCAGGGCGCTGAGTTCGCCGCCCTGAAGCAGGAGCTGGCGAACCAGAAGGCCCAAGTCGCGGTGGTCTCGCAGACCGCCTCGAATATCCAGGTCGAGTTGGGGACCCAGATGAAGGAGTTACTCCAGCGCGTCCGCGCGCTGGAGGAGAGGCTGCTCGTCGCCGAGGCCAAGTCCTCCGCTTCTGCCTCGGCTCCTGCCGAGGCTTCGGGTCAGCCGAGCTAGATGGCTCGTGCTGCAGGTATGGCTTCAGCCGTCCGACGTAAAAGGTCGGATGGAGGCGCATGCTAGACGGTATGTCTAGCGTGTATGCGTTGCCGTGCCGTGCCAACACAGTGAACGGCCCGATGAAGCGCGGAGCAAGCTTGCTTGCTCCGACGTCCGAAACAGCATGTTTAGGCAGGTTTTGAGTAGCTAACAAAACCAATGAACCAACTTTAAATTCATTTGTGTTGCCTCTGCCCGCATTGTCTGCGTTCAGCTTCTGTTGGTCAACAGAAGCTGCTCTTGCATCTTGGACAAACCGAATCACGGCTTGTCTTTTGGTGATGAAACTGATTGCATCCGAGCTGAAGCCATTCAGCTCGCTCTCCGCTAGAGGCCCTGCCTCTGCGTGGTTCTTTGCGGTGTCTGCGCCCTGCGCAGACCCGTGGTCGTTGGCCATGTTGTTGGAGGAGTCTGCGCCCTGCGCAGATTCATGCGTTTGGTTCGTTGTTGCAGCTGACACTATGCAAGTGTCAGCGGTTTTCTGCGGCTGCTGTATTGCAGTCGTAGATCCTCCCCAACTTAAAGTGGGAGCCACCACTCCGAGTAAACTCGGCAGACGGGGATGCCGCATGGCATTGAACAGTGTATGCCCGGTCGAGGCATGCACCGAGTTGTTGATGGCGAACTCCGCCATCGATAAGCACTCGCTCCAGTATTGGAACGAGTGAGCGTGGCTCTTCATAATGCCGACGAGCACGCGATTCACGCGCTCGGTTTGGCCGTCCGTCTGCGGATGGTCCGCAGTCGACATTGAAAGCTGGCTCCCAAGAAGTGTAAACACTTCTTGCCACAGGTTCGCTGTGAAGCGCGGGTCTCTGTCCGACACGATGTCGGACGGCATGCCATGGTGTTTGAACACCATGTCGACGAGCAGACGGGCCGTCTGCTTCGCGGTTACCTCTGCTGGCACCGCAGCAAGATGTACCATCTTGCTGAAACGGTCTACAAAGACCACAACACCGGTGTTCCCTCCGCTATCCGGGGGAAGACCAAAGATGAAGTCCAAAGACATGGACTTCCAACACTCCGACGGAGTCGGTAGTGATTGCAGTGGAGCCTGCGCGAATGGCGCAGGCTTCACGCGTTGGCATACCTCGCAAGCACGGATGTACTTGCGCACCCACTTATACTGGTGGTGCCAGTAGAAGTCGCGCGTGAGAAGGACGTAAGTCTTCTCACGTCCGAGATGTCCCGCAGTCGGGGCATCGTGATACTCGTACATGATCCTGAGTAGCAGGTCATGGTCATTTGGCACGACAACGCGATCTGCGTTGTCGTCGACTGCATTGTAAAGCAGTAGTCTGTCGTGCACACGAAAGCGGTGTGCACGCGCTCGAAGGTGCTTGGGCAGTTTCTGACGGGACTTGTCAGAAGGAGCTGTGCCATAGGTCAGCAAGAGCTTCGCGTCCGCGTCGTGCGCGTACGCGGCGTTCACATCATCCAACAGAGATGATGTGGGTTTGCTCGATCGCATGGCGTCAATGGCATTGACGTCGGCAACATCTGCATAGTCCGGCCGACGTGATAACGCGTCGGCCACCACATTCAATCTTCCGGGTTTGTATTCGACCCGAAAGTTATACTCTGCAAAGAATGAGAGCCACCTCGCCATTCTTTGTGAAATGTGTGGCGACTTCACTGCGCACCGCAGTGAAGCATGGCCGGTGTAGACCACAAATGGTCTACTTCCAAGCAAATACACTCGGAACTTTGCGAGTGCGTATTTCATGGCAAGGAGTTCTTGTCACGCACCGGATAATTACGCTCAGCTGGCTTCATCTGACGCGATTGGTAGTAGACGACACGATCACGACCCTCGTGATCATGCTGCATCAACGCACATCCGATCGCGAAATCGGATGCGTCACACACTACGTGGAATGGGCGATCTTGGTCAGCCACTGCCAAGATCGGCGCCTCAGTCAAGCCCCGCTTGACTGTATCGAATGCCTTTTGGCAATCGGGTGTCCAATTCCAGACAGCTTCTTAAGAAGTTGTGACAGCGGGCGGATCTTGCCCGCGTAATCCTCCACGTACTTGCACAAGTACGTGGCCAAGCCAAGGAACTGCCTCAGTTCCTTGACACTTGAAGGCGTTGGCCATTCATTGATCACTCTGACCTTTTCCGGGTCAGGGCGAACGCTATTTTCCCCTACGAGACACCCGAGGACGGGTATCTCGCTCGCCCCGAAGATACATTTCTTCAGGTTCGCGTAGAGCTTATGCTTTCGCATAAGCTCAAGTAGCTTCCGGAGATGCACCCTGTGCATCTCTACGTCGGTCTTCCCGTCCATAGCTCGGCTGTGGATGAACACATCATCGAAGTAGCTCGGTGCGAAGTCGCGCACTGAGCGCAACAAGTGCGTCACGCACCTGTTGGAAGTCGCAGGGGCGTTCTTAAGCCCATGTGGCATCACTAGCCATTCCCAGAGCATGCCGCTTGGCGTGCGCACTGCCGTGAGCGGGATATCGCTCTCACGCATTAGGATATGATAGAATCCATCTCGCAAGTCGAGAGCACTGTAAACGGTACTCCCGGCCATCGAATCGATGATAACATCTTTTCGCGGTATCGGCATCTGCGCCGGTACCGTCGCATCGTTCAGCTTGTTGTAGGCATGAACGATGCGCCATCCGCCCTGTGGCTTCTTGACACAGAACGTCGGAGCACTGTGCGGGGACTTTGATTCCCGCACTTGTCCTGCTTTACGACGACTTTCAAAGAAGTCGTCGATTGCTTTCACTTGCTCTCGCGGCAGTGGCCACTGCCGCGTGACACAGTACTTCGTGCCCGGCACGAGATCAATCTCGTGCTGAATGCCCTTATCCTGCGGAAGCTCCGAAGGAATCTCTTCCGGGAGTACGCCTTTGTACTCCCTCAACAATTCGTAATAGGGACTCGACTTCAGCGAGTCTCAACCTTGTTCCTCGAAGTGCTCTCGCTTCGTCTTCGCACTGAAAGTGTCTTCACTCTCAGTGGTACTTCCCATGAAGAGCTTCCTCAGCTCTTCGCTCTCGCTCTTCGTTCTTTCGCTGTCCGAAAGAACGCAGACCTGCTCGATGCGTCCATCGTGCAAGTCGCGCGTGAAGCGCTTCCAGCTCATGAGACTGGAAGCAAAGTCAACTCCGACGCCGTCGTCGGAGGATTAGCGAGTTCCATTTCCTGATACTGGAATCCAGTATCGGTGCGCGTCAAGACGCTTAGCGTCTCGACATCCGGCGTCACCGCCTCAGTCTTCCCAGCAGACTGCTCTTGTTGCGTCTCGGTCCCGGACCGAGACTTGCGCAGCGTTTTCCGCTTGCGCCGTCTTCTTGTTGTGCGGAGCCCGGCTCCGCACAGTTGTTCTTCTGGTCCAGGCCCAGCCATGGACAGTTGTTCGCCGGCGGACCCTGTCCGCGGGCGCGCGGTATCAAGCCTGGCTTGACCGCATGTTTCTTCGTGCAGCTCGGCTGCACGGTAATGTGTCCCTTCGCCGGCAGACCCTGTCTGCGGGCGCGCGATATCAAGCCCGGCTTGATCGCATGGCGCTTCGTCGTGCAGCCCGGCTGCACTACAGCATGAAAATTGCGTCAGTGCGGTACGTTTGCAACCGTCCGCACTGTTTGCAGCGTCAACTCCCGGAGTCGACACGCCTTTGTCACCTCGACGCTGTTTATTGGCGGAGCTCCTCAGGACCAAGGTTGCCTCGGCTCCCGGAGCCGACGCGTCGTTGTCGACCTGACCTCTTCGGGTCAGGGACTGTCCCTTACTCACTTGAACGTGGGTGTTGTTTCCCGGAACCAGCACATCTTTTTCTTCTGACGTCGGCAGCAATACCGACGCTGGTCTCACTTTCTGGACACTCCGTGTAGTGGGCCTACTTTGACTCACTACTTTTGCTTACACGTCGCGCTACGTATGTGAGGAAGCGTAGGAGTTTATTAATAATTTGAATTAATTATACTTGAGTCCACAAGCATAATATAAATCAAATAAAACACCAAGTAACTAGTTTAAGGTAAAATGAGAACTATATTGTTTGTAAATTGATCTTCCTCCTAAATCTGCTAAAACTGTTTATCATCTATGAAAGGGGTTGACAGCGGCTGGCTGTATCCATTGGTGTGACTTACACCAAGGTGAGGAAGTATCTAAAACTTTTAACAGATATTTTATCTGTTAAAATCACAAGTGGCTTGTAGCCACTTGTGCGTGTAACCCCGTTACAAGCTCGGATGCGATTGACTTTATTAATAAAAGACAAGCCGTAATTCGGTTTGTCCAGGATACGATTGCAGCTTCTGTGGATAGACAGAAGCTGAATACCGATAATTTTGGCAGGGGCAACACAAATGAATTCAAAGTTAGTTCATTGGTTTTGATAGCTACTCAAAACCTGCCTAAACATACAATTTCGGATTTCGGAGCAAGTAAGCTTGCTCCGCGCTTCATCGGGCCATTCACGGTGATGGCACGCCACGGTAACGCATACACACTAGACGTACCGTCTAGCATGCGGCTCCACCCGACATTTTATGTCGGGCGGTTAAAGTGATACCTCCAGCACGAGCCAAGTGGCTCGTCTGACCCGAAGAGACAGACTCGGCAGGGGAAACCCTCCTCTCCAGCGCGTAGTCGCGCTGGAGCAGTTACTACAGTCGGTGTAGTGGGTCTAACTTGACTCACTACTTTAGCTTACACGTTGCGCAACGTGTATGAGGAAGCGTAAGTACTTAGTATTTACTTAGGTTAATTATATTTGAATACACAAATATAAGTTAAGTAACAAAAGGATTCCAAGTGACTTAGATTAGGTAAAATGAGAACTGTATTGCTTGTAAATTGATCTTCCTCTAAAAGCTGCTAAAACTGTTTATCATCTATGAAACGGTTGGCAGCGGCTGGCTGTCAGAGCCCCGCTAATATGCATGTCTCTGATTGGTAGAGAGATGCTGCTTTCTACCAATAGGATCTTTTGGGTATGTGTGGACCACTCACTGTAGTGGTCCACTTCAATGTATCCATCGGTGTGTCTTACACCAATGTGAGGAAGTATCCAAAACGTTTAACATATAACCTATCTGTTAAATTCACAAGTGGCTTGCAGCCACTTGTACGTGTAACCCCGTTACACCATCCCCCCTTAAGGTTAGACGCGCGGGGTCCCCGCACGTCAATCTTTGGAATTGACCATTCGTCAATTCTCCGCGTTTGGAGAAGAAATCCGCGCTCATTCAACGATGAGCGCGCCACAGAAGAAGTCCTCGAAGTCGATGGGGAGTCATCTCTCCATCGACGACTACTTCGAACGCCAGAAGGCGAAGTATGGTGACGTCGTCGACTTCGACGACGACGATGAAGACATGGAGGGCGAGGAGGACTCGCCCTCAAAGCGTAAAGACTCAGTGTCGAGCGAATCACTCGACCCTCACGCTAAGAACGTTCGTCCGCGTGAAGGGGACGAATCGGACGCTTCGAGTTCGAAGCGTTCGCGTACTGAGAGCGATACCCCACTCGCTTCCACTGGGGCTCTCAGTACTCCGCGCGCTGCTGCTGCAGCGCGTGATGTCAAAGCTCAAGGCTCTCCGCGCGCTGCAGGCGCAGCGCGCGATCCGTGGATGCCGTCCGCATCCGAGATTGCGGACCGGTTTGGGAACTCGGTACCTCCGAATGAGGTACCGCTGTACGTATGCAGCGCCATCAAAGATGACGCTGTGGCTGCCGAGCTGCACTTTGATGCGGAAACGCATCAAAGGCGCGATTACTACATCGGACTCTTTCATGAGCTCCGATGGTTTCAAAGCAAGAAGACATCTTCTCGCAGCAAAGTGCCCGAGTGGCAGGCACTTTGTCAAAGTTGGAACGCCTTTGTTGATAACTTCAACAAGAGGCCGAGTGCTTACCGTGATCGGATTAAGCAAGCGCGTGATCGCTTCGAGACGTACTCGAAGCGTGGAAAGCTGGAGCAACTTCATGTTGCTGCTGAGGAGGCAAATGTGCCGTGCGCTGTGCCCGAGGGCTTTCAGTGCACGAAGTGCTTTCCAGGCGCGGTCCGCTTGAGCGACCGCGACCTGAACGGGTACACGTCGTTCCGTGTGCCCGAGAGTCTCAAAGAGCTCCGTGCTAAGTTCTTAGCACGTGAGGGTTCGGGCGCTAGCGATGATCGCAGTGCTCGTATTACTCCCGCTGCACCGGCGCGTACTGCTCTTCGTACGCCCTCACCATTTCCGGAACGTCCTCCAGCAAGACGTTCCGCGGCTCCCATGTATCTCGATGGGGAGGAAATCCTCTCCAACGAATACGAAAACGAGCCCCTTGAGGGTTCGTTTTCGGGATACTATGGTCAACAATCCGCTCAACAATCCAGCGGGTTGAGCCGTGGGCGTCACGGATCGGCGGTGGCGGGGTGGGAACACGCCCGGGTATGATCAGCCCGGGCTGATCAGTATGCGCCTCTCCACGACCGGGTGACCGTCGTGGAGCGTCTTCAGGGCGCTGAGTTCGCCGCCCTGAAGCAGGAGCTGGCGAACCAGAAGGCCCAAGTCGCGGTGGTCTCGCAGACCGCCTCGAATATCCAGGTCGAGTTGGGGACCCAGATGAAGGAGTTACTCCAGCGCGTCCGCGCGCTGGAGGAGAGGCTGCTCGTCGCCGAGGCCAAGTCCTCCGCTTCTGCCTCGGCTCCTGCCGAGGCTTCGGGTCAGCCGAGCTAGATGGCTCGTGCTGCAGGTATGGCTTCAGCCGTCCGACGTAAAAGGTCGGATGGAGGCGCATGCTAGACGGTATGTCTAGCGTGTATGCGTTGCCGTGCCGTGCCAACACAGTGAACGGCCCGATGAAGCGCGGAGTAAGCTTGCATGCTCCGAAATCCGAAACTGCATGTCTAGGCAGGTTTTGTGTAGCTAACAAAACCAATGAACCAACTTTAAATTCATTTGTGTTGCCTCTGCCCGCATTGTCTGCGTTCAGCTTCTGTTGGTCAACAGAAGCTGCTCTTGCATCTTGGACAAACCGAATCACGGCTTGTCTTTTGGTGATGAAACTGATTGCATCCGAGCTGAAGCCATTCAGCTCGCTCTCCGCTAGAGGCCCTGCCTCTGCGTGGTTCTTTGCGGTGTCTGCGCCCTGCGCAGACCCGTGGTCGTTGGCCATGTTGTTGGAGGAGTCTGCGCCCTGCGCAGATTCATGCGTTTGGTTCGTTGTTGCAGCTGACACTATGCAAGTGTCAGCGGTTTTCTGCGGCTGCTGTATTGCAGTCGTAGATCCTCCCCAACTTAAAGTGGGAGCCACCACTCCGAGTAAACTCGGCAGACGGGGATGCCGCATGGCATTGAACAGTGTATGCCCGGTCGAGGCATGCACCGAGTTGTTGATGGCGAACTCCGCCATCGATAAGCACTCGCTCCAGTATTGGAACGAGTGAGCGTGGCTCTTCATAATGCCGACGAGCACGCGATTCACGCGCTCGGTTTGGCCGTCCGTCTGCGGATGGTCCGCAGTCGACATTGAAAGCTGGCTCCCAAGAAGTGTAAACACTTCTTGCCACAGGTTCGCTGTGACGCGCGGGTCTCTGTCCGACACGATGTCGGACGGCATGCCATGGTGTTTGAACACTGTAGTGGGTCTAACTTGACTCACTACTTTAGCTTACACGTTGCGCAACGTGTATGAGGAAGCGTAAGTACTTAGTAATTACTTAGGTTAATTATATTTGAATACACAAATATAAGTTAACTTAGACAAGACTCCAAGTAGCTAGTTTAAGGTAAAATGAGAACTGTATTGTTTGTAAATTGATCTTCCTCTAAAATCTGCTAAAAACTGTTTATCATCTATGAAAGGTTTGGCAGCGGCTGGCTGTCAGAACCCCGCCAATATGCACGTCTCTAATTGGTAGAAAGATGCTGCTTTCTACCAATAGGATCTTTGGGTAGGTGGGGACCACTCATTGTGGTGGCCCACTTCAATGTATCCATTGGTGTGACTTACACCAAGGTGAGGAAGTATCTAAAACATTTAACAGACATCCTATCTGTTAAATTCACAAGTGGCTTGCAGCCACTTGTACGTGTAACCCCGTTACACCATCCCCCCTTAACGTTAGACGCGCGGGGTCTCCGCACGTCAATCTTCTGAATTGACCATTCGTCAATTCACCGCGTTTGGAGAAGAAACCCGCGCTCATTCGACGATGAGCGCGCCTCAAGAAAAGAAGAATCCGAAGTCGGTGGGGAGTCATCTCTCCATCGACGACTACTTCGAGCGTCAGAAGGCGAAGTACGGCGACGTCGTCGACTTCGACGACGACGATGAGGACATGGAGGGCGAGGAGGACTCGCCCTCAAAGCGTAAAGACTCAGTGTCGAGCGAATCGCTCGACCCTCACGCCAAGAACGTTCGCCCGCGTGAAGGGGACGAATCGGACGCTTCGAGTTCGAAGCGTTCGCGTACTGAGAGCGATACCCCACTCGCTTCCACTGGGGCTCTCAGTACTCCGCGCGCTGCTGCTGCAGCGCGTGATCCATGGATGCCGTCCGCGTCCGAGATCGCGGACCGGTATGGGAACTCGGTACCTCCGAATGAGGTGCCGCTGTACGTATGCAGCGCCATCAAAGATGGCGCTGTGGCCCTGCGCAGACCCGTGGTCGTTGGCCATGTTGTTGGGGGAGTCTGCGCCCTGCGCAGACTCATGTGGTTTGTCTATTGTTGCAGCTGACACTGTGCAAGTGTCAGCGGTTTTCTGCGGCTGCTGTATTGCAGTCGTAGATCCTCCCCCACTTAAAGTGGGAACCATCACTCCGAGTAAACTCGGTAGGCGTGGATGCCGCATGGCATTCACGTAGAACGGTGTATGCCCGGTCGAGGCATGCACTGAGTTGTTGATGGCAAACTCTGCCATCGATAAGCACTCGCTCCAGTATTGGAACGAGTGAGCGTAGCTCTTCAACATATCGACGAGCACGCGATTCACGCGCTCGGTTTGACCGTCCGTCTGCGGATGATCCGCAGTCGACATGGAAAGCTGGCTCCCAAGAAGTGTAAACACTTCTTGCCACAGATGCGCTGTGAAGCGCGGGTCTCTGTCCGACACGATGTCGGACGGCATGCCATGGTGTTTGAACACCATGTCGACGAGCAGACGGGCCGTCTGCTTCGCGGTTACCTCTGCCGGCACCGCAGCAAGATGGTACATCTTGCTGAAGCGGTCGACGAAGACCACAACACCGGTATTCCCTCCGCTGTCCGGGGGAAGCCCAAAGATGAAGCCCAAAGACATGGACTTCCAACACTCCGACGGAGTCGGTAGTGATTGCAGTGGAGCCTGCGCGAATGGCGCAGGCTTCACGCGTTGGCATACCTCGCAAGCACGGATGTACTTGCGCACCCACTTATACTGGTGGTGCCAGTAGAAGTCGCGCGTGAGAAGGACGTATGTCTTCTCACGTCCGAGATGTCCCGCAGTCGGGGCATCATGATACTCGTACATGATCCTGAGTCGCAGGTCATGGTCATTTGGCACGACAACGCGATCTGCGTTGTCGTCGACTGCATTGTAAAGCAGTAGTCCGTCGTGCACACGAAAGCGGTGTGCACGCGCTCGAAGGTGCTTGGGCAGCTTCTGACGGGACTTGTCAGAAGGCGCTGTGCCATAGGTCAGCAAGAGCTTCGCGTCCGCGTCGTGCGCGTATGCGGCCTTCACATCATCCAACAGAGATGATGTGGGTTTGCTCGATCGCATGGCGTCAATGGCATTGACGTCAACAGCTTCTGCGTAGTCCGGCCGACGTGATAACGCGTCGGCCACCACGTTCAATCTTCCGGGTTTGTATTCGACCCGGAAGTTATACTCCGCAAAGAATGAGAGCCATCTCGCCATTCTTTGTGATATGTGTGGCGACTTCACTGCGGTACGCAGTGAAGCATGGTCGGTGTAGACCACAAATGGTCTACTCCCAAGCAAGTACACTCGGAACTTTGCGAGTGCATACTTCATGGCAAGGAGTTCCTTGTCATGTACCGGATAATTACGCTCAGCTGCTTTCAGCTGACGCGATTGGTAATAGACGACACGATCACGGCCCTCGTGATCGTGCTGCATCAACGCGCATCCGATCGCGAAATCGGATGCGTCACACACTACGTGAAATGGGCGATCTTGGTCAGCCACTGCCAAGACCGGCGCCTCAGTCAAGCCCCGCTTGACTGTATCGAATGCCCTTTGGCAATCGGGTGTCCAATTCCACACAGCTTCTTTCTTAAGAAGTTGTGACAGCGGGCGGATCTTGCCCGCGTAATCCTTCACGTACTTGCACAAGTACGTGGCCAAGCCAAGGAACTGCCTCAGTTCCTTGACACTTGAAGGCGTTGGCCATTCATTGATCACTCTGACCTTTTCAGGGTCAGGGCGAACACCATTTTTCCGACGAGACACCCGAGGACGGGTATCTCGCTCGCCCCGAAGATACACTTCTTCCGGTTCGCGTAGAGCTTTTGCTTTCGCATAATCTCAAGTAGCTTCCGGAGATGCACCCTGTGCATCTCTACGTCGGTCTTCCCGTCCACAACCCGGCTGTGGATGAACACATCATCGAAGTAGCTCGGCGCGAAGTCGCACACCGAGCGCAACAAGTGCGTCACGCACGTGTTGAAGGTCGCAGGGGCGTTCTTATGCCCCTGCGGCATTACCAGCCATTCCCAGAGCATGCCGCTTGGCGTGCTCAGTGCCGTGAGAGGGATATCGCTCTCACGCATTAGGATCTGATAGAATCCGTCTCGCAAGTCGAGAGCACTGTAAACGGTGCTCCCGGCCATCGAATCGATGATAACATCTTTTCGTGGTATCGGCGTCTGCGCCAGTACCGTCGCATAGTTCAGCTTGTTGTAGGCATGAACGATGCGCCATCCGCCCTGTGGCTTCTTGACACAGAACGTCGGAGCACTGTGCGGGGACTTTGATTCCCGCACTTGTCCTGCTTTACGACGACTTTCAAAGAAGTCGTCGATCGCTTTCACTTGCTCTCGCGGCAGTGGCCACTGCCGCGTGACACAATACTACGTGCCCGGCACGAGATCAATCTCGTGCTGAATGCCCTTATCCTGCGGAAGCTCCGCAGGAATCTCTTCCGGGAGTACGTCTTTGTACTCCCTCAACAATTCGTAATAGGGACTCGACTTCAGCGAGTCCCAACCTTGTTCCTCGAAGCGCTCTCGCTTCGTCTTCGCACTGAGAGTGTCTTCACTCTCAGTGGTACTTCCCATGAAGAGCTGCCTCAGCTCTTCGCTCTCGCTCGCCGTTCTTTCGCTGTCCGAAAGAACGCAGACTTGTTCGATGCGTCCATCGTGCAAGTCGCGCGTGAAGCGCTTCGAGCTCATGGCTGGAAGCGAAGTCAACTCCGACGCCGTCGTCGGAGGACTAGCGAGTTCCGTGTCACGATACTGGAATCCAGTATCGGTGCGCGTCAAGACGCTTAGTGTCTTGACATTCGGCGTCACCGCCGCAGTCTGCCCAGCAGACTGCTCTTGTTGCGTCTCGGTCCCGGACCGAGACTTGCGCAGCGTTTTCCGCTTGCGCCGTCTTCTTGTTGTGCGGAGCCCGGCTCCGCACAGTTGTTCTTCTTGTCCAGGCCCGGCCGTGGACAGTCGTTCGCCGGCGGACCCTGTCCGCGGGCGCGCGGTATCAAGCCCGGCTTGACCGCATTTTCCTTCGTGCAGCCCGGCTGCACGGTAATGTGTTCCTTCGCCGGCAGACCCTGTCTGCGGGCGCGCGATATCAAGCCCGGCTTGATCGCATGGCACTTCGTCGTGCAGCCCGGCTGCACGACAGCATGGAAATTGCGTCAGTGCGGTACGTTTGCAACCGCCCGCACTGTTTGCAGCGTCAACTCCCGGAGTTGACACGCCTTCGTCACCTCGACGCTGTTTATTGGCGGAGCTCCTCATGACCGAGGGTGCGTCGGCTCCCGGAGCCGACGCGTCGTTGTCGACCTGACCGCTTCGGGTCAGGGACTGTCCCTTACACGGTTGAACGTGGGTACTGGTTCCCGGAACCAAAACGTCTTTTTCTTCTGACATCGGCAGCCTTGCCGACGTTGGTCTCACTTGTACACGCCCTCGCGCAATTCTTGGGCACTCCGGGACAGCAGCATAAAGCGCTGTCTCGACTGACGAGCCGCGCGCACCTGTTGGTGCGCGCGCTGCGGTAACAGGGCCATCGCTCTCTGTTCCGCTATTGCGTCCGAAGCGCACGAGCGTGCGCTTCTTCCAGTCTATCACCGGATCATGCCGTGCAAGCCACGGCATGCCCATTACCACGTCGAACTTATCGTCCAGGTCCAGGACGATAAAGTGTTCGACAAACACTCGTTGTTTGTACGAGAAGCGCACGTTCACGACGCGCTTCTCGGTCTTCACGATGGCACCTGTTGCCAGTCGTACCTCCAGAAGACTTCGAGGAGGTAGATACACCTCGAAGTCAAGTCTCGACAGGCTTCGTAGTCGAACAAAGTTGTTCGACGCGCCTGAGTCTACCAAAGCTCGAAGAGAGTCACTCGCTCTCTTCGAGTAAACCTTCAAGATGACTAGGTTTGGCCTGTCATCTTGTTTCTTGCAGTGAGAGCTGGTCTCACTGGGGGCTGCAGTCCTCAGTGTCGCGTGCCCGATGTCGGCACGCGCGACTGCATTACCAGTAGGGCGCCCCGCGCCTACTGGATGTTCGCGTTTTTTGTTGGTCCGCGGCGATGCCTAGCATCGCCACGACGACCACCTCCAGGGGGCATGGGAGCTGTGCACTCCCGTGCAAAGTGACCGATCCTTCCGCAACGGAAGCATCGCACGTTACCTCCCTGCTGCTGGTAACCAGCAGTTGTTGCGCTCGAGAGGTCCATTGGTTCCGGACCTCCCGTCTTCGCTACCGGGCGTGGTTGCGGCCTTGGCACGTTCACATGCAGTTTAGCCTGCCGCAGGCTAAACTCTTCTTGCATGGCAAGAGTGATTGCAGCTTCAAGAGTACTCGGGTACTCTCGGAAGAGATAGGTCTTCACAGGCCCATCTCTAAGTCCTTTCATGAACGTGACGACCTTGGTCGCCTCGTCAATCGGGTTAGTCACGATATTTGATACCAAATATCGTGCGCGCTGCGCGTAAGCATGGACGTCATGCTTACCCTGCTGAAGGTCGAGGAACTCCGCCCTCGACCGGAACTCGTTTTGCGGGGGCTCAAACGCTTGTTTGAGCTCCTCTTTGAACATTTCGTACGTGCTGAAGCACGTAGGATCGGAGAGTCGGCGTCCATACGCCCAACTCCTCGCTCGTCCGCCAAGGCAGGACATGGTGAACGCGACCTTCGACAGCGGGTCGACGATGCGTCGAGCCGCTATGGCTGTGTCGAGTTCGACAAGCCATCGGAGGAGAGGCTCGCCCTCTCTTCCCACGTAATTGCTTACGCTCAACTTTAATGGTTGAGCACGCGGTGTCGTCCCTGACGACGCCGTCACTGAGAAGCAGCGTCACGCTGCTCCTTCATGATGAATCCCAGAGCAACACCATGTTGCTCCGTCGGCGATAGCGTACGCAGCATTGTAGCTATCGCCGCTTCTCCAATGACTGTTGACAGTCGTTGGAGGGCCTCCAACTCTGGGTCAGACAGGTGGGGCAGTCAGCGCGTGCAACATGCGTTGCAGGCGTGTTGGAGCTCTCCATGGGCACCTCCGTGCTCATGTGGTTCTCGGCTCCGCGTTCGTACGCCGCGTACGAACGTCAAGCAGTCGGTCGTTGGACGGACTACAAAGTGCTACCAGGTGTAGTGGGTCTAACTTGACTCACTACTTTAGCTTACACGTTGCGCAACGTGTATGAGGAAGCGTAAGTACTTAGTATTTACTTAGGTTAATTATATTTGAATACACAAATATAAGTTAAGTAACAAAAGGATTCCAAGTGACTTAGATTAGGTAAAATGAGAACTGTATTGCTTGTAAATTGATCTTCCTCTAAAATCTGCTAAAAACTGTTTATCATCTATGAAAGGGTTGGCAGCGGCTGGCTGTCAGAGCCCCGCTAATATGCATGTCTCTGATTGGTAGAAAGATGCTGCTTTCTACCAATAGGATCTTTTGGGTATGTGTGGACCACTCACTGTGGTGGTCCACTTCAATGTATCCATCGGTGTGTCTTACACCAATGTGAGGAAGTATCCAAAACGTTTAACAGATAACCTATCTGTTAAATTCACAAGTGGCTTGCAGCCACTTGTACGTGTAACCCCGTTACAGTCGGGCCTACAGCCCGACCGGCATGTTCAAGGCGGTCTGGGAGACTGCCACAGCCGGGACACGAAGGAACAGAGCGGCAACCACCGCGCTCTGAAGGTACTCCACGACCGTCACTTGGTCGTGGAGCGACACGAGATGAAGGTCAACACGGCGTTGACCATCGGGGCGTGTTTCTACCACCTCCGCCACCGCTACGAGACGCACACGGAGAAATTCGCTGGAACGCCCAGCGAATTGTTGATCATAGGAAAACAATCCGAGGTCCGGATTGTTTTCGCATTCGCTGGAGAGGTTTCCCTCCCCAGCACGACACATGGGAACCACGGAACGTCTTGATGGAAGACGTTCCGGACATGGTGAAGGAGTACGAAGACCAACACGGACTACCAGCAAGAAGGTAGTGCGAGCGCTGTAGTAATCTACAACGCCTGACGCCTCGCGTGCTAGATAATTAGCACGGAGATCATTGAAGGTTTCAGGTATACATATAGTATACCTGTTGTGGTCGCGGTTGCGAGTACGCACCGCCACCTGGACGGACAGTGCGCACGGCGGACGGACACCAGCCTCCACCGCAACAGCGTGGAGTTGCTAATACTTGTCTCGCTTCGAGAAGGACTCGAAGTGCTTTGGTGCTTGCTTACCTGATCACGGTAAGCAACATTAATTCGCTTAGAGGTGTCGACGCACAGACGCGGTCGACATAGAAGAATCGTACACAGACACTGTGTTGTCTGTCCCCTTGGTAGCGGCGTACCTCGCGCTACCGCGCATGGTACTCAGCAACAGAGAGTTTACACTCTGTTGCAATGGTGGTCTTCAGCTTGATCGTGCTCATTGCGCATGAGCACGGAAATCCCCAACACAAACAATTGACAAGCAGTCAATATTAATTGACGTGTCGTGACCGACACGTCTAAGCTTAACGGGGGGATGGTGTAACGGGGTTACACACACAAGTGACAACAGCCACTTGTGCATGACAACAGTCACTTGTGCATGACAACGGTCACAAGTGACAACTGTCACTTGTGCATGACATTTGTCACTTATGCTTTAACAGATAATGTAGTGGGTCTAACTTGACTCACTACTTTAGCTTACACGTTGCGCAACGTGTATGAGGAAGCGTAAGTACTTAGTAATTACTTAGGTTAATTATATTTGAATACACAAATATAAGTTAAGTAACAAAAGGATTCCAAGTGACTTAGATTAGGTAAAATGAGAACTGTATTGTTTGTAAATTGATCTTCCTCTAAAATCTGCTAAAAACTGTTTATCATCTATGAAAGGTTTGGCAGCGGCTGGCTGTCAGAACCCCGCCAATATGCACGTCTCTAATTGGTAGAAAGATGCTGCTTTCTACCAATAGGATCTTTGGGTAGGTGGGGACCACTCATTGTGGTGGCCCACTTCAATGTATCCATTGGTGTGACTTACACCAAGGTGAGGAAGTATCTAAAACATTTAACAGATATCCTATCTGT
The DNA here is from genome assembly GCF_018691715.1 of Phytophthora cinnamomi. Classification (NCBI taxonomy): domain Eukaryota; phylum Oomycota; class Peronosporomycetes; order Peronosporales; family Peronosporaceae; genus Phytophthora; species Phytophthora cinnamomi. The sequence continues at coordinate 540,554 of NW_027150941.1, forward strand.
TAAATTCACAAGTGGCTTGCAGCCACTTGTACGTGTAACCCCGTTACACCATCCCCCCTTAAGGTTAGACGCGCGGGGTCCCCGCACGTCAATCTTTTGGAATTGACCATTCGTCAATTCTCCGCGTTTGGAGAAGAAACCCGCGCTCATTCAACGATGAGCGCGCCACAGAAGAAGTCCTCGAAGTCGGTGGGGAGTCATCTCTCCATCGACGACTACTTCGAGCGTCAGAAGGCGAAGTACGGCGACGTCGTCGACTTCGACGACGACGATGAGGACATGGAGGGCGAGGAGGACTCGCCCTCAAAGCGTAAAGACTCAGTGTCGAGCGAATCGCTCGACCCTCACGCCAAGAACGTTCGCCCGCGTGAAGGGGACGAATCGGACGCTTCGAGTTCGAAGCGTTCGCGTACTGAGAGCGATACCCCACTCGCTTCCACTGGGGCTCTCAGTACTCCGCGCGCTGCTGCTGCAGCGCGTGATCCATGGATGCCGTCCGCGTCCGAGATCGCGGACCGGTATGGGAACTCGGTACCTCCGAATGAGGTGCCGCTGTACGTATGCAGCGCCATCAAAGATGGCGCTGTGGCTGCAGATCTGCACTTTGATGCGGAAACGCATCAAAGGCGCGATTACTACATCGGACGCTTTCATGAGCTCCGATGGTTTCAAAGCAAGAAGACCTCTTCTCGCAGCAAAGTGCCCGAATGGCAGGCACTTTGTCAAAGGTGGAATGCTTTTGTTGAGAACTTCAACAAGAAACCGAGTGCTTACCGTGATCGGATTAAGCAAGCGCGTGATCGCTTCGAGACGTACTCGAAGCGTGGAAAGCTGGAGCAACTTCATGTTGCTGCTGAGGAGGCAAATGTGCCGTGCGCTGTGCCCGAGGGCTTTCAGTGCACGAAGTGCTTCCCAGGCGCTGTCCGCTTGAGCGACCGCGACCTGAACGGGTACACGTCGTTCCGTGTGCCCGAGAGTCTCAAAGAGCTCCGTGCTAAGTTCTTAGCACGTGAGAGTTCGGGCGCTAGCGATGATCGCAGCGCTCGTATTACTCCCGCTGCACCGGCGCGTACTGCTCTTCGTACGCCCTCACCATTTCCGGAACGTCCTCCAGCAAGACGTTCCGCGGCTCCCACGTATCTTGATGGGGAGGAAATCCTCTCCAACGAATACGAAAACGAGCCCCTTGAGGGTTCGTTTTCGGGATACTATGGTCAACAATCCGCTCAACAATCCAGCGGGTTGAGCCGCGGGCGTCACGGATCGGCGGTGGCGGGGGTGGGAACACGCCCCGGGTATGATCAGCCCCGGGCTGATCAGTATGCGCCTCTCCACGACCGGGTGACCGTCGTGGAGCGTCTGCAGGGCGCTGAGTTCGCCACCCTGAAGCAGGAGCTGGCGAACCAGAAGGCCCAAGTCGCGGCGGTCTCGCAGACCGCCTCGAATATCCAGGTCGAGTTGGGGACCCAGATGAAGGGGTTGCTCCAGCGCGTCCGCGCGCTGGAGGAGAGGTTGCTCGTCGCCGAGGCCAAGTCCTCCGCTTCTGCCTCGGCTCCTGCCGAGGCTTCGGGTCAGCCGAGCTAGATGGCTCGTGCTGCAGGTATGGCTTCAGCCGTCCGACGTAAAAGGTCGGATGGAGGCGCATGCTAGACGGTATGTCTAGCGTGTATGCGTTGCCGTGCCGTGCCAACACAGTGAACGGCCCGATGAAGCGCGGAGCAAGCTTGCTTGCTCCGAAGTCCGAAACAGCATGTTTAGGCAGGTTTTGAGTAGCTAACAAAACCAATGAACCAACTTTAAATTCATTTGTGTTGCCTCTGCCCGCATTGTCTGCGTTCAGCTTCTGTTGGTCAACAGAAGCTGCTCTTGCATCTTGGACAAACCGAATCACGGCTTGTCTTTTGGTGATGAAACTGATTGCATCCGAGCTGAAGTCATTCAGCTCGCTCTCCGCTAGAGGCCCGGCCTCTGCGTGGTTCTTTGCGGTGTCTGCGCCCTGCGCAGACCCGTGGTCGTTGGCCATGTTGTTGGGGGAGTCTGCGCCCTGCGCAGACTCATGTGGTTTGTCCATTGTTGCAGCTGACACTGTGCAAGTGTCAGCGGTTTTCTGCGGCTGCTGTATTGCAGTCGTAGATCCTCCCCCACTTAAAGTGGGAGCCATCACTCCGAGTAAACTCGGTAGGCGTGGATGCCGCATGACATTCACGTAGAACGGTGTATGCCCGGTCGAGGCATGCACTGAGTTGTTGATGGCAAACTCTGCCATCGATAAGCACTCGCTCCAGTATTGGAACGAGTGAGCGTAGCTCTTCAACATATCGACGAGCACGCGATTCACGCGCTCGGTTTGACCGTCCGTCTGCGGATGATCCGCAGTCGACATGGAAAGCTGGCTCCCAAGAAGTGTAAACACTTCTTGCCACAGGTTCGCTGTGAAGCGCGGGTCTCTGTCCGACACGATGTCGGACGGCATGCCATGGTGTTTGAACACCATGTCGACGAGCAGACGGGCCGTCTGCTTCGCGGTCACATCTGCCGGCACCGCAGCAAGATGGTACATCTTGCTGAAGCGGTCGACGAAGACCACAACACCGGTATTCCCTCCGCTGTCCGGGGGAAGCCCAAAGATGAAGCCCAAAGACATGGACTTCCAACACTCCGACGGAGTCGGTAGTGATTGTAACGGAGCCTGCGCGAATGGCGCAGGCTTTACGCGTTGACATACCTCGCAAGCACGGATGTACTTGCGCACCCACTTGTACTGGTGGTGCCAGTAGAAGTCACGCGTGAGAAGGACGTATGTCTTCTCACGTCCGAGATGTCCCGCAGTCGGGGCATCGTGATACTCGTACATGATCCTGAGTAGCAGGTCATGATCATGGCACGACAACGCGGTCCGCGTTGTCGTCGACTGCATTATAAAGAAGCAGTCCGTCGTGCACCCGATATCGGTGTGCACGCGCACGAAGGTGCTTGGGCAACTTCTGACAAGGCTCGTCAGAAGGTGCTGTGCCATAGGTCAACAAGCGTTTCGCGTCCGCGTCGTGCGCGTACGCGGCCTTCACATCATCCAACAGGGACGATGTGGGTTTGCTCGATCGCATGGCGTCAATGGCATTGACGTCGGCAACATCTGCGTAGTCCGGCCGACGTGATAACGCGTCGGCCACCACATTCAATCTTCCGGGTTTGTATTCGACCCGAAAGTTATACTCTGCAAAGAATGAGAGCCATCTCGCCATTCTTTGTGATATGTGTGGTGACTTCACTGCAGTGCGCAGTGAAGCATGGCCGGTGTAGACCACGAATGGTCTACTTCCAAGCAAATACACTCGGAACTTTGCGAGTGCGTATTTCATGGCAAGGAGTTCTTGTCACGCACCGGATAATTACGCTCAGCTGGCTTCATCTAACGCGATTGGTAGTAGCCGACACGATCACGACCCTCGTGATCATGCTGCATCAACGCACATCCGATCGCGAAATCGGATGCGTCACACACTACGTGGAATGGGCGATCTTGGTCAGCCACTGCCAAGATCGGCGCCTCAGTCAAGCCCCGCTTGACTGTATCGAATGCCTTTTGGCAATCGGGTGTCCAATTCCAGACAGCTTCTTAAGAAGTTGTGACAGCGGGCGGATCTTGCCCGCGTAATCCTCCACGTACTTGCACAAGTACGTGGCCAAGCCAAGGAACTGCCTCAGTTCCTTGACACTTGAAGGCGTTGGCCATTCATTGATCACTCTGACCTTTTCCGGGTCAGGGCGAACGCTATTTTCCCCTACGAGACACCCGAGGACGGGTATCTCGCTCGCCCCGAAGATACATTTCTTCAGGTTCGCGTAGAGCTTATGCTTTCGCATAAGCTCAAGTAGCTGCCGGAGATGCACCCTGTGCATCTCTACGTCGGTCTTCCCGTCCATAGCTCGGCTGTGGATGAACACATCATCGAAGTAGCTCGGTGCGAAGTCGCGCACCGAGCGCAACAAGTGCGTCACGCACCTGTTGGAAGTCGCAGGGGCGTTCTTAAGCCCATGTGGCATCACTAGCCATTCCCAGAGCATGCCGCTTGGCGTGCGCACTGCCGTGAGCGGGATATCGCTCTCACGCATTAGGATATGATAGAATCCATCTCGCAAGTCGAGAGCACTGTAAACGGTGCTCCCGGCCATCGAATCGATGATAACATCTTTTCGCGGTATCGGCATCTGCGCCGGTACCGTCGCATCGTTCAGCTTGTTATACGCATGAACGATGCGCCATCCGCCCTGTGGCTTTTTGACACAGAACGTCGGAGCACTGTGCGGGGACTTTGATTCCCGCACTTGTCCGGCTTTGCGACGACTTTCAAAGAAGTCGTCGATTGCTTTTACTTGCTCTCGCGGCAGTGGCCACTGCCGGTAACACAATACTTCGTGCCCGGCACGAGATCAATCTCGTGCTGAATGCTCTTATCCTGCGGAAGCTCCGAAGGAATCTCTTCCGGGAGTACGTCTTTGTACTCCCTCAACAATTCGTAATAGGGACTCGACTTCAGCGAGTCCCAACCTTGTTCCTCAAAGCGCTCTCGCTTCGTCTTCGCACTGAGAGTGTCTTCACTCTCAGTGGTACTTCCCATGAAGAGCTGCCTCAGCTCTTCGCTCTCGCTCGCCGTTCTTTCGCTATCCGAAAGAACGCAGACTTGTTCGATGCGTCCATCGTGCAAGTCGCGCGTGAAGCGCTTCCAGCTCATGAGACTGGAAGCGAAGTCAACTCCGACGCCGTCGTCGGAGGATTAGCGAGTTCCATTTCCTGATACTGGAATCCAGTATCGGTGCGCGTCAAGACGCTTAGCGTCTCGACATCCGGCGTCACCGCCTCAGTCTTCCCAGCAGACTGCTCGTGTTGCGTCTCGGTCCCGGACCGAGACTTGCGCAGCGTTCTTCGCATGCGCCGCCTTCCTGTTGTGCAGAGCCCGGCTCCGCACAGTTGTTCTTCTGGTCCAGGCCCAGCCGAGGACAGTTGTTCGCCGGCGGACCCTATCCGCGCGATATCAAGCCCGGATCGATCGCATGGCGCTTCGTCGTGCAGCCCGGCTGCACGACAGCATGGAAATTGCGTCAGTGCGGTACGTTTGCAACCGTCCGCACTGTTTGCAGCGTCAACTCCCGGAGTCGACACGCCTTTGTCACCTCGACGCCAATCATTGGCGGAGCCCCTCAGGACCAAGGGTGCGTCGGCTCCCGGAGCCGACGCGTCGTTGTCGACCTGACCGCTTCGGGTCAGGGACTGTCCCTTACACGGTTGAACGTGGGTACTGGTTCCCGGAACCAAAACGTCTTTTTCTTCTGACATCGGCAGCCTTGCCGACGTTGGTCTCACTTGTACACGCCCTCGCGCAATTCTTGGGCACTCCGGGACAGCGGCATTAAGCGCTGTCTCGACTGGCGAGCCGCGCGCACCTGTTGGTGCGTGCGCTGCGGTAACAGGGCCATCGTTCTCTGTTCCGCTGTCGCGTCCGAAACGCACGAGCGTGCGCTTCTTCCAGTCTATTACCGGATCATGCTGCGCAAGCCCCGGCATGCCCATAACAACGTCGAACTTATCGTCCAGGTCCAGGACGATAAAGTGTTCGACAAACACTCGTTGTTTGTACGAGAAGCGCACGTTCACGACGCGCTTCTCGGTCTTCACGATGGCACCTGTTGCCAGTCGTACCTCCAGAAGACTTCGAGGTGTATCTACCTCCTCGAAGTCAAGTCTCGACAGGCTTCGTAGTCGAACAAAGTTGTTCGACGCGCCTGAGTCTACCAAAGCTCGAAGAGAGTCACTCGCTCTCTTCGAGTAAACCTTCAAGATGACTAGGTTCGGCCTGTCATCTTGTTTCTTGCAGTGAGAGCTGGTCTCACTGGGGGCTGCAGTCCTCAGTGTCGCGTGCCCGATGTCAACACGCGTGACTGCATTACCAGTAGGGCGCCCCGCGCCTACTGGATGTTCACGTTTTTTGTTGGTCCGCGGCGATGCCTAGCATCGCCACGACGGCCACCTCCAGGGGGCATGGGAGCTGTGCACTCCCGTGCAAAGTGACCGATCCTTCCGCAACGGAAGCATCGCACGTTACCTCCCTGCTGCTGGTAACCAGCAGTTGTTGCATTCGAGAGGTCCATTGGCTCCGGACCTCCCGTCCTCGCTACCGGGCGCGGTTGCGGCCTCGGTACGTTTACATGGAGTTTAGCCTGCCGCAGGCTAAACTCTTCTTGCATGGCAAGAGTGATTGCAGCTTCAAGAGTACTCGGGTACTCTCGGAAGAGATAGGTCTTCACGGGCCCATCTCTAAGTCCCTTCATGAACGTGACGACCTTAGCCGCCTCGTCTATCGGGTTGGTCACGATATTTGAGACCAAGTATCGTGCATGCTGCACGTAAGCATGGACGTCATGCTTACCCTGCTACAGGTCGAGGAACTCCGCCCTCGACCGGAACTCGTTTTGCGGGGGCTCAAACGCTTGTCTGAGCTCCTCTTTGAATATCTCGTACGTGCTGAAGAACGTAGGATCTGAGAGCCGGCGTCCGTACGCCCAACTCCTCGCTCATCCGCCAAGACATGACATGGCGAACGCGACCTTCGACAGCGGGTCGACGATGCGTCGAGCCGCTATGGCTGTGTTGAGTTCGACAAGCCATCGGAGGAGAGGCTCGCCCTCTCTTGCTACATAATTGCTCACGCTCAATTTCAATGATTGAGCACGCGGTGTCGTCCCCGACGATGCCGTCACTGAGGAAGCAGCATCACGCTGCTCCTTCATGATGAATCCCAGAGCAACACCATGTTGCTCCGTCGGCGATAGCGTACGCAGCATCGTAGATATCGCCGCTTCTCCAATGACTGTTGACAGTCGTTGGAGGGCCTCCCACTCTGGGTCCAACAGGTGGGGGCAGTCCGCGCGTCCAACATGCGTTGCAGGCGTATTGGAGCTCTCCATGTGCACCTCCGTGCTCATGTGGTTCTCGGCTCCGCGTTCGTACACCGCGTACGAACGTCAAACAGTCGGTCGTTGGACGGACTACAAAGTGCTACCAGGTGTAGTGGATCTAACTTGACTCACTACTTTTGCTTACACGTTGCGCTACGTGTATGAGGAAGCGTAAGTACTTAGTAATTACTTATATACACAAATATAATTTACCTTAGATAAGACTCCAAGTAGTTAGTTTAAGGTAAAATGAGAACTGTATTGTTTGTAAATTGATCTTCCTCTAAACTCTGCTAAAAATTGTTTATCATCTATGAGAGGGGTTGACAGCGGCTGGCTGTCAGAACCCCGCCAATATGCACGTCTCTAATTGGTAGAAAGATGCTGCTTTCTACCAATAGGATCTTTGGGTATGTGTGGACCACTCATTGTGATGGCCCACTTCAATGTATCCATTGGTGTGCCTTACACCAACGTGAGGAAGTATCTAAAACCTTTAGCAGATATTTATCTGTTAAACCATAAGTGACAATTTTCATGCACAAGTGACATTTGTCACTTGTGACCGCTGGCATGCACAAGTGACTGTTGTCATTTATTTGTGTGTAACCCCGTTACACCAAAGCAACATCTTGGTAGTCATCGTGCACGCGTGCTGTGCTGTACACGTAGCGGACCGAAGCTTGTAAATCCTCCTTATTGCAAGGAGGGGCCTTATTAATTAAACTATCCCTTTAAGCAATGCTTATCCAAAGTGTTCCCGTATTTTAGCAAGATCAACTCGGTAGGCACGGGAAGATGCGGGTACTTGTCAAAAATCCAAAGCTTTACATTTCGATGGTACGCAGTGGCAGTGTTTGCAGCAAGCTTACCTTTTTTTACCTTTCTTACCTTCGTTGGTAGCGAGGAAGAAGCCAAAATGATCCATCGTCCCCGCCAAACGCTTACCGGAGGTGTCTAAGAGAATGCTAGCTTGAACAAACCCCAGGCTAACATTCTCTTCCTGCAGCATGCGCTTGAACGGCAATCGCGGTGTTTCGGATCTCTGGGTGTTCATAGGAACAAACGCAGACAGACTCATCTTATCTCCGCTATTTATATGGGTCGTTTGAATGATGCGGCCTGGATTGTTGGCTTCCTCCCTCACGGTCAGCAGAAATGTGGTGTCAATGAGGAAGATATCAAGTACGAAGCTTAGTTTGAGTATAATCGCTTTCATATTGACTGTATATTGAATAATAGATGTTGATTCTTCAAATGGCATGTGTGCGCTACTTTGGGCGGGTAGATTTTCGGATCTTCGAACGGGCACGGATCTACGGACGGGTCCGGGTACTCGAACTTCACACAATAACTACTTGGGCAGATTCGGGTACCCGGGTTTACCAGCCGGGCAGGCAGGGTGAACCGTTTGTGAGCTCTGAAGCGATGCGATTGCACTCAAACTCGAGAAAGCTCATACCATAAATATGAGTTTGAAATTTCTGGAGTCGAATGCACCGATGGGAACCAGTCTGTACTGAGCAGCACACACTCCTTGCCTCTCTCACAGTACCTGTGTCTGCCGAATGAAGATCGGCGCCGACATGTTCACTGGCAATGCAGCGCTAGCAGCGTGTTCGTACCGGTGGACGTTGGACTCGACTTACCCATCGAGTACAGGGATCAGGTCGCGTGGGATAACAGCAGCGACACAACTGTCGCCTCGTACAGGTGTTGCTTCAGATCACAGCTTTGGTCAACTTTCTCGTAATGCTGGGTCCAATTTCGCAGTGGACTCTTTGGTATGATGTACGCCTAGCCTCGAGCAGTTCTCCTCGCTCTGTTGGTTTACGCACACTAACGAACATAATGAACGTTGCACAAGTGCGTTTGGTTTCATCAAGGATCGCCAACGTGGAGCTACTGCAAAATGAGGTGGTGTCCGAAACAGCACTATACTGCAATAGCGCAGTGTAATTCTCTCAAGGTGCTTGTAGTAATACGTGTAGTGTGTAGTGTCTTTAGTTGTGGGTTCCAAGGTGTAGTTTTGTCAAAAGCGACCCAAATTAAGTGCAAGCATAACGCCATTATTTAACACAGCTTATTCCAAAGGCTTCTTCTCGACTTACCCTTCCTTGGAAAGGTTTAAAGATTGCATGGACTTGAGAGCACCATACGCACCGCCGGACACAATGCCGAGGCTGATTAAAACTATAAGAGCTATCGCCCACTTTGGTATCGGCTCGTCGTATTCCACCGCGTGCACAATGTTCGAGCTTATCCTGGATGGCCCCGTAGCAGCGTACCAGTAAGCCCCAACAGGAATTGCTGCTCTCTCTTCACCACCCAACTTCTGACTCCCCCGAAGACGCTTAATGATCTTGTCCAAAGCTACACGCTTGCTGTGGTTGTCACTTGCTGTCCCATCGGCGCTTGCGAAACCGACGCCGCTGGCGATGAATGTAGCCACGAACAGGGCGAGGAAGACGCCAAGACGCATCGTTGATTGTTGAGGACCTGCTGCGTTACGATGGAGATTCGTAAATGAGCCGCTCATTCAGAGCCGGCCTGTCAGGCACGGATTCCTTCGGCGAGCAAGCTGTTCTGAGTTTGCTTGTTTCTGTTTCCTAGTATGTTGGATTGTATGCTACAGCAAAGCTTGGGAAAGGACATACGGTGCCCAAAACCAAACGTATAAATCATGCTGAACTTATTATCGTAGTGCACGTGATGCCATTCGTGTATTACTATAGTAGTACGAAAGTACGAATTTCGTACCGGGTGTCCCTGCGAGATTAACCGTATATTCGTTACGTGTTTGCTGACTGAATCCCAGTACTGACAGTTTTCAAAACGTCCAGATGTCCAATCGAAACGTCTACACCCAATAGCGAAGATTAGCTCACAATCCGATTTATTAAAAAGACCTCGTGAAACTCATTTTACATTGAGAGAGCACAGTGACAAAAATTAACCTAAACCTCGAATTGCTCACTGTCACATTCCACACAGAATACAGCACAAAACTCTATATTTTAGCGAATCATATAACCCAAAAGAAGCAATTGTGGCCAATTAGACTCGTTAGGGTTAGGGGCTTTGTTCCGACTCATTCCGACCAATTTTTGTCGCAAAAATATGAATATGTTCTTACTAATATCAAGTCTATGACGCATTTTATACATATTTGTATAGTTCATATACAGTAGCTACGCCTAGTCTAGGGCTCGCGACGGCCCTTCACTATTAAAATATTGTTGCTCAGTTAATTATAATAGTCAAATACCACGTGAAATTGCTTTTACTACGTAGTTGTGATGTAGTCGAAGCTTGGGCTCGTAAAGGGCAAAAAGAAAAGTGATATTGTAACTTAACGTCCGTACTCTCTTGTACTAGACCAGCTACTCACTCCATGGCCACTCCTTGTTGAATGCAATTGTTAGTTGACGGGTCGCCCCGTAAACTTCACCTTGAAGCCGTCCCGTAAATTGTCGTCCCATAATACGTACCGCAACAAATGCAAATTACGTGCTCTGTACAGGTGTCCCCGCTGAATCTGCAAAGGTGGGACCAAAAAAAACTGCGAGGTTACAATATTTGCACAGGTTGCGCATAGACGCTAATGTACTGCCCAGTCAGCAAGTGCGTGGATGCTGAAAGATCGGTTGCCAGTCTGCTTCTGCGCATCTCGCACACCATGACCTTCTCACTCAGCGTCAGGCGCACGTATGCCTTCTTGTTAACTTTGGACTGGTTCGTCATGAGGACTTGAGGTAAATGGAGTTGGTTGTTGTGCACACTGCATGTCCTGCAAGATAAATGTTCATTGTGGGCCTTTCATTTTCTACCGTGATCTAGCAACTCGATGTTTCACGCAGAGAGACATTTTCCCGCAATGATCTTACTAATTCAGTACATCTCACCAAACAGCTGTGGCAAATATTGTGCACTGGCAGACTCCCGCACACTCTGTGTTCGCGGTAGATAGCCGATGGCAGTTGCAGATTCAGCGGGGACAACTGTAATACATTACGAATCTAGTACCACTCCGTTTCAGAATACTTGTCACCCCTCAACTTGTCGCCAAATATACTTGGTTTAACTATTGCCAGTTGTGTTTACGCTAACTAATGTTCGTATAACCGAGACTGTATGGTCAGAGCAGGGGATGCATAAAGGAAGTCTTCCCTCCCGGCGAAACCTCGCTTTTGCCATGTGAGCAACGTGGTCGAGGCAGAACGTCACTCTGGCCTGCATGTTGTCGGCAGTGAGCAGTGGGCGGGTCACGCTTGTGCACGAGCGCAACTTGCCCTCCTTGAGACGACGGAACAGCGTCGTAGTCGGCACGCCCGAAGCCGTTGCCGCCGAGTGAAGCGGTGTTCATTCATGGGGGCTGACGTTCCGGAGGCGTTCAAGGGCAGCAGCCAAGTCACGCCGCTTCCTGCCATATCGGTGCTTCAAAGACGGCGCCTCGTACACCCCAAAAAGCTCTGCATTCGCCTTGGCGCGCTTCCACAGCCTCGCAATCGTCCTCTTGTGAACGCCAAAGATGCTGGTCACTTCATGCACCGCTTTTCGACGCGGTTTGCCTCCGTTTGAACGCACGAGGACAGAGCTTATTGCCTGTCGACGCTCCATCAATGTAAGCTCTCTCCTGATTCGTTTGACATTCATAGCTGAGATTTGAGGTACGAGGGGAAGGCTGGGCGACATCTGTGGACGATTCGGGTGCAAAAGCTCCTTTGAGGCCATCACGCTGTCAATGTTGAGAGCTCTGTGAAGGTCTACCCACCATTCAAACCGTCCGAGCACCTGCGTTCTATTAAGACCAATCGTAGTCGTTTTAGGCAAATATTGACGAATCCCGAAGCACTTAAGCAAAAGAGGACAAGTATTCTGAAACGGAGTGGTAATATATAACGCAGTGTGTTACAGTGGTAGTACGATATATGAATGCATCATGTCCTTCGGAGATGGATGGATAGTAGTCCAGACGGCGAACCAACATGACGCCGACACAAACCGAGTACCCGTTACGACCTCTGCAATGGATCCTGTCGAACCAGCGGATATACCTCCGCTTAACGCCTAATCTAAGAGGCCAGGAAACTCATCTTCGAAGTAGAATTTCTGCAACTTATCCAGGTTAGCTATGAGTACGCGACTATGCCACGAGCGCATGAGCTTTCAACACAGATGAGGTAATACAACTAGTTTTTTTTTTTTTTACATGTTGTCGCCGTTGTCGAAGGACCGTGCACTTATAACGGAAATTACGGAATAATACCCCGGGTACTATTTAATAGTACCCCTCACAAAATCTCGAAAGGTTACTCTGTATTACCAAAAGGTTACATCGCTACCTTAGCTTACTCGTCGATCAGTGCAGCATCATCAAGAGCGTCGTGCAGCTCGTCCAGATTAAAGTCGTCCATATCCTCGTGGTCCTCGTCAGCGGCTTCCCAGCTTGTACAGAATTGCTCACCATACACGTCGTGCTTCGCAACGTGCCAGTCCAGGTAGCTGTCTGCAAACCCAGCAGCAGAGACTGAGTTAATGACAGTGTTGCTGTCAGTGTCGCGCCATGCCTTCCTTACCCACTCACAAACCACAGCCACCGCCGGCATGCGCGGGTTGCCGAAGCGAGTGTACTCGAACGTGTGCAGGCAGCGCTCGTGAATGGCTGGGGCTTCGTTCTATAGTGAAGTGAGGTGTAACAAGATGACTGGTCATCAGAGCAGGGTAGGGTACGTGAGTTACTGTAGGGTTACTACCGGGTTACTCTGAGAGGATACTATTTGGGTAGAGGGTATTAATCGGGAATTTCCGTTAAATATGCATGGTGCTGAAGATTTCATTTTCCCTGATAGCTCGGGCTCATTGCAATTCACATCTGGTACCAGTAGTCTCTATAGTGATGGGTACAGCGCTACTATTGCGGATATTACTCCAGCTCTTGGGACGTCTTCCACCGGTGCTGCTTCGTACCCTGTAAATGATGGATTCGTCAAGCGTCTTCTAAGCAACCTTCCAGTAGCTGGTGGTCAGAACACGAACGGATGGGCTACTATCGCATCGGGTGCTGCTAATACGATCGCTAACCGGTTTAGACGTGGTGCTTTTGTTCCTGGTTCAACTGCTGCAGGTGCTGTTGCAAGAACGTGGAACTATATCCTTCAGATCAAACACGTCGATCTTCACCCGATTTTCAAGGAGTTGGACCTCATGGCTAACCCCCAGATCAAGCTTCGTTTCCGAGTGAATCAGGGTGCATCTGTCATCACACTTGGTGCGACTAAGTCAATGACTCTATCATCAACTACACTTGTTTCGGGTCAGAGCTGTCCTATTATGGTAGCATCTGCAGCTGGCTCTGCTCCGAACTCAGGTGTGTTTAATGTTACGACCGCAGGCCAAATCTCGGTTGCGTGGGGTGCAATTACAAACTCCCTCGAGCCTACTATTGATTCTACATACTTCCCATTCACGACTCCTCGTCTCTATTTTCCGTTCCTTGATCTTGAGAACCCCCAAGCTATCATCAGTAAGCCTAACAAGACTATCGGATATATGGACTACTACGCGCAGTGGTTTTACCAGCGAGTTGGCACTGGTGTATCTTCTACTCAGCTAAATACTGCGTTTGACCTACAGCTGTCGGCAAGCCTGAAAAACGCTAAGGTAGTTGCTCTACTTCCATTCGCTGAGACCTCTTCAGGCAGCTTCAATGCCTCTATCATTCAGCAATTCCAAAGTTGATTCGATAGCGCTCCTGGGACCGTCCAACCTGGTTCGTCGATTCGTAATTTCAATGTACGTCTTGGTAGTCAGCAAGTGTTTGATGTTAGCTATGACTATGATTTCCAAGATTTCATTAATGAGTTATCTAAGCTCGGCTCGACCAATGGTGACCAAACAAAGGAGTTATCGAACGACCTTATTGACTACCAAACCTGCCAGCAGACTAACCGTGTCTTCGTAGCTGATGTGTCACGTTTGACCGAGAAGGATGTCCCTCAGAGTATCCAGGTAATGGGGACGAACACCTCGACACAAGGCTGCAACATGTTGGTTTTTTGTTGGATTCGAGAACAAGATGACGTTTAATAGACTCACAGGTGAGATTTTAGTATATACCCCTAACTAAGTTCTCGTGTGTAGGATCGAACGATTATATAATCGCCTTTCTTTAACATAATTTTATCATCATTATTCTTGACTAATAGGAGCGTCTTACCTGACCCACGAGCGATTTTCTTAACTTTTGTATCGATACTAATCTGGGACACGAGTATGTGTAAGACTCCTCTATCCGTGAAGTTATTCATAGTTATGCTAATGATTGATTTGCTATTTCTAAGATCATGAATGCCCATAATTAAATATTATTGTTTGAAATATTTACTGATGCCTATCTATATAGATAGACTGGATAATAGTCATGAGTTCATTAACATTTGGTAAGCATAAAGGAAAGATTATTGAAGCTGTATATGCTTCTGATCCAGGCTACTATCGTTGGGTGCTGAATCAAAAGATTCTAATTGATTTGAACCCTGCGATTGCTGCGATGAAGAGAAAATTCACTAATGATGACGTGTCGTTCCTAATGACGTGGGGAAAGCACACATGGAACACTATCCAACAGATCTATTCATTCGATTGTGGATACATCGATTGGCTTAATATGAATGATTTTGTGAATGAGAAGATGCCCAAGTTGTTAGCTGCTCTAAATGAGCTCTAAGCTCATGGTATTTTTTTAGAAAAAAAAAGTAGCATACATTGCTTACTATAGTCTGGCCCCCACCATGCTAAATCTTTTGCGTATGGCATCGTGCTTGCCCACTTTGAATGTTTTTCCTTATTACAGTGCTATGCGAAGCTGTATCTCTCCATAGATGACCCACATAAGCATGACATTTGCTCAGGCATGGGAGCTGATACTATTTGTTTCATCATACATTCACTAACTTCAGGAGGCCTCCTTCGCACCAGAGGGTTGATAGGGCTTGAATCTAAGGAAAAGTGTATGTTGGTGTAGAACGTTCCAGGATCGTTCTTGTTGGTAAATTACGGTAAGAAAAAACTACCGCTACTGGCAACCACAGCTGTGCTTGCATGATAACATAGGATGCAAGGAAGAGTGAGAAAGATACGCGTGTGTTTATTGATATCGTTGAGCTCGTCATCATTGTTGGTGCTCTTTCGCGAGTCAAACGGATGTACTTTATCAGCCATTTCTGAGTCGGCGATAGATATATAACTAGGTCGTCTGCGATTTGGCTGGGAACACCTGTGTTGTGAAGTGCAGCTTGCCGTGACATGGTCGATCTCGAGTCATAAGCATTGTGATGAATTCTGTAAACCCATCACTTTATTCATCCCCATGCGCATGGGCACGTCATCAAAATAACATTTCGATCAAGGAGAACGACATTTCTTGTCGTTGAGGCCAACTTGCTGCATTTCTCGTCAAGTAGTGGGTTGCGCTCATGGAGAAGATTAATTTATATGTATTAATAAGAAAATATAATCTATGTGAAAACCCACCCAGAGGTGGCATTCTGACTCCATTGAAAACAAAACTTCTCTTTCATTATTCTGATTGCTGCAGAGTCGGCTGTTATACGCGACAGGTGGAATCTCGTACTTGGCAGGGTTCCAGTCTGTTAAGTAGTTACTGATACCTACGAGGCGCCACGCCCCTCCTCGAAGACGACTTCGCGAGGAAGTCCATGAAGTCCGTGGCAAAGGCGGCTGGATCGACGACGCAGTTCGCACAGCTAGAACGACAGCGCACGCTCGAACCAGAGAAGTGTGTATGGGGGGGGCAGGTCTCGAACGGAATCGATTGCACAAGACGCTGGTGGATTGAGTCTACCTCAATGTATGTTTGCGGGTTCTCAAGCGAGTTGCAAGATCCCAAGAGAAGGATTTGGAGGAGCTCCTGTCGAGACACCAGCTCCAGATATTTATGGAACTTCAGCTCGCTTCACGTAGATCTTCGAATCCGCCACGCTTTTCAACTGAACGCTGCTTGGGTGTTCGAAGCGCTGGAGGATGCAGTAAACGCGAAGTGCCCCAGTGTAGTTGCCGCGCTATCGTGCGCTTCCAAGTCGCAGACGACCTAGTTCAGGCGTGTCTCCATAAGAAGGTTACCTCCATGTCCAATGTCCACGGTTTTGACCCACTATTCTTTCGTCTCTTAATATTTTATTTACTTAACATCATTAATTTACTAACAACAACAAGTAGTCAGGAAAAACATAACTTTTTCGGGTTGAGCAGGATTTTTTTCCCTGCAGCAGGGCCGCCTTGGACACGGGCAGGATAACCTTCTGAGACGGCACTGCGCTCTTAAGCAGTTCATCCACTACTTGGTTCAGAACGCCATGGCCGCCGACGAATATCATGCGTGCCACACCTCGCTGTCTGGACGCTATACGTTATCTCCTCCTGAAGAGGGTACCTTCAACACTAGCCTGGATAGTGTGGCACGAAGGTTGATCCAGGTTCCGCGTCACACAGTTACGATCACGCAATTAATCCGTTGGGACTGCCCCCCCCCCCCAATTCTTCGGGTGTCCCCTCTTAATAAACGGAGGCGACCCAAGAGAACTGCATGTTACCTGAACGCGGAAAAAATCTGCGGATGTCGCTCGAGTGAACAGATAAATTACTTGTCACAGGTATTATACTCGAGTACAAGTTATTTGAAATAATAGTTTTTAACTTAATAAAAACTGGACGGGTCAACATACGAGCATAATTTGATTAGAGCACAGATAATTCAACATCACAGTCCCGTCAAGCGCCTGTTGAACCGAACCAAACGAATCATATTCAGCAGGTATTTCGATTGGAGAATAATGGCATCTGAGTGGCATCCGCCGAAGGACTCTGGATAAAATCCAGAGAATAGTTTCACTACAAGTACCTTGGAGAAATTACACTGCACTAGTAGCAGTATAGTGCTATTTCGGACTCCACCTCATTTTGTAGTAGTTCCACGTTGGCGATCCCCGATGAAAGCAAACACACTTGTCCGACGCCCACTATGCTCGCTAGTGTGCGTAACCAGCTGAGCTAGCAGAACTGCTCGAGACTGCGTGTACATCATACCAAAGCGTCCACTGCGAATTTGGACCCAGTATTACGAGAAAGTTGACCAAAGCTGTGATCTGAAGCAACACCTATACAAGGCGACAATTGTGTAGCTGTGAGGTAGGTACACCATTAGGGGAGCTGGCACTGTACCACGACCCTCGTCACGTCTGGCATAGCAGCGCTCATTTCGCTGCCGGTGATGTGGCCAATGGCTGCAAGCAACGTCTCCTCGGTGACGTTCTCCACAGGAATCCGTAACTCATACTCCGAGAACGACTTCAGCAGCATGTTGTTTGTGCTTTTCTGCACAGACCTTCGCACGGCGGCAATAGCCTCTTCGGTTTCCGCGCAGCGATTCTCCACAGCGTTTTCATACAGCACTCGCTTGCGCTTCCACTTCACCAGGTCTTCGTGCGCAAAGCTTGTGATGAGAGGCGGCTCTTGTAGCGTAACCCCCTTGGGCCTCACCCCATTGCTGCCAGCATCGCCGTCCGTGTTGGCACGGCTCCGCTTTGGCGGGCTGAGTTCCAACGTGCCCGAAAACACAGCTAAAGTATACTTTGTATTGTCTTGAGAGCCTGACCTTGAGCTTGGGTCGGCGGCGGCCTGGCTGTTATCGACTCGAGCACTTGAATGCAAATGCAGATGTGTATTAGATGGTTGGCCTCTGCTAGAGCCACTCAGGCGTGCTCGTGCCTAGTGCTTCCTTTGTAACTATCGTATGTTCGTGTATGCTGTTGACTCAACTTTGTAACAACAATGTGAGGCCCTAGCGATCGTAGAGAGCCGTGCATAAGAGAGACCTGTCCGTGTCGTATGCAGACTGTATCGGCTTCGACGACTATATGGTGTACGACGAGGACGGGCTGCTAGTCTTTGGAAACGTCACGCAGTACATCAAGCGACGGGCGGATTATGATGCGCGCCGAAAGTTGGTAAGCCGACAGCAGCGCCATGACGAAGAACAGCACTCCCTCGCGGAAGACGAGATCGCTATGGCGACGGCTGGAATTATCCTCCTACGCTGTCCACATTCTATCGGCGGTTCGGATGAAGGTACTTCACATAAATGCGACGAAACACCGGTTTGACCAGCGGTGGTCACCAAAATTGTAGTAGGTCTAACTTGACTCACTACTTTAGGTTACACGTTGCGCTACGTGTATGAGGATGCGTAAGTACTTAGTAATTACTTAATTATATTTGAATACACAAATATAATTTAAATCAAATAAAGACTCCAAGTGACTTAGATTAGGTAAAATGAGAACTGTATTGTTTGTAAATTGATTTTCCTCTTAAATCTGCTAAAACTGTTTATCATCTGTGAAAGG
Organism: Phytophthora cinnamomi; assembly: GCF_018691715.1. NCBI lineage: Eukaryota > Oomycota > Peronosporomycetes > Peronosporales > Peronosporaceae > Phytophthora > Phytophthora cinnamomi. The sequence continues at coordinate 558,934 of NW_027150941.1, forward strand.
GGTTGACAGCGGCTGGCTGTCAGAGCTCCGCCAATATACACATCTCTAATTGGTAGAAAGATGCTGCTTTCTACCAATAGGATCTTTGGGTAGGTGTGGACCACTCATTGTGGTGGTCCACTTCAATGTATCCATTGGTGTGCCTTACACCAATGTGAGGAAGTATCTAAAACTTTTAACAGATATCTTATCTGTTAAAATCACAAGTGACAGTTGTCACTTGTACGTGTAACTGCCATCCAAGAAGAGTTTAGCCTGCTGCAAGCTAAACTCCACGTAAATGTACCGAGGCCACAACCGCGCCCGGTAGCGAGGACGGGAGGTCCAGAACCAATGGACCTCTCGAACGCAACAACTGCTGGTTACCAGCAGCAGGGAGGCAACGTGCGATGCTTCCGTTGCGGAAGGATCGGTCACTTTACACGGGAGTGCACAGCTCCCATGCCCCCTGGAGGTGGCCGTCGTGGCGATGCTAGGCATCGCCGCGGACCAACAAAAAACGCGAACATTCAGTAGGCGCGGGGCGCCCTACTGGTAATGCAGTCACGCGTGCCGACATTGGGCACGCGACACTGAGGACTGCAGCCCCCAGTGAGACACTGCAAGAAGCAAGATGACAGGCCGAACCTGGTCATCTTGAAGGTAACGTCGAAGAGAGCGAGCGACTCTCTTCGCGCTCTGGTAGATTCGGGCGCGTCGAACAACTTTGTTCGACTGCGGAGTTTACCGAGTCTTGACTTCGAGGAGGTAAAGGTACCTCGAAGTCTTCTGGAAGTTCGATTGGCAACAGGTGCCATCGTGAAGACCGAGAAGCGCGTCGTGAACGTGCGCTTCTCGTACAAACAACGGGTGTTTGTCGAACACTTTATCGTCCTGGACCTGGACGATAAGTTCGACGTTGTTATGGGCATGCCGGGGCTTGCACGGCATGATCCAGTAATAGACTGGAAGAAGCGCACGCTCGTGCGTTCCGGCCGCGACAGTGGAACAGAGAGCGATGGCCCTGTTACCGCAGCGCACGCACCAACAGGTGCGCGCGGCTCGTCAGTCGAGACAGCGCTTAATGCTGCTGTCCCGGAGTGCCCAAGAAGTGCGCGAGGGCGCGCACAAGTGAGATCAACGTCGGCAATGCTGCCGACGTCAGAAGAAAAGATGTACTGGTTCTGGGAACCAATACCCACGTTCAAGCGTGTAAGGGACAGTCCCTGACCCGAAGAGGTCAGGTCGACAACGACGCGTCGGCTCCGGGAGCCGATGCACCCTCGGTCATGAGGGGCTCCGCCAATGAATGGCGTTGAGGTGACGAAGGCGTATCAACTCCGGGAGTTGACGCTGCAAACAGTGCGGACGGTTGCAAACGTACCGCACTGACGCAATTTTCATGCTGTCGTGCAGCCGGGCTGCACGACGAAGCGCCATGCGATCAAGCCGGGCTTGATATCGCGCGCCCGCAGACAGGGTCTGCCGGCGAAGGGACACACTACCGTGCAGCCGGGCTGCACGAAGGAAAATGCGGTCAAGCCGGGCTTGATACCGCGCGCCCACGGACAGGGTCCGCCGGCGAACAACTGTCCACGGCCGGGCCTGGACCAGAAGAACAACTGTGCGGAGCCGGGCTTCATCATAACAGGAAGACGGCTCATGCGGAGAACGCTGCGCAAGTCTCGGTCCGGGACCGAGACGCAACAAGAACAGTCTGCTGGGCAGACTGGGGCGGTGACGCCGGACGTCGAGACGCTAAGCGTCTTGACGCGAACCGATACTGGATTCCAATATCGCGAAATGGAACTCGCTAATCCTCCGACGACGGCGTCGGAGTTGACTTTGCTTCCAGTCTCATGAGCTGGAAGCGCTTCACGCGCGACTTGCACGATGGACGCATCGAGCAGGTCTGCGTTCTTTCGGACAGCGAAAGAACGAAGAGCGAGAGCGAAGAGCTGAGGCAGCTCTTCATGGGAAGTACCACTGAGAGTGAAGACACTCTCAGTGCGAAGACGAAGCGAGAGCGCTTCGAGGAACAAGGTTGGGACTCGCTGAAGCCGAGGCCCTATTACGAATTGTTAAGGGAGTACAAAGACGTACTCCCGGAAGAGATTCCTGCGGAGCTTCCGCAGGATAAGGGCATTCAGCACGAGATTGATCTCGTGCCGGGCACGAAGTATTGTGTTACGCGGCAGTGGCCACTGCCGCGAGAGCAAGTAAAAGCAATCGACGACTTCTTTGAAAGTCGTCGCAAAGCCGGACAAGTGCGGGAATCAAAGTCCCCGCACAGTGCTCCGACGTTCTGTGTCAAAAAGCCACAGGGCGGATGGCGCATCGTTCATGCCTACAACAAGCTGAACGATGCGACGGTACCGGCGCAGACGCCGATACCGCGAAAAGATGTTATCATCGATTCGATGGCCGGGAGTACCGTTTACAGTGCTCTCGACTTGCGAGATGGATTCTATCATATCCTAATGCGTGAGAGCGACATCTCTCTCACGGCGGTGAGCACGCCAAGTGGCATGCTCTGGGAGTGGCTAGTAATGCCTCAGGAGCTCAAGAACGCCCCTGCAACCTTCAACAAGTGCGTGACGCACTTGTTGCGCTCAGTGCGCGACTTCGCACCGAGCTACTTCGATGATGTGTTCATCCACAGCCGAGCTATGGACGGGAAGACCGACGTAGAGATGCACAGGGTGCATTTTCGGAAACTACTTGAGCTTATGCGAAAGCATAAGCTCTACGCGAACCTGAAGAAATGTATCTTCGGGGCGAGCGCGATACCCGTCCTCGGGTGTCTCGTAGGGGAAAATAGCGTTCGCCCTGACCCGGAAAAGGTCAGAGTGATCAATGAATGGCCAACGCCTTCAAGTGTCAAGGAACTGAGGCAGTTCCTTGGCTTGGCCACGTACTTGTGCAAGTACGTGGAGGATTACGCGGGCAAGATCCGCCCGCTGTCACAACTTCTTAAGAAGCTGTGTGGAATTGGACACCCGATTGCCAAAAGGCATTCGATACAGTCAAGCGGGGCTTGACTGAGGCGCCGATCTTGGCAGTGGCTGACCAAGATCGCCCATTCCACGTAGTGTGTGACGCATCCGATTTCGCGATCGGATGTGCGTTGATGCAGCATGATCACGAGGGTCGTGATCGTGTCGGCTACTACCAATCGCGTCAGATGAAGCCAGCTGAGCGTAATTATCCGGTGCGTGACAAGAACTCCTTGCCATGAAATACGCACTCGCAAAGTTCCGAGTGTATCTACTTGGAAGTAGACCATTCGTGGTCTACACCGACCATGCTTCACTGCGCACTGCAGTGAAGTCACCACACATATCACAAAGAATGGCGAGATGGCTCTCATTCTTTGCAGAGTATAACTTTCGGGTCGAATACAAACCCGGAAGATTGAATGTGGTGGCCGACGCGTTATCACGTCGGCCGGACTACGCAGATGTTGCCGACGTCAATGCCATTCTCACGCGTGACTTCTACTGGCACCACCAGTACATGTGGGTGCGCAAGTACATCCGTGCTTGCGAGGTATGTCAACGCGTAAAGCCTGCGCCATTCGCGCAGGCTCCGTTACAATCACTACCGACTCCGTCGGAGTGTTGGAAGTCCATGTCTTTGGGCTTCATCTTTGGTCTTCCCCCGGATATCGGAGGGAACACCGGTGTTGTGGTCTTTGTAGACCGTTTCAGCAAGATGGTACATCTTGCTGCGGTGCCAGCAGAGGTGACTGCGAAGCAGACGGCCCGTCTGTTCGTCGGCATGGTGTTCAAACACCATGGCATGCCGTCCGACATTGTGTCGGACAGAGACCCGCGCTTCGCAGCGCACCTATGGCAAGAAGTGTTTACACTTCTTGGGAGCCAGCTTTCAATGTCGACTGTGGATCATCCGCAGACGGACGGTCAAACCGAGCGCGTGAATCGCGTGCTCGTCGATATGTTGAAGAGCTACGCTCACTCGTTCCAATACTGGAGCGAGTGCTTATCGATGGCAGAGTTTGCCAGCAATAACTCAGTGCATGCCTCGACCGGGCATACACCATTCTACGTGAATGCCATGCGGCATCCACGTCTACCGAGTTTACTCGGAGTGATGGCTCCCACTTTAAGTGGGGGAGGATCTACGACTGCAACACAGCAGTAGCAAAAAGCCGCTGACGCTTGCACAGTACAACAAGGAACAAGATAACCGGGTCTGCGCCCCGCGCAGACCTTGGCAGAAAGAACCAAGGGTCAGCGCAGGGCGCTGACCCCCAGAACAAGGAAAACGAGTCTGTGCAGAACACAGACTCCACAAAGAACAAGGACCACGGGTCTGCGCAGGGCGCAGACACCGCGAAGAACCACGCAGAGGCCGGGCCTCTAGCGGAGAGCGAGCTGAACGAGTTCAGCTCGGATGCGATTGACTTCATCAATAAAAGACAAGCCGTAATTCGGTTTGTCCAGGACACGATTGCAGCTTCTGTGGATAAACAGAAGCTGAACGACGATAATATTGGCAGGGGCAACACAAAAGAATTCAACGTGGATTCATTGGTTTTGTTATCTACTCAAAACCTGCCCAAACATGCCGTTTCCGATTTCGGAGCAAGTAAGCTTGCTCCGCGCTTCTTCGGGCCATTCACGGTGATGGCACGCCACGGTAACGCATACACGCTAGACATACCGTCAAGCATGCGGCTCCACCCGACATTTTATGTCGGGCGGTTAAAGCCATACCTCCAGCACGAGCCAAGTGGCTCGTCTGACCCGAAGAGACAGACTCGGCAGGGGAACCCCTCCTCTCCAGCGCGTTGTCGCGCTGGACCAGTTCATACAGTCGGGCCTACAGCCCGACCGGCGCGTTCAAGGCGGTCTGGGAGACTGCCACAGCCGGGACACGAAGGAACAGAGCGGCAACCACCGCGCTCTGAAGGTACTCCACGACCGTCACTTGGTCGTGGAGCGACACTAGATGAAGGTCAACATAGCGTTGACCATCGGGGTGTGTTTCCACCACCTCCGCCACCGCTGCGAGAGGCACGCGGAGAAATTCGCTGGATCGTCCAGCGAATTGTTGATCATAGGAAAACAACACGAGGTCCGGATTGTTTTCGCATTCGCTGGAGAGGTTTCCCTCCCCAGCACGACACATGGGAACCACGGAACGTCTTGATGGAAGACGTTCCGGACATGGTGAAGGAATACGAAGCCCAACACGCACTACCAGCAAGAAGGTAGTGCGAGCGCTGTAGTAATCTACAACGCCTGACGTCTCGCGTGCTAGATAATTAGCACGGAGATCATTGAAGCTTTCAGGTATACATATAGTATACCTGTTGTGGTCGCGGTTGCGAGTACGCACCGCCACCTGGACGGACAGTGTGCACGGCGCACGGACACCAGCCTCCACCGCAACAGCGTGGAGTTGCTAATACTTGTCTCGCTTCGAGAAGGACTCGAAGTGCTTTGGTGCTTGCTTACCTGATCACGGTAAGCAACATTAATTCGCTTAGAGGTGTCGACGCACAGACGCGGTCGACATAGAAGAATCGTACACAGACACTGTGTTGTCTGTCCCCTTGGTAGCGGCGTACCTCGCGCTACCGCGCATGGTACTCAACAACAGAGAGTTTACACTCTGTTGCAATGGTGGTCTTCAGCTTGATCGTGCTCATCCGCGATGAGCACGGAAATCCCCAGCACAAACAATTGACAAGCGGTCAATATTAATTGACGTGTCGAGACCGACACGTCTAAGCTTAACGGAGGGATGGTGTAACGGGGTTACACACACAAGTGACAACTGTCACTTGTTCATGACAACGGTCACAAGTGTCAACTGTCACTTGTGTATGACACCTGTCACTTGTACGTGACAACTGTCACTTGTGATTTTAACAGATAAGATATATGTTAAAAGTTTTAGATACTTCCTCACATTGGTGTAAGGCACACCAATGGATACATTGAAGTGGACCACCACAATGAGTGGTCCACACCTACCCAAAGATCCTATTGGTAGAAAGCAGCATCTTTCTACCAATTAGAGACGTGTATATTGGCGGGGCTCTGACAGCCAGCCGCTGTCAACCCCTTTCATAGATGATAAACAGTTTTAGCAAATTTAGGAGGAAGATCAATTTACAAACAATACAGTTCTCATTTTACCTTCAACTAGCTACTTGGTGTTTGATTTGATTTATATTATACTTGTGGACTCAAGTATAATTAATTCAAATTATTAATAAACTCCTACGCTTCCTCGTACACGTAGCGCGACGTGTAAGCAAAAGTAGTGAGCCAAAGTAGGCCCACTACAGAAACAATCCAGCAAATTGTGGGTGGATACTTCGACGCTGAGCTAAGGACGAGGTTTCCAAGCAAAGTTTCACCGGCATTCGTCGTGCGTGGTATCCGCACAGACCGATGCAGATAAACATCGACGATTGTGGCGTATTTGTGCTCTACTTCATCAAGCTCACGGTGGAGGCTTTTCTAATTGGAAATACGCTTCTCTTAAGTGATATTGAGAAGATACGCACTGTGCCTAGGTCGGCTCACTTCAACACGAAGATGGAGCGAAAGAAAATCCTAGAGCAACTGGCACAAACCGATCAATAGCATCGCCAGGTAACCTCGTCAGATTTATGCTTTTTATTAAATCATTACACGTAGTTCGGGCGTATAAAAATAAGTCGCTAATCTTACATTTAATATACACTACGGGGCTGCGGGTGACTGTGGGGGCTGCAGGGCTGCGGGGTTTCGGGGGCTGCAGGTGCTGCGGAGACTGTGGGGGCTGTAGGGGCTGTGGGGGCTGCGGAGACTATGGGGGCTGTATGGGCTGCGGAGACCGTGGGGGCTGCAGGTGCTGCGGAGACTGTGGGGGCTGTAGGGGCTGCGGGGACTGTGGGGACCCCGGGCGTGGCAAGTAGCTGTAGAAAAAGAAGACTGAGGACGGCCTCAGCGCTCGTGTGTCGGCAGCCAATATGTGGGACAGGTGGCGATTTCTTATTGGATGTTGAATGTGCCAATCAATTCACCAGGTTGCGCCTATGTTGCTGATTGGTTAATAAATGAACCAATGGGAGGTCATGTATGTGATATATGGTACAAGACTGCTTTTCATTGTGGCCCCTCTTCCCGCGAGCGGGCCTCATTAATGAATTTGCCAGCTCCGGCGCACATTGCTCCGGAGCCAAAATGCTAGTATACACACAAAAAAATGTTTTTCTCGGCCCACAGGCCTCTAGGGGCGATTTTCTCGCGCCTGTGAACCATGTATGAAAGCTGACTGGAACCTCCAAAGGCGGCCCATAGACCTAATTTACCGAATGTATCCTTTAAATTCCGAAATGCTCTACTATTTCCGATTTCGCCCTGTCTATCTACCACCATCCCAACTGTCGGAAAGTGTAGGGATGTCGGAACGGTTGCGATATGGCGTTCCACGCAGCAATAGTGGCATGAATTGCGGTGCCTCCAGTAGCTTTACCACTATTTCTTAGCTTCGCGTTTTAGTGGCCCCAGGGCACCAGCACTAAGCGGTTGGCACAACGTTGAGCTGTTCGGTGGCAACCTCACACCCGGATGTGCGTCATGCTAACCTCCCACAACTCGGCGTTGCTCACTCCCCCCACCTGCTCCAGATGCCTCCACCACGTCCCTACGACGGCGGCACTTCAGCTGGTCCGTGTTCTGGTCCTACATGCGCACTGGGTGGCTCATGAGCATGGCCCTTCTGGACCCGAGGAACCTCGAGTCGGACCTGCAGTGCGGCGCCTACACGCGCTACCAACTGCTGTACGTGGTTTTACTCTACCCGTCCTTGGGAGGGCTCTACCAGGTGCTGGCCGCCCGCCTGGGGGTCACCACCGGCCGCCACTTGGCCCAGTTGTGCCTCTCCGTACCCTGTAGCCGTCACTTGCTCGACGCACTTAATTGCGCAACTGACCTCAAATTACTGTGTCGGCAAAGGAGTTTTGCTTGACACTAGTCATTGCCGGAAGTTTTAGGGAGACGCGGTCTCCACCTCGTCCCTCGCCCGTCACTCTGATATGTCAACTATCTGAAGTTTGGACTTCCGGATAACAGCACATATCCACGTACTCAGAACACAAAAAAAAAACATTTGCACAACACACATTTAAACAAAATCCATTTGACAGAACGCAGCGGCACCAGCGCACTGGGCGGGGCACCACACGGGCCTCGACCGCGCCGGCGCCGGAGGAAGTGATGGCCTGAAGGGCGGCGCGGCGAAGCAGAGCAGCAGGGGCCATCGCCAGTGCTAAAGAGCAGCAGTCAAATCTGTACGTACAACAAGGGGGGGGGGGCTGAGCATGGATTGAACTACTAACTGGTATTGAAATTGGTTTTAAATGTGAAATAGGAATTGCCTTTGAGACTGTCGCTCAGCGCATTGAGTGTAAGCTTGCTCTGTGTACGGTGTGCTTCGACAGCACAGACGGATTGCTCGCGTTCGTGTTAAACGGAGGATTTTCCCACAACTTATGGGATGGATGCACTTCACGCAGCAGTACAGCATCTTGTAGGACGACTACCCAGAGGTACAGTAGCAATTTTAAAAATCCTCCAGTTCATATGTGCCGTGTTGACTGTTTTACCTATGTTGTCATGTAGTTAAATGGAAACACTTCGAGTTGCAGACTACCAGGAGGTGTAAGAGCAGCTCGATCTAAAAAGAATGAGCGGCGGTCCGGGGGAACTCCAGCAAGGGAGCGCATTGCGTCCAGAGGCAAAGCCGCCAGGTAATATCACTCCACAGCGCCAGCAATCCAGCGCCCCAACTTCTAATTTGTGACTTTGTTGCTCCAGCTAGTTCAACCATTCGGGATCCAGACCCTCGGGTAGCGTGGGTCTTAGCTTTTGAGTGCATACTGAGGGCAAATAAAGATTTACGGTAGCGCCGTAATGTGCTCGGTATGTCATTGCTTTTGTTGTTTTTTCCTGCCTTGAGAACTTGAAATTATACGACAGTGCAGGCTCTAGAAAATTAGAAACAGCTTCCTTAGACGCGTATGCGCGGGTCGTGTCGGCAGGCCTTGCCTCGCGACAGCGATCTAGCGTTGTTTTACCGTCCTCTTTGAGCTCAACTTGCAACCCTGGTGGCTCCATGGCACCCCAAACACAATTTACGATATGGACTATTTTTTGCTATTACCGAAGAGCTGTCTGCAGGGAGGGACCCAGTCCCCATTCTATAGTGCATTCAAGTACAGCTACACCTAACCCTAGGGAGATAAACTCTCAATATGTATGAGGCAGGATGTCACTGTTTTTACACGTGTACAAAGCATACACTCGTGTGTACGAGCTCCCACCAATCTTCTTTTCTTAGGATGTGAGGGGCGCGGGGGGGATACTGTATCCCATAGAAAATTGGGTAGTGGTGCTAACATGATCTCTCGATGACCCGTGATTTACTAATTCAGGTCAAAATAACTTCTAGCCTCCAACTTGTTGTTAGTAATACGAGATTGAGGATTAGCACTATCAATAGGTAATTCACTATCGGGAGCGTTCGTTTCCCCAGCAAACCTCAGCAACAGAATGGTCGCTTGCGTATCGGTTTGATGCAATTCCAACGAAATGCAAATGGCATCATTACTAGTCAAGCGGTCTGCGCCCTGGACAAGTTTCGACCATGTACCAGAGGTAAGCGGGACCCGCAGTGGTCGCTCACCCAGTTCTTTTGAGCCTTTCTGTACCATGGCCAACATATTATTATTCGTCACCTCATGACTCTGGCTCTTGTGGTGGTGGCCGGTGATACGAAGAAGCCGAAGAGGACATGGTACGACTTATTAGCGGTATTCGAGCTCATCGCGCGCTCGAATTATGGCTCTGACACTGCACAGCTACCGTGACTGTAGGCTGTACAATCATAAGGGCACAGCTCTAGAAAGTGATTCTTCTCAAATGTAATCAAGTGCGTTTCCACTACTGTCTATATTAACGATATTAAGATAATATCTGCCAAATGGATATAAATGCTAAAAGTAATATAATATCTATGGATTTGGGCGGATATTATCTTGAATTAACCCTTTCGCGACGAAAGGGCGATTCAATGTGCTTTGCAAAACCACGTACGAATACCCCCGCTAAAAGGGGCGCATTCTCGCCCATTTACCAAACAAATCCTCCGTCTTTCAGTACAAATCATCAATGGTGCATGGCGTACCTAACTATGATGTGATTACGCCAAGCACGAATCATGCGTTTTCGTAAGACCAATCTTATATTTTGGCAGGGTGCGTCCGACAGTAGCTCTTATTTTTGGCCATCAACGTGAACTGATGATCTTGTTTTTACTGTTAGCATACTTAGGGATACATACATTTTCACAAACACAAGGTTTGTTGAGCCAAAAGTACGACACGGTGTCGTACTTCTTTATCATTGGACAAAAAGAGTTTTCTTAACCTTCCTAGCATTAAAAAAATCCCCCTCGACATTGCAGATCCCTCTCCCCCCGCCGCTCGTCTTGTCTCGGATGGTTCAAGACACCCCAGCCACTAACGCAGCCTTGACTCGTGATGCTTCGCATCGTGATAGCAACACAGAGCTCACACCACCCCGTGCTAGCCCACTCGTCCACGAGGAGCGAGCCCTAAGTGCTGAGAATGTAAGAAACGCGTGCACTTCTTCCCGAACTCAGACCGCGTACCGAAGCTATATCCGTGGTATCGCAGCATGGCTTCGTGCTACACAGCCCGACGCCGAGCGCTTCTTTGATGATGGTGATGGTCTTAACATCAATGTGTTCTCACCGCAGCACTTTGAGGCATTTTTGCTTGCCAAAATGAACACAGGAGAGCGTCCGCTAAAGGTCACTACTTTAGGAGGGTATAGAAGCGCTGTGAAGGACATCTACAGGCAGCAACGGCTGGCGCTCCCGACAGATTATGCAGACGATATGAAGACGTTCTTTGCCGGACTTAAGAGGATCGAGGCTACAAGGAATCAAACTAGTGCTGGTGAGGCTAAAATGGCCGGCAAAATGGCGTTACCCTATTCAGCGTATGCCCATGCGTGCAAGGAAACACTGCTGCTTTCAGACGGAGGATTTTCGCATTTGTTCCTGACGCTGCAGTGGAATTTAATGTGTCGGTCACAGGCCGTGGAAACAATTAATTCTGGTCATCTAAGTAATGAGGATGGCAGCATTGGCATCATATTTCACGAGAGCAAAGCAAACCAGGACGGCACTGGTCCCAAAGACCCACGTCACGTGTATGCGAATCCCTTCTCGCCCAGAACATGTTGCATTTCTGCGCTGAGTGTGTAGTGGGTCTAACTTGACTCACTACTTTAGCTTACACGTTGCGCAACGTGTATGAGGAAGCGTAAGTACTTAGTAATTACTTAGGTTAATTATATTTGAATACACAAATATAAGTTAAGTAACAAAAGGATTCCAAGTGACTTAGATTAGGTAAAATGAGAACTGTATTGTTTGTAAATTGATCTTCCTCTAAAATCTGCTAAAAACTGTTTATCATCTATAAAAGGGTTGGCAGCGGCTGGCTGTCAGAGCCCCGCTAATATGCATGTCTCTGATTGGTAGAAAGATGCTGTTTTCTACCAATAGGATCTTTTGGGTATGTGTGGACCACTCACTGTGGTGGTCCACTTCAATGTATCCATCGGTGTGTCTTACACCAATGTGAGGAAGTATCCAAAACGTTTAACAGATAACCTATCTGTTAAATTCACAAGTGGCTTGCAGCCACTTGTACGTGTAACCCCGTTACACCATCCCCCCCTTAAGGTTAGACGCGCGGGGTCCCCGCACGTCAATCTTTGGAATTGACCATTCGTCTATTCTCCGCGTTTGGAGAAGAAATCCACGCTCATTCAACGATGAGCGCGCCTCAGAAGAAGTCCGCAAAGTCGATGGGGAGTCATCTCTCCATCGACGACTACTTCGAACGCCAGAAGGCGAAGTACGGTGACGTCGTCGATTTCGACGACGACGATGAAGACATGGAGGGCGAGGAGGACTCGCCCTCAAAGCGTAAAGACTCAGTGTCGAGCGAATCGCTCGACCCTCACGCCAAGAACGTTCGCCCGCGTGAAGGGGACGAATCGGACGCTTCGAGTTCGAAGCGTTCGCGTACTGAGAGTGATACCCCACTCGCTTCCGCTGGGGCTCTCAGTACTCCGCGCGCTGCTGCTGCAGCGCGTGATGTCAAAGCTCAAGGCTCTCCGCGCGCTGCAGGCGCAGCGCGCGATCCGTGGATGCCGTCCGCATCCGAGATTGCGGACCGGTTTGGGAACTCGGTACCTCCGAATGAGGTGCCGCTATACGTATGCAGCACCATCAAAGATGACGCCGTGGCTGCCGAGCTGCACTTTGATGCGGAAACGCATCAAAGGCGCGATTATTACATCGGACTCTTCCATGAGCTCCGATGGTTTCAAACCAAAAAGACATCTTCTCGCAGCAAAGTGCCCGAATGGCAGGCACTTTGTCAAAGCTGGAACGCTTTTGTTGAGAACTTCAACAAGAGGCCGAGTGCTTACCGTGATCGGATTAAGCAAGCGCGTGATCGCTTCGAGACGTACTCGAAGCGTGGAAAGCTGGAGCAACTTCATGTTGCTGCTGAGGAGGCAAATGTGCCGTGCGCTGTGCCCGAGGGCTTTCAGTGCACGAAGTGCTTTCCAGGCGCGGTCCGCTTGAGCGACCGCGACCTGAACGGGTACACGTCGTTCCGTGTGCCCGAAAGTCTCAAAGAGCTCCGTGCTAAGTTCTTAGCACGTGAGGGTTCGGGCGCTGGCGATGACCGCAGCGCTCGCTCTACTTCCGCTGCGCCAGCGCGTACTGCTCTTCGTACGCCCTCACCATTTCCGGAACGTCTTCCAGCAAGACGTTCCGCGGCTCCCATGTATCTCGATGGGGAGGAAATCCTCTCCAACGAATACGAAAACGAGCCCCTTGAGGGTTCGTTTTCGGGATACTATGGTCAACAATCCGCTCAACAATCCAGCGGGTTGAGCCGCGGGCGTCACGGATCGGCGGTGGCGGGGTGGGAACACGCCCGGGTATGATCAGCCCCGGGCTGATCAGTATGCGCCTCTCCACGACCGGGTGACCGTCGTGGAGCGTCTGGCGCTGAGTTCGCCGCCCTGAAACAGGAGCTGGCGAACCAGAAGGCCCAAGTCGCGGCGGTCTCGCAGACCGCCTCGAATATCCAGGTCGAGCTGGGGACCCAGATGAAGGTTGCTCCAGCGCGTCCGCGCGCTGGAGGAGAGGTTGCTCGTCGCCGAGGCCAAGTCCTCCGCTTCTGCCTCGGCTCCTGCCGAGGTTTCGGGTCAGCCGAGCTAGATGGCTCGTGCTGCAGGTATGGCTTCAGCCGTCCGACGTAAAGGTCGGATGGAGGCGCATGCTAGACGGTATGTCTAGCGTGTATGCGTTGCCGTGGCGTGCCAACACAGTGAACGGCCCGATGAAGCGCGGAGCAAGCTTGCTTGGTCCGAAATCCGAAACTGCATGTTTAGGCAGGTTTTGTGTAGCTAAGAAAACTAATGAACCAACTTTAAATTCATTTGTGTTGCCTCTGCCCACATTGTCTGCGTTCAGCTTCTGTTGATCAACAGAAGCTGCTATTGTGTCTTGGACAAACCGAATTACAGCTTGTCTTTTGGTGATGAAATTGATTGCATCCGAGCTGAAGTCATTCAGCTCGTTCTCCGCTAGAGGCCCGGCCTCTGTGTGGTTCTTTGTGGTGTCTGCGCCCTGCGCAGACCCGTGGTCGTTGGCCTTGTTGTTAGGGAGTTCGCGCCCTGCGCAGACTCATGTGGTTTGTTCATTGTTGCAGCTGACACTGTGCAAGTGTCAGCGGTTTTCTGCGGCTGCTGTACTGCAGTCGTAGATCCTCCCCCACTTAAAGTGGGAGCCGTCCCTCCGAGTAAACTCGGTAGACGAGGATGCCGCATGGCATTCACGTAGAACGGTGTATGCCCGGCCGAGGCATGCCCTGAGTTGTTGATGGCAAACTCTGCCATCGACAAACACTCGCTCCAGTATTGGAACGAGTGAGCGTAGCTCTTCAACATATCGACGAGCACGCGATTCACGCGCTCGGTTTGACCGCCCGTCTGCGGATGATCCGCAGTCGACATTGAAAGTTGGTGCGCTGTGAAGCGCGGGTCTCTGTCCGACACGATGTCGGACGGCATGCCATGGTGTTTGAACACCATGTCGACGAGCAGACGGGCCGTCTGCTTCGCGGTCACCTCTGCTGGCACCGCAGCAAGATGTACCATCTTGCTGAAACGGTCTACAAAGACCACAACACCGGTGTTCCCTCCGATATCCGGGGGAAGACCAAAGATGAAGTCCAAAGACATGGACTTCCAACACTCCGACGGAGTCGGTAGTGATTGCAGTGGAGCCTGCGCGAATGGCGCAGGCTTTACGCGTTGGCATACCTCGCAAGCACGGATGTACTTGCGCACCCACTTATACTGGTGGTGCCAGTAGAAGTCGCGCGTGAGAAGGACGTATGTCTTCTCACGTCCGAGATGTCCCGCAGTCGGGGCATCGTGATACTCGTACATGATCCTGAGTCGCAGGTCATGGTCATTTGGCACGACAACGCGATCCGCGTTGTCGTCGACTGCGTTGTAAAGTAGCAGTCCTTCGTGCACACGAAAGCGGTGTGCACGCGCTCGAAGGTACTTGGGCAGCTTCTGACGGGACTTGTCAGAAGGCGCTGTGCCATAGGCCAGCAAGAGCTTCGCGTCCGCGTCGTGCGCGTACGCGGCCTTCACATCATCCAACAGAGATGATGTGGCTTTGCTCGATCGCATGGCGTCAATGGCATTGACGTCAACAGCTTCTGCATAGTCCGGCCGACGTGATAACGCGTCGGCCACCACGTTCAATCTTCCGGGTTTGTATTCGACCCGGAAGTTATACTCCGCAAAGAATGAGAGCCATCTCGCCATTCTTTGTGAAATGTGTGGCGACTTCACTGCGGTGCGCAGTGAAGCATGGTCGGTGTAGACCACAAATGGTCTACTCCCAAGCAAGTACACTCGGAACTTTGCGAGTGCATACTTCATGGCAAGGAGTTCCTTGTCATGCACCGGATAGTTGCGCTCAGCTGGCTTCAGCTGACGCGATTGGTAGTAGACGACACGATCACGGCCCTCGTGATCGTGCTGCATCAACGCACATCCGATCGCGAAATCGGATGCGTCACACACTACGTGAAATGGGCGATCTTGGTCAGCCACTGCCAAGATCGGCGCCTCAGTCAAGCCCCGCTTGACTGCATCGAATGCCTTTTGGCAATCGGTTGTCCAATTCCACACAGCTTCCTTCTTGAGAAGCTGTGACAGCGGGCGGATCTTGCCCGCATAGTCCTCCACGTACTTGCACAAGTACGTGGCCAAGCCAAGGAACTGCCTCAGTTCCTTGACACTTGAAGGCGTTGGCCATTCGTTAACCACTCTGACCTTTTCCGGGTCAGGGCGAACACCGTTCTTCCCTACGAGACACCCGAGGACGGGTATCGCGCTCGCCCCGAAGATACACTTCTTCAGGTTCGCGTAGAGCTTATGCTTTCGCATAAGCTCAAATAGTTTCCGGAGATGCACCCTGTGCATCTCTACGTCGGTCTTCCCGTCCACAGCCCGGCTGTGGATGAACACATCATCGAAGTAGCTCGGTGCGAAGTCGCGCACCGAGCGCAACAAGTGCGTCACGCACCTGTTGAAAGTCGCAGGGGCGTTCTTAAGCCCCTGTGGCATTACTAGCCATTCCCAGAGCATGCCGCTTGGCGTGCTCACTGCCGTGAGAGGGATATCGCTCTCACGCATTAGGATTTGATAAAATCCATCTCGCAAGTCGAGAGCACTGTAAACGGTGCTCCCGGCCATCGAATCGATGATAACATCTTTTCGTGGTATCGGCGTCTGCGCCGGTACCGTCGCATCGTTCAGCTTGTTGTAGGCATGAACGATGCGCCATCCGCCCTGTGGCTTTTGACACAGAACGTCGGAAGCACTGTGCGGGGACTTTGATTCCCGCACTTGTCCTGCCTTACGACGACTTTCAAAGAAGTCGTAGATCGCTTTTACTTGTTCTCGCGGCAGTGGCCACTGCCGCGTGACACAATACTTCGTGCCCGGCACGAGATTGATCTCGTGCTGAATGCCCTTATCCTGCGGAAGCTCTGCAGGAATCTCTTCCGGGAGTACGTCTTTGTACTCCCTCAACAATTCGTAATAGGGACTCGACTTCAGCGAGTCCCAACCTTGTTCCTCGAAGCGCTCTCGCTTCGTCTTCGCACTGAAAGTGTCTTCACTCTCAGTGGTACTTCCCATGAAGAGCTGCCTCAGCTCTTCGCTCTCGCTCGCCGTTCTTTCGCTGTCCGAAAGAACGCAGACCTGCTCGATGCGTCCATCGTGCAAGTCGCGCGTGAAGCGATTCCAGCTCATGGCTGGAAGCGAAGTCAACTCCGACGCCGTCGTCGGAGGACTAGCGAGTTCCATGTCACGATACTGGAATCCAGTATCGGTTCGCGTCAAGACGCTTAGCGTCTCGACATTCGGCGTCACCGCCGCAGTCTGCCCAGCAGACTGCTCTTGTTGCGTCTCGGTCCCGGACCGAGACTTGCGCAGCGTTTTCCGCTTGCGCCGTCTTCTTGTTGTGCGGAGCCCGGCTCCGCACAGTTGTTCTTCTGGTCCAGGCCCGGCCGTGGACAGTTGTTCGCCGGCGGACCCTGTCCGTGGGCGCGCGGTATCAAGCCCGGCTTGACCGCATTTTCCTTCGTGCAGCCCGGCTGCACGGTAGTGTGTCCCTTCGCCGGCAGACCCTGTCTGCGGGCGCGCGATATCAAGCCCGGCTTGATCGCATGGCGCTTCGTCGTGCAGCCCGGCTGCACGACAGCATGCAAATTGTGTCAGTGCGGTACGTTTGCAACCGTCCGCACTGTTTGCAGCGTCAACTCCCGAAGTTGACACGCTTTCGTCACCTCGACGCCAATCATTGGCGGAGCCCCTCATGACCGAGGGTGCGTCGGCTCCCGGAGCCGACGCGTCGTTGTCGACCTGACCGCTTCGGGTCAGGGACTGTCCCTTACACGCTTGAACGTGGGTGTTGGTTCCCGGAACCAGCACATCTTTTTTTTTCCGACGTCGGCAGCATTGCCGACGTGGGTCTCACTTGTGCGCGCCCTCGCGCACTTCCTGGGCACTCCGGGACAGCAGCATGAAGCGCTGTCTCGACTGGTGAGCCGCGCGCACCTGCTGGTGCGCGCGCTGCGGTAACAGGGCCATCGCTCTCTGTTCCGCTATCGCGTCCGAAGCGCACGAGCGTGCGCTTCTTCCAGTCTATCACCGGATCATGCCGTGCAAGCCACGGCATGCCCATTACCACGTCGAACTTATCGTCCAGGTCCAGGACGATAAAGTGTTCGACAAACACTCGTTGTTTGTACGAGAAGCGCACGTTCACGACGCGCTTCTCGGTCTTCACGATGGCACCTGTTGCCAGTCGTATCTCCAGAAGACTTCGAGGTGTATCTACCTCCTCGAAGTCAAGTCTCGACAGGCTTCGTAGTCGAACAAAGTTGTTCGACGCGCCTGAGTCTACCAAAGCTCGAAGAGAGTCACTCGCTCTCTTCGAGTAAACCTTCAAGATGACTAGGTTCGGCCTGTCATCTTGTTTCTTACAGTGAGAGCTGGTCTCACTGGGGGCTGCAGTCCTCAGTGTCGCGTGCCCGATGTCGGCACGCGCGACTGCATTACCAGTAGGGCGCCCCGCGCCTACTGGATGTTCGCGTTTTTGTTGGACCGCGGCGATGCCTAGCATCGCCACGACGGCCACCTCCAGGGGGCATGGGAGCTGTGCACTCCCGTGCAAAGTGACCGATCCTTCCGCAGCGGAAGCATCGCACGTTACCTCCCTGCTGCTGGTAACCAGCAGTTGTTGCGCTCGAGAGGTCCATTGGCTCCGGACCTCCCGTCCTCGCTACCGGGCGCGGTTGCGGCCTCGGTACGTTTACATGGAGTTTAGCCTGCCGCAGGCTAAACTCTTCTTGCATGGCAAGAGTGATTGCAGCTTCGAGAGTACTCGGGTACTCTCGGAAGAGATAGGTCTTCACAGGCCCATCTCTCAGCCCTTTCATGAACGTGACGACCTTGGTCGCCTCGTCAATCGGGTTAGTCACGATATTTGATACCAAATATCGTGCGCGCTGCGCGTAAGCATGGACGTCATGCTTACCCTGCTGAAGGTCGAGGAACTCCGCCCTCGACCGGAACTCGTTTTGCGGGGGCTCAAACGCTTGTTTGAGCTCCTCTTTGAACACTTCGTACGTGCTGAAGCACGTAGGATCGGAGAGTCGGCGTCCATACGCCCAACTCCTTGCGCGTCCGCCAAGGCAGGACATGGCGAACGCGACCTTCGACAGCGGGTCGACGATGCGTCGAGCCGCTATGGCTGTGTCGAGTTCGACAAGCCATCGGAGGAGAGGCTCGCCCTCTCTTCCCACGTAATTGCTTACGCTCAACTTTAATGGTTGAGCACGCGGTGTCGTCCCTGACGACGCCGTCACTGAGGAAGCAGCATCACGCTGCTCCTTCATGATGAATCCCAGAGCAACACCATGTTGCTCCGTCGGCGATAGCGTACGCAGCATTGTAGCTATCGCCGCTTCTCCAATGACTGTTGACAGTCGTTGGAGGGCCTCCCACTCTGGGTCAGACAGGTGGGGGCAGTCAGCGCGTGCAACATGCGTTGCAGGCGTGTTGGAGCTCTCCATGGGCACCTCCGTGCTCATGTGGTTCTCGGCTCCGCGTTCGTACACCGCGTACGAACGTCAAGCAGTCGGTCGTTGGACGGACTACAAAGTGCTACCAGGTGTAGTGGGTCTAACTTGACTCACTACTTTAGCTTACACGTTGCGCAACGTGTATGAGGAAGCGTAAGTACTTAGTAATTACTTAGGTTAATTATATTTGAATACACAAATATAAGTTAAGTAACAAAAGGATTCCAAGTGGCTTAGATTAGGTAAAATGAGAACTGTATTGTTTGTAAATTGATCTTCCTCTAAAATCTGCTAAAAACTGTTTATCATCTATAAAAGGGTTGGCAGCGGCTGGCTGTCAGAGCCCCGCTAATATGCATGTCTCTGATTGGTAGAAAGATGCTGCTTTCTACCAATAGGATCTTTTGGGTATGTGTGGACCACTCACTGTGGTGGTCCACTTCAATGTATCCATCGGTGTGTCTTACACCAATGTGAGGAAGTATCCAAAACGTTTAACAGATAACCTATCTGTTAAATTCACAAGTGGCTTGCAGCCACTTGTACGTGTAACCCCGTTACAGAGTGTGTACTGGGCATGCTGCCCACGACAAGGACCGGGTCCTCTTTTTTCTGGAGCGCTGCAGCGCAACCGTTTCCGGAAGGCTTTCAGTCGTGCGTTGGATAAACACGAGGGTGAGCATGACTATGGAACGCATTCAGTGAGAAAAGGGGTAGCGACGTACGCGTGCAATGGTAGTACGGGCGGCCCGTCGATCGTGAGTGTGTGTCTTAGATGTGGATGGTCGTTGGGCGGAGTCCAAGACCGGTGTTTCCGCTACGAGGCCGCAGGCGATCAGTTTCTAGGCAGGGTGGTGGCTGGTCTTCCCGTCAACAGTGCATAGTTCGCGATTTTGCCACCTCATTTCAAAGATAACAGCAGCAGCATTGTTCGAGAAGGTGTCACTAGCATGTTTCCGGCCCTTGGAACAGATGCCAGTTTACAGCCGATTTTGAAGCTGTGTTTGGCGTCACTAGTTTACCACTACGATTTCCTGTCGTCGGAGCTCCCCATTACGCACTCGCTACGAGCATCAAGTCTTTTTCGGCGTTGCGAGTTGCAGAGTTGTTTCGCGAATGAACACGTTCTAGATGAGTCTCCACATTTTCAAATCTTATAAATGATGTCTGTAAAAAGGGTAAGTGAAGAGGTAAATAGGAGTAAAAACGCATATGTTCGTTTCATTATAGGGGGGCTTCGCACCAATTAATACCCCAGCATTGTTGCCGTTTTGAGAGGTTGACGTCTGGCTTCGTGCAGAGCTCATTGCTGCACAATTGGTGTACCTGACTACCGCAAACACAGCAAGGAGATTACTTCGCTCCAATGACAGTCAATCTTAGTGCACTTCATTGGTGTGTTGTTTGAGCCGAATACCGAGAAATGAGAGGCGGAGCGAGAGCGGGAGGCCGTGAAGCTACCAATTTACGCGCCCTTCGAAGATCACACAGGGGTTGAAGTTTGGGAACTATAGTAGTGTGAACTAGCACTACTAATGGTATTTTTCTCGGTACTATTCAATAAGCACTACTAATCGGCCAAAACCACCAGTACTATCGCATAGCACTACTAATGCTACTATTCTGGGGTCTACTTCCAAACCCTGATTCAGGTAAAAGCAGCAACACAATGTCGCCTTGTACGGGTGCTGCTTCAGATCACAACTTCCTCGTAATGCTGGGTCCTATTTCGCAGTGGACTTTTGGTATGTTGTACACGCACTCTCGAGTGGTTCTGCTGGCTCAGTTGGTTTACATACACTAACGAACATAATGGACGTAGCACAAGTGCATTTGATTTCATCGGGATCGCCAACGTGGAGCTACTACAAAATGAGGTGGGGTCCGACACTGCACTATACTGCTAATAGCGCAGTGTAATTCTCCCAAGGTGCTTGTAGTAATACGTGTAGTGTTTTTAGTTGTGGATTCCAAGGCTTAGTTTTGTCAAAAGCGACCCAAATTAGTAGTAAGTGCAAGCATAAGGCCATTATTTTAACACAGCTTATTCCAAAAATGTCTTCTCGACTTACCCTTCCTTGGAAAGGTTTAAAGATTGCGTGAGCTTGACAGCACCATACGCACCGCCAGACACAACGCCGAGGCTTAGTAAAACTATAAGAGCTGTCGCCCACTTTGGTAGCGGCTCGTGATGTTCCACCGCGTGCACAATGTTCGAGCTTATGCTGGACGGCCGGTTCAAAGCGTACACGTAAGCCGCAACAGGAACTGTTACTCCCCTCTCTTCGCCACCCAACCTCTGACTCCCCCGAAAACGCTTAATGATCTTGTCCAAAGCTACACGTTTGTTGCTGTTGTCACTTGCTGTCCCATCGGCGCTTGTGAAACCGACGCCGCTGGCGATGAATGTAGCCACGACCACGGCGAGGAAGACGCCAAGACGCATCGGTGGCGGTCGAGGACCTGCTGCGCTACAATGAAGATTCGTAAATGAGCCGCTCATTCAGAGCCGGCCTGTCAGGCACGGATTCCTTCGGCGAGCAAGCTGTTCTGAGTTTGCTTGTTTCTGTTTCCTAGTATGTTGGATTGTATGCTACAGCAAAGCTTGAGAAAGGATATACGGTGCGTAAAACCAAAGGCATAAATCATGCTGAACTTATTATCGTTCTACACGTGTTGCCGAATTCGTAGTACGAACGAACGAATTTCGTACCGCGTGTCCCTGCGAGGTTAACCGTCTACCGTATTCCTTACGTGTTTGCTGACCGATCCCCGTGGGCCAGTGGTCAAACCCTGACGCGGAGACCGGGAGGTACCGGGATCGATCCCCGTCGAGTGCGGGACTTTCCACGGAGGCCGGAGATAGGCAATATCTTGGACGAGCAGCCACTCCTTGGAGTGATCCGCCCTGCCAACCCGCACCCCGGTGTAGGATAGTTGGGAGGGCTGGAGGCCCCAAGTGCCGAAAAATGCCCCATAGTGTAATGAGGGGTATCAGAACCCGGTCCCGAAACGGGTCGGATAGCCACAGGCATCCCCACCAGAGCAAGCCTCAAGCCTGGTGTGTGGGTTCTGGTGGCTTAAATCTCTTACGTGTTTGCTGACTAGAATTTCACATCAGTTTCTGACTATTTTCGAAGTCTCGATTTACAACGGAAGACCACCAACGTCCTACTCTGTCTGATCCTTCTCGTGCCATCTGCTTGAGACATTGCTTCGTAAACAGATCTTTGGTTGAAGTTGGTCAGTGTGAGGAATTACCTTATCTAAGTGAAAGAGCACTTAGATGTGCTAACACATGGTGAGCTGTTGCAGCATCTAAGTGGACTGGTCGTTAAGTCCGGTTCTGTAGTAAGAAGTTAAGTTCGCTACGAAATTAGAAATAACCCATATCTCGGGTAGCGCAAATTAGAAATGGCTGCGTGTTTCTAAGTTGAGTCCGTTGAGCCTTCACCGTCTCACTCGAGCAGGAGGTCTATATAAAGAGATAAGCACAGCGTTTTCGGTTCATTTTTCACTCTTCATTTTGCTCAGGATGAGCTCCACGCCGTGTGATACTTGTCAATTTTAGGGCATTAATTTTTAAAACTGTACGTTTACGCACTGGTTGTGGTGAATTTGAAGTGAATTAGCAGTGATTGTGACACCTTTCGGACACCCCATTGCAGTTGGGAATCGAAAAGTCTGACGGAAATTGGACACAATTGCATGATAACACGTATGGGTACAAAATTGAATGGTAGCATAACAGTGGTAAGATTGGGAGCACTAATTTATTAATCGCCGATTAACAAAGGTCTACGAGGCCCGCAAAGTTAACCTTGGCGAGCTCTTTGGCAGACGCCAGGGCTGCGGCGGGATCTTCCCAAGCCGCTTTGGCTGCATCATCAACAGCGAGCCTGCTCATTTGTCACCACTACCAGCACCTCTATCGCCAATCAACCGAGTTTAATCTTAATAGTGGCGGGATCAGGACAGTTTTGCGCCGCCTGGGGTTCCCTGAACCTGTTGATGGCGACGTTCAACTCCCAGTAATGGAACCAACTTGCCGAGTTACCCAACTCGCCACCTGGATACAATGTGAACCAAAACAGCTTCAACAAGCGAATTTCTTCAACAATCGAGAGTTATTTTTACGTTTTGTGAACTGCTTTCGGCGTCTATCCGCGCGTAAGCTGTGAATCTGCTCCTGTTTCCTCGAAGCAGCTCCTACCCACACTGCTCCTACTCGCACATAGTACTGCTCAACCTGAAGTCATTCTCAAATCTACCAGATAGATAGCATGGCAGTTACTCGGCTAAACAAGACCAAGATTGGCAAGGTCCAGCGCAAGCAAGAGCCGTTGAAGAGGAACTACAAGCAGTGGACGGATGTGGATCTGAAGAGATCTGTGTGTGCTGGCAGAAACGGCGAGCTTTCTAAAAAAGCAGCGAAACGGGTGTATGGAGTTGCTGTTCGTACACTGACTCGCTATTTAGATGGAGCTGAAGTTGGTATCATGCCTGGACGCAAGTCCGCATTGTCAGACGGCGAAGCTGAAGGCATAGTCGACGGGCTGATCGACATCGCTAGGCGCGGATTTCCTGCTACACGCCTACGCCTCAAAGGAATTATTCTTGATATGATCAGCGATGGTCGCGAACACCAATTCTGTGCGGCAGGTCCCTCTGCCAAATGGATTACCGGTTTTCTCAAGCGGCACAAAGATCGAATTTCTGTTCGAAAGGGTCGAATTCTCGACACATCACGGGTCAACGCGGTGAAGAAGTCGGATCTCGAGTATTTCTTCGCTGAATACAGCCCATTTTTGAAGGATCACGCGATTCCTCCCTCACAAACTTTAATTGCGATGAGACTGGAGTTGATCCTCAAGGAGGAACTCCGAAGGGAGTTATTGCTCCTCGCGGAGCTAAAAAGATCTCAGTTCGTCGGGGCCAAGACAGGGAGAACACAACGGTTCTGCTATCAATCAGTGCAACTGGCCAGCTAATCCCACCGCTATACATTTTCAAGGGAGAGTACTTACCCAGTGATTTCATGTACGGGTCACCAAATGGAAGCGTCGCTACAGTCACGCCCAACGTTTTTATCGACTGTGCCGTGTTTGAAGCTTGGATTGATCACTTCATAAAGCGTGTTCCTGCTGCGCGTCCGATTCTGCTAGTGCTGGATAATCACGTATCACATGTAGCACTTCCTCTTCAGAGAAAATGTGTGCGAAACGATATACATTTACTCAGCTTTCCACCACGAAGACCGAATCCGTGAAGAAACGATCCCCAAACAAAACACTAATCAAGCTGACAACAAAACGTCTTCTTACTGAAGAAGATTGCATGGCTGCTGAAGAAAGAAAAGCTTCCGCATCATTTGAGGCTGCAGAAATCAAACGCATGATGAGAGCCGAAAAACAAACCGTGCGAGCCTGGAAAAAGATACAGGACGAATTAGAAAAGAAGCAGCAAGCTGCAACCAGAAAACGCGTACGGGCTGCAGAACGAACTGAACGATGCCGACAGATTGAAGTTGAGAAGGCAGATAAAAAGCGTAAAAAGCACGAACTCAAGCAGCAGCGAGAGCGAGAAGCACAAGCACTGCGCAATCAAAAGAACAAGACTGGGAGAAGGCCAACGAAGCAGACGCAGAAGAGCCCGGTAGCGGAGACATTACCCGACGTTATTCCGAGCTGGTCGTTGCCAACGTTATTGTCTACGCTGAGCTTTACCGAGCAAGTAAAACAGGCATCTAGATCCACACCAGAGTCCTCCGACTTTAGCTTTTGAATACAATGTGTATAGATTTTGATCGAAAATCCATATGGTAATGGGGTGGCAAGAAGGCTCCCAAACCATTTGGGGCCTCTGAAAATATGTGAACCTTTGAACACGTCAGAAGTCGCTGAATTCGCGTGTAGTCTCAGCTCGGAGCTATATGGGAGATAGCTGAAGCGCACAGCTTTCGATCGGTATGCTCATCATATTTTTTGAGTCAATATTTGTTGAAATGTGAATCATTTAGAAAAAAGTCGGCCAAGTTGGTTCCGATTACCCTTAGGTGCTGCCTCAGGCTTTTCGTGGGAGCTTGCTTTCAGAGAATTCAGCTTCTCACTTCCCAATTTACCGAGTCAAGAACTAGTAACCATGGTTGCCGCCCAAACCGCCAGACGGAGCACTCGCGCCCCGAGGCCCATCGCGCCGGGGAGAGCATTACTGCTGATCGCCGACAGACCCAGCAACGCAATCGCGAAAATCTCCGTAACCGCATCGCTAATCTCTTTGTTGTTCACCACGAGAGAGTGAGCCGCTCTGGCGCCCGCAATAGCCATCATGAATCGCATGCGTGAGGTACCAACATCTCACGCCGTCCTGTTGGCGGTCGTGCTCGCCGTCACCTGGAGACGACGCGGGTGACGCAGGCGGCATCGGATGCTGAATCGTCTGCAGACGAAGTGGCGCTCCCTAGCAACCCGCCCGTAGCGCAAGCAATCTCTCGAAATGCTCGTCGCTGCACGCGAGACTCAATGCCTCGTTGAATCCAACCTGCATACTAAAAGATTCAACGACTTCCTTATAGCCGACTGTGCTTGCATACCACTTAGTGCATACTTCTCAAAAAGCCAATCAATCAAATTGTGTGCACTCAAAGAAATTGCTACTACTTTGACGAGCAACTCACAATTTTGCGACTTACTCACAAACTGGTCCGAAGATCTACTGAATCCCAGTACGGACAATTTTCAGAAACGTCCAGATGTCCAATCGAAACGTACCATTTTATCTAGTTGCCCAACAGCGAAGATTAGCTCACAATCCGATTTATTAAAAAAAAATTGTGCAACTGTCATTTTACAGTTAGCACAGTGACAAAAATTAACCTAAACCTCGAATTGACTGTCACATTCCATACAGAATAGCCCAGTGATGAAAAAGTGTTCTCACAACGGATACCGCATCGCCCTGACCTAAGCGAAGTTTTGTCCTAAGCGAATTTTTATTTTAGCCAATGAAAACAATGCATTGACACCACATGTCTGTAGTTAAAATTCCATGTTGACCAGCTAATTATAGGCTGTCACCAGCCATTCGGTCTCAGTGTTCAAAGTGCTATGGGTAGACCACGCACCACAGGAACCGGCAAAAAGCCAAAGCGCTGCACTCGCATTGCAGTCGACTATACGCACAAGCGCAGCCTTCTCGAATTCCTGGCTGCTGGCTATTCTGTAAACGAAGCTATACCACACTTCTACCCAAATTGCAGCGAGTCCGATACTCTGCGGAAACAGAAGCAGATTTCAAAATGGAAAAAGCAACAGGGCCACATTGTAGCGGTCTGTGATGAAGGAAAGGGTCACCTCAAGAATCTACGCTACAGCGGACAGGGCACCGTCCTCTCTAGTGACGCTGAAGGTGATATTGTGCTGTGGATCAACTCTATGCGTAAGGATGGCTGTCCTGTTTCGTGCCAGATGCTTAAGTACAAGGCGGTGGAAGTTGCAGCCGACGAAGGACTTTCCCTCGCAATTTTCAAGGCGTCTCATTCATGGCGCTGTCGGTTCATGCGCAGACACAAGCTGTCTATTCGAGCACAGCAATTTTATGCGGATGGACGCGGGTTCAATTCCCGCCGTGTCCATACTTCCTGATTGGTCCAAAATACCAAGAATTATTATAACTTTTACTTTTATCATTTAATTCTGAGACTTGGCAACAGATGTACCGTAATCTGTGTACATTGCAGTTCGCTTAGGACAGGGGCGATGCGGTATGCTCTTATACCAGAAATGCGGGATTTACAGTTGAAGAGTACCATAGGATGAAAGGGAATGTTTACTCTGAACAGTCAAGTACATAGTAAACATTGCCCTTGGCAGGCCACGGCAACGACAACCAGTATAATAGTTGTAGGTAGTAGCGAGGTGTGGCAAGCTAAGTTTTTTTTTTTATTTTGGTATCCACTACAATATTGTAGATGTTCTACAAAGACCCATAGGTGAACAATACTCAGGTTCCATTATTGGCTTAAGGTAAAACATGAGTTTAAGGCCAGAAACAGATTACCCAACTTTGACAGCATGTAACTTTTGACCCAAGATGGCTATGGAAACGTTCTTGGCAGATAAGAAATCTGCACTATTCCAACGAGTTTTTGGACAGTTGCAGCTTGTCTCGGCACGGCTTCCTGTCTGGTGGCATCCTTGCGAACAAGATGCAGTAAGCAACCGGGTTGATTCTGTGTTTCACGCTCCTTCACGCCAGCCTTGTCCAGCGGCCTCCGGACGGTGTGGGCAAACCTGCCAGCTGCCTCTAGATATACACTACACACGAAATATGTACGACCACTGGCCGGCTATCCGGGTGCAGAAGACGCAATCACGTCCACCTCAGGGCTCGAGGAGTGTGTGTAAGTGCCGGGCGGGGTGGGCTACGATACCACCGGGGCTAATCTACCTCTCTTAGCCTCTGTCACACTCTACGCGCGGGCTGCTGATACCGCCACCTCCTCGCAGGGCTGCTGATACCTGCCTCCCCTTGGTTCACGTCGAATCAACTCTGCGGCTATCTCAAGCGTTCAAACAGTGTATTAGCGCGTTATACCCTACCCTGCTCAGTGGCTTGCGCTCCACCAGGCAAATCTTGACCTGCCGCTGCTGCTGCTCCTTCGGCTTCTCCTGCGAATGCACCTGGGTGAAAGGCGACTGTTCACGGCCGCTCTCAGCCGCACGCTCACTGAGATCTTTGGCTTGTGCCTCTTCAGGCAACGCGGTCTCCTCTTCCGCAGGTGCCACACTTCGTCGGCAGTCAGTAGGCTTAGCACACTATCAGGCAAGCCTCCTAGGAGCCCAGGGTTCGGGGAGCCCACTAACTTCAAAAGTCGGTCTCCCCTGATATCAGGGGAGCCCGAATGTTGCACGAACCGGGCTCCCCTCACCTAAGTACGACAATGAGGAGCCCTGCACACGGGCTCCCCCTTGGGCTCCTGTTCCGGGCTCCTCAAATTGAGATATGAAGCTTGATGGGCTCTTCGCAACCTTCTGTGATTTGCTAACGCTGTTTAACTTTCAACCTTGAGAGTTCGCTCATACAGAAAGATCCTGCTTTGAGCTCGAAGGTCGCTCACCTCGAAATCCTGTGGAACTATGTGGCCCTCGCTGTTTAAGCGCCTACAGGAAAGACGTGCTATCCCTGCCCGAGAGCAAACGGACCGACGCGCAGAGCACGATGGAATGCATGACGACAGCGATCAACAAGCGGCTCCACCGAACCGATCTGCAGCCGCAGTACAACTGAGAAACACGCACCATCATGGCGTCACTACTCAACCCCCAGAGTCCCAGCAAGGCAGCAGCAGCGCCCGACCACATCTGTCACGACACGAAGGAAGACGTCGCTTTGCCAGCGACGGAGGCAGGTCTGTTCCAGTCACACGAGATGAAGGCCACGGTGCGGATGGCGACGCCTCCGCGTCCATGACGTTAGCAAGTAACTACATGGCAAGATCTTCAGAAGCAATGGGAGCCTAATCAGCTTCCTCAAGCACCACTGGTTCTACCGACGAATTCTCCATCAATGGTGATGGAACGAACAAGAAGCCCCCGGCAGCTGTAAAGAATGCTATTGCAGAATTCCCTGTTATTTCTGGTTTAACGTTGAAGCCACCTTCCGATAAAGAGACATCTTACATCTACAAGTGGGGAGTTCGTGTAGAAATCGTTGAAGATGGAAAGCCGGCATACCACTGGATCTGTCTAGCTGATGAATCGTGCAGGCGTCAAGGGACCAATTTTACGCTTTCTTCTGGTCGTACTTCTAAACCTGCCAACCATCTAGCCTCTGTTCACGGTGTCGTTTCATTGAGAACGCTGTCTCACAAAGCCGAAAAGCGGAAGCGGTAGGATGAGACTGAGCACTTGCGGTCATCGCCCCTCTTCGTGAACAACCCGCGCAGATTTGGTTTACTCGTGGAAGCTTGTCGAATTATTAACAATAATTTGCCCTTCCGGTTTGGTGAATACAAGGAATCACGCATAATTGAGACCCTACTGAAGAAAGAGGAGGTGCAAGTTGTCATCAATGCGGCTAAAGTGAATAAAGTAATCGTTGAGCTGTACTCATCGACGAAGAGTGAACTTATGAGTATATTGGCCGACAGTAAGATGGCTTCGTTTGGGAATTTTGTCATCATGACTGACTTTTGGACCTGCACTATAGCCCACAAGAAATACATCGGTGTCCGAGTGTATTTCGTTGACGCCAACTGGGAATTTCGCTCACTTTTGCTTGGCGTACGCCGGTTCTCACCTAGTTATGGCGATCGTGAAGGGGGTATTCAGGGCCCGTACAAAGCTTGGATTCTCCAGTTACTTGGCGACTTTGGTCTCACTGTGATGGACTTTTACGGAGCTACGAGCGATGGAGGCCCAGATGTTAAAAACCTACTGAAAAACAAGTTGAATTTGAAGTGGGAGTGGTGCATGGCTCATCTTGCACACGCGGCCACTAGGGAGGCTTGTGGGGTGAACGGAGATGTAGAGTGCTCAAGAAACCCACACATGACTGATCTAATCTCGCGTATAAAGAAAACTATCTCCGATGTACATTCAGTTGAAAAGACCGGCGATTTATTTTCTTTTGTAACACGCGAACAAGTACATCTACGACCCAACTTGTGAGCTATGCAGCTAATCGTTTTCTCAGTATTGCGGGTACGGTTCGACGCATTTTAGACAAGTGGAGCGCGCTTGTGGAATGGTATGACGCGCGAGGACGACTCGTGGGACGACGTAATCAAGCACCTCCATCATTTCGTCTACGAAATCGTCGTCTTGAACTCGAGCAGATTTTGTCGCTATTAGAGCCCATCTCGAGCTTGAAGAGACTATGCCAGGCAGAAAAACCAAATCAGGTTGAAGTACTCATGGAGCTTTATCAAATTCGGCTGGATACGGTGTGTTTAACGGAGCCATTGGAAGACTATCGCTCGGAGCGCAAATCCCCTCGATGGATTGCAATCGATGATCTTACTCCCCTTGCGATGTTAACAAGACGTTTGCTACGAGATGCATTTGATACCCGATTTTTCTTCCGATACACGACCGACGCTTATCTGGACGAGGGGGATTTCGTGTTTGAGATGCAGCAGAGACTTCATCCTGAATACAACCCCCCCCCCAAAAGTCCCTTAACACTGTGATTCGACAGTTATATGTAGAGAAAGATACTTCCAGCGACGCGATTGAAGTTTATATTAGCCGCGTAAACGAAGCAATCGTGGTGCGACTTCGTGATCTAATGAAGAAAATATTTGATCCTGCCGAGGAAAACCGATTGCATCAATTGCCACCCGACGACGATGATGATGAAGTACCTTTTAGTAGAATTAGGGAGCGCTTTGGGGGCACCAGCCAGCAGCCACCGCTAGTTCAACCGGATCGTGTTGCGCAAGAGCTTCGTCGATGGGAAGTTGATCCTGTTGAGATGAGGGCCAACGAGAATGTCCTCGACTTTTGGAAACGCATGGATCACAGTGGAGCATACATCATTTTACCAAAGGTAGCTAAGGTACTGTTTGCGCTCCCTTCTTCATCTGCTCAGATCGAGCGCGATTTTAGCGTTTGTGGAGACATGGTTACGTCCCATCGATCAAGTATTTCCAAAGAAAATGTTGACATGTGTGCTTTTCTCAATAGAAACGAAGAGTTCGTCGACATCGCACAGTGTGAGGCCATTCCGGACGCGGAATTAGATGATCACATCCCGCAATGTGTTTGCTATGACATGGAAGCAACACCACATGATGTTGAAGACGAAATGCTTCTCGACCTTTTTTCACAGACAAGCGTTGAAGAGGAGGAGGCCGGCTAAATAATTTGCCGTTTCCAGTTCTTGGTAGCATCAATACATTTGATTTTTCCCTCTCCATGAGGGTCTCCAAATGAATCGAGTCCCCACCAGAATCTAAAGCCCGTGGTGAAAACATATAGCCGAGCGAATACACGTTTGAAGCTGAGCGCTCGCGAATATTTGAATAACTAAGGTACATGATGAGTCTTGATCTGCGGAAAAGTGCGGGCCTAACGAGCAGGGCTTGAGACGCAGGCACATCGCCGAGGGCACGAAGACTTCACTCAAGCGACTCGATCAAGAGTACGTGGACGTCATCTACTGCCACCACCCTGACCCGTACATCCCCATCGAGGAGACTGTGCGCGCCATGAACTTCGTCATCAACCAGGGCTGGGTTTTCTACTGGAGCACCGGCCAGTGGTCTGCTGCCGAGATCGTCGAGGCGTGCGGGATCGCCGACCGTCTCGGCCTCATCCGCCTCATCGTGGAACAGTCCGTCTACAGCACCTTGGACCGCAACAAAGTGGAGTTCGAGTATGTCGACCTGTACACGAAGTACAAGCTCGGCCTTACAACCTGGTCGCCGCTGGTGTACGGCGCTCTCACGGGCAAATGCAGTGCGGGTACACACGAGGGCCCTCGCATGGAGAATCCGCAGTTCGAGGCGATTGCCCCTGACTTCGTTGAGCGTGTTGTGAAGGCGGACAAGCTTGGACCTGTGGCTGACAAGCTGGGGCTGTCGATGTCGGAGCTCGCTCTGACCTGGTGTGTCAGCAACGAGGATGTGTCGACGGTCATGATCGGTGACACGACGCTGGCGCAACTCTAGCAGAACTTGAAGGCGATGGAGGCGGTGGACAAGATCACCCCGAGGTGAAGGCGGAGATCGACGCGCTGATCCCGTTCGTGCCGGAGCTGTCGAAGCCGGACGGAACAGCCGCGATGCGCTCGCAGCACCTGTAGTGCGCGATCTCGGGTCAGGGACGTCGATCTGTACGAAATCGTGTGATTTTATCACGCTCTACCATGTCTGAGTTCGGTAAGCAGTGGCGCCGTGAATTTTAAGGCCATGCGGACAAGACCGTATTCGGCCACAACGATTGCTAGGACAGTGGCCAAGTAGAAGTGCCGTCCAGCCAAATACGCAATAGTAAAAAAAAATGTCCACTAGCAATCCTGCCAACAGAACAATCGAAATGTCCCCACCAATGATGAATATATCCATAACGCTATACGATTCATGTAAATAACGCATGGCAGATCTTCCCTCCGTGTAAACGATTCACAACAATGTATCTCATCTAGGACTAGCGCAGCCGCGACATGGCCCAGGAATCAATATCTGCAAGACCCACATGTTATCATTCAAGTTAGCGTTAGTGCACCTACTCAAGGTCTTTACATGAGTTACCTTCATCGTTTCCACGCGGGATCCTTCATCACATCGGCAAGGAATGCATGCTGGCGTGCAGCTAGTTCGGAACGTCGCCTGACATCGCTTTGAGCTTGAGGAATTACCCGCTGAACCTTCGTACTCCGTGGCGGAGGTCTGCTTGTTTTGGCGGCCTTTTGGGTTTTCTTCGTTCCTGCTAGAACTGCTGGAACATCTGGGGCTTTTGCGATTGGCGATGCGTACAATGCCCGACTTAGTTCTGCAAGCAGATACTTCATTAGGCGATCCGAGTGGTCGTGATGATCACGTTCGTTGGCATGGTGGGTTAGGCCTGCTGTAGGCCGCAACAGATCCGAAGTTGGTGCTTTCGTCTCTAATTCGGCCAGACGACACTTAAGCTGTTCAATTTCGGGCGTAAGCTCAGCATTTGTGCTGTCCACCTTTGCCTCAATTGCGCGCAAACCCTCGTTCAGATCTTTCACCAAATTTGCTATGTCCTCCCGTACCCGGCGTAGCAGATCTCGAACGCGATTCTCCATCCTTGTCTCTACGACTGCTGTTTCATCTTCTACATATTTTTTACATGCTCGCCGAGATCATTGCTGAGGCAGTTGTAGGTTGCTTCGACTTCTTTACTCAGCTCCACATGGGCTTGCTGTACGAGTAGTTTAACCTTGTCCTCCATTCTAGATTCTTGGGCAACAGCAGACGATGAAATTAACTTCTGAACTCGACGCATCGTTGGCTTCCCCGTGATGCTACCACGCTCTCCAATACTTACAAGGCAATGCTCCACAACACTGGCCGCAATCTCCTTGAACTTTAGATCAATTTGTAGCTGCATCTGCTTCTTCATCCCATCACGTTGACTCAATACCACTGCATTTGAAACAGCCGGCTCCACAATCAAAGCATCGATTTTCTGGGTTATTTCGTCACGTGCGCTCGAAAGCGCAGAACTCATCTGCTTCTCGATCTGCTGGATTTTCGTGGCTTGTTCCGCCATCATTTGCTTAACTTCTAACGATTCTAGTCTTGCTCCCTCTCGCAATTGCTGCAGCTCTTGTTGAACAAACTTGTGTGTAGCCTCACTCCCAACAGCCTGTGCGTTTGCTACAACAAGAAGGTCTTGCTGCAGCGATTCTCGGGTATTTTCTAGGACTTTCTGGATTTGAACCTCGATCCATTGCTGATGCGCAGCTAGCTCTGCAGTGCTGCTGTGAGCATGATGTTGAATGGCAACCAACGCTGCGCGGTACTCTTTGGCTTGCTCCACTTGATTGCTCTGTAGCAATGAACTCTCAGCTGCAAGTCGCTGCGTCTCGTTCCAGAAGTTATCCACGATTCTTGACACCTGCGCTTCTAGACGAACCTGCTCTTGCTCGGTCGGGATACAAGCGACCGTGAGCTGTCCCCATCATCAACCTCCGTCACAACTCCCTCCAGCACCTCGAGGGGGTGGCCGTCAGCCTGGGCTCGGCCCAACACCATCGCGCGGATCTCGCTCGTATTGGTGTGAACCTGAAGAAGCTTTATAGCAAGCCAACCATGAACGTTATATCTAACACAGGCAACTGGCTTGGCAGGGGAGCCCTTAACGCCGGGCTCTCACAGTTTTTGAGGGCTCCTTTCACTTAACCTATTTAACTGAGGAGCCCGGGAGCCCGGGCTCGCGACTTTTCGGGCTCCCCCCAAGAGCCCGGGAGCCCGGCTCCCCCCGGGCTCCTAGGAGGCTTGCCATCAGGGGCTGCCACTACTCGCCGCTGTCATCTTCGGTCATTGGGTCTTGCTCGTCGTCATCCGTCTCCGTCGCGCTGCTGCCATCTTGTCGTCCGCCGCCGCTGTCCACTGCATGTCCGCTGTCGTAGTCCTCTTCACTGCATTCTTGGCCTTCATCGTCGTCTGCGCAAGGTGGAACGGTTGTAAAAGTTACACCTTGCTTACTATGCCAACGTTTTGAGCCGTCGACTAGTTTAAGGCCAAGAAATATCTTGCCTTTAGTATGGGCGTCAACATATGCTTGGCACTACACTATAATTTCTGGTAAGTGCGATTATTGACGTATAAACATATACCAAGGACCCTAATGCAATTATAGAGGCTATACGTTTACCTGTCATATGATGGATACGTATAACACGTTGTCGGCCGGCGAGCTTTGAGTCTTGCAGGTCTTCTTAGATGCTCTCGACATTTGTTGTTTCCGCGACTTTTTCCTAGGCGCAGGACTGGTGTCGAACATTGATTAGCGCCTTCAGTTTGAGCTTGAACGCTGCGAAGACTGCGACGTCTAGCAGTTGCAACAAGTGCGTTCCATTAGCCGGAAGGCAGACCAATATGATGTCCAGTCGCTCTGCTGTTTCGACAATATTAGCGGAAATATGCGACGAACACCCTTCCTGTCGCACTGTTCCAACTCACTATTAGTGAGCTGGAAGAGTGTATGGTAGCACTTAAACAGAGGAAGTCGTTTGTTGTTGTTTGTAGAGATGCCCGAGCTCACGTCTTGAAAGCACTCCGATGATTGCTGCTAAGGTGTCCGAGATTTGCTCTCGAGATCACCAAGATGAGAGCCCACCTTACTTGGCCAGAGCAGGTTGACTTTATTCTCTGTTGATTCCGGAATGAGTCTACCGCTCATTCACTGCTCCATACTCTAACTCTGTTTTTACATGCATTCCTAGGTCTCGATGGGTTCACTGCGCTGGTTGCTCGTAAAGAGCACCGACCCTTCGGCTGACTGTGGCTAATGTTGCTGAAACCGCACCATCTTGACGCTACTGCAATATTTACAGTAACAAGCCTTGTGTGGTATTTCGATCAGCTCGCGAGATCCCACGAGAATATCGTGGCACTTCCATCAGCAACAAGACAGGACGTTTGATTTCAGCAGGAATCGCAGACGAAAAAAAATTCTAACCACTTGGCAAACAGGTTTGCATTCATGAAGGCGCTGTCGGTAGTAGTGACAGCTGCGCGAGGTAGCTGTGCACAATCTTCAAGAATATGATTATCGACTCGCTCGCCGGGAAGAATGAAAAGAGGGGGCACCACAAGACCTCCAGCACTCGCACACGCAACAAATGAGAGGTGAAAATTAATCGTGGGGTCGGTGTGCCACACATTCCGAGGCCCACGCAAAGCGATCATACGCGTTGACTTCTTACCGCTTTCAAACGCGGTTTCATCTGCGTTGAAAATGTGAGAAGCCTCCATCTTATGCTCAATTACCACCTTGGCAAGCGACCAGAACAATGTTGTGATACCGGATTTCGTGACTGCATTTCGATCCTTCGTAACCGCTTGTGACTAACGGTTTCGCGACGCTGGATATCGAAGTAAAAACCTCGATACCAGCCATCGCTGACAACCTTTCCGTCTGTCAGCATCGCTACCTCGCTTGCTTTTCGAATGAGAGCTTGGCGGCCAACAGGGGCTCCCATCGTTTGCCGGGCAATCACCCACTGAACGATGCACTCGTCTTCTTCCGTCGGAAGTCGAGGGGGTGGTCCTCAGCGCTTGTTGTCGATGGGTTCGCCGCTCTCGGCAGCCAGCTTTAACCAGCGGTTCAGCGTTCGCACAGGAATTCCTCTTGCTTGTCCGACATCCTCAGTCGTAGCACCGTTGTGAGAATCATCAACGGCTTCTCGCTTCTTGGTCACCGTGTAGGTCTTCCGCTCTAGTGTATGTTTAGTTTTCGCCGGTTTAGTTTTCGCCGGTAGTGATATAACCTGCTGTATCTAGTTTGTGCTGGCGAAAACTCGGTTACCCGTCTTAAGTACGAAATCCGACTGTTAAGTATGATTCGGGACATTCACTCCTCAACCCGCGCGCACTTCAACTTCAACTCTCCCAGCGCAAGCAGCTACAAGTTCAAGCGCATGGAGTGCGCGCTACAGCTATTGAAGACCAGAAGGTGAGCCAGCGGCGGTTGGATTGCTGGCGATGGGGTGCCCTAATGCATCATTTCAATGGAGCGGCAATGCCACACGTCCTCGAAGCGAAGTCTGTGATCATTTTAATGACAGGGTTAATGGTGATGTGGCGTGTAATCGGTGTGACACCGTTATAGCGAACCCCAAGTGCCCGAAGCTTGAGCGCCACTTGGAAAAGTGTAGTGGGTACACGTTGGTGGAAAAGAACAAGAGACGGCGCTTGATGATAGATCGAGCAGAGGAAGCAGCACTGAGAAAACAACGCCAAAGTGGAGTTTCTGATCCACCTCCACGCGACGTTGAGCAGCAACAGCAGCAGAACCAGTCGTGTACGGTTTCGCAGAATCAGCTCGACAAATTGGTGGCTGACTACATTTACGAGTCTGTTTCGCCATTCCGTCACGCTGCTTTGCCAAGCTTCATACGGATTTTCTCGGCTCTATGCCCGAATTTGCGCGTTCCTACGCCGAAGGACATGGGTGGTCATCTTTTTGACGTCGCGCATGATAAAATGATGCTTGAGAAATATTCCATGATGGCGGACCAGGCGCACGTTGGGGTCTCGTACGACGGTTGGGCGAATCCCAAACGCGAAAAACCCGTCCATGTGGTGGTGACAGCTCCGAACATGGAGCCAGTACGTGTGTGCACGATTGCAACTGGGGGTTGAATCTCATACCGGTCCCTACATGGCCATGCTTATGCTTCGCGTTGTAGACTGGCTGGAAGATATTATTGGGGCGGGGAAAGTTGCCACTATTACGACCGATAATGCTCCAAATATGAAAAATGTTTGGGAGATCATCGAAGCAGAGCGTGGGATATTATGCAATGGCTGTGTCGCACACACCATCAACCTACTTCTTCAAGATGTGTCGAAGTTGGAGGATGTACAACAAGTAGTGGCTGGTGCTGATGTGATTACCACGTACTTCATGAAAAGGCCGCAGCTTCTTGCTCGATTTAAGGAAGAGAAGCGGGCCATTGTTCTCGATGATAGCGCCAAGCGTATAGTCGCTCTTTTTCAGTGGCCGTTGCTACGCGTTGGTTTTTCTCGTATCAATGGCTGGTGAACGTGATTCGGAATAGGGAGGCGGTCGCCCGTGTTTTCGATGACGGCGAATTCATGGAAGCTTACAAAGGAACTAGAAAGGGGCGAAGGTGGTCGGTCCCGACAATTTCAAGTGCGATCTCGAGAAAGAGGAGCACACGCACCAAGAAGAAGATCAGAAGAGCGAGGGAAGCGGCAGAAATTCAACCGACAAAATCTGTTAAAGCAATTGCCTTTGAACGCGTAAACAAGTTCGTGCAGGATGGAGAATTTTGGGCAAAAGGTGAACAAGTAATCAAGCTGCTGAGCCCGATTATTAAGAAGCTTGGTTTGAAGGAGTCAGATCGATGCTGTATATCTCTGGTCTACTGGGCATTTCGTGATCTGATGGAGAACACATTATATTGAGAGCCAAAGTTTTTGGTTACCACTGTAGCAGCTATCCGTAGCTTGATTATGAAGAGATGGGAGTTTGTTCACACAGAGTCCATGGGACTTGGGTACTTCTTGGATCGTGCCCAGAACCCCAATAGATTCACCGATGACGACTGGAAGTAGACAAAGAACCTGATCGAGAAAGCGGCAAGACGACTTGGATACACAGAAGATGAAATACAGCATGCATTCATGAAGCGGGAGTTTTTGGGGACATTAACGCCGACTGGAATCCTAAACGGCGAAAGAATGAAGCTCGCACTGCTCCATTGGAATGGTGGGGCGAGCGTCGCAAAACCTACCCTGTTTTGTTCCGTATTGCGCTCAGGGTTTTCACGATGCCGACCTCCTCGGCTGCTACAGAGAGAAGCTGGAGTGCACACAAGTTTATTTACTCCGATCGGCGACACCATATTGGCCTTGAGAAGGTTAACAAGTTAGTTTGCTTATATTGGAATCAGCGCAGCGTGAAGCCATTACAGAAGGTGATCTCGGACCCGTCGGAGTTGGAGGACGCCATAGAGGACGACGCGGAGGACGGTAACGGGGCAAGTGGAATTTGCTACGAAGTAGAAGACGACTCATGCTCGGACGACGACGAGGATGATGAGGATCTGCTGTCAAGGGACAACACCGTGGCAGACGAGCAAGTGAGTCACGTGCAACAAATGGATAACCTCCTGGACTACTCTTACGAGTTTTTAGGAACCGAGTTTAGTGCGTAAATTTCTTCAACTCAATAATACACTATCACACATCTTTCATATTCATTTGCGGTGCCCTAGAACGCCCTCTCCTATCCTACTCTACTCCCGAAGCTAGCTGCATAACGTTTCCTGCGTCTAGAATGCGTATGTAGTCCTAGACGTAGGTCTCTGAAATCCGGTGAGTTTTCGCCGCAGATAAAACCGGCTCGAACTAGTTTTCTCCGCTTTAAACTAGTTTATTCTGCGGTGAAAACCCACACTTTTCCGCTCCTTGGTCATTCTGGCAATGAGATCTTACCGCCCTGTGGACAGCTTGAAGATGATAAGACCTTGAAGGTTTCCCTTCAAACTATATGAATATCTATTATAGCCAACAGAAGCGCTCTATTCTTATCCTGTGTACATGATTGGATGTATATGTGCGGCCTTAAATACGTACTTTGGCGTAAATTTATGATTTACCTTATCACATCCTCTGTTAAATATGATCCGTGGTGTTGAAGATCTTTCTGTGTTTAACGCCTGTTATTTTGAATAGCCTGTTTGTTTTACAAATTATGCTGCTAGGTTGACCTATCCAGTTGAAACTGAAGTAAAATATCGATTCTTTTGCATAGCCTCTAAGCAACGGTAATACCTGTGACAAATGATTTATCTGTTTACACAAGCGACTTGCGTCGGATTTTCTCTTCACGAGCACCATGCAGATGGAGGATGTTGAAGTTAGAGTTGGCACAGTCACTCACTCCTCTGCTTTTATAAGGCTTCCGACACAGATCTTTTCTACCGCCTTGTCTACGCTCAAGCTCCTACAATCGTACATGCCGAAGACATGCTGTCCTCCTCTGGTATAATTCCTCTGTGAGGTCCACTACTCCGACAGAGAATCAAATTACATTATAATATAATATCCCTTTACTGATCTACAGCTATGATTTACCTGACATTCCCGGATTGAAACTCATATATCAAGAGGCAAACCGGAAACGAACTCAGTTTTGGTTTGCTCGGTAGAGAGCTTTCTGTTTGGAAACGGATCAGGGCGGAGGAGGGTGGGGGCTGCTGGAAGCTTCACTTATCGCACCGTTGAAGTTGGATTCCTATGCACGGCAATACCCAAGAAACGTCGGGTCTGATCAACGCTCTTCAAGCATTGATCTGTAGCTGAGGCTCTTTCAATAAATGTTGCTAGTCCCCAATGCGCAAGGCAAAATACACATTTTGTGTGGTGTTACTACCAAGTTTCAAGCAAGCAGTCGGTGATCTGAAACGCCAATAGTTTAGTGACTTTGGGCTGATCTACCTATTTCACATCAATATGTAATTTCCCCAGCGCCCATAAACTAGCTAGTAAAAGATTCGACACAGTTGATGGGCGGTCCTCGTGCAGCACTTCTAACGCTTTAAATACTACAGTGCACACCAACCACACCGAGTTTTTGCACCATAACTAAGTCATTTGCATACTTGCAATCGCGCTAAAAATTGCCTTTTCAGAAGCTAAAAGTGCGCCTCAACAGGTCCGTCATTACCGCCAAACTCTCAAACGTCAAGCGGACTGACACAACGCATTGATCTCACTCATAATCTCCTACATGTACCGTGCGCATTACTTAAGTTTTGTGGTAGTCGCGTTCAGTATGTGGCAGGTCAATGAAATGCCAAAGTCGAATAGTTTATGACGAATATTGACTTCAACTTAACCCCTTCAAACCGGCTGATTTTGACTCCTCTTAAAATGCATATGCATGATTATTTAACTTGCGGTTTGTATACTTTTTTGTGTGCAGAACAGGCCGACAAAGCATATGACGATATAACCGGTGCAAACTGCATGTTATGCTGCATATTTTGCCGCTTGTTTATACCTCAAAAATGCATTATTCACGATATCGTTGCGTTATAGATGCACAACCCCGGTCGTATGGCATTTCCCTGACAGGCGCAACTAGAAGTGGCGCCATTTACAGACAAACCGGAGTGTCGAATTTAGGGGGAAAAACGTCACATCCAAAATCTCATATTCTCTTTTGACCCGAAGAGCGGTATCCTCTCCTTTGGCATGCAAACAATGTATGCGTGACGCTGTCTATACACATTTCAAGACGTTAAAACATACGAAAACGTTCGCCTGGTTATGGTGTTACTACTGGATCAAACACACGCTCGAACCTTGCGTTTCATAGCAATACGGCAAAGCTCCACACGCGACAATCCCGTGGACGGATACGCAACAAGGAATCAATTCACGGAATATAGATATGCAGCTTACGCTATCCTGTATATGCAGCGACTTTTGTAGGCAACTAATCCGTGGCAGATCGTTGTTTCTTGCGCGCCTCGCCATCTTTCGTCGGGGTTGCTGGACGCATGCGAATGCGCCGGTCTTGGTTTGCGGGTCGTAGTTTGCCATCTCTCCATTCCTTGTGCCACACGTCGAAGCAAGTCGTCAACACTCCACGAATGTGTCGGGGCCGCATACAAAGGTAGATTGCTGTCTTTTCGTATACAATCAGCGCAGTAGTACGCCGTGATGTGGTCTTTAGCCCCCGGTATCAACGAGCACACCTTGTAGGCACGCTGTCGTCGCTTCAGCTGCGTATCCTTGTTTCTCCACTCGTCCACACGCTGCGCGACGTGTGTCGACCCATCACCTCCTGCCATTCCAGTAGCACTTGTAGGCATGACCTCCTCGCCAAAGGTATTTCCCTCGTACATGTCGGTTTCTTGTAGCTGGATTAACTGCAGATGCAACCGCTTCAGGAACTTCACGTGGGTTAGTGGCCGCGTAGACTTGGATTGGTGATAGGCTTTGTGCACAATGTAGCTATTGACGATGGCGATATCAATGAGTCCCAGCACAAGGCTCTTGTAATACTTGCGAAAGATCACTGCGCGCTGGATTGAGTACCGCTGCAGGCGGAGCTGGTCATGCACGTCGACACCCCCTTTGTACTTGTGGTAATCTTTGCTTACACGAGGGGCGACGACTTCATGCTGCTCGCCGGTTTTGTCGCGGCGAACAACTCTGTCCAACTCCACAATTCCCCCGGCGACAGGAAGTGCACGGGCTTCGAGTCCATCCAGCAAATCGCACGCAGTCATGGTACTTTAGTAGACTCAACTATCTTGCACGCACCACGATCGACATTTTTGGGTCTTGATTTCTTCTCACTCACAATTTCTTTGCAATCGCCAACACGGTTCGTCATAATGGTGCCAACGCAATAGAATCCCATCAACAACAGCTAAATCACGAGCGCAAGAGACGTGTAGAAGCAGTCTACTACGACCAGGCGCATTGCGGTAGATGGAGTGTCTCCGAATACAGCACGTAAATTTCGAATCACAGCTGCAGGTCCTTCCTTCTTGTCGTGTTTGGCTTTGTCGCTTGCGTGCTTCTTCTTACCACAGTATACCTCAAACCTGCATAATGCATTCAAAGCACAAGCGAAGTTCCGTCAGTAAAATGGATAATGCACGATAAGAAAACTCAAGAGCCAAAAAAAACTGATGCAGTACGCAGTGTGCGCATTGCACAGCATAAACAGCTTGGTGCCCCATTTGTGGGGCTTTGCCTTCATGTACACGCGCATCTTGTTGAAGCTGCTGCGGCTCGGCAACATGGCTTCGTCGAAGGAGAGCTCGGCTGGAGGTACGTATCCCTCGCGAAGTGAACGCTGCAGTACTTCTACCACCTTTCTGATCTTCCAAGCCCGGTCTGTCAGTGCACGTGGGTCGTCATTATCGTTGAAATGGAGGTTCCGGCAGATGTCAAAGAATCTATCACGCGCCATCACTGCATTGAAAGCACCACGTAGGATAGCGCCCTCATCGGTCGTTTTCCAGTGGCTGGCAAGTTTTTCTCTGTTTGGACAGATTGTGCGAGTAATCAGCAGTCCCAGGAAGCGACAAAGCTCGTGCGGCTGGTTCGGAGCTACAGACTGGAGCTCTTGGTGCACATCGCGACGGGTTTTCTCCTTCATATCAGCGTTAGCAGCTTGTGGCGTCTGTACACTTCATCAACACACTCTGTCAGCATTTCCAGCTGGTACTTGTTCGAGCATATGGCTATGTGTTGCCACAGCGCAACCGGCATGAAATAAAAGAACAGAGCCATCGGCGAGTCTCCACGATGCAGCACCTCGGGTGTCGGTCCTGCGTAGCCCTGGTGACGTCCCGGATAGCTTCCAGTGTTCTCCACAGGCACATACCGGGTTTTCAGCTCGTTGTACACATTAGGTTCATGGATGACTCCCCAACCCGTAGCCGAAAATTCCTTCAGCGGCTTTTCCATTAGGTTGCCTGCCAAAATAGCATCAGCGCCAGCAAACTCATCCAAAAACTCCTTCGCGAGCTGGATATCCATCGCGTCTTGCTCCGGGTTTGCTTCAGATTCACCCATAGCACTCGCATCCGATGGCCATTCGTCACGGTCACATTCAGCGTCCGTCACCACGTCATCTTGTGCTGCCTCATCACCAGACTTGAGCGCGTTGTAATCGACATCTCTCCCACCAGCAGCATCCACGTTTAGAATGTCGGTTGTGTCAGCAAGTGGGTCTACATAATGTAAACAATATAGTTAGTTAAACTGCATATCATAAACTGCATATGAAGTTGCATATGCAAGATTACCTGGTACATCGCCTACCTCAGCCGATTCGACAGCAGAAGCGTTCTTGTCGCCGAATCTGCAGCATCGTCTCCACCGTGGGGTCCTGGAAGCACGGCGGAACCCACACACATTATCGTGGGGATGCGTAGATGGATGTAGCGCAGGAGCTGGAACTTTGACTTCTTCCGAGTCGCTGGCGTCTGCAAATAGTGCATATCAAAGTCGTCAGCCTGCATATCAGTACATAGATTATCGTGCATATGCAGATGGACCTACGCGTAGATGAGTCTTCTTCTGATGATGCTTTGGCTCGCGCTGCGCAAAATGCAGGTTAGTTACAGTGCATATCAACCGCATATACAGGTTGTACGTACATCGCTTGGTGGCGGGAGTCCTGTGCTTCGGTTTAGGCGCTGGTCGCTTTCGCTTCGCCTTCCTGGCATGGGTGTTGCGCGGTGTCGCAGCTTTCGTCGCGGGCGTTCGTCGCGCAACCAGTGGTGATGCTGTCTTCGCAGGGGGGTACCGTGGCAGGCGCTTGAGTGACGGCTTCAGCTTGCGCAGGCGTCGCAGTAGTAGACACAGGTGGTGGTTGGGCAGGTTCGGAAGTGAAGTTACTAGCAGCGGGAGTCCTAGACGCTCCATGCGCATCAGCAAAACTTTCGGGGGGGGGGGCACGGGACGCTAGCAAGCAAAACAGTAAAATAAACACACACGCTTAGCTTCACACATACTAACACATTCGCCTCAGCTTGCGTCGGTCACCTGCTGTGTAGTACTCCAATAGCTCTTCCTCTCCGTGGAAGAAGTCAACGCCCTTGACGCCGTTAGGGTCAGCACCGGGCCGAACATACTTCCACTTCGGGTCCAGATCTTTCGCGCGCGACCTCACCGATGTCCAGCCCTGCTTCTTGAGCTCCCGCCACGCCAGGCCGAATGGTACGTTGTCGGTGCCGACGAACTTGCCACGCACGGCAACCATTACAGCGCGCTTCTCTAGACTTCTCCCCCCCCGCGAAATTCTCGAATGAGTGGATGGTTGTGGGGGCGGGAATACGACCTTTACAAAGTAATACAAAAATCATGTCAACCACACACTCTTTTCATTTCGTATATCCTAATTTTCGAAAAGTGCCTCATGGCTCGTCGCTTATCATGTGGCCTTG
The DNA here is from genome assembly GCF_018691715.1 of Phytophthora cinnamomi. Classification (NCBI taxonomy): domain Eukaryota; phylum Oomycota; class Peronosporomycetes; order Peronosporales; family Peronosporaceae; genus Phytophthora; species Phytophthora cinnamomi. The sequence continues at coordinate 602,873 of NW_027150941.1, forward strand.
CTACGACCAAAACATGCAACAGATGTAGGGTTAATTTTATCATGATTTTTGTATTGCCGAGGATTTGCAAAAAGCTTTGGTATACAAACTATAAGACATTTTTGTGCTTAACCTGAATTATGCAGGTTAAGCATTTATCTAAAGTGCAGTATACAGGCTCCCGGTTTGAAGGGGTTAAAAGGGAATGCTCTGTGGAATGCTGAGAGAGCCACCACTAACAAATTGGCCCATTAACCCCTTGAGACCGAGGTAGTACCGTACCCCATTGGTCCCTAAGCCCTAGACTCTGTAACGTGTATGTGCGGGGAAGGGTTCTCATACAAAGCTCAACATAATTCCATAACTTGTATAGTGTATAGATGCAGGCTAAACCTAACACTCGATCGTGGGGTCTCTCGGTATCGTGTATGGTTCATGAGTTGGCAGTGATAAATACATGTTAGTGATCATACCATGTATGTGGTGCAGCAAAACCAGTCCAAGGGAGTGATAGAGGCGCTGCGACGATGAACAGAGCCGTGTACAGGAAGTGCATAACGGCCTCGCCACGAACATGTGCTGCTGATCAGATAGGCGGCATATTTTGCAATACTAAAACTCAATAGAAATGGAAAATCTCAGTTAGCACTTCAATCGGTCATCGTCGCGTCGAGTGCGCGACGGGCCCGCTTGGGCAGGTGACTACCGGTCGCCGTGGACTCATCACTTGAATGCCCGCCCCTCCCACCACTCTCTTCTCCAGCGTCTTCATCTTGGTGCTGCGCCGGAGCCCGCGCGCGGATCGACCGCTTCCCCCCTCGCTGCGGCGCAGGTGCCAGCGCCCCATTACTCCAGCACTTGTGCCAGATGTCGAAGCAAGACCGCAGCTCGCCATTCACTGCGTGGCGCTTCTTCTCGCACAGAAAGATGCGCCACGCCATAGGTTTCTCCGACGAAGTTTGTAGCTTGCACGTACTGCAGTACGTTGACGAATCACCACCACGGGCATTGCTAGTGCCCTTGAGAAGTGAGTACACCTTGCATGCTCTTGTTCGGCGCTTCAGTCCTTGGTTGTTGTTCCCAGGCCGCCACTCGTCATTTAGTAGCGGTGTGTGGTTCGTACGACGATTTCTGCTCGCATTTGGGTCTTTGGACCGTGTCGCTTGAAAAGACTCATTAGCGCAGATGGCCTCCCATCTTCATCCCGAAGTTGACATAGCTCGATATGAAGCTTTTTTAGAAACTTCACGTGGGTCAATTTTGGGAGACCTGCCGCTGCACGAGCCGCATTGAAAATGATGTAAGCGTTGATCACCGCTAGGCCAACGAGGCCTAGGAATAGCCCCTTATAGTACTTCTTGTACTTGATGCAAAGCTGCAGTGAGTAGCTGTAAAATGTATCATACACGATTAGAAACTCCATAACTTGTACATACAAGATATCAGCACTTACCGTTGAAGGCGTAACTGGTCGTGCACGTCCACGCCCCCCCCCCCCATGTACGCCTGGTAGTCCTTGACGACGCGGGGGCAAGCCACTTCTTGTTGCTCTCCTGTCAATGCATCGCGTCGGACAATGCGGTCTGGTCGGAGGCTGCCACCAGTACTCAGTACATGCACAGCTCGTGTATCCCACCACCGCAAAACTCGCATCGCGGGGACCTGCAAGGCTGCAGCCACGATGAACGTTCCCCGTTCAATGTTTGCTGGTCTGTTCTTAGGGATCTTCGGCGGCTTTTTCTTGTCTCCCTTTTTCATTTTAGGAATCAGCTTCGCACTCAGTCCTTGGCGATCCGTTCGTACCGTACCAATAGAGTAGAAACCCATTGTCAGTAGTTGCATCGACAAAGGCACTGACGAATAGAATCGATCCATGACGATGAGGCGCATATCACCACTTTGTGGGGCGGAAGGACCGAAAACTCGCTGAAGATTGCGCGCTACGGCGGCAGGACCGGACTTGTGATCCATCGAGCTTGACTGACCTGCCCTCTCCTTTTTACCGCAGTATACTTCAAATCTGTATCATACAATATAATAATGTGTTAGGTTGGATCATACACGATAAGCAAACTTAGGGATCAAAAAAAAAGCAGGCGTGTCTTCGGACACGCCTGACACGCACCGAATGCAATAGACCGTAGTTGAGCAGCACAACATGAACAACTTGGTGCCCCACTTGTGGGGCTTATCTTTGATGTAGACGCGCACGCGGTTGAATGTTGAGCGCGAAGGCAACATCGCCTCGTCGAACGTCATGATGGCAGGTGGCGTGTAGCCAGCAGCAAACCGGTCTTGTAGTTCATCAATAACGGGACGCAACTTCCACGCGCGATCCGTCGCGGCCTTTGGGTCATCGTTCGGGCTGAAATGTAGGTTCCTGGAGATATGCATGAACCGATCGCGCGCCATGAAACGTCCAAAACACCCATGAGGTATGTCACCTTCATCCCTCCTCTTCCAATGATGCGCAAGCTTTTCCTTGTTTGGAACAATGGCCCGTGCTAGCAATAGACCTATGAATACACACAGTTCTCTCGCCTCGATAGGTGACGTCTTCAGCACGCCCTCGCGGATAGCATCCCGTGACTTGGCCTTGAAGTCAGGGTTCGTACAAGTTGCTTTGTATGCTGACCTTTTACGCGCTACTCAATACTCGCCTCGAAGTAGTCATTGGACTCAGCAGCAATATCCTCCCACAGCTGAGGCTGTATGAAGTAAAAAAAAAGGCTCCAGAAGGACTTGATGCAGCGGCGAGAGCTCTTGCCGTTGGTCCCGAGTCGCCACTGTAGAGGTTGGGGTAGTCTTCACGCATTGCCTCAGGCGATCGGGGCTCATACGGCTCCTGCAGGTAGTCGTACGGCGTGTGCGTCGCCAACTCTGACCAGCCGTTCACGTCCATCTCCTTCAGAAATGTGTCGGGTACTGCGCCCGACGCGATGTTCTCCATTCCACCAAGTGATGACAGCAATCCGTTATCAAACTTCATTTGAGGCGGAACTGGTAATTGCACTGTGCCAGCTTCTACGCTATCATCAGGCTGGTCTTCATCGTCTCCATCATCGTTCTCAGCGTCCGATTCAAAGCCGGCAAACTTGTTTGGGTCATCGCTGGCCGCTATGTGATTCACATCCTGATTCAAATCTTCGTGTACAGCATAAACCGTAGATACACGTTAGAACTATTCATAGCCTTTACATACAAGTTTGTCCAACCTTCAGTAGATTCTCGATTGGTTCGCGAGTCTTGCTTCGATTCTTCGTCAACACCGGGCTGTTCCGCCACGCTCTCGGACTGGTAGTCTTCGTCGGAGTCGCCCGACTCACTGCTGTTCTCGTCTGCATCCTTGAATTCTGGATCGAGGTTCCGTGGACTGATACACGACTCTAGTACACAATAGAATGTCAGATACAGCATTAGATGTAAGTAAACTTGAACCATACATGATAATGATACAAGATAATACCTTCGGGGCTATTGTGGGATTGGCCATCGTCACTTCCGGGGGAAAACGTAGTGTCGTGTGGGGAGGTGGCTTGTAGGGCTACTGGGGTGTGAGGCGCGATTGACCTTCGCGTAGCCTCATTTACCAATGGCGGAGCGGGGGAAGATGGCTGGGTCTGTTGCGGCGGGCTACCGAGGGGTGCCTCAACTCGCAGGCTCCCGACGGCAGCTTTCGCAGGGATCGCAGCGTTTCGACGTCGCGCGGCGTTTGCTGATCCGTCGCGCCTCGCTTGCTTCTTCGCTTGAAGCTCAACTGTTCACGCAGTAGTATCAGTACACCGTAGAGAGTAACCGCCAAATGCAAACACGCAGTGTTACCCAGGTCAATCTTGTCCAGATACTTCATGAGCGCTTCCTCGCCTTCGAAAAAGTCTTCTCCGCTGACAACCTTGATAGTTTTCCCAGGCTTGAGATAGGTGAAGTCAACAGAAAGCCCACTGGGTCGCTTGGAGGTCCGCCAGCCTTCTTCAGCTCGCGCCAGCGTGCCTGAAACGCCATTTTTGAGAGCAGCGTGGGGTTTAGGAGCCAAGCGAGAAAATCTGGAAATGAGTCACGAAGTCGAGTGGCGGAGGGCGGTCTTCTACTAAACAGCATAGCAAAATGCTAGTTTGATATGTTAATGTCCTTTCTAGTAGTATCGTTTATGTTGATCGTTGCACATCAGCGGGAAAGCGTGGATACATTACCTACCCCTTCTTGACTTGAAGTTTGTAAGGGTCAATACAAAATCCAAGTAAATAATTCCTTAACGTGTATGGTCCACGTTAAGGAATGGTCCTTATCTTGTAAGGTCCAGGCGTCCGGGCTCAAGGGGTTAAATCAGCCAAACTGCGTTTATCTTGTACGTTCCCGGAGAACCAATCTCGTAAACGACGCCTCCCAGCTTTCCAAGACACATACTCAGAATATATCTCAGATCGCTGATCAGATAATCCCGAATCACTGTCGAATTCTTGGCTGACGCCCCCGAGAGCTTGACAGCTGTAACAACCGCACCAGTCACCACCCTAAGTCCAAGCAGAGCGAAGAGCACCGTCAACTTCTTCTGAAGAGGCAAGCTTTCGAATTCAACCTCAGGCCCTGGAGGATGCAGCGAGTAGTAGTAGGCGGCTATAGGTGGAGTGATCCTCTCTTCTGTGTCGATTTCATTCTTCCTCTGACACGGCGAGTTTTAGGCTCGGTGTACGATACAGGAGGTGCGCTTTTGTCTTCGGTGGTAACTTCGGCGCTGGTAAAGGCAAGGTTATTAGTGACGAAAGTAGCCATCACCAGGGCTAAAACGAAGGCGAGACGCATTGTTGTTGGTCGCGCAAGTTCTGTAATGCAGGCAGGCATGCAGGGTGAAACGGGCACACGCAACATTACGTTCAATCTACGGGGGATTACATTCGTGTGTGTTGTCTCATAAACATTGATCCCTGGGTGCATTCGCTTTCAAGGCGTCCTACCCGTATTGCTATTATGCATGTGGCAAGAGTGAGTACTGTAGAGTATTATTCGTCCATACGCTGGAAAGAAGCTCGATATGGAAGAAAGGTATCCAGAGTCCGGGGAGATCAGATTGGATGTTTAAAGCTACTATAATATGCTAATAGACCCACTTTTCAAACTTCACTCCATGTCTTTCCTAGACCACCAATCCACCATGGCTGGACACGCCAGGAATCAGGGTATGGGCCAGCTTGTTTAGCACTCCTTTCCACTTGGAGGCCTGGACGGGTGATGCTTTAGGGAAAGGATTACTCAAAGGCGTGTGAATCAGGTTGATATTTACTCTTTCCTTTGAGTTGTCAACGACGAGATTGGTGGCAGTTCCTCGACGGAGAGAAGATGCCGCGCTAACGGCGAAAAAGGTGGCGGTTAGCTTGAGCAGGCTGACCCGAGACAGATGACTGATAATCTCGTCGCTTGCTTGTTTCTTTGATCTTGGTTCTCACAGGAAAGTAGCGAAGTACGAGCCAAGTGCATTGTGCGTCTTCCACGAAACATGGATGAGATTAAGTAATCAAATGTTTTCTGGTCTATCGTAATACATGAACACCCCTGCTCTTATACAACAATGCTCTCTAGTTACCCTTCAGCTACTGAGGTTGCTGGGCTTTGTAGAGGAAACTCACCCCACCCCCATTCGATTCTGACACGGAATCGACAACACCCTCGATAAACTCCTGGCCATTGAGTGAAAGCGCGACGTGAACGCGTTGGTTGGTGTTGATGGGGAGTTGTGGAAGTTCAAAAGCGGCTGTGCGAGCACCCTCGTCGATCTCGACAGGCAAGACCTAGATACAATCCGCTGTTAGAGATCGTCTATTGACAAGAAAAACAATCATGCAAGACGTACCAGCGACACTTTCGCGTCAGCGGTTTCCAGCTTCGCGCACGCTTCGGGTGTTGAGATCACTTTGTCCACTGCAAGCACCATCGAGACTCCCGGTTCTGCCTCCTGTGGAGAGATTCCGATCATTTCTGGGACAGCACAGTAGACGAAGGCAAGACCGGCATCCGTGAAGTGCTCACCGTCCAGCGACACGAGCACAGTGACTTCTTCTCGAGTCCCGAGCACCATCCCCTCCGCCATTGCTGCGGCTGTGGCTGTATCATCAGGGAATGGCAGTGGTGGCGTCCGGAAGACGACACGTCGATTCGTCGAGTTTGCTTCACCCCGAGCTTCCTCGGGTCGCAAGCAAACTGCAGGCACTACAACGCTGCTCTCTCTCCACTGTAGCCTCACCGCAGCATCTTGTGTGTCGAAGTGGAAGAAATCTCCAGCAACCGATATCTGTGTTCCGCCAGAAACCAGTCCGACGCTGGGGAATAGACTCAATAATCGCCCAGGTGTAAGCATACCAAATATCTGCGCCGCGGTTAAGGAGCTTCTTCCTCCTAGGAGCGGCTGGGCAGGAATAAAGGTTCTACCAGCGTTCATGGACACGCGAAGTTTGGACACAAAGCCAGTTTTGGAGAGCGATTTCCACCATTCCGTTGACAGACCCTGAAGTTTCGGGTTCGCGGGCGCAGTACATTTCCATTCGGACAGCGGTGGAATGGAGCCCAGCACGATATTTCCTTCTACACTGTCGATGCGGAGAACAGCTGCAGCACTTGGCATCTTCTGTGGGTCGTATTCGCCGCTGGAAGGGAAGTACATGATACTCACCTCAAGTTGAGCAACCTCAGGAGGAAGAATATGCTGCAGTTCGATCCTGATTGCTTGTGGTAACTCGTTTGTGAGGAACGAGTTCGGGGCGGTGCGAACTAGTTGAGTGTCTTGTGCCCAGATCACGTGTGGCAATATGGGGTGGACCTCCTCTATCTTCCGGGAATGGCTGAAGTGGTGGACATACTCCTCCTCGTTTTCATCTGCGTCTTCGTCCTTTTGCTTCACCAGCGTTGGGTCAACGCAGACAGGAGCGAATATGAGACCGCCGTCGTACGAAATCTCAAGTGTGTAGGGTGCGATTCCCTTGCCATTATTTGGGAGGATGGGCACCTTCAAACGCAGCAATCGGCCGGTGATGTCGGACGGATCGTACTCGACCTCCTCATCGTTCGCAATCTTTGGGCGTTCATCAAAGCCACCAACCACGGTAGGTGCAGACTCAGTACTGCTCTTGGCAACGAAATGACCGCTGTTTGCATCAATCCAACAACATACGAATCGGACAATTGGACGCCGACAGATCTCCGGAAGGTTGCCACACAAGGACAACGTGATCTCCTCCTCTCCTGAATAACAAGTGTCAAAAACAGAGACGGATGCCACTTGCGGGCGCTTGAATACTGTGAAAACTCGCCCGTTCGACGTAAAGTGCTTGCCGTTCATAGAAACCTCTACGGCATATTCCCCAGGCAAACGGAACTTCGGTACTTGGCACACAACGTCCCCCGTGGCTGCATTAAATGTACCAAGCGTTCCTCGCATGAGTCGACCATCCGTCAGCGGCACAAAACGCACTGTCACGTTGTCGCTGGGCCAAAATCCGCTGCCGTGTATTCGCAGTTCATAGCCACCGACGTGCTCCCCACAGATAGGAACAATCTCCGAGATGCAAGTCGGTGCAAACGAGAAGAGATTGCGATCACCGCAGACCACGGACCCGACAACGGTGTGCTGCAAATAATCCACCCGTCGCGGTGCGAACTCGCATTGATATTTGCGAGACTTTCCGTGCCCTAATTTGCCGTAGCTGCCATTCCCCCAGGTGTACAGTTGATTCCCTGTCGTGAGCGCTGCTGAGTAGCTCCCTCCTGCGAAAACCTTCGCCCACTTGATGGAGTTGTCGTATTTGACAGCGCTGGGAAGTGCTTTACCTCCTTTGACTTCAGCATTTCCTCTTCCAGTCTTGCCTCCGTGTCCCAGTTGGCCAAACGTGTTCAAACCCCATGAAAATATCTCACCCGTGCTGGTTAAAGCAAGAATGTGGTCGGACCCGCAAGCGATACCGACAAAAGGCTCGCCATCGGACCCCTTTTCCAGGATCAAGTTGGGCGTGATGACCCCAGTCGTAGAATTCTTGGAAGCTCCGGAAGCAGGTCGAAGTGAACTACCTCCCAGGAGATAAACACTGCCGTCAGCAAGCAACACCGCCGTGAATATATTGCCGCAGCAAGCAGACACCACGCGCGGTTTGCCTAGGAAGAACCCCACGTATTTGGGCCACGCACAGATCCCGTTGAAGACCGCGTTCACCTCCTTCGGCAACGTTTTGAACACCTGTCCGAGTTGACCCTCGAAGTTCCTTCCCCACGTGTACACGTCTCCGCTATTCGTGACAGCCGCCGAGTGGTGTTTGCCGCAAGAAACCTGAGTAAAGAACAGCTCTGGCGCTGTCACTACTTGGTGTGGGATCCCCGTCGCCGTCGCTGTAGTCGCACCCGAGAGAGGCTTAACGAGAACGTGAGCCGACTTCTCCGAAACAAATTGACGCTTCTCCAGACCATCTACCTCTGGTCCCGGAGTCTTCACTCGATAATAGTTCTGCGCCATCGTCGTCCCGAGCTTGTGGCCCAACTCGCTACTGGGCAGCGCAGCTCCAGGTCGACCCCAGGAAAAAAGCTGGCCGTCCAGCGAGAGCGCAACGCGGTGGTTCTTGCCGACCGCAACGTGGTGCACCTTGACGTCTTGCAGCCCCTCCGCCACCAGTTGACTCTCCAACACTGCAGCTTCATCGCCACTTCCGTCATTGGCAGGCCAGTCGAGCTCCCACGCGTCCACCAGCGCCACGAAGCGGTCGTAGCCCCCGCAGACGCCGCGCACTTTGCGTCCGAGCAGACTCTCCGCGACGGTGATCTCTCCCCCAGTCTGCTCTCCGCACACGTAAAGGATCCCGAGGCTGCCCTCCATCAGCTGCAGATACTCCAGGGGCAGGCCTCGTCCGCCAACACGACGGAGGGTAGTTACATCCCCCGCAAACGAGAATAAACGGCTGGAAACGGCTGCAAGAGCGAGCTCTCGCCGGTCGACAATGCACGAGTTTAACAATGGGAAGATAGCTCTCCCAACTCCGCCAGCGCTTTGCCGCCGCACTGGTCTTGCATGTTAGAATGTACTAGTACATGCAACTCGATGTAGCCATCTTCGAGACATGGCTACATCCACCTCTAGCCCAATCAGAGTCGCTATACGGACCACAAGGTAGCCAGTCCGCCCTTGCAGTCTCCTCTAACGGCCAGTAACGGACAAGTTGTAGCAATGCTGCATGCTGCGTTGCAGGCGTTGGTGCTGTCATGCGCGACTTGTGCGGCCTGGGCCCGACCGGCCTCATGTGACGTCGACGGCGTCCGCATCGACCATGGCGGCGCGAGATACCTGCTTGGCCGCGCCCACCGCCCCGGCAGCATCTACGCTCGCTGTCTGTATGGAGCCGCGACGTGCTTCGAGGACCGCGGCCTGGTGGACGCCCCGCAGTGGATCAACAGCCGCGAGGTGGACTGCGTCGAGCTCTCGGAGCGCCGCCGCCTAGGCGTGGCCGTCATCCTGGAGGAGGACATCTGGCCCGACCACATCGTGTGGTACCGCATCAACGGGTCCTTCTCCGACTACGAGCTCGAGGTCATCAACACGGCCGTGGATCTCTACAGTAAGGCCGATGTGAACGTCACACTGGAGGAGTGCGACCCCGTGTCCAAGTGCAACGGCAAGTACGTGAGCATCGAACAGAACGAGGACGCGTGCTACGGCATGGTGGGCTACGTGAACGACGGCAAGTCGCAGCTCATGAACCTCGGAAAGAGCTGCTTCGCTGGCGGCCCGGGCAACGTCGTACACGAGATCGGCCACGCGATGGGGCTCTACCACGAGCACACGCACCCGGACAGAGAGGTTATTGTGCTCACGGACCAGAACCTGCCCGTGTCGGCCGAAAATTACGCCAAGACCACCAACCGAGAAGCCATCCTCAAGCCGTATGACCCCAAGTCCATCATGCACTACGGTCGCACTGCGGGGCTCTGCTTCCCGAAGGCTCAGTACCCGCTCAAGTCGTTCTGCGACGTCGAGACTGTCAAAAACTGCGTTCAACCGGTCGAGCAGCACTGCAATTCCAGTCGGGATTCCGAGATCGGCACGCGTGCAGTGCTCAGCGCCGGCGATATCTATACGCTCCGCATGCTGTACGGCTCCAAGGATAATGCCAAGGTGCATGATGTAAAGATTCCGACCGTGACCTCGTCCACCGCTGGCAGTGTTGGAGCTCCCGATTCGATTTCGGACATGGTCAAGCACACACGGAAGCCGTCAACTAGCACTTCATCTACGGAGTCACGACCTAAAACCAAGCAAGAGAGCAGTTCAACTTCAACCTTAAAGTCGGTCGACCCGAACTACAAACCGGGTGGTGTCCACGGAGGAAGCAGCGGTTCAGTCGCGGAGATGCTGGAGTGGTGGGAAAATCTTGAGAACACCATCCAGATTCAAAAGAAAAAGGCATCGACGTCCCCAAAGCGATTGCTAGCGGAAGCGTACGCTCAGACTTAGAGCTGGACACCAGGTCGAATGACCGTATCAGTCGGGTTCCAATTTTGTTCATACTGCTAGTTTCCGAGATAATATAGATGTTGGTGATCACTACTATAAAAGTTGAAGATTCGTCGACGTCTACACAATGTTCCGGTAGGACTCCCTTCTACTAAGGTAACTTCCATGTAGTACGCTTCAACGTCCACGGACCACAGTCAAGGACGCGCAGAGCTCCAATGCATGGTTTGGCTATGTCGGCCGCTGGTATTTCAGATCCGGCCTAGAAACCAATCGTTCATAGTGCAAAAGTTGTCTGGCACTTGGTTCGTGTGGATTGCTTGAAGCTTCACTGTTGTCTCAGCACAGCCTTCGAGCTGTGTGTATGTTTGCTCGAGCCTTGCGATAAGGGGCTCATGTATCCGAAGCCAATTCATCGCACTCGCGATTCGCGAGAGGCGGAAACCGGATGCCAAGTTAAGATATCGCGACCCACTGCGCGTCTCTTTGGTAGACCACCGAATTCAGTTAGTCGCAACTTTGGACTGCAGATTCAACGAAACAAAACGTTCCGCCGCGGCTGCTGGCGATTGCCGACGTGCAAGACGATCTTGTGTGCGCGAAATGAGTCAACGTGTGCCACTCACTGGCAGATTCGCTGCTGTACTGTCGAATCTAAGGTCTCTCCTACGGCTTCAACGTGGTTCGCTTCCTTGTATTCGAGGCACGCAACTGCCAATCAACTGTCCACCTGACAACGATTGAATATGCGCTCTTCTATTCAGAGCGCAGTGCTGAACTGCGCAGGTACATTCGGTTCACCGTTGATTTGAGAGCATCCCTAAACGAAGACATTCAACGGGACCCCCGACCGCGCTCATCTTACGACACCAACACCCTTGCCTCTTGATCACTTTGCCTCCCAGTGTCGCCAATGGTCCCCGATTGATGTTTCTGGCGTTCTGAACACAACACTGCCAAATATTTCAGTGGAGTCCAAGCTTGAGATTGTGGCGCGCCACCGCGGCGCTGCGTGTTCGAGCCAAACGTGCGGAGCGGAGACCGAAGATGCGCCGTGTTCAGGGGAACCAGCCGCGCAGAGACCCGCCTTCGTGTGTTAAAAGCGGAGTCTCCGATCCTTTTCTCGACAGTGCAGCCCTTCATCGCCGATTCGTCAGCGCGACGGAGATTCAAGAGCCTGCCTGCAATGCATGACAGGTGCGGCGTGGCTTCGCGTCCTTCGCCTATCCTGCGATCCACATCCCTGCCCAACGATCCCACATGGGGCGTGCATGCCCCCAGCAGGCTCGCTTCGCTGCTCGATGGCTGAGAGGGAGCCGAACCGAACAGCTCAGCCAGTGCCTCTCATTCCCCAACTCGCGTCGGATCGGACACCAAGGGTAGATCATCTCACCAGAGTCCCAACCATGGTCCGTGTCTTCACCGCCGCTGCCGCGCTGTCGGTGGCGCTCCTGGCCTCCAGCGCCAAGGCCGACAACTATTTTGTCACGGCTGAGGCGCCGGACTACAACAACGCAGTGGTGGGCAACTTGCTGGCCAACGTGAGCGCCCTCCGCGGCGAGGGCGAGGCCTACGCCGTCTTCGACTGGGACAACACGTGCATGTTCGGCGACATCTCGTACACGTCGGTGTTCTACCAGGTTGACAACCTCAACTTCCGCTTCGCGCCCGAGAACTTCGAATCGATCTTCTCGCTTGGCTACAACGCCAGCAGCAGCGACATCTGCCTCGTCAACGGCACCAACTCGGTGCTCGGCCAGGACGTGAACGGTACCGACGTCACGCTGGCCACGGCGCTTGCCGAGACCGCCAAGGACTACCGGGTGCTGTACGACGCGTACATCTCCCCCACGTACAACCTCACCAGCAACGCCACCGCCTCCTCCTCGAACATCACGCTCGACGTCATCAAGGAGACCCCGGAGTTCCTCAACTTCCGCGCCAAGATCGCCTTCCTGCTGTATGGACTCGAGGCCATGGACGGCGGCGACGACCACTCGGACTGCGCCATGACCATCGCCATGACGGTGTTCCCTCACTTGCTCATCGGAATGACGAAGGATGAGATCAAGACGCTCATCCGCTCGAGCATTCGCTGGAACCTGGGTCAGGCCCTCGAGGAGCCCACGTACACGTCGACGGGCGACTTGGAAGTCGAGGGCTCGTACACCAAGGGTCTGCGCTTCTTCAACGGCCAGGAGTCGACCATGCGCGCTCTCCGTGCCGCCGGCGTGGACGTCTACATCATCAGCGCTTCACCCGAGCTGTACGCGGCCGAGGCTGGTAACCTCTTCGGTCTGGGCAACATGGTGCCCAACGACAACGTGTACGGCGTCCGCTTCAAGACCGACGACAACGGACTGTTCACCGCTGAGCTGCAGGACAACTACCCGATCACGTGGGGCCCGGGCAAGGCCACCGTTGTAACCAGCATCCTCGAGCCTATCCACAAGGGCGCACCCCCTATTTACTCGTCGGGTGACTCGGACGGCGACTGCGAGATGCTCAACACCGTTCGCGACGGCGTCGTCGACACCAACAACCGCCTCAAGGGCAACTCTACCTGCATCAACGGCTTCTACGTCAAGGCTTGCGAGTTCTTTGGCGTCACGGAGCCTAGCACGAACAACGCCTACCTCCTGCAGGGCCAGGACCAGGTCATCGGCACTTGGATCACGTCGGGCTTTAGCACGGAAGATGGAGTCACGTACGAGTCGGCCGTCTCTTCCTACAACGGCTGCTCTCAGTACCAGTTCCTCGATCTGTAAGACTAGAGCGCTATGCCCATTCTAAACAATCATCGTAGTTTTCAGCATGATAATGTGACGTTGTGTGAAGTTTTCACAAACAATAATGATGTCGAACGCACTAAAGTGTCGCCATGAATCTACTTTGATACCTTTCGCATGTGACTTAGGTGCGGCGCACCAGTTGCCCCCGCTTTGAATTCCTAGTTCTCTGAATGACGCGTAAGCTCCGCGTCATGTGCTGCATCTATCACTTGGTGCCGCATGATGAGGCTTGAGCATGATCCATACTATGGGTATGGATTCCATAGTGTCAGCTTGGGCGGAGGCGGCGAGCATCAAGGCGGTAAACGCGCGCAGAGGTCCATTGTTGGCGTTGCGGGGACCAACGTTTTCCGAGGAAGAAAGCAATAGTGAAAGTGACCGAAAGGGTAAACGGAACTTCTCGTCGAGACGCCATCGAGCCCTTACCTTCGTAGATGAAGATGTGCATAGATCTACAGTACAGTTGGTCTTTCCGCCACAAGTTGTGGTGGCATCAAGTCACACTGGACAACGGTTTGAATCATCAAGATCTGTCGTGTCGTACATGAATACAAGTTGATGAATTATAAGCGAAAAGGAGAATGAGGCACCCGCTGCAAGAAGGGGAAAGAAACCCGAAAAGCGTCCTCGACTTCTGTACTACCCAACGACTCTGTTTTCCACAAAAAACGGTGTACAGCATTTGTCGTTTGATCCGGCACGCAGTTGACTCCATCTCGATAGCTTTGCATCGTCTAGCGTTTATCCATTGCTTTCTCGTAGGCCTTCGCCCTTTCCTGATCTCCACCTTGACCTCGGCTACAGACTGTAGCCTACAGCATTATATTGGTTTCTTAATTATGCCTTGCTGCAAACATCAAGCGAATTAGCTGGGAACAGAGTCCGATCATCCGACACAGCTTATGACACACCATGAGCACGAGCTATAATGCATGTGGCCGCAGGCATATCCACGCAATCTTCGGTAGCGATATTTCACGTTGACTCGATGCGCATGTTACTTACGCTAGGTTCTTCTGGACATGCATGTATTACGTTTTCTTCGCAAACGGTTGCACGAGCTCGATATCCCTGCGTATCACGTTGCAATCACTTGGCCTTTGCAATATGCTTAGAATGGCCAGGCCTTGCCCAGCTTCGTCAAAAAGTTCCCGTCGTTCATCGGTACGTTCGCCTTGCCGAAGCTCGTCGTATTCAGCGCCACTCGAGCAGCGTCCGTCAGCTGGTCCCACATGATGAGATCCTGGAACTCGCCACTCTTCGAGGTCGTGTCGAGTGCGTGGTTGATGGGCCAGTGGCTCTCGTAGTTCACCTTGACGCTGGTGCCGTCAATGCTGTCAGAGCTAGGAGGAACGTAGATAGAGTAGCCGCTGTGGGCCGACGGGGAAGCGGCCAGGATTGTCGGGTTCTCAACGTCGGGGTTGTCGATCCACACGACCACGTGCTCCCAGTCATGACGGTGACCCAAGCCAGTCGACGGTGAGTCCTTCGGGAAGTACCAAGAGTACATGATAGCCCACCTTCCACTGTACCAAGTGGAACGACCGTAGACTTGCGAGCCCCAGCCAGAGCCCTTGCACGAACTACTGGGAGCTCCGGTGGGTTTGAGTCCGCCGCTGGTCTGGCCAACTTCGTTGACTGCGGGGTACGGGTGGCAACCGTTGGTGATGTGGATCTGGGGCTTAAACTTGACTGCAGCCTTCTGGGAGATCGTGACTGCCTCGGGTTGGGTGAACGGCACGACCTGGTCGTGATCGATAGTCTCAGCTTGGGCAGTGGCGATGAAGACAGCGAAGAAGGCAGCAGCAGTGAAGAATCCTCGGAGATTCATGGCTCCGTGCTTGAAACTTGTCCGGCTGGGTGGAGGGAGGTGATAGCTCGACGATTTGAATTTGGGAATGCCAAGCTCGCCCCGCGGCGTGTGTGAGGTTCTTTGCCATCGTGGTCACCCTGGCATTGCTGGAGGTATCGAGGACCTGCTGGAAACCCGTAGAGGGCTTGCATCTGCGTGGATTTGAACTGTAGAGTCACTCACATAGGGTGAGCTCGTGCAGAGATCCAGCCTAATCTTGCCAGTCGCGCGTTGACTTGTTTCGTCAGTGGTGCTGGTTCTGCGATTACCACATGTACATCGGCAGATACATGTTGTACGGTATTAATATTAGTAGGCGAAGGCTCTTTTAACTCGTTGCAATTCAATTCTCTGCGTTATTTAATCACTGCACCAACGTTTTCACTGCTGTTCGGCTACAGCGAGAGCACATACTGTACTATTAACTCGACAAGGAAGCGGCAGCCGTTCAAAATGGATCGAGCGGAGTGGCTCGCCAGGACACAGTGTTTCTACCACATGGTTTCCACGCAGCGCTAGCAACGCCAACGTCTTGCAGACGAGCTCTGGGAGTTTGTTGAAGTAGGGAGGCACTACATAGCCTAGAAGTCAAGATGTGAAAAATAATTGATGAGTGTTGGGCCAACACACATCAATTCAACACGGGTGGCAACAACTGCCTCATCGGTGTCGCGAACCAAAAGGTGTAGTGAGGTTGCCAAGCTGCGTTTTACACATTTACCGACAGACAGACCACCTTCGCTCGATTCAAACAACAACCTCGGAGCTGCATAATGCACACCAACTGTATCTGGATCACTGCCATTCAGATCTTCCTCCAGAATTGCCACGCCTTGTTTGTTGGTACCCCCGGTCAGACCCTGGCCGACTCGGCCGCCGAGGGCGGTGGCGAATCCACACATACATGTACATGTACGTACCAGTACTACACGTAAATGACAGCTAGGACAGATCAGGTGCCTCCCCCATTGACGAGCTGAACGCGACAGGCATAATGAAGGGAGGCTTGAACACAGCGAACTTTGGCGCCACGACACCCCCCATGAACGATGGCGCCTTCATGCCGAAACTAGACCAGGGCTGGCCATGGACGAATTGATGGAGTGCGTTATTGGCTCCTTACTGAGCGGCATCACAACTACAATGCCTAAAGTTTTGGCGAAGACACCCAGGGGGCCTTCATCTTTTGCGTGTTCTTTGATCTTCTGCATTATTAAATCCAAATCCAGCAAGATGACCGACAGGATACCTTTCATACGAAACAATTCCTACTTCTATGTAGTAGGAGTACAGTAAGCATTCCATCCTTCTCGATACTACACACCATTGACACTACTTAAAGCAAACTGCTGCTGAGAATGAACCCCTAAGCAGAAGCGATTGCAAGGCATCAATCAAGTCTCTCGTGTACTACAGCTCTCCTACACATGGGGTCTCGGCTTTGTGCCATCGGTTTGTACTACGACTTGGCGCCGGCGACCGGCAGTTCGTAGCTCGTGGTCGCGCTGAAGCATGAAATTCGCTTCGCAACATACCGCTGCGAGCGTTACAGGTAGTACACTATACCCACTCTACGAGAGTTCATCCCCACCAGAACGATGCAGAGAAGGATGAGATGTCTTCCTGCAATACCGCTCAGCTTCATGGTGTATACGTTGACAAGACTTCATTATCGGCCAGTTATATGAACAGCGTTATCATCGTTGTGGCTCATTAGCTGACAAGCCAGAGCCGATCGCTGGCGTTCACTTTCCGATTTCAACCATTCAGGCAATGAACCTCCGTGCCGTGCTTCTCTCCGTTGCTGCTGTCGGTAGTTTTTCCGCAGGGGAGTCTATCGACCACGACACGGTGGGGCCGTTCGCACAGCCCGAACCGGTCACCGTGTGCCGTAAGCGTAAAGCCAAGCCTCCAAATCGCGACTTGCCACCCGTATCCTGCTGTCAATGCTCTCAGTGAGACCAGCGCAGGGCTGAAGGCACCCAACGGAGGCTGCAAGGGGTCGGTCTAGGGCTCACACATCTACGGCCGAGCTAGTTGGTACAGCGATCGCTGGACCGTCATGCACGCGTGGTATTTCCCAAAGGACAAGACGCACTAGCCGCACCAGTGCATCGTAGTGCAATGGGAAAATAAGAAGTGCGTTGCCAATCTTACTTACTTCGCTGCCAGCTCCAAAAGTTGGGGTGCAAAGCAGGCGGCAGGTGGTTCTGCCGCGGTGAATGAAGCTACATATGGGGTGCTGGAAGTCGTGTAGCGTCTGGAATAGCATGAGCCATCCGCATCAGATCCAAAGCAGCGGTGGACCTACTGAAAGGCGGCGTCCGTGAAACACGTGTGTTCCAGCCCTCGACGTGAGCTGGTACATGTATCTGTCCTACGTTGTGAATGGGAAGCAGCACAAGCAGCAGCATACGGAACCTTAGCAGACGTGTTTGTTGCTGTGGACACGGCTGCGCGAAGTTGGCCACTTTTCAAATGCCTTCATTAACAATGCTCAACGAGCTGACAGGTTCAACCCTAAAGACTTCTGCGCACAGCAGTGAGCGTAGCGCCACGCTCAAGCCGCCACGCCCGGCACCGCACATGCTTCAAGGAAGCCTTGCACCACCAAACTCGCCAGCGCTCTGCCGGCCCAGGCACCCTTCCTTCGCCACGAAGCCAGCAACAGACGCACCGCGTCTGTTGCGAGAGCGCACCGAGTGAGAGTTCTCCTAAAATCATAACGCCTGCCCGAAATTAAAAATTTCGGGCATCTGTGAGAATCGATATATCGTCGAGTCGAAATTAGCGCTTACTTAGAAAACTTATCGATTCGAATCC
The DNA here is from genome assembly GCF_018691715.1 of Phytophthora cinnamomi. NCBI lineage: Eukaryota > Oomycota > Peronosporomycetes > Peronosporales > Peronosporaceae > Phytophthora > Phytophthora cinnamomi. The sequence continues at coordinate 620,799 of NW_027150941.1, forward strand.
GTCCGAAATTAGCGCCGAAGGGCTTTGGCATCGCCGAAACCGAATCGCCTGTCCGAAACTAGGCCGGGAGAAACCCATTCCCGAAATTAACTCGGCGAGTCTGCCAAACAGGCGGACACAAGATCTCGCCATAGATCCTCCAGGATGCTGGAGGATCTGTTTTGCATACTTCCGCCGATATACAAGTTTGTGCGTAGTGCGGAAAGTTATCTCATGTGATATATGTTTGTAAAGGTAGATTCTGGATCGAATGTATCCGATATCCAGATACCGGGTACAGGGTATCAAATAGTAGGGTACTTCCATTTTGAGAGGCATGATTAGAGATTTCTAATTCTACTTCTGGACGCCCATCAGGAACCACTGATGCTGCAGCGACTCGTGCGGCGCGCGCGCCTCCCGCTGCCCGCCCGGCGCCAGCGCCTACAGCAACAGACGCGCCTCGTCTCGGCGACCTTCGACGCCCGCGCGCGCGAGCTGAGCGCGTCGGGCCAGCCCAGCCGCGTGGTGTTCGGCGCTAAAGTTGCTGCAACGCAGCTGGGCGCCTTAAGTCGCGCCTGCGGCATGCGCAAGGTGCTGCTGGTGCGCGACCGCGACGCTGCCGCCGCCGTGCGCACGCAGTACGCCGAGTTCCTGCTCATGCAGGCGGGCGTGCCGTGCTTCCAGTACACGCTGGAGCGCGACTGCGCCACGCTGGACGGCGTGGACCACGCGGCTGCCACGGCGCAGCGCGTGGGCGCAGACGGCGTCGTGGCCTTCGGCGGCGGCAACGCCATGGACACGGCGCGCGCCGTGGCGGCCGTGCTGGCCAACGGCGGCGGCGCGGCGGACTTCGTGGTTTCCGTGGAGGAGGACGACGACGAGGTCGACCACGACCTTAAGTTGCAGCAAGACGGGCAACTCCTGCCCACCACGCCGCTGCTGCTGGTCCCCACCATCGCCGGCAGTGGCGCCGAGGTGGCCAGGAGCACGTTGCTGCTCGATGAAGACGCCGAGACCAAGGTGCTCTTCGCACCGGGCCGCGACATCGTGCCCGAGGTAAATGGGTCCATGTTGAAGTTGGAAGTTGCCTTTTTTGGGAACAATATGTGACGTGTGAGAATCGTTTCGGTTGGTGTTGTTGTAGGCGGTGATCATTGACCCGACGCTGATGCTGACGGTGCCGCTGCGCGCAACGGTGCAGGGCGCGCTGACTGCGCTGGGTCAATGTCTGGAGTCGTACCTGTTGGGCTGCGCTGATGACGCGACGAACGCCTTGGCGCTGGAAGGGCTGGAGGCGGTGGCCGGCGCACTTGCTGCACCGCTGAAGGAGGGGAAGCTGGACCTCAAGGGCGCCGTGCTGCGCGAACAGTTCGCGCAGGCCAGTCTGCTGTCGGGTATTGCAGCCAACTCGTCCGGCACGGGAGCGGCACAGGCGCTGGCGGTGTCCATGGGAGGCATCTCCGACCTGCCGCATTCGCAGGTGGCCACGGCATTCCTGCCCTTCGTCTTCGATCGGTACGCGGAGCTGGCGAGTGAGAACGAGGGCGACCCGTTCTTCGACGAGCTGCGCGAGAAGCTGGAGAATGCGGCCGACCGACTGACGGCGGCAAGTGGGTTCCAGGGCGCGAGTGTGGCTGCGTGGCTGCGTTACGTCGTCACGCGCTTTGACCTGCCGACCGCATCAACGCTCGAGCTAGAAGAGAGCTTGCTAAACGGCCTCGTGGACCGCGCTGCTCAGTACCAGGACGACACGATGCAAGTGGCTCGTAGCGACGACATCGGCGCTATTATGGAGAAGGACGACCTGCGCGCGATCATCGACAGCGCTGTCCTGGTGGTGGAGCCGTCGAAGGAAGGCGAAGACAAGTGAACTGCATCGAAACCATCTTAGACGCGGTAACGAACGGAGACCCAGGTTCTTACTACTAGTGACTGCTATTGCTGCTTCGTGCTTCTCTCCGTCCACCTTAGTGCCGCTCGTTGCTCAAGGAATCAATGTATTTGGGCTCGATCGCCACCCGGTGTACAAGCCGATGTGGCTGGAGTTACGCGTCTTCCCCACATCGCGGCACTGCTTCACTATGCCGAGCACGAACAGTGCCAGTATAGCAGCCAGGTACAGCCACCAAATCCCCGGGACGGCGTACAACCAGAATCTGCCGCTGCGATCCGTGTGCGAACGAAAGCGCTCAAGATCCTCGCTGCTGGGATATTTGCCAGCGAAGTAGCCAATGCCCCGGATTGCTGCCATGGAGCCGATGAGACTACTAGCGACAATGGCAAATGGACGAACCAATAGCCACGAAAGCATTCCACCCAGAAGGACAACGGCACCGTCAACTACTGCACTGGATTCGCCCAGAAGCACGCGATAGGGGAGCGACGAGGTGAACGCGTACGCTAACATCAACCCCGTGAGAAACACGCCTAACGGGAAGAACGCCAGCGCAACACAGCCGCCAGCAATGCCCATAACTACGAAGCCGATCCATGAAGCCACAAGCACCCACGCCTTCAACCCGAAAGTGTTCTCGAACGCCGTCGACACCAGCAACCCGCACACGAGGAAACCGCACACGAAGACCATTGCGCGTAGCACTCTGAAGCCGTAAAGGCAGACGACGAGACCCATGATAATCGCGAACTCGGCAACGACACCCGGTTCGATGTGGAGGTGATCGGGGAAGTATCCCGGAGAGTACGGATGTCCACAACAGGCGCCAAAAATTCCGGCCGCAAGCACTAGACCCGCAGCGCCAAGACGCATCCTCACCCTCTTGTCGCTTCTTCTAGTTTTTGACATCAAGGAAAATGTCTGCGACGGGTGTCAGCAGCATGTCCATCAAGAACGAACAAAAAAATACCCAAAAAGGGCCGAAAAAGGAATCACTTCCTACTCCGGCACTTGGCATATAACGGCGAGACTCTCCAGTCTCCAGAGCGTCACTATGGCTGCGAGCGCTGTGGATCGTGGAGGGCATCAGGGTGTTGCCGTGCAGGTGGGAACGAGCTTTCGACACAATGCAAGTGAGTCGACCCAATTCTAACTTGAAGCAGATGCACGCGTACATTGGCCTACCTCCTTCGAAACCAGGTTCGCAGTCGGGTGACCATGCCGCACCGCATCTCGCAAATCGATGGTGAACTATATTTGTTTTATTTTTGCTTTGGATATGCAGACAGCTCTGCTCTTCGAGTGAAAGACGGCAAGCAAATTGAGATCGCAAATGGCTCGACAGGGGAGGTAGGCTGTATATGGCTGCAGGTTTGGCAATTTCCTGGCAGAGGATGACGTTGAATACATGCCAAATAGACCTTGGGGCTGCAACTCGACCACGTCTACCAGCAGGCATCAGAGGCCGACGTGATGGAGCGATCAATACGGCCGCTCGTAGCCGCTTGTATTGAAGGCGTGAACGTCTCGGTACTTGCGGTTGGCTCTGCCAAGACACAGAAGAACCGGGTGCTTTTCTCCCCAATGCCAGAGCAGAGTCTTGCTGCTGCAGTCTTCCAAACTCTGTTTGATACGCTGCAAAACAAAGTTGCAGCTCTCAGTAGTAGCGGCGCTAGTGTTCCAGCAGCAAATGGCGGGATTACAAGCGCCAGGAAGAACCAAGTTATCTCAGCAGCAACCTTTTCGCTTCGTGCATCATTCGTTGAGCTGTATGAGGAGACGGCCATGGTTCGGTGAAGCTCGTAGCAGGTCTTACTTGCATGATGGGGTTGCCTATTAATTCAATATTTGCTTATGCTATATTGTGGTAGGATCTTCTAGCCTCGACAAACGTTGGCAGTAGTGACAGCAGACCAGCTCTCTCAATCGAAGACGATCCAGTGCTCGGGAAAACAATCAAGAATTTGACTCAGTCACCTCCGTTGGCATCGTTAGGGGACTTTCGTCGACTGTTAGACGCCGGACTCAATACAAGACGCAGCACCAACGGCCTGTATGGCAATTCATCCGAGTTCAGCAGCGCTGTCTTGCGGGTAAAGCAGTTTGTCAGCATCGCGTCAAGGTTGCTCTACCAACTAACTGCATTTGGTATCTATCAGATATCAGCCAAGCAAACGTTCGCTTTCAGAGATGCAGCGACTCAGGAGCTTCATTCGTTTTTCGATCTTGTGGATCTCCCAGCTACTGATCGTCTCGCACGCGTGCGTATCTGTCAAGGTCGGCACCCCAAACAAAGCTGACAATATTTGCTATTTTGCTTGTGCAATCTCTAGGCTGGATCTGCCGTGCGCTTGTCTGAAGGCCCACTGCTGAACAAGTCCTTGTTCGCATTGCAGGATGTCGTCGAAAATCTGACCCACAACAGTGGAGACGAAGTCTCAGTTCGCTACCAAGGTTCACAGCTCACAACTCTGCTCCAAGATGCACTGGGAGGCAACTGCCTCACCTTCGTGCTCATGTGCCTGAGTCCTGGTGACATGACCGGATCCGCTGCTACATTACAGCTAGGTAAAATGCTACCACGAGTGTGCACTTTCCCCGTGGTGAACAACGACATGCTTCGAGGTTTGCGGCGCCGCCAGTTCATGGCTCAGAAGCAGCTTCCTTCAGCGCCTGCTACTGTAGCAGTGAAGGATGGCACAATGGATGCACAAAAGCTGGTAGATTATGAACGCAGACTTCACGATTTAGAGGGGAAGCTGGCACAAAACGCGCTGGAGCGTCGAATGCTGCGGGAGGACAAGGACGCACTAACAGTCCAGCTAGGTGAATTGCGCGCAAAATACCGCGAGCTGTTCGACAACGAACTGTCACTTCGCAGCGAGCTGCTAGCATGCGAGCAAGAGAAATTGGCACTTAGCAAGGCGTTCGTAGCATTTCAACTGGAACGCGATACTCAACTGCAGCAGCTCGACAGCGACAAATTTGAGGTTGAAACACGGTTGCTGAAGGCGGAGCAAGTTGTTGTGGAGATCCAGCAGGATGACGCCACCAAGGCCGCGCAGATCCAGGATCTGTGCGCCAAGATGAACGAGCTCGTGGCTGACAAGACCAGACTAGGAGGTGAATTGGCTCTGCTACAGAAGGCAGCCAAAACTGCCGAGAGTGCTCGCGATGCAGAGGCCAAGAAGAACCAGCAGCTTAGTCTGGAGCTGATCGTCGCTGTGAATCAAAAGCAGAAGTTTCAAGGTGAGATGGAAGCTCTCGCCACTCAGTTGCGCTCGCGCCAGTCTCAAGTCGACGCACAGCTAACTGAGTACACTCAGCTTCGTTCGGACAATGAAGTTTTGCGGCAAAAAGTGGCCGGGTTTGAGGAGAAGCTCGAGGCCATGCGCAAGGATGTAGTGCGTCGCGAGTTAGAGCTGGAACGCGCCGAGCTGGCGGTCAAGAAAGAACAGCTTGAGACGCAGCAGGCTGGCCGAGATGCTGATACCAAGCGTGAGCTCTCGGTGAGGCAATTGAGCGACGAGCTGGAGACTCAACGTGCAGCGTTCGCTGCAGGTAAACGATCGCTGGAGCTGCAACTGGAACGCGTGCAAGCAGACTTGGCTCGTGAAAGCCGAGAAAAGCAGTATTTGATGGTCTCTTTAAGGGCCAAGAACGAGGAGAACGAAGAACTTCTGCTGGCTTTGGAGCGCGCACGCCACGACCTGCAAGCGCAACTTGAGACGTTCCGTTTGAAACTTGCGCTTCTTCAGCAGTCATGCACCAGTGGAGAGCGAACTGCTGAGCCAGGAGCTGGAATCCAAGCATTAAGGGAGTTGATAACTTCCTACCAAGTTCGCGAGAGAGAACTGCGAGACGAACTCAGCGGCGCTCGAAATACGAGCCTACGGCTAGCACGGCGTCTTCGAGACCCCGCTCAAGAGAGTATCGAGCCACTACAAAACAACAGCAGCGAGAAAGATCGGAACCATGAGGACGGGGAGGGACCGCATGAAACGGGGGAAATTGAACAACTGCGCGAACGCCTTGCTGCTGCGGAACAGCAAGTTGCGTCGGAAATGGAGCGCCGAACTGACCAAGCTCTTGTGCTGGCAGAGCTTGAAGCGCAAAATGCCCAACTAGTGCAGGAGCAGAAGGAGAGGGAGCGAGTAGAGCAGGCTGCACCAGCTCGAGACAGTGAGAGTGGCGTCCATGCCATCTCCGAAATGCACGCGGCACTGGCGCGTCAATTGGAGGAAGTGCGCCGACTAACTCTCCAACAGCAACAGCAGCAGCAACAGCAACAACAGCAACAACAACAGCAGCAACAACATCAGCAGCAACAACAACAGCAGCAGCAAAACCAGCAAGTGGTGCGTGTCGTCGAGGCTGCAGCTCCGCCTTCGCCATCACAACCCAGTAACAACAATCCATCAGACCCCAGCGAGCTGAAGTCACTTCGGGCGGCTAACGCTCAGCTCGAATCGCGTTTATCGAGTAGCAAAGCTCAATGGATGACACTTCTAGAACAAGTGGAGCGACGCTGCGCTGAGCTGCTCACGAAGAATGTCATGCTCACTGAGGACAACGAAAGCCTACGCCAACATCTCACGAAAGCACGGATGAAAGCTTATCGAAGTTGACAGAAGTGTATCAATGTTGGCGCTTGTTACAGGGATGCAAAACTATTTGGACTACGTCCGTTAACAATGCCCGTTATACTTTTACAGTGGTCGTTATACTTTTGCATATACACACCTTCTACATGTACGTATAGCCAGAACGACAGAAAGATGGAGGGGGAGGCGGCAACGTCAAGCGAGGCCCGTCGCCGTATGTGAAGCTGTCTCCATGGAGTTTCAGACTGTGGTGGTTCATCCTGATGTTGGTGCACTTGGTTACAACGCGTCCTACGCTGTGTTTTACTACGAGCTCAAATCGACTTATTTGTACGAGTGCCTGATGTACTCGGGGATCGGAATGTCTGCAGAAGCCCACCCCACCATCGCAACCGTGAATGCCGCTATGGCTGCCATGATGGCGTGAGTGTGTTGCTGATGCTAACTGGTTCTCTGAGCCTCAGAGAACCTCAGAGTCTGAGGCACCGCGAGTTGGCGTTTTATCCTTGGCATCAAAAGAGTGTGCCTCCGAACACTGTACGCGTGATGAATGACAGAAGCAGGAGCTCGTCGCGACTTGGATCTGCAAAATTCCACTCAATTCGACTATACAAGAAGGTTTGGGGTCAGGAGGGCCTGCTGGGTGTGAATGGGAGCAACTTCCACTCGGTTCTTGTCATTCGTGAGCTGGTGGAGACGGCACTTCAAACAGTGCAGGCATATCGGATGAGTTGGTACCTGCCGCGCATGTTGCTCAACCAATTCTACCTGGTCTTGCTGGTGCTCAATTGCTGGTCGTCTGGCTTCATTTATTCACGGTTCTTTCGTCGGCCTGAGGCTCAGAGAAGGCTGGTGTGTATTTTGTGCGACTGCATTCTAGACGTCGTTTCATGTATTCGTGTGCCGCTCATGATCGTCCTGAGCTAAGTCAATGAGTACGATCCTAAGCTCAGGGGCTTTGACGTACTGAGATGGTACGATAGCGTGTGGTCTGCGCGTGTGCTGAACGAATTTCAAATTGTGGTCATCGTGTCTTGGTCGGACCTGGCAAGTCGAACGATTTTTTCGTTTGGATTAATCACGACCACTAAGGCTATGAAGAAGCTGCTGTGCAGGACCTCTATCACTAGCGTGCGCGTCGCCTGTGCTGCTGATAGCGATAGCGCCGCAGTCAAGCTTACTAAAGTGCGTATTGCTTGTGCTGCTGACAGCGACAGAGCTCCCAACAAGCTCGAGGCCGTCGAGCAGGAACCCATGATTCCCCGTTGCCATCCAACGGACGTACACGCCCACGGTGGTCACGTCATGATGAAGTCAATTCATATCCTTTTCGGGTTATGGGGACTAGCGGTGCTGGCGTTGCATATTCAAGCTTCGTGTCAACCGAACGTGCCCCAATGCGTCCTCCAGGTTCATCCGTGGGCACTGGCAGAACCGGCGTGCTACCTGGCAGTTCTGGATTGCTATCGACTTGGGATCTCGGGTAAACCTGACGAAGTCGAAGCCAAATGGAGCGAGTTTGATAGGTCGACCGTCGTGACGCTAGTGATCCGCCATTGTCCCGCGTTAGGAGTTTCAGACATGATAGGCGACTTCCACTGGACTACTGGGATCAAAGTGTACAACTCGACCATTAACGACTGGGGAGAAGCTGCTGCGCTTACAAATGCGAAACATCCCGCTCTGTTCTGGTTCTATCTGGTGCGGGTTAACATGACGGGTGGTGTTCTGCCCTTGGGTATTCAATCTACAGACTTCCCAGCCAAACTGTACGATCTCGAGTTTTGTCACACAAACATACGCGAGTTGCCCGACGACCTGGACACGAAATGGCTGATAGGAACGACTGTCTATCTTGAATACTGCCAACTCACGAGCGTGCCCCCGGTGCTGTTTCGCATGGGGGCCTACACCCTAGCGCTTACTGGTAATTCGATCTCTAGTCTACCAGCAGAGATTTTTGAGATGTCAGGTTTGGTCTACCTAAACATCAGAAACCTACCGATTCAAGAACTGCCTCTAAGAGTTTCAAACTTCACGCCGGAGTTGTCGTTTATTGATATGACGAACACAAACATCTCAGTCTTCTGGCAGTGGATCGACCCATTAGTGGAGAGAAGATTGGGCCATGATGGGTCATTGTTAGTAGGAGGGACCCCATACTGCTCCGACCAGAGCAAACTCGGTAGCGGGGATGCGAATTCCTTCAGTGTGTCACCCTCACTCGAGTATTCGACGATGCTTATGGATCCGTCCAACAAGGAAGTGATCGAGAGCACTGTGGATTGCAGCCAGGAAAACGGATTGGTTTACTCCCCGATTGATTTTGAGGACAGCATCAGCGCACTAAAACCAGGTGAATCCTGAGCATGGTAATTGTCCAACCCACTAGCGACACAACAAAAACTAACGTGCTAGATTTGTGTGAATAAACCTAGCGAATGAACGAACTACCAAATGAATGCGCCTACTATCCACTAAATACTTACAGACCTGGCGCTATAGCTCAGCTGCCATCAATGGCAGCTGCTGAATCAACGCAGAACGTTGGGTATAGGCTTTGGAAATAACGTGTCGACTTGATGCCGACGTCTACGGATGAATGTTGTTGCTGCGCAACTGGAACGAGTCGTACTGTCGAGTTCCCCAGGCGTTGTAGCTTTTGCGCAGCAAGTGGTCCACACGATGCCGGATATCTCGCCACGACAGCCCGACGCATAACCGAGTGCGCATGTCTGCGATGACGCGCGCCAGCTTAGCGCCGTGGAAACATGGGAAAGGAGAATGCTGACCCGTAGTCTGCAGCAGCGCAGCAATCTCGGACTGGTACTTCTGGAGAACCGAAAGTCCCTCGCACAAGCAGTGGCGGAACCGCTTGTAGCCAGGGGACCCTAGACCTCCCATCACGTCGACCATCTCCTTCGTAAGCTTGAACGGTGCGTCCTCAACACTGAACATGCCACCCGGTGCGATACCTAGGATGAATCCAAAATCGATGTGAATCACGCGGCCCTCGGCACTGAGTAAAATATTGCCATTGTGACGGTCCTTGAGTAGCAGCACGTAGCTGACAATGGAGTACGCGGCCATGCTCTCAATGAAACGGCGTTGCGCTGCAATGAACTCCGGACTTGAAGGTTCACCGTAGACGCTGCGGAAGTAAGCAGACAGATTACCGCCCGCGAACGTCTTCTTCAAATGGTCCAGCGAGCAGGCATCGGTGATCGTCTCTAATAACCCGATGTTTGCACCAGTCGCGACAATGCGGTAAGTGCGCAACCACAAGTGGGGTGCCTCAAACTCGAAGATGGACTTGAGCTTGTGAATAAGCTGCATCGTGAACACTTCTTGACGCAGATCGTCGTTGGTTTTCACAATCACGGAGAAAAGGTTCCAACCGGGCAGCTTACCCATAGGCGATTCGCTCTGGATGCGCGCCTTGCGTTCCTCCCAGCTCTCGCCAAACACTTTACTGTCATACACGAAGTTCTCGACTCCTCGGCGGCCAGCACGAGCCCCGGCGCCCATTTTGCTGCCTCGGCTAGGTTGCGGCAAGTGAGGCATCATGCTACTGTGACGCCTGCTGCTAGCTGGTGCCGATGAGTCTCGACTGCTATTCGGTAGGGTCATGTGACGCCCCACAACTCCACTTCTTTCGCGAGTGCCTTCTCGAGCATCTGATGATTCACTTCCCTGCATATCGGCCGCGCAGCTCACGGGCCCAGCAACAGTGCTTGTTGGAGTTGGTGTTGCTAGGGTCGAACTGCTGCACGGGGATAGCATGGTCTCCCCGCTAGACGAAACAACCGAGGCTTCGATCTCATCCAGAACCGCCGACTCGAAGAACGTCGAATTACGCGGATGAGAGCTACATACAAACGGCCGCAGGCGGTCCGTGTCGGCGTCGTCGAGACCAATAGCGCCAGCACTTTGAACTGGAACGGTCTCCACAAAAATGAGGGTAGGAGCACGCATCTTAGTGGAGAACACCTTGCCTTCCGTCGGCGGGATGCGCACCACCTGGTACAGTTCATCGGAAGCCGCGCTGAGCGGATAAAGTGCCGAGGACTGAAGCGTGTTGTTCAATGTCTCCAACTCCCCCGCCAAGTATTTCCCGCGGTCCGAAACAGGCTGAATGTGGCGCAGACGTTCACTGATGGCCGCCAGTGATTGCACGAAGCTCACTTGTTCAAGTACCAGCGATTCAATCCCGGCCCCTGGCGTGTCGTCCGACACGCTGCTTCCTTCGACTTCCAATGAGTCATACAGGATGCTGGACTGGAACTCGCACAGTTCGATCCCCGAATCTGCCAACTCCGCAGCACAGTTCTCAAACTGCGGCACGTTTTTGGCGTTCAGCCATCGCTCAATCATCGAGTCGGGCTCCAGCGAGATCAACTTTTCCATGTCGGCGTTGATCTGCCGCAGGTCGGCCAAAATCTGCGCTAGCTGGTGCTCTGGGCAATCAGCAAACACCAGGTCCTTCCAGATACTGAACATGTGCGAGCTCTCAGGGGACGTGGTGTTCGGGTAGATGAAGCCAAGCAGTGACAGCAGCGTGTGCGGGTGCAGGTTGTGGTAGCTGCCGTCGCCCACGGAGGCCTGCGCATGCCAAATGGTCTGCAGCGCGATACGCGGAGATCGTCGGCAAATGGCTCGGATGTAGCGCTGCAGGTAGAAGAGCTGGGCACCGCAGCGAGGAGCAGGTTCGGCGTCCAGACACTGCACGAGATGCAGCAGTTGGTACCACAGGTTCTCCACGCGGTCCACGCACGTCTCGGCGTAGAACGGGAGCCGCTCGCAGGCCACGCGGAACAGGTGCGGCTTCTTCCTCGTCTGGTACAGGATCTTGATGGTGCGGTTGAGCGTCATGGGGCCGTGTCGGAGCTTGTGCAGCGTCCTCGCCAGCATGTCTCCTCCCTGGTTCCTGCGCGTGTCGGTGCGCGCGACCAGCGCGTCCATGGAGATGCCTCGACTGGCCATGGGGCCCAGGAACCGCTTGGTGGTGCGCAGGTACCCGATGAACTCCTGTCGCTGCGCGCAGTGGTCGCAGCAGCGCCGCGCCGCGCGCAGCCCGAGGTGCTGCAGGCGGACGCCGTTGCTGCAGTGTCGGGCGCAGAACGCGCGCGCGCACGAGCCGCACACGACGCGGCGCGCCACCAGCGGGCGGAAGCGCACGAAGCACTCGGCGCAGCCCGCGTCCCCCACGGCCAGCGCCTGGCCGTACGTCAGGCCCGACGGCGCCGACATGACGGACGTGGCGTCGGAGCCCGCGGCCGGCCGCTCGCCGCCCATGGACGACGGGAACGCGCACGGCGTCGGCGGCGGCGGCAGACTGGCCGTGGGCGGGTCCGTCAGCGCCGGCGCCGACACCGGCACGATCCGGCGTCCGTCGTCGTTGCTGCTATTGCTGTTGTTGTTGCTGTTATTGCTGTTATTGCTGGCGTTGGCCGGCATCACGTCGGCGGCGCTGGCGCTCTTGGCGCGCTGCAGCGCCTGCTCCAGCTGCTGCAGCCAGCACTCGCGCTCGCGCGCCGACTCGGCGCAGCACAGCAGCAGCCGCTTGGACGTGGTGCGCACGGCGAAGGCGTGCGCGTAGCGCGTGAGCGCGGCGCGGCCGTCCCAGGGCTCGACGGCCTGCACCCAGACCTCTCCGCGCAGCTGCGAGTCCGTCTCGGCGCTCTCCTTGCTGCGGTACCAGCGCAGACGCGCGCCCTGCAGCACGCAGAAGCGCCACGAGCCCATGTACACGCTGCTCGAGTAGCGCTTGCGCAGGTAGCCGCCGAACAGGCGCGCGGGCGGCGGCAGCGCCGCCGTCTTGTCGGCCGACGCCTGCAGCTCCGCCGACGCCTGCGTGGCGAACGCGGCCATCGCTGTCGCTGTCGCTGCTGGCGGCTGGCGCGTGCCGTCAGGAGGCCGGCGGCGGAAGATTTGTGAGCACTGCCGAGAGACCGAGAGCGGACGCAGCGTCAGGCCGTCAGTCCGACGTGACGACCAGCCTGATTTCTCTCTCTCTCTCTCTCTCTCTCTGCTGTCTGCCTGGTATTACTGGTACTTGACGAGCTGCTGGTGTCGGTGGCTCGGGCAGCGTCGGGGTTGCTGGTAGTGCTGGGGGATCGATCGATGTCTACCCTGGCCGAGCGAGAGTCGAGAGCAGGTGAGTGAATGTACGGGGCGGGAAGTGAGTGCGCCTGCTGCCGATGGCGGCGTGCAGGAATTCAGCGCAGTGTGTAGCGCGAGAGATGGGCGGAGGCGCACTTAGTCGGGAGCGATATACAAACGCCAAGGCAGCTGGCACGGGGCGGACCGGAGGAGGAGAAATGTGCACGACGATCCTGAGCGGCGCTCCTGACGGCAGCGGCCGGGGAAGGATTCCAGCTACAGCTCCTGAGGGATGCCGTACGCGGGTGGTTCGACGCAGGAGTTACTGTAGGTATTGCTCGTGAGCAGCAGCAGTGGAGCTGGTCCTGCCATTGCTCGCCGACCAGATGGCCGGCTGACCGGCCAGTGTAGCCATCTACAGTAAGCTGTAGACTCATTCTCCTCTTGCGTGCTTAAATATAAGCACGCGAGAATTACGAGAATTACGAACGCCTTCTTTCCAGAAGAAATCGTCTCACGCAGGGATCCCGAAAAATAAATCTTCAAAACGGGGGTCAGAATTAGCTCTTAGGCCGACATTTTCCGACCGAAATGGTCACCATATTTTTATGGTCAGCGGACATAACATTTAGCGAAATGGTTCAGCTGTTTGGGTGAACCATTTCCGAAAGGACCATCCATTTCTGAAATGGTCGAAATGGTCGACCATCCGCAACGCCTCGGTCTTGAATCTTCCCCCGCAGCGCACACTTGGAAGGCCAAGACAGCCGCGGCAACTTACCTCTCACCCACGTGCAGCAAGTACGGGCGTTGGTGTAGCCAGCCACTCGTCGAACACGAGTTCTGTTAGACAAAAGAAATCATGCTGCATGTATTGCGTTGGGTTTTAATGCCTGAGATCTACTGCTAGAGCCCTACCCAATGCACTTCAGGGATTAATTGCTGCCGTTCGATAGCGGTGCTGTCTTTGCGTTAGTAGACGGCTTGAAGGTGGTGGATAGCACGCCGGTATTCTGCATGTGCCTGAACATTTGCCCGCGTCGCTGGATCCAGGCATCCGCCTCCCCAGATGCCGAGCGGCAAAGCGTGGCCTGCAGAGGCGCTAGCTTGTTCGCGTCGACGGCCTGCAACAAACAGTTGATGGTCAAGCTGTAATCGGCTTCGACCTCAGCAGCTCGTGCCTACAACGAACACAAGCTGCACGAGTTTAGCTGCGCGAGGGGCGCGGGGCCGTGCCCGACAGGCGCTTGAAGATGGCGTCCAGCTGGTCCGCCACGAGCTCGTAGCTGCCGTTGCCCTGCAGCGCGCGGTGCACCTGCTCGTTGAGCCCGCTGGGGTGGCGGCCTCGTCCGCCATATCGCCGAAGCCCTCGCTGGACTCGGCGCCCGCCGTCGCCAGCGCGTGGAAGAAGGACGCGATGCAGTCGCGCGACGCCTGCCCCCCTTTGACGATCCGCTATGAGCGGGAGACGCGAGGCATGGCTGTTGCGCTGGCGTTGTGTAGAGTGATTGTCAGATTGAACATGACCGGTCATACTATGTCTGACCAGGGTGATATTTTGGATCATTTCGTGGGCGCTCAAGTGGTCATATTTTTTGCACCATTTGCTAATTCTGACCCCCCCCCCCTATTGTCTCGAAATAGTATTAGTTGCTCATAATTTATTTACTCTTGGGCGGAATTTACCGGACGGCTGTTTGATTTTACAAGACGGCCGTTGGTGAATTGGTTCCTCAAGGATTTCAGTCTCCACGACGCAGATGGGTGAAAATTGTAATACATGTATTTAATCAAAATCAAAGTACAAAGAAGAAGAACAACCAATGTGCATGAAGGAGTGAGTCACTGACGCTCACTGGAGGCTTCTATTTGGGCGAGTCTAGCAGTTTTCGCCTGCTTTCGCAATATGCTTGCTACTGTGACCCAAACAAGTTGGCCTCGTCGACGTTTTCTGTTGTTCGACGTCTCGATTGGCAGTTCGATTGCGCTTTTGCAGTGCTGGAACACATCGGCAGCCTCTACAAATGACAAATTAGTCGTCGATAGACCAAGGCTAAGGGCTCGTAGCTCAATTTTTCTCATCAGAAACTTCAACTCACAGAGTTTCTTGCGCTGGTTACGATCCACCAAGTCATTTGGTTCAATCCGCCTAAAAGGAGGAAGCCTTTCGGCTGCGTCACCGCAGCACCAGTATACCCACGCTTGCTCTGCAGTGCCACTTGGTAATTTCATGTCCTCAGGAAACAAATGCATGTTGCCTCCCCAATGATGTACAGTATACGAAGAATCGCCTTCAATCCTCACACTAGCAGGCTGCTCTGTTGCCCCTGGATCACCTCCCAAGGTCTCACGTTGTTCACTATTACTGACCGCTGGCTGATTAGAACGTAATAACTCCAAACAACGGGCTTCTTCTAGCCGCTTCATAAGCGAGTCTGCAATGCTATTACAAGTCGGAACACCAGCATGAGCAGCGCGCTCTTCCAATAATGTAGTGACACCAGACATCAACCGCTCATATAGCTCGTCATGTGAGTCTACAATTTTTTCATATCTGTTTTTCGGCCATCTATTAATTCTAGAAGAGAATGTTGGGCTGCACAAACTTGGTTGAGAATTGTAACGTGTGGCGGTATACCTGTAGGTTGAATAGCACTGTCTAATCCATCTGGCTTCACAATCGAGCTCAAATGAGCAATTAAGTCAGAATCAGCAAATAATGGTGACTGGAAAAGGGTATGATTTTCTTGGAGGTGTTGGCGAAGGAAGTCCAGATGATAGATAACCGAGGCTAGCGCAAATTCTGCAATAAATTCAGCAGACCGAGGCAATCCTGGAAAGCAAAGCCGCTTTGCCTTTTGAACTGCTTCGTCGCCATTAGTAAAATGAGGAGGTAAAACAGCGAAATCAGACTTCAAAATCGGTAGACCGCTAACTGTTCGTCCAACAAACATATCTCCAGCTGCATCATGCCTTAAATACCGGTCTTGAACCCCTCCCATGGCCCATCCAGCTCTTAGATGAACTGCAACCGCTGGAGGACATGCTGTGGACCCTGACGAACAAAATGTAGATGCCCCTTTGCGCATAGAGTGCGTTCCGATATCATTGGCATCCGTACCGCGGCGAACAAGCTCAGTAGCAATAGATGGTGTCTTTAGTACGCGTCCTAATACTTTTCTGAAGCGTTCATACTGGTCATTACCAGGAAATAGATGAGTATCTGAGACGTCAACACCGTATGAAGCCTAATACATGCCTATCACATCAAAATTTTAGTTAGACCTACAAAATGATTGTGCGCATAGTCATTCAAACATAGTTATTACCGAGTGCGAGAATGGGGCAGATTTCTGGAGAGGTTGGATTCGCGTATACGTGTCGTGGATCTCGAGGTCGGGATCCCCGTTGATCGTTTTTCATGTGCGCAAAATACACACAAAGAACATCCTCGCGCCATTCCAAATGCCCATAACATATAGATGCCGTGTTCGCAGCTCGTGACATCAAATTCCAAGACATTATCATAAATGTCTTAGCAAATATCATATCCCGCGAAGAACTAGTAAGCATTGACATGGCAACTTGCTTGTACAGACTCAGAGGCATTGGGTCCTTTCCAACTTTGATTTGACCACGCCCCTGCCCGATTGCTTCAGCAACCTTGCGCTGAAATCCCTTGAAGTGACTGCTGAGTTCACGAGCAAAATCCCTAGTCATCACGCGATGATAATCTTGGAAAAGATTATAAAATGCTGACCGATGACCAGCGTACGTAGAAAAACTGTGATAGAATCCATTGGGCTTTTTTAGCGACACAATCCAAGTCATGAAGTCACGTTCCGTTATCTGATCGAAATGAATAGGAGGACTGTCAGGAGCCGAGGCCAATGCACGTCTAACTGATGTTTTATCAGCGATACCGCTCTCGTTAAAAACAACTTCGCGGGCAAACGCAACTGGGATCAGCGACGGCTTGTTCTTAAACATCCACCGGAGAAGTCGGATTGTAGAACCCTGATATGAAGCACGCGACTTCACAGAGATTGTGCTTGCGCGCGCATCAGTGACTTCTTCTTCCAGGTCAGACAACCCGTCGCGCTCTGCCCTCTCCATCTCGTTTAGGAATGAAAAGTCGCGTGAATCTTGTGCAGGAAACGCATCCTGTAAATTCTGAGCCGTGCGTAACCGATCGAGCTTTATATGAACAAATGTATGGAATACCATTTTCGCTATTCGGAATTCGTAGGACGTCCTGTCCGGTAGATCTCTGTGCCATTTGCCTTCTTGTCCGGTATATTACGGACAATTACTCTTGGGCGGAATTTACCGGACGGCTGTTTGATTTTACAAGACGGCCGTTGGTGAATTGGTTCCTCAAGGATTTCAGTCTCCACGACGCAGATGGGTGAAAACTGTAATACATGTATTTAATCAAAATCAAAGTACAAAGAAGAAGAACAACCAATGTGCATGAAGGAGTGAGTCACTGACGCTCACTGGAGGCTTCTATTTGGGCGAGTCTAGCAGTTTTCGCCTGCTTTCGCAATATGCTTGCTACTGTGACCCAAACAAGTTGGCCTCGTCGACGTTTTCTGTTGTTCGACGTCTCGATTGGCAGTTCGATTGCGCCTTTGCAGTGCTGGAACACATCGGCAGCCTCTACAAATGACAAATTAGTCGTCGATAGACCAAGGCTAAGGGCTCGTAGCTCAATTTTTCTCATCAGAAACTTCAACTCACAGAGTTTCTTGCGCTGGTTACGATCCACCAAGTCATTTGGTTCAATCCGCCTAAAAGGAGGAAGCCTTTCGGCTGCGTCACCGCAGCACCAGTATACCCACGCTTGCTCTGCAGTGCCACTTGGTAATTTCATGTCCTCAGGGAACAAATGGATGTTGCCTCCCCAATGATGTACAGTATACGAAGAATCGCCTTCCATCCTCACACTAGCAGGCTGCTCTGTTGCACCTGGATCACCTCCCAAGGTCTCACGTTGTTCACTATTACTGACCGCTGGCTGATTAGAACGTAACAACTCCAAACAACGGGCTTCTTCTAGCCTCTTCATAATCGAGTCTGCAATGCTATTACAAGTCGGAACATCAGCATGAGCAGCGCGCTCTTCCAATAATGAAGTGACACCAGACGTCAACAGCTCATATAGCTCGTCATGTGAGTCGACATTTTTTTCATATCTGTTTTTCGGCCATCTATTAATTCTTGACGATAATTTTGGGCTGCACAAACTTGGTTGAGAATTGTAATGTGTGGCGGTATACCTGTAGGTTGAATAGCACTGTCTAATCCTTCTGTCTTCACAAACGAGCTCAAGTGAGCAATTAAGTCAGAATCAGCAAATAATGGTGACTGGAAAAGGGTATGATTTTCTTGGAGGTGTTGGCGAAGGAAGTCCAGATGATAGATAACCAAGGCTAGCGCAAATTCTGCAATAAATTCAGCAGACCGAGCTAACCCCGGGTAGCAAAGACGCTTTTCCTTTTGAACTGCTTCGTCGCCATTAGTAAAATGAGGAGGTAAAATATCGAAATCAGACTTCAAAATCGGTAGACCGCTAACCGTTCGTCCAACGAACATATCTCCAGCTGCACCATGCCTTAAATACCGGCCGTGAACCCCTCCTATGGCCCATCCTGCTCTAAGATGAACTGCAACTGCGGGAGGACATGATGTGGACCCTGACGAACAAAATGTAGATGCCCCTTTGTGCATGGAGTGCGTTCCGATATCATTGGCATCCGCACCGCGGCGAACAAGCTCAATAGCAATAGATGGTGTCGTTAGTACGCGTCCTAATACTTTTCTGAAGCGTTCATACTGGTCATTACCAGGAAATAGATGGGTATCTGAGACGTCAACACCGTATGAAGCCCAATACATGTCTATCACATCAAAAATTTAGTTAGACTTACAAAATGATTGTGCGCATAGTCATTCAAACATAGTTATTACCGAGTGCGAGAATGGGGCCGATTTCTGGAGAGGTTGGATTCGCGTATACGTGTCGTGGATCTCGAGGTCGGGATCCCCGTTGATCGTTTTTCATGTGCGCAAAATACACACAAAGAGCATCCTCGCGCCATTCCAAATGCCCATAACATATAGATGCCGTGTTCGCAGCTCGTGACATCAAATTCCAAGACATTATCATAAATGTCCTAGCAAATATCATATCCCGCAAAGAACTAGTAAGCATTCACATGGCAACTTGCTTGTACAGACTCAGAGGCATTGGGTCCTTTCCAACTTTGATTTGACCACGCCCCTGCCCGATTGCTTCAGCAACCTTGCGCTGAAATCCCTTGAAGTGACTG
The DNA here is from genome assembly GCF_018691715.1 of Phytophthora cinnamomi. Taxonomy (NCBI): domain Eukaryota; phylum Oomycota; class Peronosporomycetes; order Peronosporales; family Peronosporaceae; genus Phytophthora; species Phytophthora cinnamomi. The sequence continues at coordinate 639,716 of NW_027150941.1, forward strand.
CTGAGTTCACGAGCAAAATCCCTAGTCATCACGCGATGATAATCTTGGAAAAGATTATAAAATGCTGACCGATGACCAGCGTACGTAGAAAAACTGTGATAGAATCCATTGGGCTTTTTTAGCGACACAATCCAAGTCATGAAGTCACGTTCCGTTATCTGATCGAAATGAATAGGAGGACTGTCAGGAGCCGAGGCCAATGCACGTCTAACTGATGTTTTATCAGCGATACCGCTCTCGTTAAAAACAACTTCGCGGGCAAACGCAACTGGGATCAGCGACGGCTTGTTCTTAAACATCCACCGGAGAAGTCGGATTGTAGAACCCTGATATGAAGCACGCGACTTCACAGAGATTGTGCTTGCGCGCGCATCAGTGACTTCTTCTTCCAGGTCAGACAACCCGTCGCGCTCTGCCCTCTCCATCTCGTTTAGGAATGAAAAGTCGCGTGAATCTTGTGCAGGAAACGCATCCTGTAAATTCTGAGCCGTGCGTAACCGATCGAGCTTTATATGAACAATGTATGGAATACCATTTTCGCTATTCGGAATTCGTAGGACGTCCTGTCCGGTAGATCTCTGTGCCATTTGCCTTCTTGTCCGGTATATTACGGACAATTACTCTTGGGCGGAATTTACCGGACGGCTGTTTGATTTTACAAGACGGCCGTTGGTGAATTGGTTCCTCAAGGATTTCAGTCTCCACGACGCAGATGGGTGAAAACTGTAATACATGTATTTAATCAAAATCAAAGTACAAAGAAGAAGAACAACCAATGTGCATGAAGGAGTGAGTCACTGACGCTCACTGGAGGCTTCTATTTGGGCGAGTCTAGCAGTTTTCGCCTGCTTTCGCAATATGCTTGCTACTGTGACCCAAACAAGTTGGCCTCGTCGACGTTTTCTGTTGTTCGACGTCTCGATTGGCAGTTCGATTGCACCTTTGCAGTGCTGGAACACATCGGCAGCCTCTACAAATGACAAATTAGTCGTCGATAGACCAAGGCTAAGGGCTCGTAGCTCAATTTTTCTCATCAGAAACTTCAACTCACAGAGTTTCTTGCGCTGGTTACGATCCACCAAGTCATTTGGTTCAATCCGCCTAAAAGGAGGAAGCCTTTCGGCTGCGTCACCGCAGCACCAGTATACCCACGCTTGCTCTGCAGTGCCACTTGGTAATTTCATGTCCTCAGGGAACAAATGCATGTTGCCTCCCCAATGATGTACAGTATACGAAGAATCGCCTTCAATCCTCACACTAGCAGGCTGCTCTGTTGCCCCTGGATCACCTCCCAAGGTCTCACGTTGTTCACTATTACTGACCGCTGGCTGATTAGAACGTAATAACTCCAAACAACGGGCTTCTTCTAGCCGCTTCATAAGCGAGTCTGCAATGCTATTACAAGTCGGAACACCAGCATGAGCAGCGCGCTCTTCCAATAATGTAGTGACACCAGACATCAACCGCTCATATAGCTCGTCATGTGAGTCGACAATTTTTTTTCATATCTGTTTTCGGCCATCTATTAATTCTAGAAGAGAATGTTGGGCTGCACAAACTTGGTTGAGAATTGTAACGTGTGGCGGTATACCTGTAGGTTGAATAGCACTGTCTAATCCATCTGGCTTCACAATCGAGCTCAAATGAGCAATTAAGTCAGAATCAGCAAATAATGGTGACTGGAAAAGGGTATGATTTTCTTGGAGGTGTTGGCGAAGGAAGTCCAGATGATAGATAACCGAGGCTAGCGCAAATTCTGCAATAAATTCAGCAGACCGAGGCAATCCTGGAAAGCAAAGCCGCTTTGCCTTTTGAACTGCTTCGTCGCCATTAGTAAAATGAGGAGGTAAAACAGCGAAATCAGACTTCAAAATCGGTAGACCGCTAACTGTTCGTCCAACAAACATATCTCCAGCTGCATCATGCCTTAAATACCGGTCTTGAACCCTCCCATGGCCCATCCAGCTCTTAGATGAACTGCAACCGCTGGAGGACATGCTGTGGACCCTGACGAACAAAATGTAGATGCCCCTTTGCGCATAGAGTGCGTTCCGATATCATTGGCATCCGTACCGCGGCGAACAAGCTCAGTAGCAATAGATGGTGTCTTTAGTACGCGTCCTAATACTTTTCTGAAGCGTTCATACTGGTCATTACCAGGAAATAGATGAGTATCTGAGACGTCAACACCGTATGAAGCCTAATACATGCCTATCACATCAAAATTTTAGTTAGACCTACAAAATGATTGTGCGCATAGTCATTCAAACATAGTTATTACCGAGTGCGAGAATGGGGCAGATTTCTGGAGAGGTTGGATTCGCGTATACGTGTCGTGGATCTCGAGGTCGGGATCCCCGTTGATCGTTTTTCATGTGCGCAAAATACACACAAAGAACATCCTCGCGCCATTCCAAATGCCCATAACATATAGATGCCGTGTTCGCAGCTCGTGACATCAAATTCCAAGACATTATCATAAATGTCTTAGCAAATATCATATCCCGCGAAGAACTAGTAAGCATTGACATGGCAACTTGCTTGTACAGACTCAGAGGCATTGGGTCCTTTCCAACTTTGATTTGACCACGCCCCTGCCCGATTGCTTCAGCAACCTTGCGCTGAAATCCCTTGAAGTGACTGCTGAGTTCACGAGCAAAATCCCTAGTCATCACGCGATGATAATCTTGGAAAAGATTATAAAATGCTGACCGATGACCAGCGTACGTAGAAAAACTGTGATAGAATCCATTGGGCTTTTTTAGCGACACAATCCAAGTCATGAAGTCACGTTCCGTTATCTGATCGAAATGAATAGGAGGACTGTCAGGAGCCGAAGCCAATGCACGTCTAACTGATGTTTTATCAGCGATACCGCTCTCGTTAAAACAACTTCGCGGGCAAACGCAACTGGGATCAGCGACGGCTTGTTCTTAAACATCCACCGGAGAAGTCGGATTGTAGAACCCTGATATGAAGCACGCGACTTCACAGAGATTGTGCTTGCGCGCGCATCAGTGACTTCTTCTTCCAGGTCAGACAACCCGCCGCGCTCTGCCCTCTCCATCTCGTTTAGGAATGAAAAGTCGCGTGAATCTTGTGCAGGAAACGCATCCTGTAAATTCTGAGCCGTGCGCAACCGATAGAGCTTTGTATGAAAAAATGTATGGAATACCATTTTCGCTATTCGGAATTCGTAGGACATCCTGTCCGGTAGATCTCTGTGCCATTTGCCTTCTTGTCCGGTATATTATGGACAATTACTCTTGGGCGGAATTTACCGGACGGCTGTTTGATTTTACAGGACGGCCGTTGGTGAATTGGTTCCTCAAGGATTTCAGTCTCCACGACGCAGATGGGTGAAAACTGTAATACATGTATTTAATCAAAATCAAAGTACAAAGAAGAAGAACAACCAATGTGCATGAAGGAGTGAGTCACTGACGCTCACTGGAGGCTTCTATTTGGGCGAGTCTAGCAGTTTTCGCCTGCTTTCGCAATATGCTTGCTACTGTGACCCAAACAAGTTGGCCTCGTCGACGTTTTCTGTTGTTCGACGTCTCGATTGGCAGTTCGATTGCGCTTTTGCAGTGCTGGAACACATCGGCAGCCTCTACAAATGACAAATTAGTCGTCGATAGACCAAGGCTAAGGGCTCGTAGCTCAATTTTTCTCATCAGAAACTTCAGCTCACAGAGTTTCTTGCGCTGGTTACGATCCACCAAGTAATTTGGTTCAATCCGCCGAAAAGGAGGAAGCCTTTCGGCTGCGTCACCGCAGCACCAGTATACCCACGCTTGCTCTGCAGTGCCACTTGGTAATTTCATGTCCTCAGGGAACAAATGCATGTTGCCTCCCCAATGATGTACAGTATACGAAGAATCGCCTTCAATCCTCACACTAGCAGGCTGCTCTGTTGCCCCTGGATCACCTCCCAAGGTCTCACGTTGTTCACTATTACTGACCGCTGGCTGATTAGAACGTAATAACTCCAAACAACGGGCTTCTTCTAGCCGCTTCATAAGCGAGTCTGCAATGCTATTACAAGTCGGAACACCAGCATGAGCAGCGCGCTCTTCCAATAATGTAGTGACACCAGACATCAACCGCTCATATAGCTCGTCATGTGAGTCGACATTTTTTTTCATATCTGTTTTTCGGCCATCTATTAATTCTTGAAGAGAATTTTGGGCTGCACAAACTTGGTTGAGAATTGTAACGTGTGGCGGTATACCTGTAGGTTGAATAGCACTGTCTAATCCATCTGTCTTCACAATCGAGCTCAAATGAGCAATTAAGTCAGAATCAGCAAATAATGGTGACTGGAAAAGGGTATGATTTTCTTGGAGGTGTTGGCGAAGGAAGTCCAGATGATAGATAACCGAGGCTAGCGCAAATTCTGCAATAAATTCAGCAGACCGAGGCAATCCTGGAAAGCAAAGCCGCATTGCCTTTTGAACTGCTTCGTCGCCATTAGTAAAATGAGGAGGTAAAATAGCGAAATCAGACTTCAAAATCGGTAGACCGCTAACTGTTCGTCCAACGAACATATCTCCAGCTGCATCATGCTTTAAATACCGGTCTTGAACCCCTCCCATGGCCCATCCAGCTCTTAGATGAACTGCAACCGCTGGAGGACATGCTGTGGACCCTGACGAACAAAATGTAGATGCCCCTTTGCGCATAGAGTGCGTTCCGATATCATTGGCATCCGTACCGCGGCGAACAAGCTCAGTAGCAATAGATGGTGTCTTTAGTACGCGTCCTAATACTTTTCTGAAGCGGTCATACTGGTCATTACCAGGAAATAGATGAGTATCTGAGACGTCAACACCGTATGAAGCCCAATACATGCCTATCACATCAAAATTTTAGTTAGACCTACAAAATGATTATGCGCATAGTCATTCAAACATAGTTACTACCGAGTGCGAGAATGGGGCAGATTTCTGGAGAGGTTGGATTCGCGTATACGTGTCGTGGATCTCGAGGTCGGGATCCCCGTTGATCGTTTTTCATGTGCGCAAAATACACACAAAGAGCATCCTCGCGCCATTCCAAATGCCCATAACATATAGATGCCGTGTTCGCAGCTCGTGACATCAAATTCCGAGACATTATCATAAATGTCCTAGCAAATATCATATCCCGCGAAGAACTAGTAAGCATTGACATGGCAACTTGCTTGTACAGACTCAGAGGCATTGGGTCCTTTCCAACTTTGATTTGACCACGCCCCTGCCCGATTGCTTCAGCAACCTTGCGCTGAAATCCCTTGAAGTGACTGCTGAGTTCACGAGCAAAATCCCTAGTCATCACGCGATGATAATCTTGGAAAAGATTATAAAATGCTGACCGATGACCAGCGTACGTAGAAAAACTGTGATAGAATCCATTGGGCTTTTTTAGCGACACAATCCAAGTCATGAAGTCACGTTCCGTTATCTGATCGAAATGAATAGGAGGATTGTCAGGAGCCGAAGCCAATGCACGTCTAACTGATGTTTTATCAGCGATACCGCTCTCGTTAAAAACAACTTCGCGGGCAAACGCAACTGGGATCAGCGACGGCTTGTTCTTAAACATCCACCGGAGAAGTCGGATTGTAGAACCCTGATATGAAGCACGCGACTTCACAGAGATTGTGCTTGCGCGCGCATCAGTGACTTCTTCTTCCAGGTCAGACAACCCGTCGCGCTCTGCCCTCTCCATCTCGTTTAGGAATGAAAAGTCGCGTGAATCTTGTGCAGGAAACGCATCCTGTAAATTCTGAGCCGTGCGTAACCGATCGAGCTTTATATGAACAAATGTATGGAATACCATTTTCGCTATTCGGAATTCGTAGGACGTCCTGTCCGGTAGATCTCTGTGCCATTTGCCTTCTTGTCCGGTATATTACGGACAATTACTCTTGGGCGGAATTTACCGGACGGCTGTTTGATTTTACAAGACGGCCGTTGGTGAATTGGTTCCTCAAGGATTTCAGTCTCCACGACGCAGATGGGTGAAAACTGTAATACATGTATTTAATCAAAATCAAAGTACAAAGAAGAAGAACAACCAATGTGCATGAAGGAGTGAGTCACTGACGCTCACTGGAGGCTTCTATTTGGGCGAGTCTAGCAGTTTTCGCCTGCTTTCGCAATATGCTTGCTACTGTGACCCAAACAAGTTGGCCTCGTCGACGTTTTCTGTTGTTCGACGTCTCGATTGGCAGTTCGATTGCGCCTTTGCAGTGCTGGAACACATCGGCAGCCTCTACAAATGACAAATTAGTCGTCGATAGACCAAGGCTAAGGGCTCGTAGCTCAATTTTTCTCATCAGAAACTTCAACTCACAGAGTTTCTTGCGCTGGTTACGATCCACCAAGTCATTTGGTTCAATCCGCCTAAAAGGAGGGAAGCCTTTCGGCTGCGTCACCGCAGCACCAGTATACCCACGCTTGCTCTGCAGTGCCACTTGGTAATTTCATGTCCTCAGGGAACAAATGGATGTTGCCTCCCCAATGATGTACAGTATACGAAGAATCGCCTTCAATCCTCACACTAGCAGGCTGCTCTGTTGCCCCTGGATCACCTCCCAAGGTCTCACGTTGTTCACTATTACTGACCGCTGGCTGATTAGAACGTAATAACTCCAAACAACGGGCTTCTTCTAGCCGCTTCATAAGCGAGTCTGCAATGCTATTACAAGTCGGAACACCAGCATGAGCAGCGCGCTCTTCCAATAATGTAGTGACACCAGACATCAACCGCTCATATAGCTCGTCATGTGAGTCTACAATTTTTTCATATCTGTTTTTCGGCCATCTATTAATTCTAGAAGAGAATGTTGGGCTGCACAAACTTGGTTGAGAATTGTAACGTGTGGCGGTATACCTGTAGGTTGAATAGCACTGTCTAATCCATCTGGCTTCACAATCGAGCTCAAATGAGCAATTAAGTCAGAATCAGCAAATAATGGTGACTGGAAAAGGGTATGATTTTCTTGGAGGTGTTGGCGAAGGAAGTCCAGATGATAGATAACCGAGGCTAGCGCAAATTCTGCAATAAATTCAGCAGACCGAGGCAATCCTGGAAAGCAAAGCCGCTTTGCCTTTTGAACTGCTTCGTCGCCATTAGTAAAATGAGGAGGTAAAACAGCGAAATCAGACTTCAAAATCGGTAGACCGCTAACTGTTCGTCCAACAAACATATCTCCAGCTGCATCATGCCTTAAATACCGGTCTTGAACCCTCCCATGGCCCATCCAGCTCTTAGATGAACTGCAACCGCTGGAGGACATGCTGTGGACCCTGACGAACAAAATGTAGATGCCCCTTTGCGCATAGAGTGCGTTCCGATATCATTGGCATCCGTACCGCGGCGAACAAGCTCAGTAGCAATAGATGGTGTCTTTAGTACGCGTCCTAATACTTTTCTGAAGCGTTCATACTGGTCATTACCAGGAAATAGATGAGTATCTGAGACGTCAACACCGTATGAAGCCTAATACATGCCTATCACATCAAAATTTTAGTTAGACCTACAAAATGATTGTGCGCATAGTCATTCAAACATAGTTATTACCGAGTGCGAGAATGGGGCAGATTTCTGGAGAGGTTGGATTCGCGTATACGTGTCGTGGATCTCGAGGTCGGGATCCCCGTTGATCGTTTTTCATGTGCGCAAAATACACACAAAGAACATCCTCGCGCCATTCCAAATGCCCATAACATATAGATGCCGTGTTCGCAGCTCGTGACATCAAATTCCAAGACATTATCATAAATGTCTTAGCAAATATCATATCCCGCGAAGAACTAGTAAGCATTGACATGGCAACTTGCTTGTACAGACTCAGAGGCATTGGGTCCTTTCCAACTTTGATTTGACCACGCCCCTGCCCGATTGCTTCAGCAACCTTGCGCTGAAATCCCTTGAAGTGACTGCTGAGTTCACGAGCAAAATCCCTAGTCATCACGCGATGATAATCTTGGAAAAGATTATAAAATGCTGACCGATGACCAGCGTACGTAGAAAAACTGTGATAGAATCCATTGGGCTTTTTTAGCGACACAATCCAAGTCATGAAGTCACGTTCCGTTATCTGATCGAAATGAATAGGAGGACTGTCAGGAGCCGAAGCCAATGCACGTCTAACTGATGTTTTATCAGCGATACCGCTCTCGTTAAAACAACTTCGCGGGCAAACGCAACTGGGATCAGCGACGGCTTGTTCTTAAACATCCACCGGAGAAGTCGGATTGTAGAACCCTGATATGAAGCACGCGACTTCACAGAGATTGTGCTTGCGCGCGCATCAGTGACTTCTTCTTCCAGGTCAGACAACCCGTCGCGCTCTGCCCTCTCCATCTCGTTTAGGAATGAAAAGTCGCGTGAATCTTGTGCAGGAAACGCATCCTGTAAATTCTGAGCCGTGCGTAACCGATCGAGCTTTATATGAACAAATGTATGGAATACCATTTTCGCTATTCGGAATTCGTAGGACGTCCTGTCCGGTAGATCTCTGTGCCATTTGCCTTCTTGTCCGGTATATTACGGACAATTACTCTTGGGCGGAATTTACCGGACGGCTGTTTGATTTTACAAGACGGCCGTTGGTGAATTGGTTCCTCAAGGATTTCAGTCTCCACGACGCAGATGGGTGAAAACTGTAATACATGTATTTAATCAAAATCAAAGTACAAAGAAGAAGAACAACCAATGTGCATGAAGGAGTGAGTCACTGACGCTCACTGGAGGCTTCTATTTGGGCGAGTCTAGCAGTTTTCGCCTGCTTTCGCAATATGCTTGCTACTGTGACCCAAACAAGTTGGCCTCGTCGACGTTTTCTGTTGTTCGACGTCTCGATTGGCAGTTCGATTGCGCCTTTGCAGTGCTGGAACACATCGGCAGCCTCTACAAATGACAAATTAGTCGTCGATAGACCAAGGCTAAGGGCTCGTAGCTCAATTTTTCTCATCAGAAACTTCAACTCACAGAGTTTCTTGCGCTGGTTACGATCCACCAAGTCATTTGGTTCAATCCGTCTAAAAGGAGGGGAAGCCTTTCGGCTGCGTCACCGCAGCACCAGTATACCCACGCTTGCTCTGCAGTGCCACTTGGTAATTTCATGTCCTCAGGGAACAAATGGATGTTGCCTCCCCAATGATGTACAGTATACGAAGAATCGCCTTCAATCCTCACACTAGCAGGCTGCTCTGTTGCCCCTGGATCACCTCCCAAGGTCTCACGTTGTTCACTATTACTGACCGCTGGCTGATTAGAACGTAATAACTCCAAACAACGGGCTTCTTCTAGCCGCTTCATAAGCGAGTCTGCAATGCTATTACAAGTCGGAACACCAGCATGAGCAGCGCGCTCTTCCAATAATGTAGTGACACCAGACATCAACCGCTCATATAGCTCGTCATGTGAGTCTACAATTTTTTCATATCTGTTTTTCGGCCATCTATTAATTCTAGAAGAGAATGTTGGGCTGCACAAACTTGGTTGAGAATTGTAACGTGTGGCGGTATACCTGTAGGTTGAATAGCACTGTCTAATCCATCTGGCTTCACAATCGAGCTCAAATGAGCAATTAAGTCAGAATCAGCAAATAATGGTGACTGGAAAAGGGTATGATTTTCTTGGAGGTGTTGGCGAAGGAAGTCCAGATGATAGATAACCGAGGCTAGCGCAAATTCTGCAATAAATTCAGCAGACCGAGGCAATCCTGGAAAGCAAAGCCGCTTTGCCTTTTGAACTGCTTCGTCGCCATTAGTAAAATGAGGAGGTAAAACAGCGAAATCAGACTTCAAAATCGGTAGACCGCTAACTGTTCGTCCAACAAACATATCTCCAGCTGCATCATGCCTTAAATACCGGTCTTGAACCCTCCCATGGCCCATCCAGCTCTTAGATGAACTGCAACCGCTGGAGGACATGCTGTGGACCCTGACGAACAAAATGTAGATGCCCCTTTGCGCATAGAGTGCGTTCCGATATCATTGGCATCCGTACCGCGGCGAACAAGCTCAGTAGCAATAGATGGTGTCTTTAGTACGCGTCCTAATACTTTTCTGAAGCGTTCATACTGGTCATTACCAGGAAATAGATGAGTATCTGAGACGTCAACACCGTATGAAGCCTAATACATGCCTATCACATCAAAATTTTAGTTAGACCTACAAAATGATTGTGCGCATAGTCATTCAAACATAGTTATTACCGAGTGCGAGAATGGGGCAGATTTCTGGAGAGGTTGGATTCGCGTATACGTGTCGTGGATCTCGAGGTCGGGATCCCCGTTGATCGTTTTTCATGTGCGCAAAATACACACAAAGAACATCCTCGCGCCATTCCAAATGCCCATAACATATAGATGCCGTGTTCGCAGCTCGTGACATCAAATTCCAAGACATTATCATAAATGTCTTAGCAAATATCATATCCCGCGAAGAACTAGTAAGCATTGACATGGCAACTTGCTTGTACAGACTCAGAGGCATTGGGTCCTTTCCAACTTTGATTTGACCACGCCCCTGCCCGATTGCTTCAGCAACCTTGCGCTGAAATCCCTTGAAGTGACTGCTGAGTTCACGAGCAAAATCCCTAGTCATCACGCGATGATAATCTTGGAAAAGATTATAAAATGCTGACCGATGACCAGCGTACGTAGAAAAACTGTGATAGAATCCATTGGGCTTTTTTAGCGACACAATCCAAGTCATGAAGTCACGTTCCGTTATCTGATCGAAATGAATAGGAGGATTGTCAGGAGCCGAAGCCAATGCACGTCTAACTGATGTTTTATCAGCGATACCGCTCTCGTTAAAAAACAACTTCGCGGGCAAACGCAACTGGGATCAGCGACGGCTTGTTCTTAAACATCCACCGGAGAAGTCGGATTGTAGAACCCTGATATGAAGCACGCGACTTCACAGAGATTGTGCTTGCGCGCGCATCAGTGACTTCTTCTTCCAGGTCAGACAACCCGTCGCGCTCTGCCCTCTCCATCTCGTTTAGGAATGAAAAGTCGCGTGAATCTTGTGCAGGAAACGCATCCTGTAAATTCTGAGCCGTGCGTAACCGATCGAGCTTTATATGAACAAATGTATGGAATACCATTTTCGCTATTCGGAATTCGTAGGACGTCCTGTCCGGTAGATCTCTGTGCCATTTGCCTTCTTGTCCGGTATATTACGGACAATTACTCTTGGGCGGAATTTACCGGACGGCTGTTTGATTTTACAAGACGGCCGTTGGTGAATTGGTTCCTCAAGGATTTCAGTCTCCACGACGCAGATGGGTAAAAACTGTAATACATGTATTTAATCAAAATCAAAGTACAAAGAAGAAGAACAACCAATGTGCATGAAGGAGTGAGTCACTGACGCTCACTGGAGGCTTCTATTTGGGCGAGTCTAGCAGTTTTCGCCTGCTTTCGCAATATGCTTGCTACTGTGACCCAAACAAGTTGGCCTCGTCGACGTTTTCTGTTGTTCGACGTCTCGATTGGCAGTTCGATTGCGCCTTTGCAGTGCTGGAACACATCGGCAGCCTCTACAAATGACAAATTAGTCGTCGATAGACCAAGGCTAAGGGCTCGTAGCTCAATTTTTCTCATCAGAAACTTCAACTCACAGAGTTTCTTGCGCTGGTTACGATCCACCAAGTCATTTGGTTCAATCCGCCTAAAAGGAGGAAGCCTTTCGGCTGCGTCACCGCAGCACCAGTATACCCACGCTTGCTCTGCAGTGCCACTTGGTAATTTCATGTCCTCAGGGAACAAATGGATGTTGCCTCCCCAATGATGTACAGTATACGAAGAATCGCCTTCAATCCTCACACTAGCAGGCTGCTCTGTTGCCCCTGGATCACCTCCCAAGGTCTCACGTTGTTCACTATTACTGACCGCTGGCTGATTAGAACGTAATAACTCCAAACAACGGGCTTCTTCTAGCCGCTTCATAAGCGAGTCTGCAATGCTATTACAAGTCGGAACACCAGCATGAGCAGCGCGCTCTTCCAATAATGTAGTGACACCAGACATCAACCGCTCATATAGCTCGTCATGTGAGTCTACAATTTTTTCATATCTGTTTTTCGGCCATCTATTAATTCTAGAAGAGAATGTTGGGCTGCACAAACTTGGTTGAGAATTGTAACGTGTGGCGGTATACCTGTAGGTTGAATAGCACTGTCTAATCCATCTGGCTTCACAATCGAGCTCAAATGAGCAATTAAGTCAGAATCAGCAAATAATGGTGACTGGAAAAGGGTATGATTTTCTTGGAGGTGTTGGCGAAGGAAGTCCAGATGATAGATAACCGAGGCTAGCGCAAATTCTGCAATAAATTCAGCAGACCGAGGCAATCCTGGAAAGCAAAGCCGCTTTGCCTTTTGAACTGCTTCGTCGCCATTAGTAAAATGAGGAGGTAAAACAGCGAAATCAGACTTCAAAATCGGTAGACCGCTAACTGTTCGTCCAACAAACATATCTCCAGCTGCATCATGCCTTAAATACCGGTCTTGAACCCTCCCATGGCCCATCCAGCTCTTAGATGAACTGCAACCACTGGAGGACATGCTGTGGACCCTGACGAACAAAATGTAGATGCCCCTTTGCGCATAGAGTGCGTTCCGATATCATTGGCATCCGTACCGCGGCGAACAAGCTCAGTAGCAATAGATGGTGTCTTTAGTACGCGTCCTAATACTTTTCTGAAGCGTTCATACTGGTCATTACCAGGAAATAGATGAGTATCTGAGACGTCAACACCGTATGAAGCCTAATACATGCCTATCACATCAAAATTTTAGTTAGACCTACAAAATGATTGTGCGCATAGTCATTCAAACATAGTTATTACCGAGTGCGAGAATGGGGCAGATTTCTGGAGAGGTTGGATTCGCGTATACGTGTCGTGGATCTCGAGGTCGGGATCCCCGTTGATCGTTTTTCATGTGCGCAAAATACACACAAAGAACATCCTCGCGCCATTCCAAATGCCCATAACATATAGATGCCGTGTTCGCAGCTCGTGACATCAAATTCCAAGACATTATCATAAATGTCTTAGCAAATATCATATCCCGCGAAGAACTAGTAAGCATTGACATGGCAACTTGCTTGTACAGACTCAGAGGCATTGGGTCCTTTCCAACTTTGATTTGACCACGCCCCTGCCCGATTGCTTCAGCAACCTTGCGCTGAAATCCCTTGAAGTGACTGCTGAGTTCACGAGCAAAATCCCTAGTCATCACGCGATGATAATCTTGGAAAAGATTATAAAATGCTGACCGATGACCAGCGTACGTAGAAAAACTGTGATAGAATCCATTGGGCTTTTTTAGCGACACAATCCAAGTCATGAAGTCACGTTCCGTTATCTGATCGAAATGAATAGGAGGATTGTCAGGAGCCGAAGCCAATGCACGTCTAACTGATGTTTTATCAGCGATACTGCTCTCGTTAAAAACAACTTCGCGGGCAAACGCAACTGGGATCAGCGACGGCTTGTTCTTAAACATCCACCGGAGAAGTCGGATTGTAGAACCCTGATATGAAGCACGCGACTTCACAGAGATTGTGCTTGCGCGCGCATCAGTGACTTCTTCTTCCAGGTCAGACAACCCGTCGCGCTCTGCCCTCTCCATCTCGTTTAGGAATGAAAAGTCGCGTGAATCTTGTGCAGGAAACGCATCCTGTAAATTCTGAGCCGTGCGTAACCGATCGAGCTTTATATGAACAAATGTATGGAATACCATTTTCGCTATTCGGAATTCGTAGGACGTCCTGTCCGGTAGATCTCTGTGCCATTTGCCTTCTTGTCCGGTATATTACGGACAATTACTCTTGGGCGGAATTTACCGGACGGCTGTTTGATTTTACAAGACGGCCGTTGGTGAATTGGTTCCTCAAGGATTTCAGTCTCCACGACGCAGATGGGTAAAACTGTAATACATGTATTTAATCAAAATCAAAGTACAAAGAAGAAGAACAACCAATGTGCATGAAGGAGTGAGTCACTGACGCTCACTGGAGGCTTCTATTTGGGCGAGTCTAGCAGTTTTCGCCTGCTTTCGCAATATGCTTGCTACTGTGACCCAAACAAGTTGGCCTCGTCGACGTTTTCTGTTGTTCGACGTCTCGATTGGCAGTTCGATTGCGCCTTTGCAGTGCTGGAACACATCGGCAGCCTCTACAAATGACAAATTAGTCGTCGATAGACCAAGGCTAAGGGCTCGTAGCTCAATTTTTCTCATCAGAAACTTCAACTCACAGAGTTTCTTGCGCTGGTTACGATCCACCAAGTCATTTGGTTCAATCCGCCTAAAAGGAGGAAGCCTTTCGGCTGCGTCACCGCAGCACCAGTATACCCACGCTTGCTCTGCAGTGCCACTTGGTAATTTCATGTCCTCAGGGAACAAATGGATGTTGCCTCCCCAATGATGTACAGTATACGAAGAATCGCCTTCAATCCTCACACTAGCAGGCTGCTCTGTTGCCCCTGGATCACCTCCCAAGGTCTCACGTTGTTCACTATTACTGACCGCTGGCTGATTAGAACGTAATAACTCCAAACAACGGGCTTCTTCTAGCCGCTTCATAAGCGAGTCTGCAATGCTATTACAAGTCGGAACACCAGCATGAGCAGCGCGCTCTTCCAATAATGTAGTGACACCAGACATCAACCGCTCATATAGCTCGTCATGTGAGTCTACAATTTTTTCATATCTGTTTTTCGGCCATCTATTAATTCTAGAAGAGAATGTTGGGCTGCACAAACTTGGTTGAGAATTGTAACGTGTGGCGGTATACCTGTAGGTTGAATAGCACTGTCTAATCCATCTGGCTTCACAATCGAGCTCAAATGAGCAATTAAGTCAGAATCAGCAAATAATGGTGACTGGAAAAGGGTATGATTTTCTTGGAGGTGTTGGCGAAGGAAGTCCAGATGATAGATAACCGAGGCTAGCGCAAATTCTGCAATAAATTCAGCAGACCGAGGCAATCCTGGAAAGCAAAGCCGCTTTGCCTTTTGAACTGCTTCGTTGCCATTAGTAAAATGAGGAGGTAAAACAGCGAAATCAGACTTCAAAATCGGTAGACCGCTAACTGTTCGTCCAACGAACATATCTCCAGCTGCATCATGCCTTAAATACCGGTCTTGAACCCCTCCCATGGCCCATCCAGCTCTTAGATGAACTGCAACCGCTGGAGGACATGCTGTGGACCCTGACGAACAAAATGTAGATGCCCCTTTGCGCATAGAGTGCGTTCCGATGTCATTGGCATCCGTACCGCGGCGAACAAGCTCAGTAGCAATAGATGGTGTCTTTAGTACGCGTCCTAATACTTTTCTGAAGCGTTCATACTGGTCATTACCAGGAAATAGATGAGTATCTGAGACGTCAACACCGTATGAAGCCCAATACATGCCTATCACATCAAAATTTTAGTTAGACCTACAAAATGATTGTGCGCATAGTCATTCAAACATAGTTATTACCGAGTGCGAGAATGGGGCAGATTTCTGGAGAGGTTGGATTCGCGTATACGTGTCGTGGATCTCGAGGTCGGGATCCCCGTTGATCGTTTTCATGTGCGCAAAATACACACAAAGAACATCCTCGCGCCATTCCAAATGCCCATAACATATAGATGCCGTGTTCGCAGCTCGTGACATCAAATTCCAAGACATTATCATAAATGTCTTAGCAAATATCATATCCCGCGAAGAACTAGTAAGCATTGACATGGCAACTTGCTTGTACAGACTCAGAGGCATTGGGTCCTTTCCAACTTTGATTTGACCACGCCCCTGCCCGATTGCTTCAGCAACCTTGCGCTGAAATCCCTTGAAGTGACTGCTGAGTTCACGAGCAAAATCCCTAGTCATCACGCGATGATAATCTTGGAAAAGATTATAAAATGCTGACCGATGACCAGCGTACGTAGAAAAACTGTGATAGAATCCATTGGGCTTTTTTAGCGACACAATCCAAGTCATGAAGTCACGTTCCGTTATCTGATCGAAATGAATAGGAGGATTGTCAGGAGCCGAAGCCAGTGCACGTCTAACTGATGTTTTATCAGCGATACCGCTCTCGTTAAAAACAACTTCGCGGGCAAACGCAACTGGGATCAGCGACGGCTTGTTCTTAAACATCCACCGGAGAAGTCGGATTGTAGAACCCTGATATGAAGCACGCGACTTCACAGAGATTGTGCTTGCGCGCGCATCAGTGACTTCTTCTTCCAGGTCAGACAACCCGTCGCGCTCTGCCCTCTCCATCTCGTTTAGGAATGAAAAGTCGCGTGAATCTTGTGCAGGAAACGCATCCTGTAAATTCTGAGCCGTGCGTAACCGATCGAGCTTTATATGAACAAATGTATGGAATACCATTTTCGCTATTCGGAATTCGTAGGACGTCCTGTCCGGTAGATCTCTGTGCCATTTGCCTTCTTGTCCGGTATATTACGGACAATTACTCTTGGGCGGAATTTACCGGACGGCTGTTTGATTTTACAAGACGGCCGTTGGTGAATTGGTTCCTCAAGGATTTCAGTCTCCACGACGCAGATGGGTAAAACTGTAATACATGTATTTAATCAATATCAAAGTACAAAGAAGAAGAACAACCAATGTGCATGAAGGAGTGAGTCACTGACGCTCACTGGAGGCTTCTATTTGGGCGAGTCTAGCAGTTTTCGCCTGCTTTCGCAATATGCTTGCTACTGTGACCCAAACAAGTTGGCCTCGTCGACGTTTTCTGTTGTTCGACGTCTCGATTGGCAGTTCGATTGCGCTTTTGCAGTGCTGGAACACATCGGCAGCCTCTACAAATGACAAATTAGTCGTCGATAGACCAAGGCTAAGGGCTCGTAGCTCAATTTTTCTCATCAGAAACTTCAGCTCACAGAGTTTCTTGCGCTGGTTACGATCCACCAAGTCATTTGGTTCAATCCGCCTAAAAGGAGGAAGCCTTTCGGCTGTGTCACCGCAGCACCAGTATACCCACGCTTGCTCTGCAGTGCCACTTGGTAATTTCATGTCCTCAGGGAACAAATGCATGTTGCCTTCCCAATGATGTACAGTATACGAAGAATCGCCTTCAATCCTCACACTAGCAGGCTGCTCTGTTGCCCCTGGATCACCTCCCAAGGTCTCACGTTGTTCACTATTACTGACCGCTGGCTGATTAGAACGTAATAACTCCAAACAACGGGCTTCTTCTAGCCGCTTCATAAGCGAGTTTGCAATGCTATTACAAGTCGGAACACCAGCATGAACAGCGCGCTCTTCCAATAATGTAGTGACACCAGACATCAACCGCTCATATAGCTCGTCATGTGAGTCTACAATTTTTTCATATCTGTTTTTCGGCCATCTATTAATTCTAGAAGAGAATGTTGGGCTGCACAAACTTGGTTGAGAATTGTAACGTGTGGCGGTATACCTGTAGGTTGAATATCACTGTCTAATCCATCTGGCTTCACAATCGAGCTCAAATGAGCAATTAAGTCAGAATCAGCAAATAATGGTGACTGGAAAAAGGTATGATTTTCTTGGAGGTGTTGGCGAAGGAAGTCCAGATGATAGATAACCGAGGCTAGCGCAAATTCTGCAATAAATTCAGCAGACCGAGGCAATCCTGGAAAGCAAAGCCGCTTTGCCTTTTGAACTGCTTCGTCGCCATTAGTAAAATGAGGAGGTAAAACAGCGAAATCAGACTTCAAAATCGGTAGACCGCTAACTGTTCGTCCAACAAACATATCTCCAGCTGCATCATGCCTTAAATACCGGTCTTGAACCCCTCCCATGGCCCATCCAGCTCTTAGATGAACTGCAACCGCTGGAGGACATGCTGTGGACCCTGACGAACAAAATGTAGATGCCCCTTTGCGCATAGAGTGCGTTCCGATATCATTGGCATCCGTACCGCGGCGAACAAGCTCAGTAGCAATAGATGGTGTCTTTAGTACGCGTCCTAATACTTTTCTGAAGCGTTCATACTGGTCATTACCAGGAAATAGATGAGTATCTGAGACGTCAACACCGTATGAAGCCTAATACATGCCTATCACATCAAAATTTTAGTTAGACCTACAAAATGATTGTGCGCATAGTCATTCAAACATAGTTATTACCGAGTGCGAGAATGGGGCAGATTTCTGGAGAGGTTGGATTCGCGTATACGTGTCGTGGATCTCGAGGTCGGGATCCCCGTTGATCGTTTTTCATGTGCGCAAAATACACACAAAGAACATCCTCGCGCCATTCCAAATGCCCATAACATATAGATGCCGTGTTCGCAGCTCGTGACATCAAATTCCAAGACATTATCATAAATGTCTTAGCAAATATCATATCCCGCGAAGAACTAGTAAGCATTGACATGGCAACTTGCTTGTACAGACTCAGAGGCATTGGGTCCTTTCCAACTTTGATTTGACCACGCCCCTGCCCGATTGCTTCAGCAACCTTGCGCTGAAATCCCTTGAAGTGACTGCTGAGTTCACGAGCAAAATCCCTAGTCATCACGCGATGATAATCTTGGAAAAGATTATAAAATGCTGACCGATGACCAGCGTACGTAGAAAAACTGTGATAGAATCCATTGGGCTTTTTTAGCGACACAATCCAAGTCATGAAGTCACGTTCCGTTATCTGATCGAAATGAATAGGAGGATTGTCAGGAGCCGAAGCCAATGCACGTCTAACTGATGTTTTATCAGCGATACCGCTCTCGTTAAAAACAACTTCGCGGGCAAACGCAACTGGGATCAGCGACGGCTTGTTCTTAAACATCCACTGGAGAAGTCGGATTGTAGAACCCTGATATGAAGCACGCGACTTCACAGAGATTGTGCTTGCGCGCGCATCAGTGACTTCTTCTTCCAGGTCAGACAACCCGTCGCGCTCTGCCCTCTCCATCTCGTTTAGGAATGAAAAGTCGCGTGAATCTTGTGCAGGAAACGCATCCTGTAAATTCTGAGCCGTGCGTAACCGATCGAGCTTTATATGAACAAATGTATGGAATACCATTTTCGCTATTCGGAATTCGTAGGACGTCCTGTCCGGTAGATCTCTGTGCCATTTGCCTTCTTGTCCGGTATATTACGGACAATTTGGTATGAAAAGAAAAATCTTTTAATATTCCTTGTAGCCAACAGTTTCAATCCAACCACTTTACCCGGGTACTCTCGGCTCCAAACGAACAGCGCTATCGCCTCACCGCTTCACCTGCTGGTCTCAGCTCCACACGACCAACACTTCGATTATTTTCTTGAGGGCAATTAGCTCGTTGCTATTGGGGGTTAATCCTATGGATGCTTGCTTTAGGACAACTACAGTAGCGCGTAGTAACCTTGAATTGAGGGTTTTTTATTGTAGCGCAAGTTATCTTACTCAGTTATTTATTTCTTCACCACGGAGTAGGTCAAATACTATCTATTTTTCTTGATCAGCTTCAGATTGCATTTTTGGGATCCTTGGTTTCACGGGTTGTAATAGCACATTTTCGGGTTGGTTCGGAAGGACATCGTTTTCGAGTTGGTAAAGCTTCGCATGCTAGCTTACATTGTTCTTGTCGGCCTTTTACAGAGCGAGCATAGCTGAACGAGAAACGATGTATCTCAGAAACGCGGCGTGCGTGAGGCGTTGCTGCGTGAGGCTGCCGTATCTGTATACAGCAAGGAGAACGCGCAAAGGTGTGCCCAGCGGCCGCATAAACGAGTAAGTTGGTGTAAATTACTGCTGGTAGATCTTTCTTCTGCCCGATATCGTAAAGGCGAGACCTCGCCACAACGATCAAATTCCGGCAAACAATTGCGTTCTTCGGTTACTAGTCTAAGCAATGCTTTTTGGAAACTTGATTTTAATTTTAAGAAAGCTACGATCGCCGTGATTTCGAAAAGTGGCCGTGAAGAAGAAGAATGAAGCTGATTAACTGAGATGTAGACTTGCCGTAGTGCTGGCTAAGCGAAACCTAAGGCTGAGAGGTCGTGAAGCATTCAGGTTAATAACTGTAAATGCTGAAAGCACATCGTTAAAACATAGCAACATTGAATATTGAAATAGAAGACATCAACTTGTTCTAGCACGTTTCAAAACGTCAACGTGCTTCGCGTGAAAACCTTATGCGAAGCGTTCGACGAAACAAACAAGGGCGCCAGTGCCATCGCTGACGCCCACTTAGTTCCTCCTGCGGCGGATATTGCACTTCGAGGTTGAGGTGGTCGTGGTCGTACTGAACGCCGACTCCTTGGTAGCAGCCTCCGATTTCACCATCGTCAGGTCAGCTTCACCACCCACCTCCGACTGCATAACGCTCTCGTCCCCAGACGACACCTGCTGCTGCGCAGAGTCCGATTCCGTGTTGTCCGACTTTTTATCGCCCTTTGACGACTTCGATGGAGTTTCCTGCTCCTTGTTATCGCCGTTTGACGACTTCGATGAAGTATCCTTTTCCTTCTTATCACTGTCACCGTTTTCGCCGTTAGCCTTGGAGGCGGTTTGACTCTCAGTGTCGTCAGCATAGTTCGACTCGGCAGTCGTGTCGTCTCCACCGTCAGCGCTACCCTCAGAAGAAGCAGCAGGCGACTCAGTCCACTGCGTCTGCTGAGACGGATTGTTGCCGTCGTCGTTGCCACTCGATTCAGGAACATCCGGGGACACGGTGCCCGGCAACTGCTCCGAGTCACCACTACCCTCTGAAGACGTAGCTGGAGTCGATCCCTGGCTCGGGGTCGAACCACCAGCCTTCGAAACGTCTCCGTTCAGGTGTACGTCGCTCTCCGAGTACTGACACAGAGGAGGAGACGGACCATCGCCCAGCATCGAAGGCTCGCCGTCGGCATTGCCCTGGGACCACTGACAGATCTTCACCTTCTTCTTGCCGGCAGACTTGACCCAAATGTTGCTCAGCGTGGCCTCGTCCTTCCAGTTCTTGTTCACCGTCACGATAGCGTTGTCCGGGTTCACAACGTACACGTTGGACACGGACACCTTGCGCTGCTTGTCGCCGCACGTGCCGCACGAACGGTAGAGCTTGCTGATGTCCTCACCATAGAAGCCGTCGATCTTGACGGTGCCGAAGCCGTTGTGCTGGATGACCTTGTCGTCAGCCGAGCGCGCGCCGCCGCCCGTGACCGTGGTCACGCTGGAGGCGGTGCCGCCCTTGACGCTCAACGCGTCCTCGCACACGTCGTCCCACCAGACGTTCTCAATGGTGCAGTCTTGCTTATCGCAGTGGACGCCCTCCATTTGGTTCTTGCCGATAATGACGTTCTTGAGGGTGGAGCCCGGCTCGAGCTTGAACACGGCCGTGGACGCGCCGCTCTCGGTTTGGCCCTCGCACGTGACGTCGGAGCGCTCGTACGTCTTCATCTTGCCGTCGAATACTTCGCCAGCCTTGACGATGTGAGCCTCGGCGAACTGGACGGTGCCGGCGCTGGTGGGCCAGGTACCGTCCGGGACGGATCCGCCGCTGGTGGACGGGGTGGAGCTGCCGCCGCCACCACCGCCGCCGGTGGTTTGGCTTCCCGTGGAGGAGGTGGTCTCGCCCGATGTCTGGCTGGCACCGGAGGAAGTAACAGGGGTTGTTTCGTCACTACCTTCATCAGTTCCACTCGACTCGGTTGAGGTTGTTGGTGTGGACCAAGACGTCTGGCTACCATGAGAAGACGTCACAGGGGTATCCGCGTTGTCGCCATCACTACCGGCAACGTTGTCACTACCAGCAACATCGTCGTTGGTTTCCGATGAAGTGGTAGGAGCTTCGGTCCACTGGGTCTGAGAAGTGCTGCTGCCGTCTGACGGCTTCGTCGGGGTGGACGGCTTGCTGGGACTCGAGCCTCCAGCTTGAGAAATGTCCTGGTTGATGTGCACATCGCTCTCCGAGTACTGACATAGAGGAGGAGAGGGGCCGTCGCCGAGGTTGGTCGGGGTCTTGCTACCCTGCGACCACTGGCACACCTTCACGTCGTTTTTGCCATCTGAAGTCTTCTGTCAGGCCCACCTCTGGCCTGCTGAGCAAGCAAGCCAGAGCGATGCGGCGCAAAGGCTCTGGCTTGCTTGCTCGCGGCCAGAGGCTTGAAGTTCCTGTGGCAGCTACCCGAGAGGGTCAGCCGTCACAGTGAACATGCATTTTGTAGGAAAAACATGAAAAAGAAACATGGAACATGCATTTAGTAGAAAAGAAATGAAAAGAAAACAAAAAGACGCAGGGTAGCACATAGTCAAGGAAAACCCCAGAAATACGCAAAGAGAGCCCTGTGCTCGCGTAGGAGCACAGCGAGGCATGCATGTTAGGCTAGCAGTAGCAATTCAGTATTAAATAAACCGTCTACCCCGCACATCGACCACAACTACCGCGCTTCTCGACAGGACCAACACTCGCACCCACTTCAACGACAAACACTCTTCGGGCCCAACGCGACATCTGGTAGCACTTGCGGGGAAGGCTCGCTGCTGCACGGCACTCAAGGGGAGGCTTTTTCAGCTTGAGGTGTAAGTGTCACGTCAGCGTGACCAACCCAGCTGTTGGGGAGACTTTGGTACATTAATAGGGCAACCTATTATTGTACGCTGATCGTGGGAAATAACTGGAGGGCAGCCGTGGTGCAAATTTGTTTTGCATCTGGCCCCGGTGACAGCCCATTTGCCCAAGTAGCTACTGTTCTCAAAAGACTGCACCGCATATAAATCGAGCACTATAAGTCTCGAAGCCGGTTAGTCAGTTTTTGTTCTTGGTAGCCCGGCACAGCAAAATTTGGCGAAGCGAAGACCAGGACGACAACCGTCACCGCTCGACCTCTCACGCGTCATCGACCTCTCACGTGTCATCGACCTCTTCAAAGGCATCGAAGAAGTCCAAGACCTCCCACAGCGCATAACTCGGCCAATTTTAGGAAGTAGCATAGGCTATTTTCTTTAACAGGTTTTCTCTTTTACTTTCTTTTAGTCAGTGCCCCTAAAAGTAGATTGCTCCCACCGGTATCAAGTTTCAAGGGTGAACACACAAAGTACGAAGTTTTCGCGTGTTCAAGATGGCGGATCCGGCCCAACTAATGCATAGTATGTTGGCGGCCATGGAGAAGCAGACAGAATTGATCGACGAGCTGCGCAAGTCAAGGCAGCTGTCGCAACTAAAGCTGGATGGGATAAAAATGCCCAGCTACGGGGGGACGCTCAAGGAATCGTTCCAACTATACCGGGAGCAGGTGGAGCAGTACTTTTAGCTAAGGGCATAGACTGGAAGGAGAGTAAGTTGAGTGGACGCATTTTGGCTGTGTTAGCGGGATCGCTGAAGTATGGAGCCGCGCAGTGGTACATCGTCAAGAAGGACGATGTGAAGAGTGTGGAAGACTTCTTTGTGAAGCTGGAGGAAGAGTTCGTGCCTCCGGATCTGCAAGAACATCTTCGGGACCAGATGAATGACTTGAAGGAGCGTCAGTGTCGAGACTTGCCCGATTATATCAGCAAGTTCAGGCACTAGATTACTCAAGTCAAGGAGATGAGCGAACTGGACAAGATCATGTATTTCTTGCGTGGTCTGCCGTCAAGTATTCGGGAGGAAGTCCAGTATCGCAGGCGTGCAACGTTGACCGACGCTATTACCGTAGCGCTCGACTATGACCGGTCTCACGCGCATCACGGAACCTCGGATGGAGCACGCGATAGACCGAGCTACCGATCGTACGACAACAGACGATCGATGAGCAACAACGATGGACCAGTGCCGATGGAGATCGACAACGTAAGGGTACCGTCGAAGGAGGAATGTATGCGCCGAAACCTGTGTTTCCGGTGCGGGAGTAGCGCCCATCGGGCTCGTCAATGTCCGATACAGCCGCAGCAGACGCAAATGGCTAAGCGGAATGCGCCGAAGTACAACAACTCGGGCAGTAATCAAGGGCGTAAGCCGAGGATGAACATGGTCCTCGAGGATGACGAACAGGTGGATACTGTCGTCATGGATCGCGTGACTATGAGTGTGGCTGACATCCAGGAACAAGCGGATGAGTTACAGGCATTCATGGACAAGGCACGTGTACAAGTGGAAGAGACTGTCACTGCAGCGTCAGAAATGACGGAAGATGCTGGCTCGTGTGGACTACAGCCAGTTGAAGAACCGAGTTTGCATGCGATGCAACCGGAATTGGAGTCTGGTGTGTGCGGATCGCCGCCAGAGCAGGAAGCTGAGTTGCATGAGAAGCAGCCAGTGAAGTTGGTTCAGCAAGGATCGCAACCAACAAGTACAACGGAGACCTTGAAGGTGAACGCAGTGAAGTCCGAACGTACGAGTAACCTTTTCATCAGGAAGGGTCGCATCAATGGCAGAGATGTCCGAATTCTGTTGGACACGGGTGCAAGCACGAACATGATTATGCCAGGTTTGGCTAGTAATGTGCTTCTGTCAAGACGACTTCAAGCTCAGCGCTTTGATGGCACGTTAACACCGGCGACGGATGTCAAAAACGTGGAAGCGCCAGTGAGCATGGATGGGTACTTCTTTCCAGCGATCGAGTTCGTGGAATGGAAGTTGCCGGAGTCGCACGACGTCATTTTGGGGAAACCGTGGTTTAAGGACTACAACCCTCAAGTGGATTGGCAAAAGGAGGAGGTTGTCATACCTGACCGGATGCAATTCATCGACGTCGATGCACCGTCGTTCTCGCACAACTTGAAGGAAGGCGAGTATGAGCAGGTGTTTCGGGTAAAGATACAACTTGTGCCCGAAATGGAAGGAATTCCAGAACCGATCTTCAACGTAGTCGGTAAGGAGTTCAAGGATGTGTTTCCGGAGCAATTACCAGACGGATTGCCTCCGATGCGTGAAGTCAACTTTGAAGTGACGTTGAAGAAGGGGCTCAGCCAAGCTCTCGTGCACCGTTCCGCATGTCGAAGATGGAACAGGATGCTTTCGAAGAATTTGTCAAAGACAAGTTGAAGAAAGGATGGATTGAAGTGTCGAACTCGCCGTGGGTTTCGAACATCTTCGCTATCCCGAAGAAGGACCCAGTCACAGGTCAAATGCCGAAAAGGGCTG
Source organism: Phytophthora cinnamomi (assembly GCF_018691715.1). Lineage (NCBI taxonomy): Eukaryota > Oomycota > Peronosporomycetes > Peronosporales > Peronosporaceae > Phytophthora > Phytophthora cinnamomi. The sequence goes on from NW_027150941.1 coordinate 664,763, forward strand.
AATGGTTGCGTAGCGGCAATTTGAAGATTCCGTTGCGTTGGGTATTCGACTACCGCTATCTCAACAGCGTGACTGTCATTGCCAAGATCCCGTTGCCATTAATCGAGGAGTTGTTCGATAAGATGGTAGGTTGTGTCATTTACACGTTGATCGACCTTGCGCAGGGATATCATCAAATGCTGGTGGTGAAGTCAAGTCGTCCGTACACTGCGTTTCGAACACACAAGGAAACGTATCAGTGGTGTGTAGCGCCCATGGGAGTGGCTGGAATGCCAGGGACATGGTCCAGGCTCATGCACAAGCTGTTCGACAAGTACGAATTTGTCGTCGTGTATCTCGATGACATCTGCGTCTTCTCGAAGAGTATGGAGGAGCATGTGGAGCATCTGCGTGCAGTTTGTATGGTACTGCGTCGCGAGAAGCTTTTTGCGCACATGGCAAAGTGTTCGTTTGGTCAGTCCGAAGTGGCTTTCCTAGGACATGTTGTCTCGCAGGCAGGAGTAAGCGTTGATCCGCGTAAAACGGAAGCGATAGCCAAGTATCCGACTCCGACGAATCGAAAGGAGTTGTTGAGTTTCTTGGGTTTGGCAGGATATTATCGCAGATTTATCTGTGATTTTGCCGAGATTGCTCGTCCGTTGAGGGATTTGACGAAGGGAGATGCCCCATGGAATTGGACGAAGCCTGTGGAGGACGCGTATTTGCATCTCAAGCTCGCTCTTCAGCAAGCGCCTACGCTGAAGTTGCCGGACTTTGAGCGGCCGTTTATCGTGACGACGGACGCGTCAGGACATTGTATTGGTGGAGTTCTGTCACAGAAGTATGACGGAGCAGATCATCCGATTGCCTTCTATTCGAAGAAGTTGGATAAACATGAGCGTGGATGGCCTACGCATGAGAAGGAGCTACTAGCTATCAAAGTGGCTACGGAGAAGTGGAGACACTATCTGCATGGACGCCCATTCGACCTCTACACGGATAACGCAGCGTGTTCGTGGATGTTGCATCACCCACGAGTGTCACCAAAGATGGCTCGCTTTTTGACGCTCTTTTCGCAATACACGTTTACTTTGCATCATGTGCGAGGTAAGATGAACGTTGTAGCGGATGCGCTCTCACGGCCTCCACCGGATGGACTGGAAGACGAAGAGGAGAAAGAAGCACCTCTTCCGGATGTGACGTATACGGTTCATGACTGCGACGACGAGTGCGCGAAGAATGCCGCACCAGTTCATGACCACCGTATTAAGTCTGCAGTGTTGCGCAACTTGTCAACGGATGATACTCACCTGTTACTCGACGATGTCAACTTACGGGGAGGGTCGCCCGATTGGCGTAGCACAGCAGCAAGTCAACAGCGTCGACTATCATTTTGTAAGTCCGCACTTGGCCCCTGAGACGAAGAGAGTGTTTCAGGAAGGATACGAATCAGACCCTGCTTTCAAGCAACAGTGGTCTAATGGAGCAGGAAAGGAGAAGTTCGTCAAGCACAATGGGCTTCTGTTTTCAAGCAGACGAAAGGCGAAACTGTCTACCGACTTTGTGTGCCGAAGGTAAAGAGCTTCGCACAAATGTCATGATCGAATTTCATGATGGAAAGACGTCCGCGCATCCTGGAAGTCGACGTACGTACCTGAAAGCAGCGCAATGGTACTACTGGCCGACTATGGACCGCGACGTAAGGGAATACGTTCGCACATGTGAGACTTGTGCACGATAGAAATCCATCAGCCAGAAGAACAAAGGACTGCTGATGCCGATACCAGCCCCAAAGGAATGCTGGGAAGTGGTGTCAATGGATTTCATCACGGGTTTACCAGTGCCGGAAGGATTCGGTTCAATACTAGTTGCAGTGGACAAGCTGTCCAAGCGAGCGAAGTATGCACCAACGTATTCGATAGCTGACGCGAAGGACACGGCTAAAGTGTTCTTTGATGCAGTTGTTCGGCATCACGGATTGCCGAAGGTCATCATCAGTGATCACGACTCGAAGTTCATCTCGGAGTTTTGGAAGTCATCGATGAAGTAGATGAGTATCAAGCTCAGCATGACAACTGCGCACAGAGCTCAGGCAGACGGCCAGACAGAGCGCCAACACCTCGCGCTCGAAAATGAATTGAGATGTATGATCTCGTATCATGGTAACGATTGGGTTAAACACCTAGGGATTATCGAATATGCTCACTCGACCCTCTTCAACTCGTCTACGAAGTTCGCGCCATTCAAACTTGATACAGGACGTAAGGTGCCAAACATTGTGGCAGAGAAGACGAGAGACCCGCCGCGATCGGAGAATGGTGTGACGCTCGCGGAGTTTGCGAAGAACTTTGCAAAGGAGCGACAGGAGATCGTATAACGTGCTCAAAATAATTTGGAAGAAGCTCAACCAAGACAGAAGGAGTGATCCCAAGCGCAGACAAGTTATCTTTAAAAGAGGTGACTTAGTTCTGCTCATCACGAAGAACTTGAAACCGTAAACAAGAACACGGAATTGATGAAAGCGAAACTAGCGGCTAAGAAGGTTGGACCGTTCGTGGTGGAACGTATGGCGAATGAGAACGTGGCGAAGTTAATACTTCCGGGCACGATGAAACGTCTCAATCCGACATTCAACGTGGAGTTGCTGACCCATTACCAAACGAATCGTGAGGATTTCCCGAATCGACAGATTCCGAAGGCTGTACCTCTGATCTTGGACTAGGACACCGGAGAAGAAATCTACATTGTGGAGAAGTTGCTCAAGAAACGAACTAGACATCGCAAACTGCAAATGTCGATGGATCGTGAAGTGGCATGGGTTGCCGGAGCATTGGGCAACCTGGGAAAGCGAAGCGCAGATCAACCTCGTTTCGCAATGGCGTCAACTCCTGAATGAGTATCGACTCCGCCAACGCGTAGTCAACTGGGAGAAGACGTCAGGCCCACCTCTGGCCTGCTGAGCAAGCAAGCCAGAGTGATGCGGCCCCAAGGCTATGGCTTGCTTGCTAGCGGCCAGAGGCTTGACGTTCCTGTGACAGCTAACCGAGAGGGTCAGCCGTCACAGTAAACATGCATTTAGTAGGAAAAACAAGAAAAAAGAAATATTGAACTTGCATTTAGTAGAAAAACAATGAAAAGAAAAGAAAAAGACGCAGGGTAGCACATAGTCAAGGAAAACCCCAGAAATACGCAAAGAGAGCCCTGTGCTCGCGTAGGAGCACAGCGAGGCATGCATGTTAGGCTAGCAGTAGCAATTCAGTATTAAATAAACCGTCTACCCCGCACATCGACCACAACTACCGCGCTTCTCGACAGGACCAACACTCGCACCCACTTCAACGACAAACACTCTTCGGGCCCAACGCGACATCTTCACCCAAATGTTGCTCAGCGTGGCCTTGTCGCCGTAGTTCTTGTTCACCGTCACGACGCTGACAATCGGGTTCACAGCGTACACGTTCTTCACCGTGACGGTACGAGGAATGTCACCGCAGGTACCACACGAGCGGTAGAGCTTGCCAAAGTCCTCAGCGTAGAAGCCGTCGATCTTGACGGTGCCGTAGCCGTTGTGCTGCACCACCTTGTCCGAAGCAGAACGAGCACCACAGTTGGTTACGGTGGTCACGCTGGAGGCAGTGCCGCCCTTGATGCTTAACGCGTCCTCGCATACATCGTCCCACCACACGTTCTCAATAGTGCAGTCGTGCTTATCGCAGTGGACGCCCTCCTTCTGGTTCTTGCCGATGATGGCGTTCTTGAGGGTGCCGCCAGCCTCGACGAGGAAAACAGCGGAGTCCTTCTGCCCTTCGCCGCCGGTGCAAGTGATGTCGGAACGGTCGAACGTCTGCATCTTGCCATCGAAGACTTCGCCCGCCTTAATGACGCGCGGTGCCGTGAACTTAACGGATCCCATACTGGTGGGCCACGTGCCGTCAGGGACAGTTCCGCTCGAAGTAGAAGGGGTAGTCTGAGAAGTAGACGAACCCTGTGAGGTTTCATCACCAGAAGTCTGGCTGCCGGCCGAAGTCTCGTCACCGTCATCCCCACCGTAGCTAGCACTGGCCTCGTTGTTGTCAGCACCATTCGACTCGGCAGTCTTGTCATCGCCACCGTCAGCGCTACCCTCAGAAGAAGCAGCAGGCGACTCAGTCCACTGCGTCTGCTGAGACGGATTGTTGCCGTCGTCGTTGCCACTCGATTCAGGAACATCCGGGGACACGGTGCCCGGCAACTGCTCCGAGTCACCACTACCCTCTGAAGACGTAGCTGGAGTCGATCCCTGGCTCGGGGTCGAACCACCAGCCTTCGAAACGTCTCCGTTCAGGTGAACGTCGCTCTCCGAGTACTGACACAGAGGAGGAGACGGACCATCGCCCAGCATCGAAGGCTCGCCGTCGGCATTGCCCTGGGACCACTGACAGATCTTCACCTTCTTCTTGCCGGCAGACTTGACCCAAATGTTGCTCAGCGTGGCCTCGTCCTTCCAGTTCTTGTTCACCGTCACGATAGCGTTGTCCGGGTTCACAACGTACACGTTGGACACGGACACCTTGCGCTGCTTGTCGCCGCACGTGCCGCACGAACGGTAGAGCTTGCTGATGTCCTCACCATAGAAGCCGTCGATCTTGACGGTGCCGAAGCCGTTGTGCTGGATGACCTTGTCGTCAGCCGAGCGCGCGCCGCCGCCCGTGACCGTGGTCACGCTGGAGGCGGTGCCGCCCTTGACGCTCAACGCGTCCTCGCACACGTCGTCCCACCAGACGTTCTCAATGGTGCAGTCTTGCTTATCGCAGTGGACGCCCTCCATTTGGTTCTTGCCGATAATGACGTTCTTGAGGGTGGAGCCCGGCTCGAGCTTGAACACGGCCGTGGACGCGCCGCTCTCGGTTTGGCCCTCGCACGTGACGTCGGAGCGCTCGTACGTCTTCATCTTGCCGTCGAATACTTCGCCAGCCTTGACGATGTGAGCCTCGGCGAACTGGACGGTGCCGGCGCTGGTGGGCCAGGTACCGTCCGGGACGGATCCGCCGCTGGTGGACGGGGTGGAGCTGCCGCCGCCACCACCGCCGCCACCACCGCCGCCGGTGGTTTGGCTTCCCGTGGAGGAGGTGGTCTCGCCCGATGTCTGGCTGGCACCGGAGGACGTGACAGGTTCTTGCTTCCACGAGTCCTCCTTCAACTTTGACGTCTTGCTTGATTTCGATGATCCAGCGTCGTTGTTATCATCATCCGACTTTCCACTCGACTGCGATGTACTGGGAGCCTGCGTCGGCTGGTTAGCTCCCGTAGAGGAGCTGTCGGATTTGTCATCGCCGCCGTTGTCAGACTTTTTGCTCGATCCCCACGATGGTGTGGGACCTTGTTTCCAATACTTTCCTGAGTCCTGTTTCGAGGAGTCGGTGGGGGTTTCGGAGGCGTCTTTGCCTGAGTCCCCGTTAGACGGTGCCTGCGTCCACGACGTCGAAGGTGCGTCCGTCTCGTCGTCCGACTTCTTAGACTTTTTGTCCTCTCCTGACGACGCGGTGGCCTCATCATCGGACTTCTTGCTCGCCTCCCAAGTGGTCGGAGCACCCGTGGACTGCTGCTGCTGCGAGACAGAACTGCCAGCGCCGTATTGTGCCATGTCACCCCACGAGTCTTCTGCTAAAGCTGCGCTGAGGGTGGTGCCGAGCAGCACCACCACGGAGGCAACCGTGGCGGTCCGAATCTTCACCATTGCGAGCTATGGATCAGCAGAGTGTCGTGGATTTCCTACAGAAGGACCGAAGGCACTTGCTAGCTGCTGAACCAAATGCTAAATGAAACTGGGCAGTGGAAGCCCCTGACTGCGTTCGGTCGCGTTGGCAATTCTAACAGCAGGAAAACCTGTCGCTGGATTGCTTCGTTGCTTTATCACCTTTGGTCGGGGTAGTGCCGGACGCGTATTATGTATGTGCAGTCTCGAAACCCAATCTTTCATGAATTGCACAAGCTTGCAGATCACACACAGGATCCTCTGATGAATGATCCAGACGCTTGGACCGATTATTACCAGCTTGGGCTTCCGAAGTTTGGGGTGCGACGTGAGCTTTTGCTGGTCGCCTCGACCGTCGGAGGCCAATTTTGTGCAAAAACGCACCCAGAACTGTCGCGCTGAGCCATTTTGGGGCTTTGCTTCGTGCCCATGTGTGTGCTGGAAGTGTGCTTTTATTCTTAAGATCCAAGTGTTTTAGGTGGGACGAGCAGGCCATGCACTGTTAAACCGCAAGCACATCGAGCGACGCGGCAAAAGTCCTGCAGCACCACTACGGTATTCTTATAACAATGCTTTTTAGCACTGTTGCGAGGCCGCGTGGTGGTGCCTTCGCTGTTGATGCAGTGAAGATCGTTTTTAAAACTAAAAGCGACTAAGTCGGCGACTAAAAGTGTCGATTAATCATGGCGGCCCACATGACGCATCAAAGCGAGACAAAGCATTGCGATCAGCTGTGCTGTACGTGCTTGGTTGTGTACTGTAAGTTACAACTTGTAACCTGCGGGCAAGGGGAGCAGCTAGAGAATTGCATGTAAAGTACCGGCAGAACGCTACGCCGGTTGATCATAGACACGGCTTCGCCCCGCTTGATTTTAACGCCGTGGGCGTTGGCGTTGTCATGCTTATGCTGCCGTCCAATAAAGGTGCGCAAACGGAGCTCGAAATTCATGCACAGGTACGGATTGCCCGGTGCCATGAATATGATATTATTAATATCAGCGACTCCGTATTATGGAATCGCTCGCGTCTGGTTTACCCGATGAGCGCTAACTGTTCACACACGAGTGTATCTTGTACGTGCAGTACTACAGTTCTACATGTACAGACAACGACGGATAAATCCGGACTCACTGAATGGCAGTACATACTGTACTAGGCTTGAAGCTCACAAACTTTAGTCAGCATCGACTGGCGCACTTTTAATCCTTCAATGTTACTAACGATGAATACGATTCGCGAGCTGCACACTGGAAAACGAACAGTAAACTGCTCGTTCACGCTTCCTGCGCAACGAAAATACGCATCAGGCCAAGCATGGATTTGATGCGGTAGCGGTTTGCTACCCACACGTTCGGGGTCCCTCGCATTGCAGATTTCGCGTTTCTGATCAGTCGACGTGTGTAACCAACACCGTAAAAGCCAAGCTGCGAACGAGTCTATCCGACGATGTAGCTTCCTAGCAACACTCGCAACAAGTTGTGTACCTATTAACAGAGCGATCGCAGCTTGGCGACGTCTTTGTTATCGAAGATTCTTCAACTGCGGAGAATACAGGTGTAAGTACGTTTTGGTTTTCGTCAACTCGAAGCGTCCAATCTGTGTAATACTGCTGGCATTCTGGATTTGTCTGGGGGAACATGCGCATTTGACAGGCTGTACAGTGCTCCCCGTTATGCGCATGGGTACACCAATCGTATTAGAAAGGGACTATTGATGGGATTGGAAAGTAACAGTGATTTGCAGAAGAGGAAGGATTGGTATCAGCAGATATGTCAGGGTATACGAAAGAAAAGGTGCCTATCACGTGGGGAGGACTGTACAACTTGGACACTGGCATTTGTTCGCGCTCTTTTTTAAATGCGAGCGATGTGCGTCGTTTAACAAAACAGTCCGTGCTGTCGGCGTGTTTCTTGTGTGGGCCTGAATCACCAACATTCGGGCGTCGAAAGTGCGCAGTGGCGAATAAAGCACCAATTGGACTCGCTCTGAATTAATTCGCTGAAAATGCCTGAACTTTCCAGATCGCGACGGGCGGTCCCAAAATGACATTCGTTTGTTTCTCGTCTATGGTATCGATCTTTTCTTTGAGAAATTTTCACAACTCAGTAGAAACGTACTGGATTGGTGAGAGAGTCTCCACCGGTGGTGAGTAAAACAAAAAATCGTTATTTTTATGACAGAATGTAGCGATAATGTTTTAGCTCCATCGGGTTTGCGTACATTTCGAGAAGTTTGCTGCAAAATCTACGCGGACCATGGATTTGAGCAAGTTTTCTCACGGAGAGCGCTTTGAGAAAATCCGTGAGGAAAGCTCGACAACTGATTCTTCAATCAAGGCTGCGGAGGAAACCACGCGCACAGCTCATGCCCTCAGCGCGCCCCTCATCGAGGCACGAGGTCAGACATTCTGAACGCACTACTGCACCGGGTCTCCAGTCAAGAACCGAGTAAAACTAAAGCGCCAGCGATGGAAAAGAGTGCACCCAGTCCCCATTATTGCACGACGGCTTCTTAAACTGCGTTTAGAGGGTAGTACTACATCAAGTAGGCAGCTCTTGTTGTGCGCATTTGCCAGTGAAGTTGCTCTTAGTGTTAATCTCTGTACCAGCGAACAACAGACCACACTCAACTCCAGCAGCGGCCGCGTGCAGTCGTTAGGAGCAAGGCTGCCGATGACTCGCGAGCAGAGAAAGCGGGCGCGAAGTTTTGCAGCGCCGTGAGAGGTGGCAACAGCTTTGGCCGCTTCGGTCCGTGATCTCGGTCGCCAGGAAATTTTTCCAGCTGTAGACGAGGTATTCATGTACGTGGAAACAAATCTGTAAGAGAAGTTTTTACCGCATCGCCGATGTCATTATTCCCGCATAAATCATGAAGCGCACTTGGTACAGCCAGGGATTCGTATTAACGCAGATATCGGGGTAATATAGTATATTGATATTGCACTACATGTTCTAATATATTATATTAAATATATTAGGATGATAAACCACATATTAATAATATTATATTAATATTATTAATATTTTCAGCACCATTAAGTACGACTGTAACAATTCATGAATATCAGAAGGCGCTACGTACCTTGGACCAAAGCGAGTTGAGCGACAGCGGCGCCAAATCGGTGGTCAAGTCGCTGCTGGTGATTACTTTGGGGCTAAGCGCACATCTTACAAGGCCGTGGGTGTATGGCGGTGGCTGGACCACACACGTGTACTCGGGCTTTATGGTGCGTTTGTCCGCCTTCTTGTGCGAAAACAGATAACAAATTCACAGCCTAGGAATTTATGCGGCAAAAAGAACCGGGTAAATTCAGATACCCGAAAGTGCGTCGGGCCACCCTTGAAAAAGCGGTCAGGCGGGGTGGGTCACCGATATTCAAACTATGATATTTAGGTACTTATTTCGAAACTTGACCACGATCATGCAGGACGACAGAGCTAGCCGCTCTTGGTCTCTCCTGCTACGCAGGTCAGCCTCATCGGCAGGACAGTGCTTTTTGGGTTGTACCGGGTGGGTATGTGTGATATAATCTACTCAGATAACAAGAAGCTTACAGCATCAAGTGGCGACTTGGTCAATAGAAGGATCTTCGACCAGATACCAATCTTGAAACCGCTACGGCCGCGGCCCTCCGCAGTCAAGTATGACACCTATTAGGTGTGTCATCGTTGATGCTTAACACACAAACATTCAATTCTCTAGAGTGTCCAGTATTTTTAAACTATAGAGTCCTGGATTTTTCTGTAGGCGGAGCCTACTGCGTTGCCGGTAGCCATCATGGGCTAGAATCGCGATTGCAACATTGACGTAAATGGTTCTTGAGCCTTGAAGGCTCTCTTGGTACTCATGCTTGGGGATTGAAGCCCAATTTTCTTGGCGGTGCTTGGACTGTAGAAGTCGGTCACCATTGTTACGTTGTGGTCAATTCAATCCTTGTACTCCTCTTCCCACCAGCCCGTCGATGTCGACACGCCTTCACGAAGCAGCTTGAACTGGTTGGGGCTATTCGGGAGGGAACGCGGACCCGTTGATCAAGTGTCAGGGGGTTAGTACATACGTACCTTTAACGTGACTAGTGCGGTTGCTTTGAGCTAACACACGCAGCGCGGGGTCAGGGGGCAGAGGGTCCGGAGGCCGGAACCGATTACCCAAGTCGGAAATTACCCGGTCTAGAACGAGTCTTGCCTGGTCCTACCATCTTCCAATCGTCGAAATTGACAAACGAGGCTCTTTTGTCGATCTTGGAGAAGATGTCGCAAACGCAGAACTAGTCGCATTGCAGCCAAGAGCGAAGCTGGGGACATACACAAACCGGAGATTGAATCTCAATAGAGCTCGCGCGCTCCACGCAGTTCACTTCCGTACAACCACATCGCTCAAACGGCCGCCACGACGAAGCTTGTCAAGACGAGGAATTCCTTGGATTCCATAACATGCTCACGCGCGGGGTTCATCAGGTCCCACGCGCTTAGGTAGGTGACATTCGGGGGACACACGAAAGGGCTACCGAGTCTCTCGTGTGCTGACGGGTCTTGTTCATCTTGAACGCGAAGGGTCCGTCTTGTCCAACGCGCCTTGGTCTTGAAATTGGTGCCGCGGCAGGCAGTAAAGTATCTGGTGGACATCGCCTGCAGCAAGCACATAAGGAATACGGTATTCGGTAACAGACTCGCAGCCATTCGCCAAGTTAATAAGGCGAACTTTTTCCAGGATTATGAAAAATACTTTTTTTATTATCACAGAATACAGTACAAACTACAGGTGTGAAAGTGAAATGTTAACTCTTTTTAACACAAGATAATATATTGTGAAAACCGGTGATTTTGTCACTCCGTATAGCTCTGTAAATCAGGGCGGTGAGCAAAAATGATACGTGGTAATTTGTACTGAGTAGGAAGTTAATGTGGGTACTAATCTGAGTAAGTCGGCTTAAATAGGAGTTGGGAACTGGGCTCTAAAGCCATCTTGTCAGAACAGTGGTGAGGGAGAGAGACAGCGGAGACACGATGTATGCCGCAGAATTTCGATGGAGAGCTGTGGCTAACTCCACCCAGCCCTGCTGAGTGGCGCCTTGACTTGGCTTAGCGTAGAGATTAGTATCAAGGCGCAACGTTCTAATATCGAAAGCAACTAGCGCGGCTACGATGCGCTATTCCGCTCTCGAGTAGAGGTCATCAAAGCTGCCCTCTGGGTCGAAGCGAAACTCCGCGTCCTCGACACGGACGCTGGTTCTGCTCGTCCTGTTGATTCCTCCTATTTTGACTGATATATTGGCTAGTGCTTGCATAGCCGCTTGCTCGGTGGATTTATTTGTGCGGACTTCCTCGGAATGCCGAGGTTGGAGCTGACACTTGAGCCTATTTAGAGACCAAATCGATTCCGACTCTAAAATAGCTTTGACGCGATGCTGCATAAGACCGATTATAATTAGGGGTACCCAATTCTAAATAAGGGATGAGTCGAAATAAATAAGGGTTCCCGTCTCTAAATAAGGCTCTAAATCAACCGATTTACTATCCGATTAGACATTCTGAGTGCTTTTCACAATATACTGTAAACTTGTTTTTTTAGAAACAACAGGAAAATATCACAATGAAGAGGGTCTCCTTTACTACTGTACTGGCAACGCAGCTCGACCAGTGCTTTCTCATTCCTCGGATTCGGCTGCTTGTTGCTCGAATGATTGTCCGCAGCCATCCATGTTGAATTCCTGGCCAGTCGTGATCCCTCGATCGTCATCAAAACCAGAGCACCCTTCGTGGCGCAATCGTTGAACGGCACTGATTCATTCGACACGACAACGACAGTATACAGGATTGCGTCCACTGGTAGGCAAAACTTCGGGTCGTTCCACATTGCAGGAGGTGGTGTCCCCTGTTGTACTAGCCACGAACGTTTTCTTTTTAAAAATGCAACGTGTCACTCGGGAATAGTTTCGTGCTTTCCTCCATAGCATACTCTACCTAAATTGAAGGAGAAGTGCGGCAACATTCGACATTCAGACAAAACTGCAATGAACACATTATTATAAAGCCACTAGTAATGTTAGACAAGAGAAGCATCGACTCAAGGAGATTTTTATCTTTGATCAGCAAATATTGACAGGTCAGGCCGATTTAGTGTACTCCGCAGACATGCTTGTGAATTTTGCTACACACTAACTAACTGGAAGTGCTGTTAGCAGTGGTGTGTGTCTGTTTGTACTGTACCCCCCAAATATCTACGAATTCGTTGCTCGAGACCGCTACTTCGTCAATCGAAACCCGTTTATCCGTTCGTATGGAGGACGCTGTAGGCAGTCATCGTATCAATCGCAGCGAAATTGATAAAGCATGACTTTATATATCCCACCCAACTAGTTCTCGTAGCCTCGAGAGCGCTTCAGGCCAATCCGTCTAATTTCACCAGCATGCTAGTATTTTTTACTACATACTAACAAACAGTTTGCAAACGCTAGCATTTGCTCTAGTTTTTGGGCGAACACAAGGTTGATTCGAGGCAAATTGGTGATAACAGCAGATTTGCTTCCTCGCGGAGTCCCGTTCAAGTAGTGTTCTTGAAGCATTAGCTGCATAGCAAACACTAGCATCAGAAAATTTAGCCAACATGTTCGTGAAGTTAGGTGACTCCGAATTAGAAATTTTCATTGGATTCATCTCGAAGCTCACTTTTGGCGAATGCGTAGGTGTTTATTTCACTGTGCATACAGATGTATACGTCTCTCCTAGACACACAGAGATACCGGCAGAATAGGCCCAAGCATCGAATTCGCGAGCGCTGGTGGTGGCTAAATGAACACACGTCTGCAAACAGCATGCATTATTAGAAGTTGCTAGTGTGCCGTAGTGGAAAATGCAAATACGTAGATTTTACGATCTGCTTGCGGTGTTGCTGCTGTAAGTATGCAACACTGGGACTAGATCACACCACGCAATCCAACGTATTTTAATTTTAATATTGACATTCAAATTGCTGGCAATTTCCATTATTAAACTCGAACGAGGTTCGGCTTCAACGATAATTGAGATCACTCACTTCCTTCACTTGGATGCACATTCAGAACAGCTCGATCCTACATATAGCCCTACGTGCGTCTGGTCTGTTTTAAAGTGTAATTTCTCGCATACTCCGAGTCGCAAAGCCCCGATTTTTTTTTACATCTGGCGGTTTATTAGTCTGCTACAACATGTATAGGGATATGAGTGGTATGTGCTAGTACAATACCTTGCAAAATCAACAACCCTGTTCGCATGGATTCTCGTACAGCACTACAATACTACATACAGCAGGGTATTGTCGATGTGGCATGAACATCTATTAAACTACACCGAAAACTGAAAGTAGATACTCCGCTATCCTTGATACTCACCGGGTCAATTCGCAGCGTACTACAGTCTTCTCCTTTCGGCCTTCGGCGAGCGCACTCAACAACAAGAAATCATCGAAAATTGTCTTTTGAAGTCATCCACTGAGCTTCGTTCGCTTTCACAGAGCCAAACATTACCGTGCATGTGGTCCCACCAAAAACCAGTTTGTGGTGTCAGCAACCCGCGCCGTTGAACGTGAACGTGGACAACATGTTTAACGGTTCGGACAATTCTGTGCTTCGCGCGCAATCTTTCACACGGAGCTCTGACGCAACAAATCTAACAGTCAGGCTATTTGCCTACAATGAAACCCCTCCTTAGTGTCTCGCACGACGACGAACCTTGCAGTTTGACGAGGTAGAAGTGTAGGTAGGCTCGGTTGGGACCGACTCCTGGCTTGAGTCGGTGGTCGTCGTAGGGGCCGGCGTGGTCTGCGTTTGGGTCGGAGATCCCCCGCTGCCCTGCCAATTCGTGTTCTGGCTGCCGTTCTTGGAAGACGTCTGTGCGTTATCGCCCCAGCTACCCTTCCAGTATGAGTTCTGACCGGGCTGGGTTGGCTGCGGTGCCTCGCTGTGAGGGGGTTGAGTCGGCTGGGTCGGCTGCGGGGCTTCATTGTTAGGAGCTTGCGGTGGCTGGGTCGGCTGCGGAGCTTCATTGTTTGGAGCTTGAGTCGGCTGCTGGTTGTTGTTCGGAGAGGGGGCCCACTGGTTCGTCGACTGCGAGGAACCGCCCCCTTGCGTTGCTGCGGGGGTTGCCGCCGGGGTGTCCGAGGTATCACTTGACTCGGACGCATCGGCCGATTCTTCATCGTCCGCAGTAGGCGTGCTTGCCGGAGTCGACTGCGGCGTGTTAGATGTGTCGTCGGTCGGCTGAGTGGCGGCCGGGGTCGACTGCGGAGCGTTTGTCGGTGCCGGGGTCCACTGCGAGCTTCCCTTCGTTGCTTTGGTGTCCTCGTTCGACTTCGTTGTCGGGGTGGTCTGAGGGGTGCTCGAGTCACTTGTGATGCCCTTCTTGACTTCCTCGCTCGTACCGCTGCCGGTGTTGCTGAAGGCTCCGTTCTCGATGCCTGACTCCTTCTTCAATTCAGGGGACAAGGTCACGACGTCGGGCGAAGCCGTCGCGTCCGTGGCTTTGCCGGCGACGACCGAGTCGCCGAGAGTTCCATCCGACGTGTCGCCACCTTTGTTGTTCACGTATTTGAAGTCGTAGTCGTTTTTCTGGTTGGCATCGACCGCGCCTAAGTAGGAGTCGCCGCTGTCCAGGCCCGCCGACGTTTTCGTCAGGCCGGTCTTGCCGCCTGCCGACACCGAAGAGAGCAACAGCGCCGCGCACACCGCCAAAGGAGCGAAACCTGTCTTCATCCTGATTCCCACTCAACGGCGTTCTGACGAAAATGAATGAACTTGCCGAAGAGCGAGTTTTTCCTGTACTGAGCAGCGGTGCATGAGGCTGGGACGCCTGCGTACGATCGCGGTGTTTCCCTGGCACACATGTGTGATAGAATAGCTCGGAAATGCTGCAGCTTTCGGATTTGAGGAGGCACTTCGCCATAGAGACCCAAGCTTTATCTTGGCGAAAGCATGCGGACAATTTTAGGGGTTTACACAGATGCTTTCGCTCCACGTTCCCACACTGCCCAGAGACGGACTCGCCGAGTTACACGCATAGAGTTCCCCATACTCTTGTCTGCCCAAGCACTCAGAAAGAGGACACGGAATGTGCAGCCCGGATAGCCGCACCTCGTTTCTCAACGTACCAAACAAACGAGAATATCTTGGGCGGAGTATGCTTGGGCCACCCTCCAGGCTGGCGATTGGATTCAAGGATTGGGTCGAGGGACTCGCTTTTACCTTTTGCCGTCCGTAAGACACACTGCGTCGGGATCGTCATCCTAGTGACATTGTGAGCATTCTGCGAAAGGAGAAAACTCTAACCAAGCACTAAATCCATATTTATGGTATCTCTACCGCACACTACGTGCCTATATGCAGGAGATCGCGTCAAGCAGCAACCATTGGAGGCACAGTTGAACAAGTCCATCGTCTCAGACGTTAGACAGGCGCTGGCTGCGCGACGTTGGCTCTGTCCGATGCCCAAACAGCAGCAGATCGCACTGCGGTGCTAGCAAAACTCTCGACTAGGTTACATGTATAGGGTGTATGCACGCAGTGCATGCCTTGCACACAGGGTGTGGAGTCCACAAGGCTCCTGGTTGTGGCCAAGCGATGCATTCTTTCGAGTGCTCGTGACGCGAGAAGCGAAAGTTTGGTGTACACCTAGCAATCACGACACAGAATAAAAGTTCGTCATTCATGCCGTGCTCCCTTTGCTCGCATCTACATACTTGGGCAGTACCATTGCAAAGTTAGCGGGTTGCAGTGGCTAAAGGTCACGTCGGAGAGTGTACAGTATCATTAGATTTATATGATATGTACACCGGCCACCGCAAGATTCTGAAGCTTCCAAGCTCCCGTTGTATATTGAATCAACGCCATTCAAGTCGAAGGTCGCGTTGCACACGCGTTCAAAGCCTGAAGCGTTATCCTCAACAATGCTTCAAGATGTAGCGGTTGTTTTCTGTGTGAAAACATGGCCGAATCATTTTCAATTGATCGATGCTGTGACCGAAGCCTTCGTACCAGACCATTTGAAATTAAACCTCCCTGGAACAGGCCTGAATTTGCAAGCGCGTTGAAACTGAAGATCAAAGGCAAACCTTTTTGAGAGTAAAGTCTTCCACCCAACGTCCACAAACTGAGCTACTTAAATGTTACAGTGTACTTATTGTTTGGCCAAAACTTTAAGCAACTAGAGAGTACGGTTTACATACATGTATTTCCTTTGACGACTTCAGAAGCTTCGACTAACTGAAGATTTGACATTGTATGCGTACTGTTCCACTCAAAATCCCTATCTACTCACCACCTTCTGAATACGAATTGCACTACTGTGATCCACGCTACATACATGTACTTATATGTACTTACATGTACTGCCACCATTCAACAAGCTTCCAACGTTACTGGTTGATGGACACGTCGCTCTCCGAGTACTGGCACAGCGTGCCCGACGGACCGTCGCCCAGGTTTGAAGGCGTGCTGCTGCCCTGAGACCACTAGCAAGCCTTCACGTCGTTTGTGCCGTTGGTGATCTTCACGCGGATGTTGCTCAGCGTGGCCTTATCGCCGCAGTTATTGTTCGCCGTCACGACGCTGACAAGCGGGTCCTCCGCATACACGTTCTTTACCGTGATGGTGCGAGGGACGTCTCCGCAGGTACCACACGAGCGGTAGAGCTTGTGTAGTGGGATCCGAATGAACACACTCGCTAGGGAAGCTGGTGCTTCCTGAGAACTCTTGCTTGTATTCTAGTCTGCAAACTCCAGATTGAGGTCGGCAGGACCCTGGCCGGAACCTGCACTACACTACGTAGCTACCAGTCTAGAGCCTACAAACCTCTGAGTCTTATTCAACACCAGCCTCAGCTGGGATCGTCCTCGGTCGCCAGCCCGGTGCGTGGTCAGGTCCTGAAGACCGCCGCCCCCCTACACCGCCCCACCAAGACTTGAGATTTAAGCCACCAGAACCCACACACCAGGCTTGAGGCTTGCTCTGGTGGGGATGCCTGTGGCTATCCGACCCATTTCGGGACCGGGTTCTGATACCCCTCATTACACTATGGGGCATTTTTCGGCACTTGGGGCCTCCAGCCCACCCAACTATCCTCCACCGGGGTGCGGGTTGGCAGGGCGGACCACTCCACGGAGTGGCTGCTCGTCCAAGATATTGCCTATCTCCGGCCTCCGTGGAAAGTCCCGCACTCGGCGGGGATCGATCCCGATACCTCCCGGTCTCCGCGTCAGGGTTTGACCACTGGCCCACGGGGATCGGTGGATGCCTGTCTTGACCACGCTTTCTGAAGTGGCTCCACCTCGGATTTGTTGACAATGTTGCACGAATGTACCAATGACCTGGTACACTGTACCTGCGACAGAGGCACTTCAACTTGAAGTCCAGATCGAAACATAGTCAAGTCAAGCATACAGAAAGCTTTATTAAAAGTCAACGACGTGATAGAAGATAGCTAGTCAAACGTAAGAATAAACAAGAAGTCAATTTGCCGAGAACAAGACAAGTCCCCCCCCGCCGAGAGCAGCTCGACGGACCCGGAGACGACTCTAGCGCCGCGTGGAGGACAACCTACCCGGGGGCCCAAGACGACGGTCGGTTTGAGGCCTATCCGACGTTGCGAGCGTTGGGTGAGTGGCTTCTCGATTGTTTCAAGCCGAGGTGGGCAAGGACTGGGGTATCGCACCCTGGGGTGATCTGCTCTAGCTTCATAACCAAGTCGCCACGTCCATTCCGGACGTCCATTTCATATTTCCCTACTGTTGTTTCAGGTGGTTGTTAGCGGTTACCCCTGCGACTGAATTGATTTACTGCTATGTGATAGGACTGTATTTTGTATTGTCTTATATTTCCCTTACGTAGTGAGGGTGGTGCGCGAACGCTGAGTGAGCATCCAGTACTGACCAGTGTACAGGGTGAATACTCGATTGTTGGCTGGTGTACAGACCCCCCACCCAAGGGTCTCAAAGAATAAGTGGTGGCTGCATATTGTGTGACGTTTAGCTCGGCATTGTGTTTCTGTGTGGTTGGTTGTACTGAATTACGGACCTGACTGTGACTCCTACCATTCAGTCTGATCATACTCCATTCAGGACAGTTCTGGAGCGACTTACATTTCTGTATACTCAATTGTATATTACCAACAACTTCCGGTGGCGAATCCGGTCCGCCAAAGATAAACGTACCGACAGGGGTTGACACAAGTACACACGCCAATACAGGATCCTCGATCCAGTAGTCCTGGTCCCATTCCAGTTCCGACTCATTCAGTGTGTTGGGGACTGGATCGCGGTGACAGACACCAAAGATACTCCGGGATCTGGAAGTTCTACTTCCATATTTCCAGACCCCCCTGCAGTCGCGCTACACACCTGGACGATAAGGCGTTCACCCGCCTCGCCTCAGAACCAACATGGAATCCTGCCAAGCTCGCCCTGTGGGCATCTGCTAATTTCTAGACGCCCACCAATGTCGGTGTATCTACCGTCGGGGCGTGCTTATGCGCAAGCAATACTCCCAACTTCACTAAACAATTTTTTCCATCGACTACGTTTGTTTCGATTTTGTAAATCGTATGAACCCGAAGTTTTGATATGGTCCGCCCCAGCGAAAACAGGAGGGGACCCACGGTATTGACCCGAATAATTTCAGCAGCAATTTATTGTTTGGAAGCCTTGGTATGAATCACAAAATAAATACTGCACCCATATTTTTGAGCTAGCTGATTTTGTCTAACACAAAGCCGATTCCTCCCGGAACAGCTCTGGATGGAATGGTCTTAGAAAACGAGTAAACCGCTGAATTCTAGTAATGCGGCTTCTTGGAAAAACGACTAAACCCTTCAAATCGGTATTCCGGCGACGCGGACGTTTGCCTGCTGATTTCTGAGGAACATTAAATTAGAGTGTAAGCGAACGGTGAAGGTAAACACAGAGGGTTTGGGAGGCCATTTTTCCTTTGCTTTCATTATTACATTCAGGACCCTCATGCAGTATTTTTTTTGTATAAGGTCTTACATAAACAATAACTGTCTTATTATACCTAGTAATAGCGCATCGTTGTGTCAGTAAGCAGATTTATTATATTGCCCACACGAAACGTATCGAGCACCTGCTCTCTAGCGCTCTTACAGGTACAGCGTGTACCCTCCTGTCACTCACATGGTAGCTTAATCCAGCGGTCATACCGACTAATGACCTGTCTGAAGGTGTAGTGCGGGGGGGGGGAGGGGTCATGAGAAGTCTCCACCCACCCACTGGCATTGCAATAGGCAGGCGATGCCAAGCTGGCAGTTAGGAAACCACTGCTAGGCCAATAGGCCGTACCTAGCAGCGGAGGATTCAGAGGAATATTTAGCCACCAGGACTTACAATAGATTCTAGTTCGCCGGGAAACGCCGACTTCCTTCGCATTGTGTTTTTTCGCTAAGACCCACTACATAGAATTCTTTAGTGCCGAGGTTTCGCGACTAGAGCCTACAGGAAGAACAACCACGACACGGCAAGTGACGCGAGTGGGCCTGGGAGCATGTCGACGGAGCAGGTGGCATCTGAATCGAGTTCCGACAGTGGCTCCCGAATCCCGCAGCCGATATGTGCCGTGGTCACGCCGCCAATGGTGACGTCCACATCTCGTGAAGCTCTCATCGCATGGTTGAAGCTGCGCGATGAGTATGTAGAGGGGACAAAAGAACGTTGCAAGGCGGCTAAAGAGGGCTTGAACGCTGTTCTGAAGAGTGTGAAGAATTCGCTCGATAGTTACTTGCTGACAACGTTGTGTGAGGCGACTTGGGGCATCTCCAAGAGTGACCTGACGGACGAATTCCTGTTGGAGCAAATTCATGCATCACCGACAACTACCTGAATTAGGCCCTGCCACCTGTGAACGATCTCTTTCAGGAGGAGTTGAAGATGGACATGACCAAGCGGGATATCCAGTCCCGGGCCACGGACGACTTCATGCCGTGTAACAAGATAATTAAGAAATACGGGCTTTCGAGTTTTTTTCGAAGGCGACAAAGGAACTAAGAAAAGGTCAAGCTTTTGGTGAACTCGTTGCCGAGTATGCTGAAGGTGAAGGTGCAAAACGAGATTGAGTACCGCTCTCCGGACGCGCAGACGAGTGTGTTAAAACTATCGAAACTGATCAACCAGAAGGGAATTGAGAAAGCGATCGAGGACCGCGCGTTGGCAAGGACTAGACTGGCTCGGCAGGGGAAAACGCGTGTAGCTCAGAATCAGTTCCAAGACAAGAAGCGTCCAGCCCAACAACAGCAGAGATCTGACAAGTGCTTCAAGAAGTTCGTGCCTCGCAAAGTTGAGATGAAGAAGGATGCCAGTGAGCCTCCCAACAAAAAAGGTCCCCCAAGACTGGATGTTTCCATTGCGGTGGTTCGCACTACTCGACGGATTGCCCGAGCGCAACCAAGGATGACCGTGGGCGTTTTGCTGCGAAGATCAGTAAAAAGGCAGGAGTTCCTTCTCGTAAGAACAACCCCAATTTATGACGGTTAGGTGAATGCCTGCTTGTGAACACTCGCTCGGTCTTACTGGAAGATGCATTCTCAGTACCATTTTGTGCGGATAGCGGAGCTGATTGGTCCGGCATGAACATGGCCGTCTACGACGAATTTGTGAAAGCTTGTCCTGACGTACGTGTCGTGACGTTGGAGGAACCACTCACGTATAAGGGTGCCGATGGCATGCCCATTGAGGTGAACATGAGCTTGCAGTTGCATTTAAGATTACGGACAGTGGCCAGAAGTGTTTGAATCGCCAAACCAGTCGGGTGTCTGATTATTCGTGGGGATACAGACGAATTTCTGTTGAGCAATGACGTATTGATGATGCTAGGTATTGATGTGGAGCGGCAGTTAGACCTGTTGGTGGCGAATGCCATACCGAACGAGCAAGATGATGAGATCGACGACGTGGACGAACCACAGATTGGAAGCAGTGTTGTGTTAAGTGCGGAGCTCCGTGTCACAGTGGATAAACTATTAGAGGTCGCTATCGAAAAAGGATTTCCTAAGGATTCGGTTGCAGAACTCCGCCGGATAGCAACGCGCTTTGATATTTGGCGTCTCAAACTGGGCGACGATCCGCCTGCGCGTGTACCTCAATGAAAGTTTGTCTAACACCCCGTACATGTGTAAGGCGCGGCGATACCTGCCAGAGGTGCGCAAGTTTTTAGATGATTTCAACGACGAATTGTTAAGGATGAAATAGGTGTATGAAAACAAGGAGAGTCGCTGGGCGTGTCCAGTACTTCCATTGCGCAAAAGTGGAGGCGAATTTATGCAGACATCAGACTACAAGCCAGTAAATGCTTTCATAAAAGCAATTGTTGGAGTAATTCTAGACCTTCATGTCGACCTAGAATGAATCAAACTTGAGGAGGAGGGGGAGGAGCGGATGGGGGCTGGCGGGGAGATTGAGAAGTGCTCTCTCCCCGACCAAACGCCGGCAACCAGCACGACTGGTTGTCGGAGCCCCTTTATTAACTAATACACTTTGTACCTAAATATAGCTGGAGGTACCTAGTCATATAAACTGATACACTCACCCCACCCAAGAAGGAACAGCCTTCATATCTGGAAGCTGCTCGTCTTCTCGCTCTTGTCCTCGTCCTGCGGTCTGGTCTTGCTTGACCTTGAGCTCTTCTCGCGTCCTTGCAATGGTTCGGCTGCCTCCGCAGCTCACAACCAATCTTGCTTCCTTCGCTCCGCTCGCGTCCAGCGTCTCGCTCCTTGGCCATTGCGCATAGATTCCGCTCTTGGGTTTGTCATGGTCCGTTCAGCGCGTCCGCTTGGTCGTCGAGTTGGTGTCCGTGCTTCGTCCGCTGTCCCTCCTGTTGTCCGGCTTCGACCGATGCACTGATGCCGATGTCGTTCGTGAAGCGCTGCGGGAGTATGGGTCCTCGTGGCTTGCGGGCTCGATCTTCGTTCGACGAGTGGTGGTTTAGAGGGGGTTTCTTCACAGTGTCGTAAATTTACCAAAATATACATGATTTCTTGACTTGACTTAAGTATGCTTTGGCTTAGATACTTTTCGCCATAGGTAGCTCTCGAAATCATGTGTACCACACCACATAGCCAAAGTTGCACTTATGACCGGTTACTGTTTCCGTTGTGCTTGCCCGTGCTGCGCCGTATGTTGCCCGCTGGCTTGGTAACTTTTCGGCGTTTGCATGATCGCCGTGGTTGCGTTGCTTCAAATTCTTGAACTAGTCCGGAAACTTGGTGTAGATTCCCTATCGGTTCCCAGGTAGGCTTCTCCTCACCCACCCACCGAATGAGGTACTACCACGATCCTTGGCGCTTGCGCTTCTTGAGCACAACTTCCACGAGCTGGCCAACACTTCCATCATGTAAAATGACATCTTGAGGTCTTGAAAGTCGGCTGGGCTGTTCATACGGCTTGAGCGAGCCGGTGTTGAAAACGGGGTGAAGCTTGAGGCCCGGAGGCAGGTTGATCTCGTACGCATGCTTGTGGACCGTGCGCACAACTGAGTACGGTCCAATCCACTTGGGACCGAGCTTGCGAGAGTTTGGAAATCCCGTATGCGCTGTGTCGAAGTTCTTCGTGCTAAGATACACACGGCCGCCGACCTTGAACTTTTGTTCCTTGCGCCCCTTGTCGTACACGTCTGCCATGTAAGCTTGAGCATCTTCGAGAGCTTCTTGGCACTGTCGCAACACAGCAGCTTGATGCTCTGTGAACTTGACACCTTGCTGCCTTCCGCCTTGCAATCGTCGTCGCTTTGACGCTGCCAGAGCTGACAGTGGGTTGGCTGGTACGTAGCCAAGATCTGCTTCAAATGGTGACATCTTGATGCTGGAGTTGACAGCCGAATTGATGGCGAACTCCGCGTTCGCCAGATGGACGTCCCAGTCGTCTTGTCGAGGTGACACGAAACATCGTAGATACTCTTTGAGCGTGCGGTTGGTGCGCTCTGTTTGTCCGTCACCTTGAGCACGGTAAGCTACCGTCATCTTGAGCTTGGTACCGACGTCCTCGAAAACTTGACTCCAAAATCCAGAGATAAAGTTAGTGTCGCGGTCCGATACAATATCTTGTGGCATTCCGTGAAGTCTCCAAATGTTATCGATGAAAAGAGTCGATACTTCTTGAGCTGACACGGTCTTCACAGTTGGGATAAAATGAGAACGCTTGGTCAATTGGTCAACTACCACCCAAATCGAATTGTTACCACGCTTGGTATCTGGAAGATCCGTAATAAAATCCATCGAAATCGAACGCCATCGTTCGTCTGGAATCTGCAAAGGCTCCATCAAACCTGGCGTTTTCGAAAGTCGCGGCTTGTTTCGCCGGCAGTCTTCGCAATCCGCGATGTACTTCTTGATCGTCCGAACCATACGTGGCCAATACCAGTCTGCTTGCAACTTCAAGTACGTGCGATCGGTACCGGGGTGACCGCCATAGTTGGAATCGTGGACTTCAGCAATGATCTTGTGCTTCAGGGTCAGGATGTTGGGAACTATGATCCTGGGTTTCACGTCAGTTGATCCTTGATACCACACGAGATTGTTCTCCACAAAGAAAGCCTTGTACCGCTTTCCAGATACTTATCGAGTTGTAGATTCATCATTGCGCTTCTCAATCACACGTCGAATCTCTTTGATCACTTTGTCCTTCTTGTAACCTTCAATGATTGACTTTATCAAATCACTGGTGGGTCGGATCGCAGTCACGCGAAGCTGGTAGTTAGTCTCGTTGAAGCTTGGGACGAGTAGATCGTGAAATTCCTTCGTCTCTGGCTTGAGGTTTGGTCGTCGACTGAGTGCATCAGCAATACCATTCTTGGTACCAGGAAGATACGCGAAAACTGGTTGTTATTCTGCAAGTATGTCGTACCAACGAGCGAGACGTCGATTCGCCATCTTCTGCTGGAAAATACCCTCGAGAGACTTGTGATCCGTTTCGATCATCACTGGCCGATACAAACAGTAAATCCGAAAGGCAGCTAACGCGTTGACAATAGCGAGTAGCTCCTGTTGCTGAGTAGGGTACTTCAGCTCTGCTGACTTCATCTTGCGACTTGTAAACGCGATTGGTCGCTCAACACCATCAACCACCTGAAATAACACACCACCGACAGCAAACTGGCTCGCGTCGGTTCGAAGGTGCATCTGCTTTGTCAAATCGGATAAGTGCAGAACAGGTGTTTTTGCTAACCGTTTCTTCAGTTCCATGAAGTTATTCAGCTGTTCTGCGTTCAACGTGATCTTCGAGTTCCGTTGGTTCTTCTTCTTCAGCAGAGTGAACAGTGGTGCAGTCAGCTCCGCGTATTGCTCACAAAAGCGTAGTACGTATCCAGTCAAACCGAGAAAACTGTGAAGTTGATCTTGGGTTCTGGGAACTGGCCAATCCCGAATTGTTTGCACCTTGTCTGGGTCGATGCGAACACCGTTGCGTCCAATAAAATCACCGAGGCATGGGATTTCTTCGGTACAAAATACACACTTGGACAACTTCACATACAGCTTGTTCACCTTCAGGATCTCCAACACGTCACGGATGGCTTGAAGATGCTCGTTGATATCCTTTGACTTGGTGAAGATATAGATATCGTCGTAAAATGATCTTGTATGCGGTAAGCCCTTGAACAGAGATGAAGTGAGTCGATGCATTGTTGCCGGTGTGTTACTGACTCCCATTGGCAATACCAGATACTTGGTGCTTGAAACGCCGTATACTTGATATGGTCTGTCTTCATTCGTACTTGATAATATGCAGACATTAAATCCATACACGAAAAATAGTAGGCACCTGCCATACTGTCGAACACATCTTCCTTCCGGGTCATCGGCACACTTTGACGAACGGTAATCGTGTTGAGGTACCGGTAATCATGGACAATGCGCCAACCAACATGTTTCCGAACACAAAACGTTGGGGCTGCATGTGGACTGATACTTGGTCGAATTAATCCCTTGGAAATCATCTCGCGTACCCATTTGTCAATCTCGGTCTTCTGCTCTGGCGATCACCTCCACTGTTGTCGATACATAGCCACGCTTGGATCCTTCACATCGATTTGATGTTCGATATCACGCTCCATGGGTAATCCATCAGGTAACCCTGGCTTGAACACTGTATCCTTGTACTCCTTGAGAACAGGGAACGCTGGATTGTCTTTGAACGAATCCCAGTCCGTATGTAGGAAACGCTTGGCCTTCTCCGATCCAACGTTGTCAGGCTCATCATTTCGCTTGATATCACGTTTTATCTCCTTGATCGTGTCGTTCGTCAGAACGATCATGAAATCATGTTCTGGCTGGTCCTTCGATGGTAGCCGCAGAAACTTCCTCAGCTTCTTTCTTGTGATGTACTTGGTCTCGACTCCTTCCGAGTCAACTACTCCAAGAGTAAACATTGCCTCCACTTGGGTATTCTTCTTCTCTCTCCGAGAGAGATTCTCCACGGTTCCAGCTGGTCTTTCAGCTGTTTCCGACTCGTACTCCAACTGCGTTTCTGGCACGGCGGCTCGACAGGAATCACGGCTTCTCGCAGAAGAACTTTCGCTGTTCGCAGCATCGCGAAACCCAGAGCCATTCGCCTGACTGCACTTCCCGCAGGGAGTCGAAGTTTCCGTTGCTGAGGTTCCACCGGAATCGTCATCCTTGAAGCATCGACGTTTCCAGTCGACGTTTGGTTGGACATCCACAAAGAACGGCATCCCGAGAATACAATCGAACTCATTGGGAATGTCAAAGACGACTGGAACACACTGGTAGTTGGGAACACTTTTGAGTTGAACGTCGATCTTGACCAATTCGAAGATGGATTCCCCAATCTTGTTGTCACCAAGCTTCACTCTGATTGTGCGATCAGTATACACTTGAGTTTTCAAACCATGCTCCTTGATAAATCCACGAGACACATATACGGTTGTAGCACCACTGTCCAGAAGATGCTTGGCCTTGAACTTCTTATCACTTTGTACCAGGTCTCCATCCACAGAAAATAATGGTGCACGGTTGTACACGAGAGGGTCTTTGCAAAGCAGATTTAACGTAGCTTCGTGTACGGTTAAATCTTCTTCGCTAGTCCTCGCCACGGCAGGTCCCTCTTCTACTGACGTGGCTGGTCGTTTCCCTGTTCGCTCTTCAGTTTCTTGCAATCGCGCTTGAAGTGACCGGGCTTCTTGCAGTGGTAGCGCACAGGTCCTTCCTTGTTTTCCTCCGCGGATGCGTAGTGACCACGCTGGAACGAACGCTTGCTGAATGGTTTCTTGTATTGCGTAGGCTTCACTCTTGGTTTTCCACGGAAACGTTGTTCACGCTCGGGCTTCTCACGGCTGACGTTGCGCTCACCACCGAAGTGGGACATCTCGTACTTGACGGCTTGGTCCATCGCCTCACTTAGCGTTGTCGCGTTCTGCAGCTTAACGTAAGCTTGGGTCGCACGCTTGAGTCCGTCGCAGTAGTAGCTGACTTGGTCCACCTCGCTCATGTTTTCGACGCGGAAGATCAGCGCCGAGTAGTTGCCGTTGTAGTTCTCGATATCGTCGACTTGGCGTAGCTGACAAAGCTTCTGGAGCAGCACCGCTTGATAGTTGGAGGCTTCAAAGTGCGCGAGAGCGTCAACCGTGAACCGTGCCCACGTCTGCTCCTCCGCCGGCGTCCTTGACGCCCAGAACAGAACCACCCGGATGCGGGGTCTTCCATCGCAGTGCCTGCGATCGATGGGAGCGTCGTGTTGCTGTCAGACGCGTCGTGGCCGTGAATGCGGCACACCGTCTCCACTTGGAAGAGCCACTGGCGCACGTCTTCGCCGCGCTTGCCCTTGAACTTGGGCAGGCCGATTGGCACATGAAGCTTGGTCTCGGCTGTTCTCGCCGGCTGGACTTGACGGTTGGCTCGTAGGGTGGCGAGTTCAGCACGCAGCTGCAGCTCCGCGAGCTGGGCTTGCAGCGCAGACTGGTCTCCTCCCTCCACGGGACTTGCGTCTTGGGGCCCGTTGCGTGTCGTGGGGGCCATGGTCATCGAGTCTTGACCAACAAGTGCTACCAGTGAATCAAACTTGAGGAGGAGGGGGAGGGGGAGGAGCTGATGGGGGCTGGCGGGGAGATTGAGAAGTTGTAGTGGGTCTAACTTGACTCACTACTTTTGCTTACACGTTGCGCTACGTGTATGAGGAAGCGTAAGTACTTAGTAATTACTTAGGTTAATTATATTTGAATACACAAATATAATTTAAATCAGATAAGACACCAAGTGACTTTGAATAGGTAAAATGAGAACTGTATTGTTTGTGAATTGATCTTCCTCCTAAATCTGCTAAAACTGTTTATCATCTATGAAAGGGATTGACAGCGGCTGGCTGTCAGAGCCCCGCTAATATGCAGGTCTCTAATTGGTAGAAAGATGCTGCTTTTTACCAATAGGATCTTTGGGTAGGTGTGGACCACTCATTGTGGTGGCCCACTTCAATGTATCCATTGGTGTGACTTACACCAAGGTGAGGAAGTATCTAAAACTTTTAACAGATATCCTATCTGTTAAATTCACAAGTGGCTTGTAGCCACTTCTACGTGTAACCCCGTTACACCATCCCCCCTTAAGGTTAGACGCGCGGGGTCTCCGCACGTCAATCTTTGGAATTGACCATTCGTCAATTCTCCCCGTTTGGAGAAGAAATCCGCGTTCATTCAACGATGAGCAAGCCTCAAGAGAAGAAGACTCCGAAGTCGGTGGAGAGTCATCTCTCCATCGATGACTACTTCGAGCGCCAGAAGGCGAAGTATGGCGACGTCGTCGACCTCGATGGCGACGATGAAGACATGGAAGACGAGGAGGACTCGTCCTCTAAGCGCAAAGACTCAGTGTCGAGCGAATCGTTCGACCCTCATGCCAAGAACATTCGCCCGCGTGAAGGGGACGAATCGGACGCTTCGAGTTCGAAGCGTTCGCGTACTGAGAGCGATACCCCACTCGCTTCCGCTGGGGCTCTCAGTACTCCGCGCGCTGCACCTGCAGCGCGCGATCCATGGATGCCGTCCGCGTCCGAGATCGCGGACCGGTTTGGGAACTCGGTACCTCCGAATGAGGTGCCGCTGTACGTATGCAGCGCCATCAAAGATGACGCTGTGGCTGCCGAGCTGCACTTTGATGCGGAAACACATCAAAGGCGCGATTACTACATCGGACTCTTCCATGGGATCCGATGGTTTCAAAGCAAGAAGACATCTTCTCGCAGCAAAGTGCCCGAGTGGCAGGCACTTTGTCAAAGTTGGAACGCCTTTGTTTAAAACTTCAACAAGAAACCGAGTGCTTACCTTGATCGGATTAAGCAAGCGCGTGGTCGCTTCGAGACGTACTCGAAGCGTGGAAAGTTGGAGCAACTCCACGTTGCTGCGGTGGAGGCAAATGTGCCGTGCGCTGTGCCCGAGGGCTTTCAGTGCACGAAGTGCTTCCCAGGCGCGGTCCGCTTGAGCGACCGCGACCTGAATGAGTACACGTCGTTCCGTGTGCCCGAGAGTCTCAAAGAGCTCCGTGCTAAATTCTTGGCACGTGAGGGTTCGGGCGCTAGCGATGACCGCAGCGCCCGCACTACTTCCGCTGCGCCAGCGCGTACTGCTCCTCGTACGCCCTCACCATTTCCGGAACGTTCTCCAGCAAGACGTCCCGCGGCTCCCATGTATATCGATGGGGAGGAAATCCTCTCCAACGAATACGAAAACGAGGCCCTTGAGGGTCCGTTTTCGGGATACTATGGTCAACAAACCGCTCAACAATCCAGCGGGTTGAGCCGCGGGCGTCACGGATCGGCGGTGAAGGGGGTGGGAACACGCCCCGGGTATGATCAGCCCCGGGGTGGTCAGTATGCGCCTCTCCACGACCGGGTGACCGTCGTGGAGCGTCTACAGGGCGCTGAGTTCGCCGCCCTGAAACAGGAGCTGGCGAACCAGAAGGCCCAAGTCGCGGCGGTCTCGCAGACCGCCTCGAATATCCAGGTCGAGCTGGGGACCCAGATGAAGGGGTTGCTCCAGCGCGTCCGCGCGCTGGAGGAGAGGTTGCTCGTCGCCGAGGCCAAGTCCTCCGCTTCTGCCTCGGCTCCTGCCGAGGCTTCGGGTCAGCCGAGCTAGATGGCTCGTGCTGCAGGTATGGCTTCAGCCGTCCGACGTAAAAGGTCGGATGGAGGCGCATGCTAGACGGTATGTCTAGCGTGTATGCGTTGCCGTGCCGTGCCAACACAGTTAACGGCCCGATGAAGCGCGGAGCAAGCTTGCTTGCTCCGAAATCCGAAACTGCATGTCTAGGCAGGTTTTGTGTAGCTAACAAAACTAATGAACCAACTTTGAATTCATTTGTGTTGCCTCTGCCCGCATTGTCTGCGTTCAGCTTCTGTTGATCAACAGAAGCTGCTATAGTGTCTTGGACAAACCGAATCACGGCTTGTCTTTTGGTGATGAAACTGATTGCATCCGAGCTGAAGTCATTCAGCTCGCTCTCCGCTAGAGGCCCGGCCTCTGCGTGGTTCTTGCGGTGTCTGCGCCCTGCGCAGACCCGTGGTCGTTAAGCCATGTTGTTAGGGGAGTCTGCGCCCTGCGCAGACTCATGTGGTTTGTCCATTGTTGCAGCTGACACTGTGCAAGTGTCAGCGGTTTTCTGCGGCTGCTGTATTGCAGTCGTAGATCCTCCCCCACTTAAAGTGGGAGCCATCACTCCGAGTAAACTCGGTAGACGTGGATGCCGCATGGCATTCACGTAGAACGGTGTATGCCCGGTCGAGGCATGCACTAAGTTGTTGATGGCAAACTCTGCCATCGATAAGCACTCGCTCCAGTATTGGAACGATTGAGCGTAGCTCTTCAACATATCGACGAGCACGCGATTCACGCGCTCGGTTTGACCGTCCGTCTGCGGATGATCCGCAGTCGACATTGAAAGCTGGCTCCCAAGAAGTGTAAACACTTCTTGCCACAGGTGCGCTGTGAAGCGCGGGTCTCTGTCCGACACGATGTCGGACGGCATGCCATCGTGTTTGAACACCATGTCGACGAACAGACGGGCCGTCTGCTTCGCGGTCACCTCTGCTGGCACCGCTGCAAGATGTACCATCTTGCTGAAACGGTCTACAAAGACCACAACACCGGTGTTCCCTCCGCTGTCCGGGGGAAGACCAAAGATGAAGTCCAAAGACATGGACTTCCAACACTCCGACGGAGTCGGTAGTGATTGCAGTGGAGCCTGCGCGAATGGCGCAGGCTTTACGCGTTGGTATACCTCGCAAGCACGGATGTACTTGGGTACCCACTTATACTGGTGGTGCCAGTAGAAGTCGCGCGTGAGAAGGACGTATGTCTTCTCACGTCCGAGATGTCCCGCAGTCGGGGCATCATGATATTCGTACATGATCCTGAGTCGCAGGTCATGATCATTCGGGACGACAACGCGATCCGCGTTGTCGTCGACTGCATTGTAAAGCAGTAGTCCGTCGTGCACACGAAAGTGGTGTGCACGCGCTCGAAGGTGCTTGGGCAGCTTCTGACGGGACTTGTCAGAAGGCGCTGTGCCATAGGCCAGCAAGAGCTTCGCGTCCGCGTCGTGCGCGTACGCGGCCTTCACATCGTCCAACAGAGACGATGTGGGTTTGCTCGATCGCATGGCGTCAATGGCATTGACGTCAGCAGCTTCTGCATAGTCCGGCCGACGTGATAACGCGTCGGCCACTACATTCAATCTTCCGGGTTTGTATTCGACCCGGAAGTTATACTCCGCAAAGAATGAGAGCCATCTCGCCATTCTTTGTGAAATGTGTGGCGACTTCACTGCGGTGCGCAGTGAAGCATGGTCGGTGTAGACCACAAACGGTCTACTTCCAAGCAAATACACTCGGAACTTTGCGAGTGCGTATTTCATGACAAGGAGTTCCTTGTCATGCACCGGATAGTTGCGCTCAGCTGGCTTCAGCTGACGCGATTGGTAGTAGACGACACGATCACGGCCCTCGTGATCGTGCTGCATTAACGCGCATCCGATCGCGAAATCGGATGCGTCACACACTACGTGAAATGGGCGATCTTGGTCAGCCACTGCCAAGATCGGCGCCTCAGTCAAGCCCCGCTTGACTGCATCGAATGCCTTTTGGCAATCGGGTGTCCAATTCCACACAGCTTCTTTCTTAAGAAGCTGTGACAGCGGGCGGATCTTGCCCGCATAGTCCTCCACGTACTTGCACAAGTACGTGGCCAAGCCAAGGAACTGCCTCAGTTCCTTGACACTTGAAGGCGTTGGCCATTCATTGATCGCTCTGACCTTTTCCGGGTCAGGGCGAACACCATTTTTCCCTACGAGACACCCGAGGACGGGTATCTCGCTCGCCCCGAAGATACACTTCTTCAGGTTCGCGTAGAGCTTATGCTTTCGCATAAGCTCAAGTAGCTTCCGGAGATGCACCCGGTGCATCTCAATGTCGGTCTTTCCGTCCACAGCCCGGCTGTGGATGAATACATCATCGAAGTAGCTCGGTGCGAAGTCGCGCACCGAGCGCAACAAGTGCGTCACGCACCTGTTGAAAGTCGCAGGGGCATTCTTAAGCCCCTGCGACATTACTAGCCATTCCCAGAGCATACCGCTTAGTGTGCGCACTGCCGTGAGAGGGATATCGCTCTCACGCATTAGGATCTGATAGAATCCGTCTCGCAAGTCGAGAGCACTGTAAACGGTGCTCCCGGCCATCGAATCGATGATAACATCTTTTCGTGGTATCGGCGTCTGCGCCGGTACCGTCGCATCGTTCAGCTTGTTGTAGGCATGAACGATGCGCCATCCGCCCTGTGGCTTTTTGACACAGAACGTCGGAGCACTGTGCGGGGACTTTGATTCCCGCACTTGTCGTGCTTTGCGACGACTTTCAAAGCAGTCGTCGATTGCTTTTACTTGTTCTCGCGGCCACTGCCGGTAACACAATACTTCGTGCCCGGCACGAGATCAATCTCATGCTGAATGCTCTTATCCTGCGGAAGCTCCGCAGGAATGTCTTCCGGGAGTACGTCTTTGTACTCCCTCAACAATTCGTAATAGGGACTCGACTTCAGCGAGTCCCAACCTTGTTCCTCGAAGCGCTCTCGCTTCGTCTTCGCACTGAGAGTGTCTTCACTCTCAGTGGTACTTCCATGAAGAGCTGCCTCTGCTCTTCGCTCTCGCTCGCCGTTCTTTCGCTGTCCGAGAAGAACGCAGACTTGCTCGATGCGTCCATCGTGCAAGTCGCGCGTGAAGCGCTTCCAGCTCATGGCTGGAAGCGAAGTCAACTCCGACGCCGTCGTCGGAGGACTAGCGAGTTCCATGTCACGATACTGGAATCCAGTATCGGTGCGCGTCAAGACGCTTAGCGTCTTGACATTCGGTGTCACCGCCGCAGTCTGCCCAGCAGACTGCTCTTGTTGCGTCTCGGTCCCGGACCGAGACTTGCGCAGCGTTTTCGCTTGCGCCGTCTTCTTGTTGTGCGGAGCCCGGCTCCGCACAGTCGTTCTTCTTGTCCAGGCCCGGCCGTGGACAGTCGTTCGCCGGCGGACCCTGTCCGCGGGCGCGCGGTATCAAGCCCGGCTTGATCGCATGGCGCTTCGTCGTGCAGCCCGGCTGCACGACAGCATGCAAAATTGCGTCAGTGCGGCACGTTTGCAACCGTCCGCACTGTTTGCAGCGTCAACTCCCGGAGTTGACACGCCTTCGTCACCTCGACGCCATTCATTGGCGGAGCCCCTCATGACCGAGGGTGCGTCGGCTCCCGGAGCCGACGCGTCGTTGTCGACCTGACCGCTTCGGGTCAGGGACTGTCCCTTGCACGCTTGAACGTGGGTGTTGGTTCCCGGAACCAACACATCTTTTTCTTCCGACGTCGGCAGCATTGCCGACGTTGGTCTCACTTGTGCGCGCCCTCGCGCACTTCTTGGGCACTCCGGGACAGCAGCATAAAGCGCTGTCTCGACTGGTGAGCCGCGCGCACCTGCTGGTGCGCGCGCTGCGGTAACAGAGCCATCGCTCTCTGTTCCGCTGTCGCGTCCGAAGCGCACGAGCGTGCGCTTCTTCCAGTCTATCACCGGATCATGCCGTGCAAGCCACGGCATGCCCATTACTACGTCGAACTTATCGTCCAGGTCCAGGACGATAAAGTGTTCGACAAACACTTGTTGTTTGTACGAGAAGCGCACGTTCACGACGCGCTTCTCGGTTTTTACGATGGCACCTGTTGCCAATCGTACCTCCAGAAGACTTCGAGGTGTATCTACCTCCTCGAAGTCAAGTCTCGACAGGCTTCGTAGTCGAACAAAGTTGTTCGACGCGCCTGAGTCTACCAAAGCTCGAAGAGAGTCACTCGCTCTCTTCGAGTAAACCTTCAAGATGACTAGGTTCGGCCTGTCATCTTGTTTCTTGCAGTGAGAGCTGGTCTCACTGGGGGCTGCAGTCCTCAGTGTCGCGTGCCCGATGTCGGCACGCGCGACCGCATTACCAGTAGGGCGCCCCGCGCCTACTGGATGTTCGCGTTTTTTGTTGGTCCGCGGCGATGCCTAGCATCGCCACGACGGCCACCTCCAGGGGGCATGGGAGCTGTGCACTCCCGTGCAAAGTGACCGATCCTTCCGCAACGGAAGCATCGCACGTTACCTCCCTGCTGCTGGTAACCAGCAGTTGTTGCATTCGAGAGGTCCATTGGTTCTGGACCTCCCGGCCTCGCTACCGGGCGCGGTTGCGGCCTCGGCACGTTCACAGGCAGTTTAGCCTGCCGCAGGCTAAACTCTTCTTGCATGGCAAGGGTGATTGCAGCTTCGAGAGTACTCGGGTACTCTCGGAAGAGATAGGTCTTCACGGGCCCATCTCTAAGTCCTTTCATGAACGTGACGACCTTGGTCGCCTCGTCAATCGGGTTAGTCACGATATTTGATACCAAATATCGTGCGCGCTGCGCGTAAGCATGGACGTCATGCTTACCCTGCTGAAGGTCGAGGAACTCCGCCCTCGACCGGAACTCGTTTTGCGGGGGCTCAAACGCTTGTTTGAGCTCCTCTTTGAACACTTCGTACGTGCTGAAGCACGTAGGATCGGAGAGTCGGCGTCCATACGCCCAACTCCTTGCGCGTCCGCCAAGACATGACATGGCGAACGCAACCTTTGACAACGGGTCGACGATACGTCGAGCCGCAATGGCTGTGTCGAGCTCGACAAGCCACCGGAGGAGAGGCTCGCCCTCTCTTCCCACATAATTGCTTACGCCCAGTGTAACTGGGTTACACGTACAAGTGGCTGCAAGCCACTTGTGAATTTAACAGGTAGGTTATCTGTTAAACGTTTTGGATACTTCCTCACATTGGTGTAAGACACACCGATGGATACATTGAAGTGGACCACCACAGTGAGTGGTCCACACATACCCAAAGATCATATTGGTAGAAAGCAGCATCTTTCTACCAATCAGAGTCATGCATATTAGCGGGGCTCTGACAGCCAGCCGCTGTCAACCCTTTCATAGATGATAAACAATTTTTAGCAGATTTTAGAGGAAGATCAATTTACAAGCAATACAGTTCTCATTTTACCTAATCTAAGTCACTTGGAATCCTTTTGTTACTTAACTTATATTTGTGTATTCAAATATAATTAACCTAAGTAATTACTAAGTACTTACGCTTCCTCATACACGTTGCGCAACGTGTAAGCTAAAGTAGTGAGTCAAGTTAGACCTACTGCACCTGGTAGCACTTTGTAGTCCGTCCAACGACCGACTGCTTGACGTTCGTACGCGGTGTACGAACGCGGAGCCGAGAACCACATGAGCACGGAGGTGCACATGGAGAGCTCCAACACGCCTGCAACGCATGTTGCACGCGCTAACTGCCCCCACCTGTCTGACCCAGAGTGGGAGGCCCTCCAACGACTGTCAACAGTCATTGGAGAAGCGGCGATAGCTACGATGCTGCGTACGCTATCGCCGACGGAGCAACATGGTGTTGCTCTGGGGTTCATCATGAAGGAGCAGCGTGATGCTGCTTCCTCAGTGACGGCGTCGTCAGGGACGACACCGCGTGCTCAACCATTAAAGTTGAGCGTAAGCAATTACGTGGGAAGAGAGGGCGAGCCTCTCCTCCGATGGCTTGTCGAACTCGACACAGCCATAGCGGCTCGACGCATCGTCGACCCGCTGTCGAAGGTCGCGTTCGCCATGTCCTGCCTTGGCGGACGAGCGAGGAGTTGGGCGTATGGACGCCGACTCTCCGATCCTACGTGCTTCAGCACGTACGAAGTGTTCAAAGAGGAGCTCAAACAAGCGTTTGAGCCCCCGCAAAACGAGTTCCGGTCGAGGGCGGAGTTCCTCGACCTTCAGCAGGGTAAGCATGACGTCCATGCTTACGCGCAGCGCGCACGATATTTGGTATCAAATATCGTGACTAACCCGATTGACGAGGCGACCAAGGTCGTCACGTTCATGAAAGGACTTAGAGATGGGCCCGTGAAGACCTATCTCTTCCGAGAGTACCCGAGTACTCTCGAAGCTGCAATCACCCTTGCCATGCAAGAAGAGTTTAGCCTGCGGCAGGCTAAACCGCCTGTGAACGTGCCGAGGCCGCAACCGCGCCCGGTAGCGAGGCCGGGAGGTCCAGAACCAATGGACCTCTCGAATGCAACAACTGCTGGTTACCAGCAGCAGGGAGGTAACGTGCGATGCTTCCGTTGCGGAAGGATCGGTCACTTTGCACGGGAGTGCACAGCTCCCATGCCCCCTGGAGGTGGCCGTCGTGGCGATGCTAGGCATCGCCGCGGACCAACAAAAACGCGAACATCCAGTAGGCGCGGGGCGCCCTACTGGTAATGCGGTCGCGCGTGCCGACATCGGGCACGCGACACTGAGGACTGCAGCCCCAGTGAGACCAGCTCTCACTGTAAGAAACAAGATGACAGGCCGAACCTAGTCATCTTGAGGTTTACTCGAAGAGAGCGAGTGACTCTCTTCGAGCTTTGGTAGACTCAGGCGCGTCGAACAACTTTGTTCGACTACGAAGCCTGTCGAGACTTGACTTCGAGGAGGTAGATACACCTCGAAGTCTTCTGGAGGTACGATTGGCAACAGGTGCCATCGTAAAAACCGAGAAGCGCGTCGTGAACGTGCGCTTCTCGTACAAACAACAAGTGTTTGTCGAACACTTTATCGTCCTGGACCTGGACGATAAGTTCGACGTAGTAATGGGCATGCCGTGGCTTGCACGGCATGATCCGGTGATAGACTGGAAGAAGCGCACGCTCGTGCGCTTCGGACGCGACAGCGGAACAGAGAGCGATGGCTCTGTTACCGCAGCGCGCGCACCAGCAGGTGCGCGCGGCTCACCAGTCGAGACAGCGCTTTATGCTGCTGTCCCGGAGTGCCCAAGAAGTGCGCGAGGGCGCGCACAAGTGAGACCAACGTCGGCAATGCTGCCGACGTCGGAAGAAAAAGATGTGTTGGTTCCGGGAACCAACACCCACGTTCAAGCGTGCAAGGGACAGTCCCTGACCCGAAGCGGTCAGGTCGACAACGACGCGTCGGCTCCGGGAGCCGACGCACCCTCGGTCATGAGGGGCTCCGCCAATGAATGGCGTCGAGGTGACGAAGGCGTGTCAACTCCGGGAGTTGACGCTGCAAACAGTGCGGACGGTTGCAAACGTGCCGCACTGACGCAATTTGCATGCTGTCGTGCAGCCGGGCTGCACGACGAAGCGCCATGCGATCAAGCCGGGCTTGATACCGCGCGCCCGCGGACAGGGTCCGCCGGCGAACGACTGTCCACGGCCGGGCCTGGACAAGAAGAACGACTGTGCGGAGCCGGGCTCCGCACAACAAGAAGACGGCGCAAGCGAAAAACGCTGCGCAAGTCTCGGTCCGGGACCGAGACGCAACAAGAGCAGTCTGCTGGGCAGACTGCGGCGGTGACACCGAATGTCAAGACGCTAAGCGTCTTGACGCGCACCGATACTGGATTCCAGTATCGTGACATGGAACTCGCTAGTCCTCCGACGACGGCGTCGGAGTTGACTTCGCTTCCAGCCATGAGCTGGAAGCGCTTCACGCGCGACTTGCACGATGGACGCATCGAGCAAGTCTGCGTTCTTTCGGACAGCGAAAGAACGGCGAGCGAGAGCGAAGAGCTGAGGCAGCTCTTCATGGGAAGTACCACTGAGAGTGAAGACACTCTCAGTGCGAAGACGAAGCGAGAGCGCTTCGAGGAACAAGGTTGGGACTCGCTGAAGTCGAGTCCCTATTACGAATTGTTGAGGGAGTACAAAGACGTACTCCCGGAAGACATTCCTGCGGAGCTTCCGCAGGATAAGGGCATTCAGCACGAGATTGATCTCGTGCCGGGCTCGAAGTACTGTGTCACGCGGCGGTGGCCGCGAGAACAAGTAAAAGCAATCGACGACTGCTTTGAAAGTCGTCGCAAAGCACGACAAGTGCGGGAATCAAAGTCCCCGCACAGTGCTCCGACGTTCTGTGTCAAAAAGCCACAGGGCGGATGGCGCATCGTTCATGCCTACAACAAGCTGAACGATGCGACGGTACCGGCGCAGACGCCGATACCACGAAAAGATGTTATCATCGATTCGATGGCCGGGAGCACCGTTTACAGTGCTCTCGACTTGCGAGACGGATTCTATCAGATCCTAATGCGTGAGAGCGATATCCCTCTCACGGCAGTGCGCACACTAAGCGGTATGCTCTGGGAATGGCTAGTAATGTCGCAGGGGCTTAAGAACGCCCCTGTGACTTTCAACAGATGCGTGACGCACTTGTTGCGCTCGGTGCGCGACTTCGAACAGAGCTACTTCGATGATGTATTCATCCACAGCCAGGCTGTGGACGGAAAGACCGACATTGAGATGCACCGGGTGCATCTCCGGAAGCTACTTGAGCTTATGCGAAAGCATAAGCTCTACGCGAACCTGAAGAAGTGTATCTTCGGGGCGAGCGAGATACCCGTCCTCGGGTGTCTCGTAGGGAAAAATGGTGTTCGCCCTGACCCGGAAAAGGTCAGAGCGATCAATGAATGGCCAACGCCTTCAAGTGTCAAGGAACTGAGGCAGTTCCTTGGCTTGGCCACGTACTTGTGCAAGTACGTGGAGGACTATGCGGGCAAGATCCGCCCGCTGTCACAGCTTCTTAAGAAAGAAGCTGTGTGGAATTGGACACCCGATTGCCAAAAGGCATTCGATGCAGTCAAGCGGGGCTTGACTGAGGCGCCGATCTTGGCAGTGGCTGACCAAGATCGCCCATTTCACGTAGTGTGTGACGCATCCGATTTCGCGATCGGATGCGCGTTAATGCAGCACGATCACGAGGGCCGTGATCGTGTCGTCTACTACCAATCGCGTCAGCTGAAGCCAGCTGAGCGCAACTATCCGGTGCATGACAAGGAACTCCTTGTCATGAAGTATGCACTCGCAAAGTTCCGACTGTACTTGCTTGGGAGTAGACCATTTGTGGTCTACACCGACCATGCTTCACTGCGCACCGCAGTGAAGTCGCCACACATTTCACAAAGAATGGCGAGATGGCTCTCATTCTTTGCGGAGTATAACTTCCGGGTCGAATACAAACCCGGAAGATTGAATGTAGTGGCCGACGCGTTATCACGTCGGCCGGACTACGTAGAAGCTGTTGACGTCAATGCCATTGACGCCATGCGATCGAGCAAACCCACATCGTCTCTGTTGGACGATGTGAAGGCCGCGTACGCGCACGACGCGGACGCGAAGCTCTTGTTGGCCTATGGCACAGCGCCTTCTGACAAGTCCCGTCAGAAGCTGCCCAAGCACCTTCGAGCGCGTGCACACCACTTTCGTGTGCACGACGGACTACTGCTTTACAATGCAGTCGACGACAACGCGGATCGCGTTGTCGTCCCGAATGATCATGACCTGCGACTCAGGATCATGTACGAATATCACGATGCCCCGACTGCGGGACATCTCGGACGTGAGAAGACTTACGTCCTTCTCACGCGCGACTTCTACTGGCACCACCAGTATAAGTGGGTGCGCAAGTACATCCGTGCTTGCGAGGTATGCCAACGCGTAAGGCCGGCGCCATTCCCGCAGGCTCCACTGCAATCACTACCGACTCCGTCGGAGTGTTGGAAGTCCATGTCTTTGGACTTCATCTTTGGTCTTCCCCCGGACAGCGGAGGGAATACCGGTGTTGTGGTCTTCGTCGACCGCTTCAGCAAGATGGTACATCTTGCAGCGGTGACGGCAGAAGTGACCGCGAAGCAGACGGCCCGTCTGTTCGTTGACATGGTGTTCAAACACGATGGCATGCCGTCCGACATCGTGTCGGACAGAGACCCGCGCTTCACAGCGCACCTATGGCAAGAAGTGTTTACACTTCTTGGGAGCCATCTTTCCATGTCGACTGCGGATCATCCGCAGACGGACGGTCAAACCGAGCGCGTGAATCGCGTGCTCGTCGATATGTTGAAGAGCTACGCTCAATCGTTCCAATACTGGAGCGAGTGCTTATCGATGGCAGCGTTTGCCATCAACAACTCAGTGCATGCCTCGACCGGGCATACACCGTTCTACGTGAATGCCATGCGGCATCCACGTCTACCGAGTTTACTCGGAGTGATGGCTCCCACTTTAAGTGGGGGAGGATCTACGACTGCAATACAGCAGCCGCAGAAAACCGCTGACACTTGCACAGTGTCAGCTGCAACAATGGACAAACCACATGAGTCTGCGCAGGGCGCAGACTCCCCCAACAACATGGCCAACGACCACGGGTCTGCGCAGGGCGCAGACACCGCAAAGAACCACGCAGAGGCCGGGCCTCTAGCGGAGAGCGAGCTGAATGACTTCAGCTCGGATGCAATCAGTTTCATCACCAAAAGACAAGCCGTGATTCGGTTTGTCCAAGACACTATAGCAGCTTCTGTTGATCAACAGAAGCTGAACGCAGACAATGTGGGCAGAGGCAACACAAATGAATTCAAAGTTGGTTCATTAGTTTTGTTAGCTACACAAAACCTGCCTAGACATGCAGTTTCGGATTTCGGAGCAAGCAAGCTTGCTCCGCGCTTCATCGGGCCGTTAACTGTGTTGGCACGGCACGGCAACGCATACACGCTAGACATACCGTCTAGCATGCGCCTCAATCCGACCTTTTACGTCGGACGGCTGAAGCCATACCTGCAGCACGAGCCATCTAGCTCGGCTGACCCGAAGCCTCGGCAGGAGCCGAGGCAGAAGCGGAGGACTTGGCCTCGGCGACGAGCAACCTCTCCTCCAGCGCGCGGACGCGCTGGAGCAACCCCTTCATCTGGGTCCCCAGCTCGACCTGGATATTCGAGGCGGTCTGCGAGACCGCCGCGACTTGGGCCTTCTGGTTCGCCAGCTCCTGTTTCAGGGCGGCGAACTCAGCGCCCTGCAGACGCTCCACGACGGTCACCCGGTCGTGGAGAGGCGCATACTGATCAGCCCGGGGCTGATCATACCCGGGGCGTGTTCCCACCCCCGCCACCGCCGATCCGTGACGCCCGCGGCTCAACCCGCTGGATTGTTGAGCGGTTTGTTGACCATAGTATCCCGAAAACGGACCCTCAAGGGGCTCGTTTTCGTATTCGTTGGAGAGGATTTCCTCCCCATCGAGATACATGGGAGCCGCGGGACGTTTTGCTGGAGAACGTTCCGGAAATGGTGAGGGCGTACGAGGAGCAGTACGCGCTGGCGCAGCGGAAGTAGTGCGGGCGCTGCGGTCATCGCTAGCGCCCGAACCCTCACGTGCCAAGAATTTAGCACGGAGCTCTTTGAGACTCTCGGGCACACGGAACGACGTGTACCCGTTCAGGTCGCGGTCGCTCAAGCGGACCGCGCCTGGAAAGCACTTCGTGCACTGAAAGCCCTCGGGCACAGCGCACGGCACATTTGCCTCCTCAGCAGCAACATGAAGTTGCTCCAGCTTTCCACGCTTCGAGTACGTCTCGAAGCGATCACGTGCTTGCTTAATCCGATCACGGTAAGCACTCGGCCTCTTGTTGAAGTTCTCAACAAAGGCATTCCAGCTTTGACAAAGTGCCTGCCATTCGGGCACTTTGCTGCGAGAAGAGGTCTTCTTGCTTTGAAACCATCGGAGCTCATGAAAGAGTCCGATGTAGTAATCGCGCCTTTGATGCGTTTCCGCATCAAAGTGCAGCTCGGCAGCCACAGCGTCATCTTTGATGGCGCTGCATACGTACAGCGGCACCTCATTCGGAGGTACCGAGTTCCCAAACCGGTCCGCGATCTCGGACGCGGACGGCATCCACGGATCGCGCGCTGCAGGCGCAGCGCGCGGAGAGCCTTGAGCTTTGAAATCACGCGCTGCAGCTGCAGCGCGCGGAGTACTGAGAGCCCCAGCGGAAGCGAGTGGGGTATCGCTCTCAGTACGCGAACGCTTCGAACTCGAAGCGTCCGATTCGTCCCCTTCACGCGGGCGAATGTTCTTGGCGTGAGGGTCGAGCGATTCGCTCAACACTGAGTCTTTACGCTTTGAGGACGAGTCCTCCTCGTCTTCCATGTCTTCATCGTCGCCATCGAAGTCGACGACGTCGCCATACTTCGCCTTCTGGCGCTCGAAGTAGTCATCGATGGAGAGATGACTCTCCACCGACTTCGGAGTCTTCTTCTCTTGAGGCTTGCTCATCGTTGAATGAACGCGGATTTCTTCTCCAAACGGGGAGAATTGACGAATGGTCAATTCCAAAGATTGACGTGCGGGGACCCCGCGCGTCTAACCTTAAGGGGGGGATGGTGTAACTTCTACGTGTAACCCCGTTACAGAAGTGCTCTCTCCCCGACAAAACGCCGGCAACCAGCACGACTGGTTGTCGGAGCCCCATTATTAACTAATACACTTTGTACCTAAATATAGCTAGATGTACCTAGTCATATAAACTGATACATAGAAGATGTTAAAGGAGCTCAAGTGTTCGGCCTTTTTGATTTCTTGAAAGGATATTGGCAGATTGGTCTAGCTGATTAATGCCAAGAATGGTTGTCGTACATGACACACCGGAAGGAGTACACGCTCCCCCGGGTTGGGCCGACTCTGCCCCATTTTTTCAGTCAACTATTCAGAAGTGTCTCGAGGAGTTGTTGCATAAGCATCTTCTAGTCTGGATTGATGATTTATTGTTGTTCAAAGAGGACATTCATACCTACTTGATCAAACTCGAGAGGCTGTTTGAACTACTTGATTTCTTTGAGTTCAAGAACAGTCCTATGAAGTCAAGTTTGTTTGAGCGCGAAGTACGTTGGTAAGGCAAGATTATCAGCGGTACTGAGGTTCACCACGATCCAGCAAGAATCCGAAGTTTGCAGGAGATCCCATATCCTAAGACAGCTGGGGAACTTCAGCAGTTCCTTCGTGCTACGAACTGGATGAGAGATTCGTTGATAGACTACGCAAGGGTAACACGTCCACTGCAAGATACCCTGAACGCGCACTATCTCGTGCAACGAAGCGAACGAAGCGTGTGGTGTCAGGGATAGCAGATGATTTGGGTGCTCAGGAGAAAGTTGCGTACGATGAATTGAAGACCTTGCTGTCGACAAGTATGACTCTTGTCTTTCCGAAGGATGGCTCGACAATGTGCTTGCTGACCGATGCAAGTGAATTGGGGTGGTCGGTTCTGGTAACACAAGTTGTAGACTGGCAGTCGACGAAGGAGGTATATCAGCAGCAAAACGAATTGCTGGTTTGTTTGAGCGGTAGCTTTACGGGATCGCAGTGCAACTGGAGTATAATAGAGAAAGAAGCTTACTCGATCGTGTGTGCCTGCAATAAGCTAAACTATTTGTTGCTGCGACAGGGCGACTTTCGACTGTATTGTGACCATCGTAACTTAGTGTACGTATTCGCCTAGGGGAAGGAGGTAAAAAAAAAGCATGTCCGCGGCAAGCGCTTACGTTGGTCGACAAAGCTGATGTAATATCGGTACGAAGTCGAGCACACCGACGGCGACTCCAACGTTTGGGCAGACATGGTTTCGAGATAGGCAGGAAACCACGACCCTGTGGTGCGGCTTCACGTTATGTAGCTCAGGAAACGAGCTTGCGAGAAGCAAAAAGCTACCGAGCAGCAACCTAAACGATGAAGATGCAAAAAGGCCACACCTCAGCCCCAGTCATTGATCAAGTGCAAATACAGTCACACCTGTATCAGCAACTAAGACCA
Organism: Phytophthora cinnamomi; assembly: GCF_018691715.1. Classification (NCBI taxonomy): domain Eukaryota; phylum Oomycota; class Peronosporomycetes; order Peronosporales; family Peronosporaceae; genus Phytophthora; species Phytophthora cinnamomi. Next base: position 707,676 of record NW_027150941.1, read on the forward strand.
CATGACGACGCAGAATTTGAGTGGCCGACACGCACCGGTGTACTTGCTGCACAGAAGCTGCACGCAGCCGAACGACCTCGGAGTGCAACGGGGGTGACGAAAACTGGTGGTTCATTAAGAGCAGACTCTGGATACCTAGTAGAGCGGATGTGTCGACTCAGAGACTACTAGTAGTATCACATTGTGGATCCCAAGCTCATCGAGGGCGTGAAGCCGTGATCGAAGGCGTTCGGCGCCACTTCGATGTGCATAATCTCCGAGCTCGTGTGGAGCAGTTGCTTTCTACATATCGGATGTGCAAACATGTAAAAGGTGCCAAGATTTTGCAGTGTCTATAGGGACCGACATATATGCAAATCATGGCGTGTTGCATTTTGATTTTCTCTCGCTTGGGGAAAATATTGCACGGGATGCTTATCTTTTGGTGTTGAAAGACGAAGCTACGCATTTTTGCGAGCTTACTCCTTGACCTACTCCTACCGGCACGGTTGTAGTAGATGCGATGCTAGTCTGGCACAGTCGCTATGGCTTGCCACATCATTGGATCAGTGAACAAGGATCACATTTTAGGAATGAAGTGATGAAGGACCTTTGTCGGCGCATGCATGAAATCACGCCATGACTTCACGGTAGCGTACTCCCTCTGGATTAACGGGAGCGCGCACTCTTTTGCCGTTCTCAATTTATTGACAGGGGAGGAAATTGATGTCAACCCCTCGCAGTTGAAGTTTTATGCAGATAAATCACTGAACGTCACAGCAGAACTTCGAGGCCATGTTGCTGCGCAAGGTCTGGTGTTATCGGTCAAAGAGCTGAAAGAAGCTCGACGGAATACAAGAAGAAGGACTACGAGGTGCTCGTCAGCTGAAGAGGACTTAGGTCGATCAAAGACTCATGGGAGCCGACAGCGCAACTCAGCAAGGACATGCCTGCCTTGTTGACACATTTTGCGGCGAAATCGAACGACAGGCAGTTCGCAGAGCATATCGCAGCAAAACTTAAACCAAAGTCAAGGCCGAAGAAGCGGCCGCCACCGAACGCACAACAGGCCGTGGGAGGAAAACATTGATGAGTGGTGAAGACTTTGGGGAAGGCAGTGTAGTGGGGAGTTTCATGAGAAATCTCCACCCACCCACTGGGCATTGCAACAGGCCGCCATGCCAAGCTGGCAGTTAGGAAACCACTGCTAGGCCGACAGGCCGTACCTAGGAGCGGAGGATTCAGAGAAAGATTTAACAACTAGGGCTTACAATAGATTCTAGTTCGAAAGGAAGCGCCAGCTTCCTTCTCAGTGTGTTTTTTCGCTAAGACCCACTACGCCAGGTTCTTATGCTCACGTCTCGTAGCTTAGATAAGAGGTAGAAGTAGTACACTATTTATAATGAACGTAGGGCGCGGTGCTTGCTAGTGAGGAGAGCCTTAACCACTTGTAAAGCCAGCTCCATTTCCTCGCCAAGCTACGTGCCCAAGATCCTAGAGGCGTTTACCCCATTTCCTCGCCAGGCTACATGCCCAAGATCCCAGAGGCGTTTGCCTCTCCTGACAGCGTTCTAGTCTTTGCTCTCAACAATGCCGAGAACTCGACTTGACCCACCCGTGTACCATTAAAATAAACCTTAAAATTTTAGAGTAATGAACTATTAATAAAAATATTAAGTTAACATATTCTTTGAAATTTGCTAAGCTGACGGTATAAAAATAGAAATTGTGTACCAATAGTCTGGCACAATCCCGCTACGTGCAAAAACGCTACGTCGCGCGACTCGTAAGTTTCCTCAGAATGAAGAGTTGGCAAGGCCGTCAGCAAAAGTTTCTCAATTTTAAGTAGCACCCGCTTTGGATTTTAATTTGCCGACCGCACAGCGTGCAGCAACAGGTAGACTCTTGCTGTAGTACTGCTCTCATCTCTACTATAATAACAGGAAATAGGTAGTGTAGTTGTTACTTCCACTACCCTACTGTCCTAATCGGATTAATAGGTGAGACAGTAGAGGCTAGCTGGTATTCCCATCCGATCTAGTAGGAGCTAAAACAGTACTGCATTGCAATACCAAATGGGACATTCGCCTTCGCGTATTACCAATCACACTTCGAGAGAGCACTGGTTGAAACTGACACTGTATTACTAGATAAGAGTGGACTGAACTAAACCTTGACTGCGTTTTGGTAGGTCAAAACTTTACGACATAGGTGAATATCTCATGATTCATGAATTGCCAATAGTTCCCGATCAAAACGTGCGGCTCAGCCGTCGAAACTGCAGTGATTTGGATGTAGAATAAAACTTTGTGACGAATAACCCGGATATTCACCGGACGGTCCACACGAGCCAACACGTCCGTTGTTGACGTAGTTCCTTCTACAGACCCATGTGCATGTCCTCTCATTTTAGTTGATCATGGCGTGCACTCTCTTAATTTTCATGTTATTTTCCGCGGATAATACCGTTCGCGCTCAGGGTCTGAGCAATGACCTAAAGTGTAAGGGCCTGGTCGCGTCATTTCTATTTGGAGATTGCCAGGATTTTACATAGATATCATCTCCAGGTCGTCTCCACCTACCGTACCATCCAGTTGTCATGTCGTAAAGATTCAGAAGTTCGCCAATCGCGTATTGAGCCTTTGCCTTTGATCTCAAGCATTTCTCCATCTCTTCAACATGAGTTTCAATATGGGAGTGTCATGTAAGCCATAGCTGTAGATCTGTGAATGGATATTATGTTATAATGTACTTGGATTCTCTGTTGGACGTAATGTAGTCGAAGCATGGGCTCGTAAAGGGCGAAAAGAAACGTGATATTGTAACTTAACGTCCGTACTCTCTTATGCTCTAGACTAGCTACTCACTTCATGGCCCCTCCTTGTTGAATGCAACCGTTAGTTGACGGGTCGCCCCGTAAACTTCACCCTGAAGCCGTCCCGTAAGTCGTCCCGTATGTCGTCCCGTAATACGTACCACAACAAATATAAATTACAGGTTCCGTAATAAATTCCGAAACCAGAAATATATAACGCAGTGAGTTACACGGAGTAATGGACCTCACAGAGGAATTTGACCAGAGGAGGACAGCATGTCTTCGGCATGTACGAATGTAGGAGCTTGAGCGTAGACACGACGGTAGAAAAGAAGATCTCTTTACACTGTAAAAGCAGAAGAGCCATCTCGTGAAGCGAAAAATCCGATAAACAGATAAATCATTTGTCACAGGTATTACCGTTGCTTAGAGGCTATTCAAAAGAAAACAGTGAAATGTTTGCTGAAGGAACAACTGATAATATCAAATACATATATGCACAAATAACCACAGGTATATATATTATAGGAGAGATGCGCTCCACACGTTATACCCAGTGTGCTGACCTAGGCAAAAGCAGTATGTAGTTCATATCCTTCTTAGTAATAAATGTCGAGTCGAGTGCTGAATCGTCTCTGCAGGCAATTCCCTGGAATTCGCATATGGACTCTGGATAAAATCCAGAGAATTGCTAAATAATCTTAGTGTCAGCTTGTTTTGTAGAATAACGACAATATTCTCCAAAACACAATACAGCACAATACGACAAAGCAAATCAAAACATGTTCTTACAAACTGTGCCCCCCCCCCCCCCCCGCCGCGTGAGCGCGGCCGCCCGGCCGTGCTAATCCATTACTATGCGATGCCCACGAAAGTATTATGACGTCTCGATAATTAATAATTGCCTCGTTCGTCCTTCCGACCGAATGGTGTGGGTTCTTGTTATGGGTCTCAAAGTTCAAGCGATAGTTCAACCTTAACCGGGACGAGTTCAGTTAATTTTGTGTACACTAGTACCGTATTCCTGACTTAAATTTTAAAATATGTACTTGCTGATAGTCATTTTCGCTGCAACACCACATTAAATCGGATTGTAAGCTAATCTTAGATATTGGCCACTAGATAAAATGGCGCGTTTCGACTGGACATCTGGACGTTTCTGAAACTGACAGTTTTCATCTCAGTACTACAGTGCTGTGTACTGAGATTCAGTCAGCAGGCACGTAAGGAATACAATACGCTAGATAGTTAATCTCGCAGGGACACGCGGTACGAAATTCGTTCTTGCGTACTACGAATTCGGCATCAAGTCTAGAACGATAACATGATTTATGCGGTTGGTTTTGCGCACCGAATGTCCTTTCCCAAACTTTGCTCTAGCATACAATCCTACATACATGTACTACCAAACAGAAACAAGCAAACGCTTGCTTGTAAAAGGAATCCGTGCCCGGCTCTGAATGACCGGCTCATTTACGAATCTCCATCGTAACGCAGCAGATCCTCAACCGCCAACGATGCGTCTTGGTGTCTTTCTCGCCGTGGTCGTGGCTACATTCATCGCCAGCGGCGTCGGTTTCGCAAGCGCCGATGGGACAGCAAGTGACAACCACAGCAAGCGTGTAGCTTTGGACAAGATCATTAAGCGTCTTCGGGGGAGTCAGAAGTTGGGTGGCGAAGAGAGAGGAGCAGGGGCTTACTGGTACGTTACAGGGCAATCCAGGGTAAGCTCGAACATTGTGCACGCGGTGGAACACCACGAGCCGGTATCAAAGTTGGCGACAGCTCTTATAGTTTTACTGAGCCTCGGCGTTTTCTCTGGCGCTGCGTATGGTGTTGTCAAGCTCAACCAATTTTTAAACCTTCCCAAGAAAGGGTAAGTCGGGAAGAAACTGAAATAAGGTGTGTTGAAATAATGGCGTTATGCTTGCACTTAATTTGGGTCGCTTTTGACAAATTCAACCTTAATAAAGCACTTAATTTGGTTCGGTTTTGGCAAAACTAAACCTTGGAATCCACAACTACAGACACCACACGTATTACTACAAGCACCTTGGGAGAATTCCACTGTGCAACTAGCAGTATAGTGCTGTTTCGGACCACACCTCATTTTGTAGTTGGCGATCCCCGATGAAAGCTAATGCACTTGTGCGACGCCCATTATGTTCGTTAGTGTACGTAAACCAACTGAGCTAGCAGAACTGCTCGAGAGTGCGTGTATTATTACAACATACCAAACACTCCACTGCGAAATAGGACCCAGCATTACGAGAAAGTTGTGATCTGAAGCAACACCAGTACAAGGCGACAATTGTGTCGCTGCTTTTGTCCGATGCGACCTGATACCTGTACTCGATGGATAAGTCGAGTCCAACTAACGTCCACAAGGTACGAACACGCTGTTAGCGCCGCATTGACACTGAAGAACGGAGGCACGTCGGCGCCGATCTTCAATCGGCAGACACAGGTACTGTGAGTGAGGGAGTGTGTACTACTCGAAACACAATGGTTTCCATCGGCGCATTCGACTCCAGAAATCCAAACCGTCGATACGCATATTTATGGTATGAGCTTTCTCGAGTTTGAGTGCAATCGAATCGATTCAGAAATCGCAAACGGTAGTCGTTCACCCTGCCCGCCCGGCTGGTAAAACGCGGGCATCCGGATCCCCCCAATTTTGGCATTTCGGGTACCCGGACCCGCCCATAGATCCGTACCCCGCTACCAGCCCGAAGTAGCGCGCACATGTCATATGAACTACGATGCGATAAAGTCAATATGAAAGCGATTATACTCAAACTAAGCTTCGTACTTGATATCTGCCTTATTCACACCTTCACATTTCTGCTAATCGTGAAAGCAACCAGGTTATAAACCGCCCCACATTATTAACCCTTTCGCGGCCAGGGGGGCAAAATGCCCCTTTTGATTGTCGCATGGTACTACACCTTTTCCAGGCCAAGTTCACAAAGAACAAAATCAAATGCACTGGAACCCAAATCAAATGCACACTGTGCAAGTTCAAGTGCACAATCCTACTATATAGAATGTTCCGACTTTTATTATGTTTAGTAGGTGATCCAGCCGTAAGGATTCCCGCCACTGCGCGCCAAAGCAACGGCGGCACTCCCTCACTTCCACCAATCCTACTTGTCCCTCCTAGATTCCGCCAATAGCTGAGCTGCCTGCTTTAGCCTTGGGTTCGCTCGCCTCGTGCGGCCAGGGGTTCTCACGCACGCTGGCCTTTGCTCACTTTGCAACCTTCTTCGTGAGCGCCATGCCGTTTCGCTACAACCGCTACACGCTCGCTCGAGACGCTCTTCCCCGCGTTGCGACCGCGTTGCGACCGCGCAGCTTTGTGCGTCATGCTACCGCCACACGCTCAGATACCACGTCAAGGTGGCGGCGCTCGAGGACATGCCAGTTGGTTGTTAACCTGTAGCAAGAAGCGAGTACTTAGAATTTGCATATTCGTCAGGGTATATGGTTTGGAAGTTCTACTGTACTTGCTTATATGCATTTGAACTTGCACATTGTGCATTTGATTTGGGTTCCAGTGCATTTGGTTTTGTTCTTTGTGAACTTGGCCTTGTTCTTTGTGAACTTGGCCTTGTTCTTTGTGAACTTGGCCTGGAAAAGGTGTACTCCTCAGACAGAAATATTACCTTAATAACGCAAATATTTGCATTTGTGAAAAATAAAATTATTTACAGAAACTGAACGGGGGCAAAATGCCCCTTGCGGGGAAAGTTTTCCGATTGGATAAAATATCAGAGAATATTTCGTGTTTTTAACTTCATTTTGAAGTGACAGAGTTACTGCTTACCTGAACATTCCTATAAGTCTTTCGTGCCTTAGCCCAGAACACCAATATATGTGTAAATCGATCAATGGCCGATCATTGCAGAGTTATACTGAGTAAGTTAGACGAACAGACAGATCCATCGCCTGTACAACCACGGCATGAGACTTATCAAGGGCAACCTATCTTGGAGAAGGGCACCGTGTGTAACCCCTGACTTTTGACTATCCGAGGCTTGGTGGAGAAGCCATTGCACCGAAATACAACGGGGTGAGCGCTCTACAGACCGTGTGCACGAATTGGCAAAAAAAAATCAAGCGAAGCGTGTAAATGACTTGAACTACGTAAGCATTTATTTATATGTATATACGTATGCAGCTGATTAAAATGGGTAGCCTTTAAATATGGGTGCTTACACCCATATTTACACATTAGAAATGCAGTATAAACATTGTTGAAATACCCTCTGAAATAGAATACCATCAACGACGTAACGATCACTTTTAGCCAACCGCTAAATCTTGATTCTACCAAACATATGCCTTATAGACGATAATTTAACAACACACTGTACAGCTAATATTGTGGAGGAAGAAAAGGTGATGGAAGCAGCAGAATCCAATTCTGCGAACTCTGATCAGGGGACTAACAGTTTTGAAGCACCAGCGGGTAGTAACGACTCGTCAAAGTCAAGTCAACAAGGACTTTCTTCTATATGTGAGCGCGATGCATCATCACGCAGGCCAAACCCAGCGAACACCACCGAACCGACAGACAGCGATGTCGACCGAGAATCAATCGCTGGGACAGACTTAAAAGCAGAGGGAAGTCATCATGTTGGTGTCCGTGAAGACGTGGTTGACCTAGAACTCGGTGATTATGCAATAATCCCGGTAATGTACAATTGTAGATGTGGGTGTTAGGTTCGTAGTACATGCAAGTATATTTGCTAATTTGTATTGACCTTTCATGTGAGCGTCAGATGGAAATGTTCGCTTCGCTTGGCGGAGTAGCAACACCAAGTTGTAGATCCCCCGACACTGAAAGTTTTCAAAGGTCTCAACCTCTGGCAACAGTTGTTGGTTATGCTGGTCAGGAAGATTTCGCCGAAAGATCTATCATTACGCAATCAATTGACGCGTCAGCGTCGATCGGAGGCAAGTCCCACGTGTTATATGATGCATTTACCTCTTTGCTATGCTCTTACTAATTTTTGTTGCACTATGCCTTGATAGTTGCCGTTGATACAGACACATTCGGTGATGGTGACCCACCACTATCGCCTGCTCCGTGAGTCGGACGAGCCGCCGTCACATGTCCCATCTCTCTAGGTTAATATATTGGTAGCCTTTTCGCGATCACGTGAGAGTTGGATGAAAGCGAAGATCTATAGAAAGGTTGGTACGGTTTATATAATTGGTCGGGTCTGTCTCACGGTGAAGCCTAAGAAAAAAAAAGCGGCAAGAAAAAACAACAGAAATCGGGGTCAAATGAGCCGACGCCTCTTCTCCTTCTAGTACGATGGATTGATTCTCAGTTCCAACCGCAGCCCGAGGACATACACTGTGCATCGGCAAGCTTCTTTGCACATCTCCCTTTGCACTTTTGGCAACAAGCACTTCACGAAACTAACGCTTACGCGAGGGTCAAACAACTGGCCATTGATGAGCCATTCAGGCTTCACGAGATTATGACGTTTATTTTAGGAATTGTGTTCTACATGGAGATCACGGTGAAAGGTGGGTATGCGAATTGCTGGGGTCGACAACCTGAAGAAGACATTTTTGGAGCTAATGTCGACTTGGAACATGTAATGCCGCTCAAAAGGTTTAAGCGTCTCAGCTAATCCTTTAATCCTTTTCATTTCGTAGCGAGGTGTGCACCATCAAAGCCTTCAATGTTGACCTTTCAATCGGTTAGTTTCCCTGTCAGGTGGCCGGGTCGACTTAAATTGGTATCAGCGCCACTTTCAATGAAAACACGAACTAACTTCCCTGTGATCACCGCATTCTTGCGAAGCAGATCCGCGTGACGATACTTCCCCGGATCACCCTCGCGAATCCGAGCCGTGTTGAAATGAATCACACTGGTCACCAGCATGGCATCGGCTGATTCAGCGGTCGCCGCATGGCAAGAAGCGCTGGAACGTATCTGCGAGATGTAAGCACGCTCGTTAGTCGTGGTGTTGCCGCATGAGGGGCAGCGATTGAGCATGACGTCTGCTCGTTTGCAATACTAGCAGAGCCGCTTGTGGCGACACTCCTCCCGTGGCACCTGCGTCGTCCAAATTTCCATAGGCTCCAGTTGGTTATTCTGCTACGAGAGTCACGGACGTGCGATGCGAATTTACGAGCGTCCTCGCACTGTGCCCAGCGATGGGTTTCATTGTTACGATCGGGATAATCGTTTGGATGCGAGCGCTCATATAGCTGGGCTATAGACATATGGCGTCCGAAACAGTCTGGCACCAACGGTAAAGGACCCCTTCGCGGGCTTTCTGCACGAGGCTTCGTACGAACCACGTGACTTGGTCGCGGTCACCCATACCACTACTTTGTAACAGCAATTGCCGAAATTTAGCAATGCAGTCATCGAGATGTGTGCATTTACGTTGTTGCAGCTGCTGTAGCTCGCTATGGAGCCGTTCGTGAAGGCGATTTAAACGAACTCACGACGAAGGTCTTCGGTCAGCGCACCAATCGTAGTCAGGGACGGCTTCGACGCGCAGTGCCATGACGCAATGGGATCCTTAAGGTAAGAGACCACCATACCAATGACACGTTGCTGGTTGTGGGAGCCATAGTACCGACATCCTTGTTTGTTACTGACAGCATTGTTGTTGGTAGTGGGCTGCATAGAAACTACATTAGAAATGCATGTTTGTGCGACACCCATGCATACGACTCGTTGAGATGGTTATCGCAGTTCTCACAACTAGTAAAATCTCTATCGTCGTCTACTTGCCCGACACTGCGGTCAATCAAGCTTAGGCTAGCTAGCTCACCTACTAATGCGCTAGCAACCACCTGAATCTTGGGCACGTCGAGCCCAGCCCTCGAGTAGTCTGCGGTAATCGTGTGGGCGTTCAGCTCGGACCTGGCGAGATTCTCTGGTGACTACTGCCCTTGGTGTGTTCTGGCACGCATAGACAATTTGTGGCTCGCTTTGAACGCCTTGACCCCGGACCATGATGCGCGGAAATGAGTCACACCGTATGCAGCATCGGCATCTAATGCCTGCAAAAGAAGCATCACAGTCGAAATAGGACCCCCCCCTCTCAAGTCATTGAACCAAACCACCAGCTCCTTCTCAGTTTCCATAGCGAGGGGGGTACCACTTCCGCGGTGCCGGGCAGGCCGATAGCACTCTCAGTTTCACACCAGCCGAGATTGCTGCGTGCGTGCGTGGCATGGCGCCAATTCGATTCTGATGGCCAGCACGCAATGTGGTGACGCTGTCAGTAACGAATAGAGGAATAAAATGCTGTGATTTGATTGGGTCAGAGCATTTGTCAGTCATAAGTAGGCGTCAGTAACAAACAAAGGAAGTCGGTACTAAAATTCTTCACTTCCAGCTACATAGGAACCCGATCTAGGAAGAGGCCCAGAGACTCGCCCTTCTTGCCAGAGAACGTCGGCATAAACATATATTCCATTCGGCGCTCCTTTGGAGGGTTGCTCACGAGGGTGTTCACGAGATTGCATAGTTCTCCGTGCTGCAACGCAATCGTCTCCGCGAGACTCGTGGTTGCGGTCACTGTATCTCAAACAGGGGCGGTCGACTCCATACTGCTTGCAGGTAGGTGTGGCGGCCTACTTTTTCTTCACATACGTGGACTGAGGCTCACGCCCGGTCACCGGTTCTTGTTCGTCGACGAAAACTCTCCCAATGCTACACGAACGGAAGCAAGTGCTACACTCCTCGGGGTTCAGCCGGGCTGGTGCATACTTGTTGGAGCTTGGAGAGCGAGGCGAAGCGAAATGAAGGTTGGTGAGCTGGTAGATGAAAGTTATTGATTTGGGGACTGTATGAGACGTGAGGACTTGAGAGCAATTATGATAATGATTCATTTATTGTTTGAGTATGCTACCGAAGCGATAAAAACTTCAGGACATGTGGAAATTTAGTTGCTAATTCAAATAGACTGTTTACCATTACACCTGCAGTGAGCATACTTGAATTTGCTCAGTCGGTTCAGCAGCAGCATCTTGAAGGTATGATTGGTGTCGGGTGGATCTTTGACCGTCGAACCGATGAGGAAAATACGGCAGACACAGGGTCTCGACGGGTGGGTATTTCAACAGTCGACCTATTGTTAGGTGGTACTATAGTACTACTACAGTAGTAGTTATGACTCCATGATTAAAGATACAAAAGTACTACAGTAGTTGACACAAGTAGACCCTGCCAACTTCTTACAGTAACAAGGAAAACGTTGGTGCACCGCGTATTCGATACCAGTATTGGATAATAACCTGTATGAAATTATAAATTAGGTATTTGCGCAAGTAGTGTGCATTCTCCTTCCGAAAACCCCCAAGGGTTTTCCCATCCCTGGGGAGGGATGACACGTCAGTCATGCTGAGCTCTCCTCGAGGTCAATGTTGGCATCATACACAGGTGCTTACATTAAGTTTTACCATGGCACGTCGTCCAGCCTACACGACGCTGACTCTTGACCAAAAGCAGGCCCTATGTGCGAAGGCCGCAACGCAACCATTAATTAATCAAGCACAACTTGTCCAATGTGCAGCCAACCGGTTCGAGAGCCCCGTCGGCATCTCTACCGTCGCCGGCATCCTCAAGCGCAAGGCCGAGTTTGTCGACGTGCCGGAGTCGCTACGACAGCGCAAGCGCCACTGCTCCGACAGCGTGTGGGCGGCCGACGGGCTTCTCCTAGGGGAGATCGCGGCCAGCAATGTAACGGGCTTATACGCACAACTGGCCTGTATCCACTTGTGATTTTAACAGATAACATATTTGTTAAAAGTTTTAGATACTTCCTCAACTTGGTGTAAATCACACCAATGGATACATTGAAGTGGGGCACCACAATGAGTGGTCCACACCTACGCAAAGATCCTATTGGTAGAAAGCAACATCTTATTACCAATTAGAGACGTGTATATTGGCGGGGCTCTGACTATCAACCCTTTTATAGACGATAAACCGTTTTAGCAGATTTAGTAGGGAGGTCAATTTACAAACAATACAGTTCTCATTTTACCCTGATCTGATTAGTTCGGTGTCTTTATTAGTTTGAATTATACTTGAGGGCTCAAATATACTCTATTTTAATTAAAACTAACCTACCGCTTCCTCATCCACGTAGCGCAACGTGTAACCTTAAGTAGTAAGCCAAGGTAGACCCACTACAAGCAAGGCTTGTCACGTGAATGGCAGCATCAACGGCGCCACCGTGCGTTCGATGGCAGGGATAATGTCGGGGGCGACACATTGCCGAGCCGAGGCTGGCGCTACCGGTTCCAGGAGCGCTCTGGGCTCTGGTTTTCGGCCCGCCACGGTGAGGGTGGCTGCCTCGACATGTCCGTGGTGGATGAGGTCAGGAAGAAGCTGAAGGAGCTGGTCTCGTCCTAGCGCCCCCAGGATGTATTCAACAAGGAAAGACCTCCTTCTTCTACCGCCAGGAGCCCCGCGGCAACCTCACCACGGACAGAAAGTAGAAGGGCAAGAAGCAGAGCAAGGTGCGTGTGACGGTGTGCGTGGACACCAAGGCGGACGGCAGAGAGGAGCCGCCCCTGCACTTCGTGGGAAAGGCCAAGGAACCCAGGCCGTTCAAGAACCACGACGTCAATAAGGAGATGGGGGCAACCTACATCAACACCCCCACGGCGTGGATGAATACCGCCAAGTTCTGCGACTGGCTCTCCAACTTCAACGAATTCATTCAGCCACAGCAGCGGCGCGTACTACTGCTTGTGGACAACGTGTCCTCGCACGACGAAACAGGCGTGCAGCTTTCTAACATCAGAGTAGAAAAGCTACCGCCCAACACGACGGCAGCGCTGCAGCCCAAGGACCAGGGCTTCATCAAGAGCCTGAAGGACCACTACCAGAACACTAAACCAGCTGTTAATCTGAAGGCTATCGCGCAGACAAGACGTACGTGGATGTGGACTTGCTGACAGTTATCAAGTGGTGTGTCCAAGGCTGGCGGGAGGTGTCGGCAAAAACTATTCAGAATTGCTGATGTCATACCGTGTACATTTCCAAAATGAATGTCCGGTTTTTATTGTAAATCAGTAAGATTTGTTGCCCCCGCCAAAGATCCAACATGCCCCACTTTTGTCGGAGAAGGCCGAGTCACCAAGAACGAAAACTTGGGCAACGACGAGTGCTTCTACTTCTACGCAAACTCGATCGAATTGACGCAGTTCAAAGGAAGCAACAATGACTACGAACAGTACTATGTATTCGGCAAACCCTCCTACGTTGAGAGCTGCATTGGTAGCAACACAGGAACTGGCAATACCACACAGACCCCTGCAGCTGAGACTCCTCCACCACCGCAAACCCTCAGACGGACGCTCCGAAAACGTCCTTTCCTACGACCGAATCCCACACGAGCACCCCGTCAGCCGAGAGCAGTGCGGCAGGTGACGCTAGTTCTGCAACCGACGACTACCCAGCTGGAACTGTTGCGCCTGGGGGCTGTAAGAGCAAGAAGTGTAACTCGGTTCACCGCCGTTAAGGTAGCGCGGTGTATACGTGAACAAATTAGTGTGTGCGATTAGCCTGGGCCAGGCCAGGCTGTATGGGCGTTTTCCGTAAGTAGATACATTGGGACAAGCAATTAAGAGTCAGCCAGAGCTGAAAGGAATTGCGATGTCAGGATCAGGCAGCGAACGACATAAGGTTTCCGCCTTTGTGAATGATTACACGATATTTATGATATCCATGATGGAACTCAGCCTCGTTAAACGATTGCTGGATGATTTTTGGCGTAGTATCTGGACTTCGGGTTCAACCACACAAAAACATTTTGATTAGCCTCAACACACATGGAACACGAACAAAATGGAATGGTTTCCCCGTCTTTAATCCCTCCCGTACAACGGGACAACTTGGATACTGGGTCGGCAATACATCGGCCGCAAATGACAACTGGGAGATCCGACTTGAAAAAAAATCAAAGCCGACTAAGAATTGCGTCTACTATCATCAACTCGGTGGCGCAAAGGGTAACACTGTTCAACGTCGTGGCACTACCATCAATATTGTACACGGCTAAGCAATTTATACCCCCAAAGGACGTCCTGCGTCGGCTAGAAAATCTTCAAAAACAATTTATCTGGAAAGGTTTATCAAATATAGCAGCAACCAAGCCCAAATTCCGTCCGGCTTTAATTTTTACTCCACGTCGACAAGGTCGGTTAAGACTCCAAGAGATCAAATCAGCACTAAGAATGACCCGAAGCAATCTCGCTGAGAGATGGCTTCATGAGCAATCAGATATCTATGCTGCAGCTTGGCATAGAACAGTTCATCTCGGAAAAGTCATGAAGAGTTCATGTTGTATTTTTCAGCCTACCAGTTTAGTCTGATTGAACGTAGCCTGCGCGAATCCAAGGGTATACCCAAGATATCCTCGCAAGGTTTAGGTCTGAAGGAGCTTTGATGGGCACACTTCAAAGGCCTACTACCAGATGTTGCACAGCGTGAAGAGATTAAACGTCGTGAACTACAAAATGCTGCAACAAGCTCCTGCTGTAAGCTCGCTAGAATCGACATATTGTTCGATGGAGTAGAAGCGTTCTTCTCAGCCTACCGTGGAGCTTTTGGACAGCGCCTAGCGCTCCTCTGAGTCTGTTTAGTCAACCCCAGTTGCAATGTAACCTACAGTGGGTACTCCACAGTACCATCACGATAATGGCTACAAGAAACGATTATTATCAGAGTGACGCCGTCATGCAGGTTATGCGCAATTCGGACGGGTGGTCCTGGAGGATCAGCTACACCTCGAACGAATACAGGCAAACAAATGACTATCTCCAATGGGCCATGTGGGAAGTACGAGAAGGAATTGCGTTTGCAGCTAATGCACAAACATCCTGTTATCCGTGGACAGCGCCGTCGGGAACAAAAGCTCTGCAGTTGGGCTTTACAGTCCGCAAACAACGGTCCAAGGACATTAAACGTAATCTCCAACTGGATCTGACTGAAGTGTTGGGCAAGATCCAGAATGAAGGAGAGCAATCACCCTGGAGAAGGTTTGCAGTTACTCATTCTCCACACCAAATCTGGAACAAGCAAGGGCTATACACTGATTATCAAAATTGGACAATCTACCGCATTTCGCTATCTTTTCCATAGTGGATGGCACCACAATAGAGGATATATGGAGCCTACATGTATCGCTACATTGGAGACAATTGACCACATTATTTGGGAATGCGAGAAAGCTCAAATCGCTTGGAAAACTTAGTTAGACCACTGGCTGGGCCATCCAACAAAACCAAGCGACCGCAATTCCCTGCAAACATTTCTTGCCTCACGACAAGCTCCTACTCTAACTAAATACTTTATCGCTACTGCTCAGCAGTGCATAACCAGATGGACTTCTCAACACGATAAAGCCATTGCGACACTGTGGGTAATTTGGTCAACTATCACTCCAACCCTATTGTGGCGTCTCCGAAATCGACAAATATTTCACCCGCTACGCATCAATAAAGGAAACTGCGTCAGCGGTACGTGCAGCAGGAACATTTCAGGTGATGGTATTGTGCTTTTCTGTCATTTGCGCTCCGTTTCAACCCTCTTTACCGGACTTGAAGCCCCGCTTAGGGTATTCTAATCTGACTTCGCGATCCTACAAAATCGTTCGGGGATAGGGCAACCAGCCCACTGCCAGCCACTCAGAGCGCAGTGGCTTACTCGTCGGGTGGATCTCACGAGCCGTTGTCGCCGGTTCTCCTGCCGCTGCCCACGCGGCTACGATCAGACCAGGTAAGCCAGCTAGAGAACTAGCTAGAGCACTTGGGGGTATTCTTTTGCTACTGTGCACAAGTTAAGCTTGGTACCTATATGCGTGCTGTGGTCTGCAGATGACCGAGGCCGAGAGTTGCAACAACGACGATATCTAGCAGTATCCCTTGGCATCGCTGCTGACAGGCACGAGCGTATGCGAGCCGCTGGTGCTGCAGCGACAAAGGCGAGTATACCGGTCACCACAACGATACGGTGGCACCGTTCAGGATGCAGTAGCTACATCGGGAGCTGGGCAAGACGATACCTGGCACACCACTGAAGCTCCCTCCGCAAAGTCAGGCCCATGCGGGCCGCAGGTGCTGCGGTGGTGACGGCGAATAGACCAGCTACTAGAACAAGATGGTGGCAAGCATCAGCTACAACCGGTGCAGGAAGCGGCAGAAGGATGTTGACTTGCAGTCCACTGAAGCTCCCGTCACCAAGGCGCACCGGTACGCAGATGCTGGTATGCGGCTACTATTCAGGGCATGATTTTACACCGTGTGAGCTAATAAATGTATGATGTTTGGCGCTATAAAGGAATCGGTAGAGGATGCGTGTTGCTATACCAGAATCGGTAGAGGGTGACATCCGAGCCCGAAAATAATTCTAATTGAAAACCGGTTTTTTGTGGTGCTTCGATCTAGCTCATTTCAACTCTCATCACCGACATCGCAATGCAAGCGCCAGAGTTACCGCTCCCTAATCAGCTGAAGGTGCGACAAACGGGTAAAACCGGAGACCATTTAACCGCTTGCAGGGATAAATTAGCTCCTATCAACTTCATTTTCCAGGTTGCGACTGGCTGTAGAGGTCTGCGTGGTGCTGTTGAGGAGATGTTTGGCCGTCACCTACCAAACGTGTGGCGCCAAGCGTTTGACCTGTATTTGAAGCCGAGCAACAATGCCCCCCAGCGTGATTTTTTCGTGATCCAAGCAGGGGAGCACGAGTTCAACGTTCAGCTGGAGACTGTATGGGACACTGCTCCACTCCGCAAGAACGGCCAATCTGATATTCGGCTGATGGTGTGCGTGTATGTCCCTCGTCCCCAACGGGCTACTACACTCCGCCGAGCCACAGCAGCTCGCGTCGAAGAGCAGACACCTCGAATCGCAGCATTTGTGCGAGAACATGCAATTGATGCTGGTCCAGCCACCCTACGCTACATCAGCGTTCGCCAAGCTAGACTACCAGATGAAGCTCCTATTCAGACGCCGGATGATACGATGTTTAGGCAGCTACAGTGGATTGATCAGCAAGAAGTGGCTATGCAAGCTGCACAAGATGAAGCGGACCATGTTAGCAACAGCGAGTATCATGCCGTCAGGGCCGTGTCCGAAGGGACGCCCATTGCTCTCAGACTGAATATCGCTGACTTGAGGCTGGCACTTGGACTACCGTCGTATTCACTGCGCCCACCGTACAGATCGCCACCTACCACTGCTATCCCCGATCCGGGGGTTGATATGGAAGACGTCGATCGCCGTCAACAAGATGGATAAAACGATACAAGAACAAAGGCTTTCATTAAATTTTGCTCTTAACCCTATTGCTGCCCATTTTGACTTGTTTTCAGTATACCAATATTGGATCCATTCCGGTACATTAATCTAAAACATGGATACATGCTTGGTTTTACACTCATCTCCGCACCTCATTCATCAGATTTGCACGACTTTACGTTTCGATACAACGATGCATAACATGAATATATGCTTGGTTTTGATAATTCCTCCGCAAGGCTTTCTATTGGATAAAATGGGTGTGATTCTGAGGTAGCTGTCGTAAGTTTCGATTGCAACAATTACATATGACCGTAATTTACCAAAGTTTTTACATTCGTAATTACGCTTGCTGCCGATTCCGTAGTCGCTACGCCACACAAAGCCCATTCGGCGCTGGAGTTGGCATTGCAAGCAGAGCATATTTGCTTGCGATGGTGCTGCTGTCGCCATGAGTACCGGTGACGCGGAAACGGCGGCCACCGCCACCGAGGTGCCCAAGGTTCAAGCCCCACCGCCTTTACTTTTTGTTTTCTGCTGCGAGCTGCGAGGTAGGCCGGTGCAAGTGCCGGATGTGTCGAAGTGAGGTGTGCGTGCTAACGTGTGAGTGTCTATGCGTATATGCGTGTGTACTTTAGGTGGAAACGATGAATTGATGGCCAGCCGTGCAGCGGTGCGCGTGGGCGGTGGGAGGACAGCATTGCGAGCATGAAAACGGTCGTCCCACTGGCGGTGCAGTGGCCAACGGCGGCCACCGCCACGGAGTTGAAGCATTGATATTTTTAGTTGTCTCAACGCAATAAATACAATGTGTTCTGCTGAGTACTAACGTTGTTTGATTGGGCTTGTGTTATCGCAGTGCCTGGCGCTAGATTTACTCTGGGGCAAATCCCTTCCGTAAAGTATTAGACTATACGTCACCGGGGCTCATACAATTGCACCTGCCTACCCGACTCTCTTCCATCACGTTCAGTCAAGAAAACCCGGTGTTCTACACGATGGCGCCTCGGAAAGCGAAGCGAAGACTCGATGATACTGTCACTACTTCCAGTACTACGTCAAAACGCAACGCCCGGGGTTCGTCGACACGGCAATCGCTCAGACCGAGAAAAGCGCCTGAAAATGAGATTGACGAGTTGGCAAACAGCGATGAAGATGATAGCAGTGGTGAATTCGAAGTCGAAGCCATCTTAAGAGAGGAGGGTGATCTCTTCGTCGTCAAATGGGCCGTGTACGACTCGGAAGACAACACCTGGGAGCGTGAAGACCACCTCAAGCCGGACCTGGTGATGCAGTTTCGACAGAGCAGTAAGCGCCGTGCAAAACCTACACAGCAGGATCACGTTGACAGTGATGCCGAACTGGAAGCAGCGATAGAGCATCCTGCTACGGGGACTGCGAGCTCTGGTGCTGGTACTGTGAGCGAGGGTGCCGATCGCGCTGATACAACCAGTAACCTGATCGGCGCTCGAGTTGCTTTTGCACCTTCAAATGAGGCATGGATGCCAGAAGCCGATTACGGAAAGGTGGGATCAGCGTACTTGACAGGTATAATTGCTCGTATCAAGAAACCGGATGGCACAAAGAAAGCAAGTAAGCGGAAAAAATCCTGGGGAGTTACTCTGTACGATGTGCGATGGACGTTGACACAGTTCCAACTGCAACGGCGCATTCATGGTATTCCTCGTGCAAAAGTTTTGGAAAGAATTAAGGCGTACGATCGTCTCAGTGGGAACGAGTTAAGACCAGAGACTTGGGATGTCTTGTGTAGACCGTACCAAGAGGAAACTAAGGGCGGAGATATTTGGGACGAGTTTGAACAGGTGGACGAGGCCTACGCTCGTTAGGATTGCCAAGAGAGTATCGCGGAAGATGTAGGAGAGGAGGAGCGCGTCGCTGATATGAGCTTTGACCCACTCGGAATCGTTGAAAGACAAGAAAAACTATTTGCACACAGTGATGGAACTACGGCTCCTCGCGTAAACGAGGAGTATGCACCTTCGGCACTCAGCTTCTTCCAGCTTCCTCGCATACCTTCCGCTCGCCTTTTGGAAAAACAATTGTCTCGAGTACAAATGCATACGCTGCTGCTAAGAAACGGCAAGCGGTGACGCTGGAAGAATTGATGTAGTTATCCTGTTCTACATGGCTCTGATTGACAAAGGCGAATACGCTAACTATTGGGGAGAACAAGTTGAGGATAGCCTCTTTGAAGCAGAAAGTGCTCGTATGGACAACGTTATGCCTCTCAAGCGCTTCGAGTTCATCCGGAAAAAAATTGTTTTCGCTACCCGGTGACGCTCGCAGCACTGAAGCGTGACCCTGCCGCTAGGATCAGGCCTCTGATGAATATGCTAAAGGTTTGGGCACCGAAGTTTGTCACTCCTGGTAGAAATGTTGCCGTCGATGAGTCGAGCATTGCTTGCCGATCGCGCTACGCTTGTCATCTGATCGTCTTCAATGCAACGAAGCCAACAGGGAAATATCTTTTTAAGATTTACATGTGCTGCTGTTCGGAGTCGTGGCTAGTGATTAATTTCCGCCTACACTTCGCGAGTGGCATGGGTGAACGTCATGGCGGGGTCGTTTCCCGAAACCAGGCTGCACAACTTGAGATCGCGTCAAAGCTGGCGGCTGAAGTGCGCAAATGCGTCGTTGAAGTCGCGAGGCCAATCCACCACACCAATCGCGTTGTCAATACTGACAACTACTACACTTCGTGCCAACTTTTGGAAATGATTCGCGTGTTCGGTCTGTATGGTCGTGGTACAATTAGAGAGTAAACACTTTCCTCGATGTGTTACGATTTATAAAAGCGATGATCTACCTCGTGGATCAATGAAACAAGCTGTTAGCCAGACGAACAAAATTGTGGCTGCTTCATGGGTGGACGGTTCTGTCGTTAACTTCGTTTCAAACGCTGACACATCAACAACCACAACTGTTTACCGTCAAGTAGGGAGAGAGAAAAGGCCATTCCCAGCCCCGAGTTGTGCTATTGAGTATAATCAAGCAATGCAGGGGGTTGACCGAATTGACCAGCTTCGCGCCCGCTTTTCCGTTGCCGATGGGCACTCTTTTCGCAAGTGGCACAAAAAACTCGCATTAGCGTTTGTCGATCTTGCACGATGCAATGCATTTATTACGCGAAAGTTAGCAGGAGGCTGCAAGAACAAGCGGGATCCCCACTGCGCATTTATGGTAGAGTTGACTGGCGAGTTACTCTCCGGGCATGGAAGAACTCATTGTCCGGCTCTGGCACGATGCATACAAGTCCAATTGAGCCTGATCTCGATGTGCTTTGCACTCCAACGTCAAGTACACACCGAATGGGAACCCCCCTCCGCACACCAACCGAAAGTCGGTGCATCCCCCGCCATGCACACGTACCGTTTCCTAGCTCACGAACGAAACGTGGGTGTGTAGTCTGTCGATTTGAGGGAAGATACCCGACAGAGGCGACCAACTGGTGCAAAACGCACTTGGCATCACTGTGTAGTGAAGTGCATTCAGCTCAACCAGAAAAATCTTTCCTATGTCAGCGTGAGGATTGGTCATGCTGGGAAACGTATCACAAGCATTACTTTCCGGTGGGCTTATTTAACGCTCACGGTCATATTCGACGTTATTAAAGGCCAACACAGAAGCGGAAAATTTCGCATTCAGATCACCTCCAGGGAAATTAGAAGCTTCTACAGTTTACGAGTGAGAGAGTACTAGCTGGTAAAGTGATGCGCGTTCAATACAAGAACATTTCTACACATACCCTCTTATAGTATGTCTAGTACTCTTGACGGACAATTGCACAACAACATAATTTCTAATTCTACCACTATGTCAACCGAGATATAGTTTGCAACAGAGCTATGCGATAACGTCTCGATATGAAAAAAGTAATCGGTTAACGCCTCTCTGTTGCAAACCGTCGGGATCAGCGCCCGTTCGTAGACATATAATGCGTGGGGTACACTCGACCACGTGACTGACACTTTGATAGAGTACTTGAGCTCCCACAAACCACAAACTACTCGCTGACACGAAGGTCAACGTATCGGACAAAATTTTTGTAGTAAGACAACTAGTCGAATCGTCGTCGACCTACAGATAAACTGCTCGATGGCTTGGTTAGCGGCTTCTTCGCAAAACAGATTTCTTGAGAACACGATTGTGCACAACGATAAAGCGCACCCGGGGTTCTTGTTAATTGTACAAATATCTTCTTGAAACACCAATACTTTCAGGAGTTCAGAATATTGCTGAGCGTGATTGTAGACGGCCTTGTGTGCAGCGAAAAACAAGCTCAGACGCACATCAATTCCGATGCATGTTTTCACTTGTGTTTCGACAGCAACTTGAACTAACACGTTTCCGACTCCACGCCCCATGTCGCCGAACGTGTCATCAGCAGTCGCATCTAGCACCTCTAACAGCATCGAAATACCCGACGACGCAATTTCACCAGCATTTGGATGAACTTTTCCAGCCGCTTGACGTACGTCCCGACTTGAAATTGCTCCGAAAATAGTATCAACAATAGACTGTACATCATTCGCTTGTCGACTGCTGGTTGCCAAGACAACAAGATGGCTGCGTCTCGGGTGGCAGCTACCTTTGTGCTTCGCATGAGCGTCACAAGACGTCACCGCTATTAGACGTTGTCGAACAAAATGTTGTGGAAACCGATTGAGATGCACTCCGTGCGTCTTCTTGAGCGTCTTCAGGCGCTCTTGCAAGGCACGTCTCGTCTTAACCTTCATGGGCATCCTTGCTACGACGTCGCCCCACTGGAGTTTCTGGTCCCGCTCAATGAATGGTCGCACGAGGCGCACCAGGGCGGCATCTTGGGTGTCGCTGAAGTCTGTCATGCTGGATGAAGACGTGCTAAATGAAGACTGATGAATCTCGGGTAGTTGTTGGACAAGTATATTGAAATTGGTATTGAAGATTCTGGGGTAAATATATAACAGTCTGGCTCTCGTAAAAACTCCTTCGTATGTTGATTGGTAGCCATGAAAACGTAGCCAGTTGGTTCTGAACGGTGGCTTATGGTAACAAATGAAGTGTCGCCACCATCCGCCTGAAATTTATCACGAATTCTATTGGACTAAAATTAATGTTGAAATATGCAGCGTCACTTGGTATTGGCTACTCTTGTACCAAAACATGGAGCATACCGATTTGTTCATAAGTATGGAGTCGATACAAATTAACGGTTTTTTGTAAAACCCAGCAATATGCCAGGTTTTGGCGGCAGCAGGGTTAATTGAAAGTGTTTGTATATTTGTTCTCCAACTAGCTCCTGCTTTCGCGTGCACCAATACATTGCAACATTGGGAACGGCGGGGGGATCTTGACGGAATGCAGCCTCGCCGTGGCGTTGTATCCATCTCTTCAAAAGCGAAAAGGCGACCTCGATCGGAATGAGGTCTGGGGAGTACGGCGGAAGAAAAAAGAGCTGAGCACCCGTTGCACTCACCATTTCCTGTAGCTCCTTATACATGTGAATATTCGCGTTACCAATGACCACTATCGATCGCGGTAGTGGCCATGGATTTAGGAATGACAGAACTTTGGCTTTGAACGTGTCGTGAAATGTTTGACGCGAAAACGTGCCCTCCACGTTTCCCCACGCAAAACATCCCGTAACATCAAGTGTAGCAAGAACAGATACACGGGTACCACGGGCGAAAGGAAGCGTCGCGTTTGCTGGCGTATTTCGAGCGGACCAGCCATAATTGCGCAATACCGACCTGAACAACAGCACAAATTTACCAACAAAGTTAAATACACCTAGCAAAGGAACACATACCGCACATCCTTCGAAGTTCCGTCGACAAACACCAACCGATCGGGGCCACTGTAGTATGGCAGACGGTGCTGTGCCTCCTCGTGTCGCTCTCGTGGAGCATTCTCGCTAGCTCTCTTGTCAGCACTTTGCCCATAAGACGCAAGTCAAACCGCAATGCACGGCAAGTGGTGGAGTCGGAGAAGTTGCGTAGACCGCTAAAATTTGCTCGAAGCTCCAGCCTCAGCTCTTCAAAGTAAAAGCAAGGGTTAGCTTTAACGTAGCTTTTGACAAAACTACACATGTTTGCTGGCCATCGCGATGTCTTGTTCTTGTGTAGCTGATGGTTTGCAATATTGCCGGTAGTCTTAAAAAGTTTGTACCAACGTTCTAGGCTACGTATCGACTTTCCTAATTCTGTGCTTACCTTGCTCATATCCACACTGTATGCGTAGACAAAAACTGTAGCACGCCATCGCATGTCGATTGAAAAGAATTCTGCTGTCCGCTTACACCAGTCCTCTGATCGCAAATTCCCGAATGTCGTCAAAATGCGCGCCAATCGGACAAACTCGCGTACGGCGGTAGCTCCGTCGGTACTGCAAGAGTCCCCTCACACCAGTGGATAGTGTAATCTGATGGGTCGGAATTTTACTAATACCTCTTATTTGATCAGTAATTTGTACCTGTGTACCTCTCCCTCTGATGAGCGGAGGCACTGCACAGAGTCCGATTTGCCAAAAGAGCTGCAAAGCACAATAATCGCTAGTGTAACGGGGTTACATGGAATAGTGACCCTGGCACTATTCAGGGATGGCTACAAAAGGTCACTCCCCTGAGTAGTGACACAATAGCAACCGATATATTTTATATAGGATAAACTATAGGGAACTTCGGATTTGTATGCATGCCAAATCTGTACTAACCTATAAATACATTCAGTCCTAGATCTACCGTACTTCTGGTCAATCAGTCCCCTTAGGCCAGGGACGCGTGAACTGCCGTTCACTGAGAGTTTGTATACTCTCGTTAGCACACTTCCTCTGTGCAAGGTGCTCGTGTGGCCCCGTCACACTTGGTAGCACTTGTAGTCAATCCTACACCTACGCGGGTAGATTGGACTACCTGAATCCTCTGTGGTCTCAACGAGTGAGCCAAGATGGATAGAAGTGAGTTTCCTCATTTGAACGACTCGTAGTTCGAATCAGTTCGGAAAATGACAGGCATCTTTGGAATAGATGCCCTGCGTAGCTTAGCGGTAGCGACGCCAGCTGAGCAGGTTGAGCGCATCAGCGCGTTCGACAACTACGAGCAAGGGCTCATTGCCCATGTTCAGGGGCTGCAGGCTCCGGCAGCTGCGCCGAAGCCGGTGCAACCGAAGCCGTTGATGCTGAAGGTTCACCCCTTTGAAGGGAAGGAGGGTGAGAACCTCCACTTCTGGGTCCGAGAGGTCGAGCTCGCGATGGACGCGGCTCTCGTCTCGAACGAGCGACTCCGTGTCGCTTTTGCGCTTTCCAACCTTAGTGGTCGCGCTAAGAGTTGGGTGTATACGCGCGAGACGACCACACCAGGATGCTTTGCATCATGGTCCCAGCTCTGTGAGCAGCTGCGGGCCACGTTCCTTCCGGCGAACTATGAGTATCGCGAGCGCTCGCGCTTCCTCGCCTGCAAACAAGGAAGGCGCGAGCTGCACGAGTACATACAGCAAATTAGAGTACTCACAGACTCGCTGGCGGGAACGCCCCTGCTCGAACACATCAAGGTGACCGTGTTCATGGACGGTCTGCGTGTTGGCCATGCCCGCACACAGCTGTTCCGGGTGCAAGCAAGCCCTATGGAGGAGTATAGCCACAAACAGGCTCGTACCCCTGCTCCGGTATGGCAAAACAACCCTGTACCGGGTGGTGCGCCGAATGGTGGTTCCGGCAATGGAACCTCCAATGGGCCAGTTCTCATGGATTTGGGAATGGCCGAGCAGCACGACATTCGCTGCTTCGGCTGTGGCAAGCTAGGGCACATGAAACGTGCATGTCCTGCAGGAGGACGAAGCCCTTTGGGTCTAAGGGTCGCTGGCAGAATCCGCGACCCAGGGACCAGGGGAACGCAGGACACCAGTAGGGGCGGGGCGCCCTACTGGGGAGTTCCTACTGGGGAGTTCGTAAGTCTTCATGAGGGGCGTGCGGGTGGCGCGCGCCATGTGGGCTTAGCCCCTGAGAGTCTATGCACTCTCGAAGCGGAGAAGGGCAGCGGTGGGCTGCTCGTGGTACACGCGATTGTACCGGGATACGATCATCGAATGAGAATCTTGATCGATTCTAGGGCGTCAAAGAATTTTGCGCGCCGTCAGACAGTCGCGCGCAACCACGACAGGTATGCCGATGCTCTACGTGGCAGCAAAGACAACGGGCTGGTCTCCGTAAGGTTAGCCGACGGTACGGTGATAGAAGTACCTCGGGTCCACATCGACCTGGCTGTCAAGTTCGAAGACTTTGACAGCAAGGAGCCGTTCTCGGTCCTAGACATGGACAAGTACGACTTGATCCTTGGCATGCCGTGGTTAGAGAAACATGAGCCTTGGATCGATTGGCGCGGCAAGGCCATTGGGGCAAGCCGTCTCCCGCGCTCTGACAGAGCTTTTGTGAGTCATGTTCCCACCTCTGGCAGAAGCTTGGGCGCCCGTGAGGGCCACCAGGGCGCCGTAGCGTCCAAATTTTCATTGGGGTCGTCGAAACTGACGGCGACTCCGAAGGTGACAGGGCCGACCAGGTTCCGGGTGGGGGGGTTCCAGACTGCACCTACCAGGTGGGTAACTTAGGTCCACATGCGGGTAACAGAGTTCCGCGGGCAGCTAGTGCTGCTAGAGGAGGCTCCAACGGCGCTGGCGTGGGTAACTTAGTTCCACGTCCTGTCACGCAGCTCTTAACTGATGAGGAAGCCACCACAGGCGCTTCCTGTGTGGGTAACGTAGTTCCACACGAGGTCGCTCAGACCGTAACAGATGAGGAAGACACTATAGTTGCTTCCTGTGTGGGTAACATAGTTCCAGACGAGGTCACTCAGACCATAACTGATGTGGGAGTCGCTGAGAGCGCTCCTGGTGTGGAACCAAGTTCCACACGGCGGGGTGGGTAACATAGTTCCACACATCAAGGTGGGTAACATAGTTCCGCCCAAGAACAAGGCGGGTAACACAGTTCCGCACGAGGTCAAGACGATCCGTGGTGCCGTCAAGTCGGCACCACCAGACGTAGAAACCAGAGTGTCACGTCGTAAGCTGGGCCTAGTCGCCCGTTCGGCGACGTCCGTCACCAACGAGTTGGAGCCATCCGTCTGGGCTCCAGCCGCCGAAGAATGCTATCCCATCTTTAACGGCGTGACCGGTTGCCAGTTCAAGGCATTCAGCTTACGGCCCTGCCCGAGGTTGCAGAGTTACTGAACCTCGAAGAGCTCGCAATGGAGGACTTCTTGGCCGAGTTGAAGGCCGGGGAGATCTCAGCGTTGGTCCTCCTAAGGCCGGAGCCAACGTCAGTGGAGTTAAACTCATGGACAAGGACGTCCTGGAGGAGTTCCAGATACAGCACGTGTCGCGCATGGGCTCTGAGATTCTCAAGAACCCACGGGATCCGGTGTATCCCTTAGTGAAGGAGTTTGAGGACGTAGTGTCGAAGGACCCTCCGTCCCAACTCCCACCAGACAGGTGAATCAGGCACGAGATTGACCTCGTGCCGGGCACAAAGTACTGTGTCACGAGGCAATGGCCTCTTCCCCGGGAGCAATGCGAAGTCATTGATGACTTCTTTACCGCTAACGCGAAGGCAGGCATGGTGCGGGAGTCGAAGTCTCCGCACTCGACGCCCACCTTCTGTGTTCGTAAACCGAACGAAAAGTGGCGTCTGGTTCAAGCTTATAACAAGCTGAACAGCGCGACGGTGCCAGCGCAGACACCGATCCCGCGGAAGGACGTATTGCTCAACAACATGGCCGGGTGCACATTGTACAGTGCACTGGATCTGGTGGATGGGTACTACCAGATCCTAATTCCCGAGAGCGACATTCCGCTCACGGCTGTGAGCACGCCGAGCGGTATGCTCTGGTAATGGCTGGTAATGTCACAGGGGCTCACGAATGCCCCAGCAACGTTCCACCACTTGGTCACACAACTGTTCCGACCTTTGCGTGCATTCTCACAGACGTACTTTGACGACATGTTCGTCCACAGCCGTGCCGAGGCTGGCCAGACGGCCATGGAGGTGCATCTCCAGCACCTCCGACGTGTGTTTGAAGTCATGAGGGTGAACAAGCTGTTCGCCAACATCGACAAGTGCGTGTTTGCAGCTGAGGAGATTAAGGTCCTTGGTTGCTTCGTTAGCAGCGCTGGGGTCCGTGCGGACCCGGAGAAGGTGAAAGCCATTGCGGCTTGGCCGCCACCCCGGTCACAGAATGACCTACGGTTGGGCCTCGCCAACTACCTGCACAAGTACAGTGCTGGCTATGCCGGTCTGGCACGGCCGCTGTCGGATCTCCTGAAGAAGGATCCCGACAGGAGTTGGGAGCGTCGCCACCAGGATGCCTTTGACGACATCAAAGCGAGCTTACAGCGCGCCCCAGTCCTGGCCCTGCCGGACGAGACGAAGCCTTTCAGCGTCGTCTTTGACGCATCAGACATCGCCATTGGCTGTGCGCTCCTACAGATCGACGATAATGGCCACGAACGGGTCATCTCGTTCCAGTCAAGGCAGCTTAGAGCTGCCGAACGGAACTACCCCGTTCACGACAAGGAGCTACTCGCAATGAAGTACGCCCTTGTCAAGTTTCGGGTACACCTACTGGGCTCTACGCCCTTTGTCGTCTATACAGACCACGCGTCCTTGCGGACAGCCGTCAACACACCGCACCTATCCCAGCGGATGGCGCGCTGGCTGTCCTTCTTCGCGGAATACAACTTCCGCGTCGAGTACAAGCCGGGCAAGCTGAATGTGCTTGCCGACTACGAGCTCGCTCACATTAGTCGGGCCACGACGGATCTTTACAATCGCATCCGGTTGGCATATCGTGATGATGCCAACCTTGGGCCCCTTGCGCAGTTCTTAGCCGCTGGCACGGACGCCAAGGCTGAGTGGCTTACGCCTCGCCAACGTGCGCGGCTTCACCGCTATGAGTAGGCTGATGGCCTGCTCCACTATAGGGTGGTGCCCGAGGATCTTCCCCGTATAGTCGTGCCGAACGACGAGGACCTCAAGTACGACATCCTGATGGAGGCGCACGACGCGCCGTCCAGTAGTCATCTCGGCCGTGAGAAGACGTATTCATCAGTCTCGCAGACGTTCTGGTGGTCCCACATGTACAAGTGGGTCGCCACCTACGTCCGCACGTGTGAGACGTGCCAGCGGGTGAAGCCTGATGGTCACGCTTCGTCTCCATTACAGAGCGTGCCGGTCCCAGCGGACTGCTGGACGTCGATGAGTCTCGACTTTGTCTTCGGCCTTCCGGCCGATGACCGTGGCAACACCGGTGTTGTAGTCTTTGTGTGCCGTCTGAGCAAGATGGTCCACTTTGCACCAGTCCGTGACACAGTCACTGGCGACGAGGTCGCTCGCCTGTTCATGGACTGTGTCTTTAGAGACCATGGTCTTCCCGAGACCATCGTCTCTTATCGAGACCCGCGGTTCACCGCTGCGTTTTGGCAAACGCTGTTCCACTTCTAGGCACTCGGCTGTTGATGTCTACGGCGGATCACCCGCAGACGGACGGCCAGACATAGCGCGTCAATAGAGTGCTCGAGGACACCCTCCGCAGTATCTGCGCGGAGAATCCCCGCTCTTGGGCTGAACGACAGCCCATGGTTGAGTTTGCCCTCAACAACGCGTACACACGTCAACAGGGTTCACCCCCTTTTACCTCAATGGGTTACGACACCCTCAGGTGCCGCTCACCTTACCGTACCGGAGCTTCGGTCGGAGAGGCTCGGAAAAACCTTTCCTCCCAAGGCTCGGACGTAAGTCCGGCTTCACTGCGGAAACAATTGTCCTCGTTTGCCGAGGACAGGTTGAATATCATCAGCAGGGCTAGAGATGCAATGGCACAAGCCCAAGATAAACAAAAGGAGTACTCAGACCAAAAGAAACGAGGAAACTTAAACGTGTTTAAGGGTGGGGACTTAGTTCTCCTAGATACTAGAAACCTACCGGTAAACACAGTTAGCTCGGTCGCGAGCAACAAACTGAAGCACCGCTTCATTGGAGCTTTCACGGTCCTCAGCCGACACGGTGCTGCGTACACCATAGACTTGCCTAAGTCGATGACGACTCACCCGACGTTTTACGTGGGTCGTCTGAAGCGGTACCACGACCCTCAGGCTCAGGTTGTCCCGCAGGAAGCGTGGGCGGCCATGTGGAGGAGGGTGCAGCTCCTCGAAGCGGGGCGTCGGCTCGCGATTAGGCGGCTGGTACGCCCGCTGGTCGTAGGACGACGAGGCGTACATTGGGGTGCCATAAGCAGGGCCCCCGTAAGAGCCGTGGCCGTACAGAGCCGGGTATGGGAAATGCTGCGGCTCCTGATAGGGCGCACGGCCACGAAGTTCGGCCCGAAGGCCCGCAAGACCGTCACGCAAGGACTCAAAGTCCGACGCGTAAGCCCGACGCTCAACCCGAACATGGAGGTCGCGAACCTCCCGGAACAGTGAGCCAACGTCCTCACGAAGACGATCCATGGCGCCGGAGTGGCCAGCCCGAGAGGCAGCCTCGCCACCAAGGCCAATCCCCAACGCGACCTCGAGCGAGTACACACGCTCTCGGAGAAGGAGAATCTCCTCTTGTTGAAGAGCCACTACCTGGCTCGGGGTTTCAGAGCGCGGCGGCAACGCCTCCGGCTCGTAGCCATGGTCGTGTGAGGCCACCGCCTGCTCTCCTTGAATGGGGAGCTGCACTTCCACGTGGAGCGGGTTCTCCAGGAGCGGCGTCTCCACGGCAAGCGCCAACTTCTCGTGAAGTGGAGGGGTTACCCAGAGTCAGAAAACTCGTGGGAGCCTGTTGAACAACACCAGGTAGACTGCCCGAAGGCTGTTGCGATCTGGGACGAGAAGCAGCGGACGCTTCGTTAGTAGTCCTTGACGTCTTGGCCGACGTACGGGGCACGGTAGCAGACAGAGTCGCACCGTGCCCACGCACTGCACGGGCTTTGGCTTTTGCCTGTTGCTTGAGCTCCTCCATCATTGGGTAGAGCTTGCTTTTACTCACGAGGTGAGCGAACTCGACGTGGAGGTCGCGCTGGTCCAGTATAGCGGACAGCAATCGGTCCTCACGGAGTTCTTTATACTCCAGGTCGGAATACCCTTTGCGAGATACGTATCTCCAGAAGAGGTCTTCCACCTCAATCCAGGTCATAGCCTCGGAAGGCTTGACCCAGGGATAACTCCACACTGGATGGAGTCCACCCTTGTCCTCCGCCTTCTTACGAAGGTTGGTGAACTCCTGCAAAGGGATTTTGTATGGTGCTAAGAGCACACACTGAGCGGCTTCAATGTCGCTGACAAAGAGCGGCTCTGTTTCAACCAGAGCGCGCTCATAGGCGCCCCTCGAGGTGTAACCGCTGACAAGGCCACGAGGAGGCGTGAGCTTCTCCAGGAGCTGTAGAGCACCAGTGCCGTCATCATGCGGTAATAGCCCTTTGGACGTGCAGCGCCCCCGCCGGAAAGAGGGCCTACAGTAGCCGTGGCCGGTGTCGTAGCTTGTCCCACACGGGCGGCCGATCCAGCGCTGTCGTACTGCGCCTGCTGCTCATCGAGGTCATTAGAGACCTCACGGGGCTCGTCGACAGCCCCTTCTTCAGACTCGGAGTCATCGAACAGACCCCTGTAATCGCCGCGAGGCGGCGACTTAGAGGCGGCACGCTTATTCCCACCAGGCGCGTCGCTCTCCACAGCAGCGGCGGTATTGGCAGCTTGGGCGCGCGGGAGGCCTTCCGCCAGGGTCAGGTCCTTGACCGGCGGAGCTGCCATGGGCTCAGTGCCCGTCTTGCCGCTCGACGGTTCCTCGGCCTGGGTGTCCGGGTCAGCCGGGGCGTTAGGCACGTCGCCCATCGCCTGCTTCTTGTCATTGGCGGCCTGCGCACTGCCTTCGGAAGAGTTCTCCTCCTCTTGTGAGCTCGCACAGGAGTACACGACTTTGGTGCAGCTGAACTCGGGTGAATCCCAGTCCCGGCTCGGGCTGCACCATTCATAGCTGAACCTGGGGTTGTCCCCATCATGGGGTGGAGCATCGGGCGACTTGCGGGATGCATGTTCGCCGTGCGACTCCTCCGGAGAATTGCTCGGAGAGCGC
Organism: Phytophthora cinnamomi; assembly: GCF_018691715.1. Lineage (NCBI taxonomy): Eukaryota > Oomycota > Peronosporomycetes > Peronosporales > Peronosporaceae > Phytophthora > Phytophthora cinnamomi. The sequence continues at coordinate 738,868 of NW_027150941.1, forward strand.
ACCTCCTCGGAGGCCGCGTCCATGGCCTCCTTCAGCGCGGCCGACTCGTTCTTGGCTTTGGCCTTCTTGGCCTTCGGCCTCTCGGCCCGGGGTTTCGAAGGTGCTTTCGCACCGCGCGATCTGCGCTTGGGAGGCATGCTTTCGGTCGACGTGGAAACCGTGGGGCTTGCTCGGCGATGCGCCAGTTCCTTTCTGAGGCCCGAGAGCCGAGGCGCAAGTGCTCGCGCCGTTGTCGATGGATTTCGACTGTGCGAGTGAAATGTGAGCCGCCACCGTACCCTCGCACTGATTGGTCGATATGATCAAATCTAAGTGGGGGAGGATGTAACGGGATTACATGGAATAGTGATCCTGGCACTATTCAGGGATGGCTACAAAAGGTCACTCCCCTGAGTAGTGACACAATAGCAACTGATACATTTTATATAGGATAAACTATAGGGAACTTCGGATTTGTATGCAGGCCAAATCTGTACTAACCTATAAATACATTCAGTCTTAGATCTACCGTACTTCTGGTCAATCAGTCCCCTTAGGCCAGGGACACGTGAGCTGCCGTTCACTGAGAGTTTGTATACTCTCGTTAGCACACTTCCTCTGTGCAAGGTGCTCGTGTGGCCCCGTCACAGTTAGGGTGTGGAAAGCCAACCACAAAACTAGGATTCAAGGCTATTGTCTCGAAACCTGCCACCGCATGATGATGTCAACGGATGAGAGAGCCGAACCCACCGAGCTCACCGTGTGGATGCTTCGATACCACATCAGAAAGGAGAAGAATGGTTGGTATACAAGCGACAAGATGAAAATGTGTGGGTGCTACAAGCGGCTGGAAGTATCTGCTTTCATCCACAGACCACGCACAAAGATGATGTAGAATATATTCTGCGTCAGGGGGCTGATGCAGTAGCACGAACGGAGGAGACAACCAAAGTACTGTTCCGAATCAAAAGCATGGAGGATGGGACAAAGCTAAACCCTTGGAACACCAGGCCCACAGAACGTGAACATCCTCTGTATCGCTTTTTCGCAGTCCAAAAGGTGAAGCCAGTACGGTCAACGCTTGCAGTTGCAAAACTTTTCACCAAGAGCAAGAACAGCATAAGTTGTATATTTCCGTATATGATACTGAACTCAGTGTAGTATTCCGTTGAGGATTGATACGTCGACATGTTCAGGTGAAGCACAATTTCTAAGAAGAAACATTCCTTCTTCGATACACATGACCAGCATTGACATGCGTTAGCAGCGATATACCAAACACAGCCGCTTGAGCTTCACGAACACACATTTATTCAACCTAATACTGCATACACACGCAACAACAGCAATACTCCGAGGTGCGCTGCAATCCGCACTTCTATCTCTCGAAAACTAACGTCTACTCCTCGTTGATGTGGATGTCGCTCTCCGTGTACTGACAGAGCGTGCCCGACGGACCATCGCCCAGATTCGAAGGTGTCTTGCTGCCCTGAGACCACTGGCACACCTTCACGTCGTCATTACCGTCAGTCGTCTTCACGTAAATGTTCTTCAACGTGGCCTGGTCGTTGTAGTTCTTGTTCACGGTCACGACGCTCACCAGTGGGTCGATGGCGTACACGTTCTCCACCGTCACGGTACGAGCAATGTTGCCGCACGTGCCGCACGAGCGGTAGAGCTTGCCGAACTCCTGCGCGAAGAACCCGTTGATCTTGACGGTGCCGTAGCCGTTGTGCTGCACCACCTTGTCCGAGGCATAACGCGCGCCGCAGTTGGTCACGGTGGTCACGCTGGAGGCCGAGCCGCCTTTGATGCTCAGCGCGTCCTCGCACACGTCGTCCCACCACACGTTCTCAATGGTACAGTCATGGTTGTCGCAGTGCACGCCCTCCTTCTGGTTCTTGCCGATGATGGCGTTCTTGAGGGTGCCGCCGGCCTCGACGAGGAACACGGCGGTGTCCTTCTGGCCCTCTCCGTCCGAGCAGGTGATGTCGGAGCGCTCGAACGTCTGCATCTTGCCGTCAAAGACTTCGCCGGCCTTGATGGTGTACGGCTTCGTGTACAAGACGGTGCCCGTGCTAGCTGGCCACGTGCCGTCCGGGACGCCCACGGTCGAGTTGGTGCTGGTCTGTTCGGTCGACTCGCTTCCCGAAGTCTGAGAGTGTGATCCCGTGTTTGAACTCTGCGTGGGCGATCCAGCGCTGGAATTCTGGGTAATGGAGTCGGTACCGGAGCTGCTGCTGCTGCTGGTGGTGCTGCTGCTGCTGCTGGTTGGAGCCACGGCAGAACTGGAGGTGGTGCTGCCATTGGCACTGGCGGTCTCCTGTTGACTCTCGACGTCGCTGTTGCTGGCCGACGAGGTATCAGCCGAAGCGGAGGCGGACTGCTGCGAAGACACCTCAACTTGTTCGGTGCTGCTGCCGGCGGATGAACCACCGCTAGTCTGCGAGGGGTCCGCAGCGCTACTGGACGCAACACTCGACGGCTGAGAAGCCTGCTCCGATGCCTTACTAGAGCTGGAGTCGCACTCGAGCGTGACATCAAGTTGCGAGACGTCGGTCGCGCTGCTAGAGGCAACGCTCGACTGCTGCACGGCCGTCTGCGTGACGTCGTCCGACGACGAATAGAGTGAGCCGGAGCTCGAGCTCGAGGCTGAAGAGAGCGGTGGGCACCTCGGTCGAGGTCTGCTGCTCCGTTTGACTGCCGGCACTGCTGGCGACCGATTGCTCGAAGCTGCCGCTTTCCACGGGTGCCACCGTACCGGGTGCACTCTCCGCGGACGCATCCGTGGACGAGTTCGAAGAGGTCTGCGATGAAGCTGCGGTCGAGGCCGAGGAAGCGAGCGATGAATCGGCGAAGGACGAAGACACCTGGGTAGGCACCTGCGACGACGACGCCGAAGTGGATGCCGACACCGAGGTCGAGGCCGAGGCCGAGGCGGAGGACGCCGTCTGCGTCGTGTCCGCCGACGAGGAAGAGGTCGACGACGTCGAAGTCTGCGCCGCCTGGGAAATGTCCTCGTTGATGTGCACGTCGGCCTCTGAGTACTGGCACAGCGGAGGAGAGGGTCCGTTGCCCAGGATCGAAGGTTCGCCGTCGGCGTTGCCCTGCGACCACTGACAGATCTTCACCGCCTTGGTGCCGCTCGACTTGACCCAGACGTTGCTCAGCGTGGCTTCGTCGTTCCAGTTCTTGTTGACCGTCACGATGGCGTTGGTCGGGTTCACGACATACACGTTGGACACGGAGACCTTGCGCTGCTTGTCGCCGCACGTGCCGCACGAGCGGTAGAGCTTGCTGATGTCCTCGCCGTAGAAGCCGTCGATCTTGACGGTGCCGTAGCCGTTGTGCTGGATGACCTTGTCGTCGGCGTAGCGAGCGCCACCACCGATGACGTTGGACACGCTCGAAGCAGTGCCGCCCTTGATGCTCAGCGCGTCCTCGCACACGTCATCCCACCAGACGTTCTCAATGGTGCAGTCGTGCTTATCGCAGTGGACGCCCTCCATTTGGTTCTTGCCGATGATGACGTTCTTGAGGGTGGCGCCGGGCTCGAGCTTGAAGACAGCCGTGGACGCGCCGCTTTCGGTCTGACCCTCGCACGAGATGTCGGAGCGCTCGAACGTCTGCATCTTGCCGTCGAAGACCTCACCGGCCTTCACCACGTATGCCTCCGAGTACTGCACCGTGCCCGTGCTAGCGGGCCAGGTGCCATCAGGCAGAGAGGTGGCGGTTGCGGCCGCAACGATGAGGGCGGCGGTCGTCGCGAATGGCACAAAGGACTTGCCCATCGTGGGCTGCAGCAGTACCTATGTGTTGCAAAGCTCGCTGGGGCGCTGGGCCACTTGCTGCGTTGGGTCACTTGCTGCGTTGGAGGCAAATTGATTAATGGGAGTGGTCGACTGGTCCGTTAGTCGGAGTGCGCCCTCGACGACCATCAGGGTCGCGTGACCGTTTGTACGGCGCATCGGCAACAGCGCCGTCGACAGCGGAAACCTGATGGGCCAGTTGTTTTCCTGCAGCCATGCTGCTGGTTCGGGTTTGCGGGTGAGCCCTCGTGCTTCAGCCAGTCGACTCTTCGTCCACACCTCAAATCCGTGACGATGGATCATGCCTGTCATTTGCGGTGGACATACAAGTTGGTGATCTTTTGCTACTCGCGAAGCGTTGTGCGTGTTTGAGATAATACAGCTCGACTACCTCAATGCGTGTCCTCAAAGCAAGACTGTAGATGTTCTTGCAAAACCCGCTGGGGTCGACAACTGCAGATGCTGCTTGTGCTAGTATTGTAGGTACAGAAGCTTGCTGCTGGCGTGGTGCACGGAGCATTTTACTTTTAGCAGATTCGAAAGCGTGCAGCGGCTAGCGTGTAGCATCTGTAGGCTGAAAAGCGATGCGGTCCGCCATCCAGGCTGTCACCATCCTGGATGACGTCTGGCAATCCAAATCTAGACTGCTGCTTTCGTATGATGCTTGGGTCAGTGCGCACACCGGTTTCAAGAATGCGATGTTCTAGGTTTGTCTAGTGTCTCATTCTGCCCAACCGCTGCTTGATCGCGTTAGCCTCGGTGCGTACTGCACACGTAGTGACAAGCGCGAGTGGGTTAGTTGTAGAACAGTCGAAGGGATAAATATTGCTTCGAATAATGACCGAGGTGTCACTTGCACAGCATTGCGGTACCGAATGTAACTTGGAGGCCGAGCGTGAAGCCGCGGATCCCGAGCTATCAATTGTAGTGCAGTTGTCGTAGCTGCGCTACATGCCCCAGAAACAAGAGGTTGGGTGGGGGGGCTTTGGCGGGAAGACGTCAGACAATTATAGAGGGCTGAAATCGAGAAACGGGTCTAGGCTGGATTGCTTGTTCCGAACACCGCCAGTGACGCTGGGTAAAGCAGTCGATAATCCGACACCACAAACCGTGTGGTGTTTGAGAAGCAGCACCTGTCAGTTTCCTGCTGATTAATGTGACTAAAGTGAGCAGCTGGTTCAGATCTTCAAGGAAATGCTGCACCACTCGGCGCGGCGACAACAAGATGGCGTTCGGATTCACCCCGATGTTCCAATAGTACTGTAGTCTTGGCAATCCTGGTCGAGTTGCCTCCCGGGGAGCGGCACAGTGGCGTCCATGTTGGGGGCGCTAATGCGGAAGACGCGGGCGCCCCCAGTTCTACTGCGACTTCGGACCGCTGTCGACGTCTGAGCACTGAGTGCCCTTGGTTCGTCCGCGTCCGTAGCCAAGCTGTGCCCTGCCAGGTTCCCAGCTCGGAGACCATTGGCCTCCACATCTTTGTCCGCAGTAGAACTGGGGGCGCCCGCGTCTTCCGCATTAGCGCCCCCAACATGGACGCCACTGTGCCGCTCCCCGGGAGGCAACTCGACCAGGATTGCCAAGACTACAGTACTATTGGAACATCGGGGTGAATCCGAACGCCATCTTGTTGTCGCCGCGCCGAGTGGTGCAGCATTTCCTTGAAGATCTGAACCAGCTGCTCACTTTAGTCACATTAATCAGCAGGAAACTGACAGGTGCTGCTTCTCAAACACCACACGGTTTGTGGTGTCGGATTATCGACTGCTTTACCCAGCGTCACTGGCGGTGTTCGGAACAAGCAATCCAGCCTAGACCCGTTTCTCGATTTCAGCCCTCTATAATTGTCTGACGTCTTCCCGCCAAAGCCCCCCACCCAACCTCTTGTTTCTGGGGCATGTAGCGCAGCTACGACAACTGCACTACAATTGATAGCTCGGGATCCGCGGCTTCACGCTCGGCCTCCAAGTTACATTCGGTACCGCAATGCTGTGCAAGTGACACCTCGGTCATTATTCGAAGCAATATTTATCCCTTCGACTGTTCTACAACTAACCCACTCGCGCTTGTCACTACGTGTGCAGTACGCACCGAGGCTAACGCGATCAAGCAGCGGTTGGGCAGAATGAGACACTAGACAAACCTAGAACATCGCATTCTTGAAACCGGTGTGCGCACTGACCCAAGCATCATACGAAAGCAGCAGTCTAGATTTGGATTGCCAGACGTCATCCAGGATGGTGACAGCCTGGATGGCGGACCGCATCGCTTTTCAGCCTACAGATGCTACACGCTAGCCGCTGCACGCTTTCGAATCTGCTAAAAGTAAAATGCTCCGTGCACCACGCCAGCAGCAAGCTTCTGTACCTACAATACTAGCACAAGCAGCATCTGCAGTTGTCGACCCCAGCGGGTTTTGCAAGAACATCTACAGTCTTGCTTTGAGGACACGCATTGAGGTAGTCGAGCTGTATTATCTCAAACACGCACAACGCTTCGCGAGTAGCAAAGATCACCAACTTGTATGTCCACCGCAAATGACAGGCATGATCCATCGTCACGGATTTGAGGTGTGGACGAAGAGTCGACTGGCTGAAGCACGAGGGCTCACCCGCAAACCCGAACCAGCAGCATGGCTGCAGGAAAACAACTGGCCCATCAGGTTTCCGCTGTCGACGGCGCTGTTGCCGATGCGCCGTACAAACGGTCACGCGACCCTGATGGTCGTCGAGGGCGCACTCCGACTAACGGACCAGTCGACCACTCCCATTAATCAATTTGCCTCCAACGCAGCAAGTGACCCAACGCAGCAAGTGGCCCAGCGCCCCAGCGAGCTTTGCAACACATAGATACTGCTGCAGCCCACGATGGGCAAGTCCTTTGTGCCATTCGCGACGACCGCCGCCCTCATCGTTGCGGCCGCAACCGCCACCTCTCTGCCTGATGGCACCTGGCCGCTAGCACGGGCACGGTGCAGTACTCGGAGGCATACGTGGTGAAGGCCGGTGAGGTCTTCGACGGCAAGATGCAGACGTTCGAGCGCTCCGACATCTCGTGCGAGGGTCAGACCGAAAGCGGCGCGTCCACGGCTGTCTTCAAGCTCGAGCCCGGCGCCACCCTCAAGAACGTCATCATCGGCAAGAACCAAATGGAGGGCGTCCACTGCGATAAGCACGACTGCACCATTGAGAACGTCTGGTGGGATGACGTGTGCGAGGACGCGCTGAGCATCAAGGGCGGCACTGCTTCGAGCGTGTCCAACGTCATCGGTGGTGGCGCTCGCTACGCCGACGACAAGGTCATCCAGCACAACGGCTACGGCACCGTCAAGATCGACGGCTTCTACGGCGAGGACATCAGCAAGCTCTACCGCTCGTGCGGCACGTGCGGCGACAAGCAGCGCAAGGTCTCCGTGTCCAACGTGTATGTCGTGAACCCGACCAACGCCATCGTGACGGTCAACAAGAACTGGAACGACGAAGCCACGCTGAGCAACGTCTGGGTCAAGTCGAGCGGCACCAAGGCGGTGAAGATCTGTCAGTGGTCGCAGGGCAACGCCGACGGCGAACCTTCGATCCTGGGCAACGGACCCTCTCCTCCGCTGTGCCAGTACTCAGAGGCCGACGTGCACATCAACGAGGACATTTCCCAGGCGGCGCAGACTTCGACGTCGTCGACCTCTTCCTCGTCGGCGGACACGACGCAGACGGCGTCCTCCGCCTCGGCCTCGGCCTCGACCTCGGTGTCGGCATCCACTTCGGCGTCGTCGTCGCAGGTGCCTACCCAGGTGTCTTCGTCCTTCGCCGATTCATCGCTCGCTTCCTCGGCCTCGACCGCAGCTTCATCGCAGACCTCTTCGAACTCGTCCACGGATGCGTCCGCGGAGAGTGCACCCGGTACGGTGGCACCCGTGGAAAGCGGCAGCTTCGAGCAATCGGTCGCCAGCAGTGCCGGCAGTCAAACGGAGCAGCAGACCTCGACCGAGGTGCCCACCGCTCTCTCTTCAGCCTCGAGCTCGAGCTCCGGCTCACTCTATTCGTCGTCGGACGACGTCACGCAGACGGCCGTGCAGCAGTCGAGCGTTGCCTCTAGCAGCGCGACCGACGTCTCGCAACTTGATGTCACGCTCGAGTGCGACTCCAGCTCTAGTAAGGCATCGGAGCAGGCTTCTCAGCCGTCGAGTGTTGCGTCCAGTAGCGCTGCGGACCCCTCGCAGACTAGCGGTGGTTCATCCGCCGGCAGCAGCACCGAACAAGTTGAGGTGTCTTCGCAGCAGTCCGCCTCCGCTTCGGCTGATACCTCGTCGGCCAGCAACAGCGACGTCGAGAGTCAACAGGAGACCGCCAGTGCCAATGGCAGCACCACCTCCAGTTCTGCCGTGGCTCCAACCAGCAGCAGCACCACCACCAGCAGCAGCAGCAGCTCCGGTACCGACTCCATTACCCAGAATTCCAGCGCTGGATCGCCCACGCAGAGTTCAAACACGGGATCACACTCTCAGACTTCGGGAAGCGAGTCGACCGAACAGACCAGCACCAACTCGACCGTGGGCGTCCCGGACGGCACGTGGCCAGCTAGCACGGGCACCGTCTTGTACACGAAGCCGTACACCATCAAGGCCGGCGAAGTCTTTGACGGCAAGATGCAGACGTTCGAGCGCTCCGACATCACCTGCTCGGACGGAGAGGGCCAGAAGGACACCGCCGTGTTCCTCGTCGAGGCCGGCGGCACCCTCAAGAACGCCATCATCGGCAAGAACCAGAAGGAGGGCGTGCACTGCGACAACCATGACTGTACCATTGAGAACGTGTGGTGGGACGACGTGTGCGAGGACGCGCTGAGCATCAAAGGCGGCTCGGCCTCCAGCGTGACCACCGTGACCAACTGCGGCGCGCGTTATGCCTCGGACAAGGTGGTGCAGCACAACGGCTACGGCACCGTCAAGATCAACGGGTTCTTCGCGCAGGAGTTCGGCAAGCTCTACCGCTCGTGCGGCACGTGCGGCAACATTGCTCGTACCGTGACGGTGGAGAACGTGTACGCCATCGACCCACTGGTGAGCGTCGTGACCGTGAACAAGAACTACAACGACCAGGCCACGTTGAAGAACATTTACGTGAAGACGACTGACGGTAATGACGACGTGAAGGTGTGCCAGTGGTCTCAGGGCAGCAAGACACCTTCGAATCTGGGCGATGGTCCGTCGGGCACGCTCTGTCAGTACACGGAGAGCGACATCCACATCAACGAGGAGTAGACGTTAGTTTTCGAGAGATAGAAGTGCGGATTGCAGCGCACCTCGGAGTATTGCTGTTGTTGCGTGTGTATGCAGTATTAGGTTGAATAAATGTGTGTTCGTGAAGCTCAAGCGGCTGTGTTTGGTATATCGCTGCTAACGCATGTCAATGCTGGTCATGTGTATCGAAGAAGGAATGTTTCTTCTTAGAAATTGTGCTTCACCTGAACATGTCGACATATCAATCCTCAACGGAATACTACACTTGGTTCAGTGTCATACACGGAAAACGCACATGTAGCCTGATCTGGCCCAGGCTAATCGCACACACTAATTTGTTCAACGCGTACACCACGCTGCCTTAACGGCGGCGAACCGAGTTACGCTTCTTGCCCTTGCAGCCTCCAGGCGCAACAGTTCCAGCTGGGTAGTCATCGGTTGCAGAACTAGCGTTACGTGCCGCACTGCTCTCGGCTGACGGGGTGCTCGTGTGGGATTCGGTCGTAGGAAAGGAAGTTTTCGGAGCGTCCGTCTGAGGGTTTGCAATGGTGGAGGGGTCTCAGTTGCAGGGGTCTGTGTGGTGTTGCCAGTTCCTGTGTTGCTACCAATGCAGCTCTCAACGTAGGAGGGTTTGCCGAATACATAGTACTGTTCGTAGTCATTGTTGCTTCCTTTGAACTGCGTCGACTCGATCGAGATTGTGTAGAAGTAGAAGCACTCGTCGTTGCCCAAGTTTTCGTTCTTGGTGACTCGATCTCCTCCGACAAAGGTTGGGCATGTTGGCTCGCTGTCCGTGCCCGTCGAGGTCAGTGTGATGTCTGCACAGGATACAAACTGCGGCTCAGCCCAACCAATGTTGCCATAGCTAGACCCCGCGCCGAACCAGACCCACTGCAGCACGTAGTCACCCTTGTCGAGCCAATCCGGCAGAGTGATCGTGTCGCCGCAGGCAACGGTGTTGTCCCCACTGCTATCACCAGCGTATCGGCTAGTCGAGCCATCAGCAGGCACGCAGTCCGGCCCGGATGCGCGGCACGTGTAGAAGAACGCGTTGTCGTCAAGTCGGAGGCAGTCTCACTGCCAACAGGTGAGATCACCCAGCGGATGAATCCACCGAGGTGGTTGTTGGGCCAGTAGCGAACGTCGATGGTCTCTCCGGGAGAGAACGAGGTCGGAGTGCGGGGTGTCGTGTCGGGGCACCCCACTGTGCCATCGGTCGTGCGTGGGCCAGTCTCCCGGCATACATGCTTTACGAGCCAGGAATGCGATTCCACCAAGACAGTGACGAAGCTGTTGACGGTGATGAGGGAGGAGAGGAACTTCATCGCAAGGCAGTGAATTGAAATCTGAGCGGGATTGATAGTGTTCCTAGATCAGCCTTGGCGCCGATATCTCTGACATCTACTTTGCCATATGTCAATTGTCGGCGGACAGCAAAGTGAGTGTGGACGAGAATTATTTCAGCGCAGTCATGGGGCCGGATGGTTTTGAGGCAGGATCCCAAACCCATTTGTTCGCTAATTTCTTTTGGGGAAGACACGCAAGCGATACTCTAATCTGGTCCAATTCTTCCGGTGACCTTCGCTGTGGCAAGCGAATCCATTCTGCCGATGATCGGCGGCAGCAAATGGGTAGGTGAACCTACGTTGTTCTCCATTGGTTGTGGATGGTGGAAATAGTGCAACAGAAGACGCGAGTATGTTGGGCAGTAAAAGCTTCTGCCAGCGCAGATTTTTGTTTGAAGATGGAAATGCGCAACATTGAACAGCTTGGCGTTGAAGTGTGATCATTATACTGAAATGGCTATCGACGCACTCATACCCCTTTGCAGGCGTGAGCTAGGTGTTCAAACCACTACCATGATAAGTACCAATCTTTGCCTGGTTGTGAGCGAAACTCGGCTTAGATTGTCGACGTTTCCGCTCCTTCCGCGCTCTCCGACGTGCAGCTTCGTATTTTGCAGCAGCGGTCGGGTTGTCAAGTGAGGTTAACGGACTGATCATCGGTATGAGGCACAATGGAAGCTGCTGCCCGGCACTGTCTCCAAGAATGCTACCGCCATTGTGGTCTGCAGACAGTGTGTAGGAGTGACTCGTATCGTTCTCAGATAGCTTATCGTAAACACTCGAGCCATCCACACTTTGCCAAGCACCCAATGGTTGATCCTCCCCGGGTTTGTACCAAGATGACTCCCCCGTAACCGAATTGTAGTAGTAAGTGTAGCCATCCTCCGTGAAGCTTTCGATCCACTCCCCATTTTCGCCTTCTGGTATTTGACTTGACGTGGCTGCAACTATCTCAGCCAACATATCCTTGGCTGAAGTCAACGGCGGCATGTTGTACCTTGTGAGCGGCACACTTTGGTAGTCGTTGATAACTACCGCGCATTGAATGTGATTGTTGCGCAGGGCGAGGTGGTACGCGCTCTCTTGGTTAACATTGCAAATGTGTGGGTTCGCTGCGGTTTCCAAAAGCGCACAAACATTATCAAGACATCCGCAACCAGCGCCCACGTGGAGGGCTGTGTTTCCTTCACTACACTGAGCGTCAATAAACCCGTCGCCTAGAAGCTCGCAGAGAAAATGAATGGTTTCGCGGCCAGTCGAGCATGCTGCGGCGTAGTGGAGTACCGTCCAGCCATTATCGTCTCGTACATCAGGTTGTGCGCCTGCGTCACACAGCAACTGCAGCATCTAGTTCGCAAACCACACGCATCGGGTCGGTTATCGTTGCGATAATAAGGTTCAAGCCATATACATACGCTACCAACCTTGACATCTCCAGCATTTGCAGCGACGTGAAAAGCTGTAACTCCGAGCGCGCACGGTAAATCGACTTGAATTGATGGGGCATTGAGTAACACGCCTGCTGTGGCGAGGTCTCCGGATGCAGCGATTAATAACATCGGACTTTCTCCTCTGCACAAGCCAACATAGAAGTTAATAATGCTAAACCACTCGAATGCATGTATGAACTGGACTCACTCGTGGTTTTGCAGATTGCAATCAATACCCATGCCGAGAAGCGCGGAAACGACAGCGGCCGTCTTGACGCCAAGATTAAGGTTAAGAGCCACGTGTACCAACGAGTTTCCGTCCTTGTCGAACAATGACCCGAATTGCAAATTGAATCCATATTTTTGCAGAACACAACCGATTCTGCTCTGCAATCTGCATCCAGGATCCTCACTACGTCCTTCATTGAGTAGCAGGCAAGAAATCTCCTCAAAAACTAATTCGACAGATTGGTCTGAAGAGCTATCCGTTAGCTGTATTGCATCGGGCAGAATCCTCGATTCGGCCAAAGGAGAATTTCGCGCGTACTTGCTGAGCTCATCGAGATGCTGTTGCCACTGTCGTGCGTCCAGCTCCAGTCGATAAGAAACAAGATCGGAATCAGGTTCAACTCCATGGTTCCCAGGTCTCCATTGAAAAACAATAGTGCGTCCATCGCTAGTGACAATTTGGAAGCTATTCGTAGGCTCATCCAGCACAGATACTTCAATAATATCGGTGAAAGCAACAAAATTTGTAGCAGAAGTGATGCTGTCTCCAGGATCTACCTCTCTAGCATGACGCCACTCCAAACGACTAAACAATCCGTCCACCTCACACCATACACGCCGTGCCGCGCCTAACTTGGTGGCTGTAATTTTGCTGTCCTCACGAATCCCGGCGTTCTCGCTGGTTGGACACCGCCGCAAGTGATCCAGCTCGTAGCGATAGTCAGACACCCAGCATACTCCACATCGATCACATTTTCGAGGGTACTCTCGAATTTGAGGTGCTGGTGGGGGAGTAGCATTGGTATTGACACCAAGGCGATTGCTACCTTCGGACGGAAACTTCCAGAGGTAGCCACCGATCGGTAGCACCTCGACATTTTGGGCTACCTCGTCATTGCGATCAACTGACAAGACCACTGCGTCCACCAAGGAGGCCAGGGCGACCTCAACCTCTGACACTTCCAACATTTTGTTCACCCGTGGCAGTGTCTGCATCTCTTCAGGTTGAGTCGTTCGTTTCACCTACGACAAATATAACACGCCAACGACAAAAAAGTCTGTAAACCTTGCCTGCCTCCACTAGCAAGCCTATATTCTCGGGTTGAGTTGTTGGGGTGTTGGAGCTAAGCAAATGACTGTAACTTGTCGACAAAATCGTCGGTCGAGAGGATCTGGACTCCTCGTTTTGACAAACTCTCGAGCATCGAAGATGTTTTGGAGCTCCCAATGGTGGGCCCGGCTAGTGAAATAACGGCCTCTTTCAGGACTGAGACTTGGTAACCTCTGTCCAGGGCAGTCTGCACACAAGACTCGACGCTTCCCAGTACCGAGATGCCCATGACCACGATGTGTGTGACCATAAGGTTGCGGAGTACGTAGTCGAGATTCGTTGCCGCGAATACACTGAAATGGAAGTAAAACACCAATTAGTTCATAAACGCATGACATACCTAACACAACAAAATAGACACTTACTTGACGCCAGTGCGAGAAAGCACAATGTCATTTCCATCGTCAGGAGCGATGCGCTTAGGCACTTGAGCACCGAACCCGTGCTTGGGTACGTGAATACCAGCATGCTTGTGAGCGCGGGAGCGTTCCCGTCCATCGCGCGTGGCACTCTCCACGACAGAGTAAATCACCTCCATACCCTCCGTGGCACGGCTGGCGAGCAATACGTCCTGAATCGTTGGAATGAGGACGTTGTCCACGCGCTCATAAAACTCGACGCTTGATCGACCCTTAGACGAGCTGGCGTGAGTAGACTCCGACCCGCGTTTGATATCGAACTCTTCGTCGCTGCCACTGCCTGTGCAATCTGCCGTTCGATCCGCGCCATATCCGTGTCGCATTGTGAAGTAGTTCTGGACGTCCAGGATCACCAAGGCCGTCGTCATCGGACACCAATGCAACATCGCCAACGCAGCTGCAGCATGGACACCCTCCACCAGCTGAAGCTCGTTTTGGTTATCTGCTCGGCGTATTTCGTCATGACAGTCGCGAGCACGGCTATGGCGTGGGGAGGCGCTACTTCTCATCGAAGACGCTGGTGACCAGTCGAAGGTGAATTCGCTTGCACTCGTGCTTGGTGTCGCTAAAACACTCTCGGACACAGATGCTGGGGCGGAACTTTTGGACTGGGGCGCCTTGCCGAGGCGAGTTCGGAGCAAGGTCGTTGCCTCTTGCTGCTGGTACTCCCGCTGCTGCTTCATTTCAATGCTGCGCGCCGCGTTCCGATCCAACTGCGCCAACCTTTCTTGCTGGGCCAGTACCCGCGAGGCTGTCTGTGCCCCAAGAAACCTGATCGTGAAGGACAGCTCCCTGCGATCCAAGTACGCCTCGCGGATCTCCTGGAAGATATCCGTCGAGTGCGACCGCGACACCATCATCGCCGGGATGCTCACGGTGTCCGCCACGTGGTCGTGGCGCTGCCCAGCATCCATGACGAAGGCTTCCCCAGTGCTGCTATCGTCGCTGTTGTTGGCCACCAAAGCCGCGATCGCGCCGGCCTGCTGCGCGTGCAGCACCTTGGTGACGAAGTCGCATATCCCGCGCTGCAGCACCGCGATCTTGCCCTGCAGCTCGTGCGCGTTCTTGAGCGGCAAGTGGCCCGTCACGGGCTGCGCCACCACGGCCTGCGCGTAGATGTCCTGCCCCTCGCGCACGCCGCAGGCACCAAAGTCGGCCAGCGGGCAGTACACGAGCTGCCCGCGCAGCTCCAGGAACGGCCAGAACATGACAACAATCAGGACTAAAGCAAGATATCGCAACCTTTCGCTCCTTCACCTGTCGAACGGTTGCCTCGTTTCGCTGTAAGCCTGCGTGGTCTGCACTCGTGCCACGATGGCAGCCAGCAGCTCCGCGCAGACCTCCGCCGCCATGGCCAAGCAAGCGCCCATGGGCTTCCTGTCGTCGCCGCAGGCCTCCGATTACCTGCCGTCCATCTCGCCCACCGTCGTGTACTCGACCGCCCAAGCGGCGTGGACGCCCCAGGAGCTGCAGGCGCTGCACGCTGGCCTCACGCAGTTCCCCGCCGACCAGTTCGACAACGTCACGCGCTACATCAAGATCGCCGCCACGCTGCCGCGCAAGTGCGTGCGCGACGTGGCCTTCAAGGTCAAGGCGCTCGGCTACCCGAGCGGCCAACCAGCAGCAGCAGCAGCAGCAACGGGTGGGGCTGTCGCCAAGCGCATGAAGATCGAGCCGTACCAGGAGCCGAATCAGGCGGCCACGTCCACCGCCGAGCTGGAGGAGGCTCGACTGGCCGCGCTGCTCCAGGACAACGTGCTGGCCATCAACACGATGCGCACCAACCTGCTCAACGGTAAGGCCGACGAGAACCGCGCGCAGATGATCAAGTTCCGAGACAACTGCCAGACGGTGCTGTCCGCGTACGTCTGTCCCCGAAGCTCTTGGCCGCGCTGCCTTGGGCGTTGATGCAGCTAACTCCCCTCCCTTTGCTACTTGTGAGTGTGTTGAGCAGTCTCGGCGACATCTGCACGTCGATTCCGCCGCTGCCACTTCAACTCGACACGTCGCTGCTAGAGGAAGACAACGACGGCAGCAGTAACAACAGCACTAGCAACAACACTAGCAGCAGCAAGAACCAACAGTAGGACGGGTCAACGCAGCGCCCGCTCGCTCCATCACCAAGCTTGCTTACATACCTGGATAGCGGCCTCCGCGGTCGCGAGGCCAAGCCCCAGTATCTATTGTATCGTCCAAACAAGTAGACATTCCTCCCCTGTCCGCCCGTCAGTTCAGCGTCTGCGGCTAGAGCGTCGCTCCGAGCGACTGCGGCTGCGTCTATCACGGTCTCGGTCTCGGTCTCGGCCTCTGTCGCGCCCATTGTCTCGGTCTCGGTCGCGACTGCGACTCCGACTCCGACTGCGCTTCCTGCGGTCCGAGCGACCGCGGCTGCGACTGCGTCTCCTGTCCCTGTCCGGCGACCTGCTCGCCTTTCGGTCCCTGTCGTCGTCGCGGGGCCTGTCCGCGTTGAGCCCCGAGCGTCTCTCCTTGTCCTTGTCCTTGTCCGAGGCGGCGTCGCGCCGCTTCTTCCGCTTCTTCTTGTCCTCGCCCGGCAGCGCGGGCCGCTTGGTGGCCCCGAGGCCCAGCAGCTTGTGCCGCGGCTGCGGGGCCGCGCCCACGTCGTCCGGGTCCACGTCGCCCGTCCAGCCCATGCCGCGCAGCAGCGCCGCGCCGAAGGCCTCCACGGGCACCGCCTCGTACACGTCGCTGTGCACGTCCGGCGCCTCGGGGCGCAGCGCCACGTCGTGCCGGTACTTGTCCGTCACGTCCTGCAGCGCGTCGAGCCCGGGCACGGCGTTCTGCTGCAAAATGGGTCTCTTCTGGTCGCTTTTGGGCCTCTTGTCGCCGTCCTGGAACAGCTGCGCGCGCTTCTGCTCCCGCCCGGCCACGGGGATCACCAGGTCCTTGTGCTGCTCGGGCGCGGCGCTCGTCTGCGCCTCGGCGAGCAGCTGGGCCGCGGCCTGCGCGTCCTCCGAGGCCGCTGCGTCGCTGGACGGACCCATTCCGGCGGCGCCATTTGGGTCCTTTTCGCCGTTTGGGTCCTGCCAGGCGTTGGTCTCCAGCAAAGGGATCACGAGCGGCTTCTGCCCGTCCGCCGCGAGCGCCGCCGGCGCGCTCGGATCGAAGTCCGTGACGAACACCTTCTCGGGCACGCGCGGGGCGGCCGGCGCCGCGGCCGAGAAGCCCGCGGACGCGCCCAGCGCCTTCTTCTTGCCCTTCTTGAGCGCGAACCCGCCCAACTTCATGCTGCACTCGGAAAATGGGTCGGTCCACGTTAGAGTTGATGCCATGTTAGCCAATCAAAATGCGTTTAACTACTGAATACTAACAGGAGAAAAACAGTTTTTATGACAATAAGAGCATTTAAACCTTTAAAAGTGAACGGGTTAAAGGGGCAAGAGATACGAAAAGCATTCTTTTTACTGAACAATGTTGCTTTAACCGCGACCACCTTGACCAGTCGTGCACAAGAAACAGAATGTGGACGAGTTACGTAGTGTCAGTTAATGATTTCCACGGCTGGCCACTACAACCGCAGCCATCTTCTGGGTTTTTAGGGTGCCTGCAAACTAACAGCCCGTTAGTACACCCACCGTTGCTTCAAAGCAAAACGAGTTTGCACGGAACTAGCCAGCACCCTATTGTTCGCAGTGCTACCTCGATCCCTGGCGATCCCTACCAGTGTAACATGTTCTGATTCACTCATGGAGCTGGGCAAATCCCAGTTTGGAAGTGAACGCTTCCGAAACTGATCCATCTCGGACGTAGGAAGGAACTGAGGGGGGGGAACTCGCGTCGCAATGGTCGGTGGACGCAGCTGGTCAACTCCCAGTCTCGTACAAGTTCTCGTAATTCCCAGTTTTGGGAACCCCTCGAACCATTGTTTGAAACGATTCATGGGCTCAGCGAAGACATACAGGTCTGGCAGTGTCCGTCCCTCGGCTCGCGCCAACTCTGGACGACGCCGTACACCGTATTCATACTGGACAACACACGTATATGTAGGATCTGGCCGTTTCGGCCCACCCATCTGTGCGTTGCGCAGGTCTCTTATTTTTGAAGTGGATCTCGCGCTCTTGAGTGTTGTAGTTGAGTCAAAGTCTCCCTCTGACTCGTGCGGACTTTTACCAGTGCACTGAGGTTATCCTTACATTTAATAGCGGTGGTTCATCCTTCCCGTGTGGATCGCAATTCCTCCGTTTTCGACTGAATTATAGCACTGTAGTTGAAGTATGTCTTCACCTGCAGTGCAATTTTAGGGATTATTAATACATGCCGACGTCATTTGACGACCGAGCTTCTGTCCGTCACACCCGTTCTCTATTTATACGTATCCAACTAAACTTGTTCGTCCACCATTTTCCAGGTCACCAAATGCAATAGCAACCTTGCCATTCACGCCCCTCTGCACGATTCGAGGGCTTGTTGCTGTCTTATGGATGCAATGGGGACGAAAGTCGCACCCGCTTCGAGTATTTTGCAGCCCTCGTCTATTGCTGACGAGGCTTCTCTTCGACACTCATCCACGGGTTCGTCAACCTTCTCGCAGCACTACAGACCCCCTGCAGGCACCAAGAAGCGACCACGACCGCAATTTCAAAATGGTTCACCGAGCGAGGGGTTAAGAAGACGCAAAGCGACAATGTTTGCAGCTGTGGCAGCTAGGAGACTCAAGGCCCGAAACCCTTTGAGCCTGAATGAAGAAGTGGGTGAAGAGTACATGCGTCGGCTGCGTGCGCTCTTCCACGCGAGCGACGCTGACGAGGACAATGCCGTGACGCCAAACGAGCTATTGGTACTGCTGGAACTTATGGGTGGAACTCCTATCGAGGCTCGAACGTTTGGGGCGACAGCCAGCGGGAAACTCGATCGAAGAAGGCAAGTCGTGACGTTCGACGCATTTGTAGAAATGTGCCGTCCGCTTATCGTACGATGTGTGCAAGAGCGGCGTCCACTCCCGCCGACTAGTTTTGTGGCTCAATGCAAGCCGCTAAAGAACGCGTATCAACGATGTGATACCGATGGCAGCAGTGAAATTTCTCGAACGGAACTGGAGATTGCTCTCCAGAAACTCGGACTTGTGCTCAGTGATGAAGAACTAGATACCATTCAAGCGCGACTTGACCCAAATGGCGACGGACGCATCGAGTGGAGTGACTTCTTGTATGTAGCGTGGCAGGACTCACAGGACGACACAGGAACCAACGGCACTGCACTGCAAAGGTATTTTTCGGTGGATCTCTTTACTGAACTGCCATCCTTCATTCGTGCTTCAGTAGACAGACAACGCCAGCAGCAAACACGTAAGCGGCTGAGGCGAGGAAGCGTGTCGACGGAGTCGACCAACCCGGTCGTAACAGCGAACGAAACACCCAAGAGTTATTTGACACGTATGGAGCGCGTGGGCGTCGAGTTTCTCACGCGCGTGTCCAAAGAACGTATGAAGCGTGTGAAGCGAGCAACGATTGCTGTCAGCTTGTCTGCTCGGTTTGGTAAAAGACCAAGGACGTCTCAACTCCAGCCTGTCGATCACGACAAAAGACCGGCATCAGTTCTTCCTCCTCACGTATCGCAAACGCCAGAGAAAATAAAACGTAGCATCTTTGTGGGCCCGCGACTACAAAAGCAGGAGAACAAACAGATTTGCATACCCGAGCGTCGATACGGTTTCTCCGCTGCCACAATGCGCCAGCTGAGAAACATCGAGTGGGCAGGAACGCTACTGGGGTTCCTTGCAGGACTCGTGAGTGGCCTCATTTCAATTGGTTTGGAGAGCGCACTACCTCCCGAACTTACTGTCGACGAGATTTGGGGCTTGAATCAGTATGTGCTGCTTATCAACATCGCTGTCTCGCTAGTCGAGGTGACTACGCTGTACACGATCGCTGTGGTCTGCGCATTTCGACTGACAGTCAGTGCCGGCCTCACATTATATCCATTAGACCATGAACGTGAATTTCTCGCGCGAGCGGTGGCCCGCGCAGCGCTGCAGGTTGGGCACCGCAAGGACATGCTCTTCGGAATGGATCCAATGCGGGGCTCTCCCAAGATTATCTTGCTGATGACGTTCCTCGTGTACAAAAGCAAGCGCTACGTCGTCAAGTTCCTGCTCAAACTATTCATCAAGCGTGTTCTCTGGAGAGCTGCCGCGCGCTCGGCCCTGAGCGCCGCCGTCCTTCCGATCCAAGGACTGTTCGATTCCTGGACACTACGCCGGGTGCTGCGGAATTGCCGGATAAATATCATCGGCCCACCGTGCGCGATCGCTGCCTTGGAAACATTTTTGCTGGAAGATGCGTGCTTCAAACCCGCCCAACGCGTAGACTACATGCGCGCCATGGGCAGCTGCCTGGTCTGCAAGCGTATCGTACACCCCAACGTCGAGATCATGGTGGAGCACCTGCGTCACCGCTGGATTAACACCGACTCGTGGCCTGTCGGTGACGCTGGCTGCACGTGTATGCAGGAGTCCGTTGCCCCGTGCCCGGCCCACGTGCTGGACGACGTGGAGGTCTTCCTCGCCAGCGTCCGCGCGCTCGGCACCGCAGCCGCGTCGGCCGCCTCGCGCACGGCGTCGCCGCCTCCGTCGTCGTCGTCGTCGTCGTCGCTGCTGCTGCTGTCGCCCTACCACCTGCGCAACCTCTTGTTCCTGCTCGTCGTGGCGCTGGTGATCGACGGCAGCCTGGACTGGGGCGAGCGTCGCTACTACGTGCGCGTGTGCGAGGCGGCAGGCGTGCCCAACCACTGGAGCGGCGTCCTCAAGCTCAAGGAGGCGTTCGTGCACGGCCAGGGGCTGGACGTGGACGCCATCTTCGCGCTGGTGCAGTTCGAAGAGGGCGCGGAGGCGCAGAGCGCCGGTGGAGACTCGAGCAGCGTGCCGTGGCGCGAGTCGCTGTCGTACCTGGGCGACGGCATGGCCAGGCTGCTGTCCTGCTGAGCTGGTGATGGGAGATAGAGCAAGGTGATCCCGAGAGGGCAACCGG
This sequence comes from Phytophthora cinnamomi, assembly GCF_018691715.1. Taxonomy (NCBI): domain Eukaryota; phylum Oomycota; class Peronosporomycetes; order Peronosporales; family Peronosporaceae; genus Phytophthora; species Phytophthora cinnamomi. The sequence goes on from NW_027150941.1 coordinate 759,409, forward strand.
TTGCACCCGGCGAGTTGCAGACCCGGTTGGCTCTGACGTGGCAGCGGATGCGTCATCTTTCGATGATGTAATCACGCATTTCCTCACTGCAATCAGTGGATACGGGTCAAGTCTTAACCTCACAGTACTTTGGTGGCGGTCAGATTACCATTTTGAGTGCATCAAGAGCGGCCACATTGCCGTTCCCGACGTCACGGATCGGCGCTTTTAAGCGGTGTCTGGCGTCGGATTCGTGAAAAGCGCCACCGTGGGATTGCGCGCTGAGATGGGGCGTCATGCCGATGTCATGCCGACCTGGAGTCGAGCTCTGGTGCCGTACCGCCGGATGATCAGAATCCGATTCCTCAGCTCCAGCGCAAGTACCCAAGCCCATTCCACTGACCATGACCAAGGTGGCGATCATCATCTACTCCATGTACGGCCACGTGGCGACGCTGGCTGAGACCGTCAAGAGCGGCGTCGAGTCCGTGGAGGGCGTGGAGGCCACGATCCTGCAGGTGCCGGAGACGCTGCCGGAGCTGGTGCTGGAGAAGATGCACGCGCCGCCCAAGAAGGACTACCCGATCGCGACGCCCGACGTGCTGACGGAGTTCGACGGCATCCTGTGGGGCATGCCCACGCGCTTCGGCATGATGCCGGCGCAGATCAAGGCGTTCTTTGACGGCTGCGGCGGGCTGTGGGCCAAGGGCGCGCTGATCGGCAAGACCACGGGCATCTTCTTCAGCTGCGGCAGCCAGGGCGGCGGCAACGAGACCACAGCCTTCAACACGGCGCCGTTTTTCGCGCACCAGGGCATGACGTTCGTGCCGCTGGGCGTGCGCGCGCGCCATCTGCACACGCTAGACGAGGTGGTCGGCGGCGGCAAGTGGGGCGCTGGCACCTACGCCGGCACGGGCGACCGCCAGCCCACGGAGCGCGAGCTGGGCACGGCCAAGATCCAGGGCGAAAGTTTCGCGGAGATCACCAAGAAGCTGTTCCCGTAGATGCACTTGTACAGTAAGACCGCATTTGGTGGTGCGGTAGTCCTTTGCGCAGAGGCCCGATCGTTGTTGACCGAGATTTCGTGCCGCACTCTGGGAAGTTAACACTCTAAATGAGAACCCTTGGTGTTTGCTTCACGCCGGAGAAAGAGGTCCTCTATTTGCGTTTGCCTTGAAACTATAGAGCCCTAATATCGTTGTTGGCTATGCCTGATTGACTTCTTCTCCCCCCCTGGAATATCCTTGTGGCTTGGCACCTACTGCTGTGGGGTTTGATGCTCGGAGCTCGAAGTTCGTCTTCATGATGGTGTTTCAATTTCTTGGACACATGAGAGTCCACCTGCATCTCCCATGCTGGTTAGGAACGGCCCTAATTGTGAATCCCAGGAAGCGTTTTGTTTGTCAAGGGCTATATTGTACTAATGGGTGTGCACAACGGATGCTGCATGCAGCCGATGAGTGCATCTGCGACCACAACTTGCGCTGTACAGCACAACGTCATGCGCACAGCAGGATTGGTGTGTTTGGCTTTTACCGGACGACAATGAACTCGAGGTGGTTGAACTGGCAAACCAAGACCAGCCAAGCCGTAGTGGAAACTGCGCACATGGATTCGTCCGGCAAACCATCAACATTAAGTGTCGTTGGCACTGAAAAGATTTGCATACTTGTATAAGTTACACGACGACGGCCCGCGCGAGGTGTACGTGGTGCCCAGTGAGGAAGCCGTCGTATGCGCCTGAAGGATTCTGAATCACCGAAATCGCCCCAAACGGTACACTATAGTGTAACTATCGGGTTTGAAAATGCTGTTTGGCACCATTGTCAAGGATACTCTCCGGTTCTGACCTGGTCCATGAGGATCGAGAAACGCGGCCGGAAATTGGACTCCTGGCGCTTGCGTGCATCTTCGTGTCGACGCGCGGCGAGCAAGCGGCCCTAGCTCAGTCAGTCATTGATCAGACTGAGAGTCTCAGCCTGATCAAGATTCTCAGTTAGATCGTCGCCGATGTTGGCCAGCTGCTGCAAGACGCGCACGAGGCCGGTGCAGCCTCGTGCCTGACCTTCGTGGAGCGAAGGGCACCTTCTGCGGGCTGAGACAACCGCAGCGATTCCGATGCCATGGAGCAGCGGCAGATTGAAGCACGAGTTGAAGAGCTTCACCGACCTCCACCATGAATTTCGGGGGGCCTCGCGGCCATGAGTACGCCATGGTGTAGACTGACAGGTTGACCCAGAAAGCTAGCGGAGATCCTGGCAAGATCCTGGTGCCGCGATTCTTGTGGTCCTGCAACCCCAGGCAGCAACATTCGCGATACGCCTTGCTACGTGCACGTTTTCCGTGTTGGAGGAGGGAACGCGGTGCCCCCGATCTGCCACGATGGGCAAGTTCAGTCGGTCTGCAGCAGATCGAGCGCATGGCGTGCGGCATGCAGGTGAGGATTGGAAGGACTGCGGCCTGTAATACATGCCACCACCCTGAGCGCAAAGAGGCAAGGTGGAATTGCTCGAAAGTGTCCGCCGCTTCAAGTCCCGCTGCGGGACTCCTGCACGCGGGGCTCAGTTGGGTGCAGTATGCTGCCACGCGCGCGGTTTCAAAGACTAAGATGGCCGCTTTCTTAGGCAGTTGGCCATTTTGGTGCAACGAAGATGATTGATGATTGATGATTGGACTTAACAGCAATGTACCCATGTATAAATGGGTTACGATCTATGCTATGCATACATGGAAACAGTACGTTGCTGGTAATAAGTCCAATCGACTCGATAGGATGCAAAGCCGGCCGAAGCGAGCTCGTGTGCCTGACCTCGCGAGACGCATCGACTCGTTTGGATGCGCGCGTGCAGGGCCTGGTCGCGGCCGAAGGTCTCCGGACCGCCCACGTCGCACGGTGTCATGCGCGGGGAAAAGATACTTGGGGGCAATGCTCGTGCCATCGCTGGGGCGCTGCCAAATCGCCTAAAAATGCAGGCGATAAATCCACTATTAGGACCCAGGCCCGAGCGACAATATATATCGATCGGAGCCCCTTGGCCAAATTTCCACGGCGAACCTAGGTCGATTCTCTCTCACTGCTTGACAAGCATGGCGATTTCGCTGGATTCCACTCGAACATGGCAAGCGTGATGGCGTCCCCGCCTGACGCTGAGGCATGCGCCTGACCTCGCTTGGCGGCTTATCTATGCAAAAAACCACCTGTCCCGTTGGGGCCTGCAACGGCGGGAAAAACGGCAAGGATGCAGAATGGCAGGGCAACTCATACAGGAAATGGCTCAAGATATCCACAGGAAGCGACACGAGCGTCCCCCGCCAACAGATCCTGGAGGTTGCCGCTGGGATCCCAGTCTCGAGCGGAGCCGAGTGTACAATTTGGGGTGATCACAGAACGTGCATTCATGGCCGCTATCCAGGCCGCGCTCGCCCCCAGCAGCGCAGCGCGGCGACCGCTTCAATCCTCACTTCCCAATTTGCCTTCCAACCAACACTTCCCAACTCGCCATGACCATGGTGTACAACAACCTGGAGCTGGAGACGCCCACCGGCCGTTCGTGGTCGTCGCCAGTCTTGAAAAAACCCGCTGCCAAAGCTTCCTCTACTCGCACCCAGCAGAAGCCTTTACTCAGACCCGATGAAGCTGAAGAGAGCAAGACATCCGAGCACTCCACTGGCCCCGCGTCCTTGGGCCTCGACTCGTCAGTCTCGTTCGACCTTGAAGCCGCCGACAACAACATCGACCGCATGCTGCGCGACATGGCCGACAACATGATCGGACGCAACGTCCCCTTCAACACGCCCTTCGGCGTCAAGGCCCAGGTGTACGCCGACTACACCGCCAGCGGCAAGTCGCTCGAGTGCATCGAGAGGTTCATGCACGACCACGTCATGCCCACCTACGGCAACACGCACACCACCACGTCCGTCACGGGGCTGCAGACCACCTCGTTCCGAGAGGAGGCGCGCCACATCATCGCCACCGCGGTCAACGCGCGCGCGTCCAAAGACGTGGTCATTTTCGCCGGCCAGGGCTGCACCAGCGCCATCAACAAGCTTGTCACGGCGCTCGGCATCAACAAGGGCCGCCGCCGCCACCGCGCCAGCAAGCGGCCCGTGATCTTCACGTGCCCGTTCTCGCACCACTCGAACCTCTTGCCGTGGCGCGAGAGCCCGTGCGCCGATGAGGTGCAGATCCCCGAGGCGGAGGGCGGCGGTCTCGACCTGAAGGAGCTGGAGAGGCAGCTTCAACGTCACCAGAACCGGCCGCTCAAGATCGGGTCGTTCGCTGCGGCGTCCAACCTCACGGGCATGCTCATCAACGTGGACGAAGTGTCCAAGCTGCTGCACAAGTACGGCGCGCTGGCCTGCTGGGACTACGCGACCTGCGCTCCGTACGTCGACATCAACATGAACCCCAAGGACCCTCTCGCCTACAAGGACGCGGTGTTCTTCTCGGGCCACAAGTTCGTGGGTGGTCCGGGTTCTCCTGGTGTGCTGGTGGTCAAGAAGAATTTGATGAACAACGCGGTGCCGACGATGCCTGGCGGTGGCACCGTCCTCTTCGTGACGGAGAAGGCTCACAGCTACCTCTCGAACACGATCGAGCGTGAAGAAGGAGGCACCCCTGACATCCTGGGTAGCATTCGGTTGGGGTTGGCCTTCCAGTTGAAGCAACAGATTGGCCCACAACAGATCATGGACCTCGAGCGACACCACGTCGAGCATGTCCGCAAGTCTCTCGGTCGCAACAAGAACATCATCTTGCTTGGCCGCCAGACGGACGACGTGGACCAACTGCCCATCTTCTCCATGATGGTCCGTTTCGGTGATCGCTTCCTGCACCACAACTTCGTGTGCGCCTTGCTGAACGACATGTTCGGCATCCAGGCCCGTGGTGGATGCCAGTGCGCTGGGCCCTTCGGATCTCGCTTGCTGGGCCTCAGTCGCGACCACATTGTCGACCTTGGCCACGCTGTCGTCGCCAAGCACGAGATCCTCAAACCCGGCGTTGCTCGCATGAGCTTCCCGTACTTCGCCGATGAGGACGAGGTTGAGTACGTCTTGGAGGCCGTGCACTTCGTGGCCAACCACGGCTGGAAATTCCTACCGCAGTACGATTTCAACTGCCGTACCGGCGTGTGGCGTCACATCTCGCGCGCGGAAGTCGCGTTCCCGGACAAGAAGTGCCTTTCAGAGATGCAGATTGATGACGTGGAGGGCATGCGCTCGTCGACCGCTGTCGAGCCCAGTATTCGCAACCTAGCCGCGCATCGGCGACACAACCTCGATCAGGCTGCAAAGCTCGCGGATCGGTCCATCCAGGAGGCAGCGTCGTCCAAATTCCACCAGGTCGAAAAGGTTGCGAGCAGCTACGAGGGGCTGCGCTGGTTCGCGTACCCGAGCGAGGCCGTTGCAGCTTTCGAGGAGCTGGGTGGGAAACCTGCGCTCTCCGATGAGATCAGTGGTCCGTGCCAGCCGCAGCGTTACTTCAGCTCCGACATCAACCATGTCTGGGACGGTGTGCCGACGCTAGCTAACATGAAGCGGCACTGGGTAAAGATGGCGGCGCGGCAGTTCATCGCTCGCTACTGTCTGCCGGGTCAGAGTTCTCCGTTCTTGATGGATATGACTCCGCTGACAGACTCGGAGGATGAAAGCAGCAGTGACAGTGACGACTTACCGCCCCAGAAGCATGCATAAACTACCATTTCATAATGCATATTTTGGGTATTAATACATGCAAACACGACTGGATTATGAATATTTTTGTTGTTGGTGTTTCGTTGTTTTATGGTGCTGTTTGTTTTGCGGTTGGGGGGATACAGTAGTTGAAAACTCGCCCACGACGCGAGATACTCCAACCTGGAGTATCATGCTTCTGTCAATGACATACCGTATGCGAACTGCATTCGTGTGGTGTTTCCGAAAGTCGATGAAAGAAATGGGAACACTCAGCAGGGCAGGTGGCTAACCGCAGGAAGACTTGTTGTCAAATGTATTTGTTGTTGCCTTGTGTAGTGAGTCGAAAAGTGAAGAAAATGCTTCCTGTAGAGTCGGCCGGCTAACACTATTAAGAACTATGTGGTCTTGGATGCTGTGCCGGCACGCCGGACATTTTTCGTCTTGGACTCGCTCTTGAATTGAAGCAGCGTGTTGGTCGACAAAGTATTATGGAACTCGAGTGGCAACACGTTAACCATGTCCGCGAATCTTTCAGCCGCAACGAGAGCATCGTCAAGTTTGGTCGTCAAACTGATGGCGTGGATCAACTACCGATCTTCTCTCTCCTAATCCGTGTCGGTTCCGGTTTTCTCCACCACAATGTCGTGTGCGCCCTACTACTAATTGACCTCTTTGGCGTCCAAGCTCGTGGGGGATGTCAGTGTGCTGGCCCCTTCGGCTTACGCATGCTGGGGTTCACTCGGCAGAACATGGAGTCTCTGGACCGAGCAGTGATGGCCCAAAACGAAATTCTGAAGCCAGGCGGTTCTCGCGTATGCTTCCCCTACTTCGCCGATGACCACAAGGTAAACTACATTTTGGACGCGGTGCACTTCGTGGCCGGCCACTGATGGAAGTTTCTTCCTCCTTTGCGCTCTTGTCAGCGCTGCGCTTCACTTGACGCTCCCTCATTGAGCGAGAAATGATGCTGTAGCACGCGTCATCGATGATCTCGACCTGCTTCCTAAGCTCGTGTTCGCTGCCCACGTCCAGCCACTTTTGGAGCTGCCACCACCACGTTGGCTCCAGAAAGCGCACGAACATCCTCTGCTTATGCCTCCTGTTTCGCCTTTGCCGAAGACGCACTAGGATATACTGAGAGTTCAACTTGTTTGTGTTCGTCTGGGATCTTGCCAACATCTCGTGCGCTTTCACAATGTGAGCACTGGATCATATTGACTAACTGTTATACAAACGTACAAGTAAGTTGAGCGCGTCGATCACTTCGGAAGAGTTCACACTTGTGACATAGTTAAGATTAGTAGGAGAAGCCCCACCAGAGTGTACTCATTGAATGCAAATATCCAAAAAGGCTGCGACTAGCTGCTAGCCGCCACCGATGCCGAGCGATCGCGGATGTTGACCCCTTTACGGAGATGACGATGGAAGTAGTCGTAGGTGAGCTCGACAGTCTTGATGTCGAGTCAGCACAAGAGCACCACGGTCGGAGTATTCACCCGTCGGACCGCTTGGCCGCGGGAGGGCCCCTTATACGCTGTTCTCGTGTGCGCTCCTTTCGTCGTGCTATACGCAATCGGATTATCTCGCGGCAAACGTCACAATGAACCAGGAATTGACCTTTCCTGTTTCGAGAGCAGGGCTTCTTGCACGATACGCACCGGTGGCTGGCTTTGAGAAATGCGTAGCGCTGAGCACATCTCCTCTTCACCTTCTCCCGACACGCTGAACAAGACTTGAAATTGCGGCCTACTTCACGGACGCAGTCGTCACCGCTGCGGAAACCATGGTCAAGCAGCTCATGATCAACCGTAACCTGATCATGAGCTCACTGGACAGCTTCTTGGCCTTCTTTAGGAATTCCACGGTAGGAAACGGGCAAGAAATCCCTTTCATCAATTCAGATTCAGAGCTTGCAATTTGCGGAGGTCTTCGAGCCTATCCACGACCTAGCCGCCCACCGACAGTGAAACCTTGAGCAGGCTGCAATGCTCGCGGGCCGCTCCATCCAGGTTGCAGCTTCATCACACCTCACGCCAAATGAGAAACTCCCACGAAAGCACGAGGCCCTGCGCTGGTTCGTGTACCCACCCGAGTGAGGTTGTTGAAGTGTTCAGAAAACTAGGTGACAAGCCCCCGCTCGCACAGGAAATCGTGGACCGTTCCAGCTGCAACGCTTCTTGGACTCTGGTGCTGTATCAACCGCAAATGGGAACCATGAAAACTACCGAGCGGCATCGAAAGCAAACGTCGTTTTGGTAGTTTAACGTCGTGCACCAAGTACAACGGTGTCCACCTTGTAGACCCCTCGAGAGGGAGTGGTGTAGAGGAAGTATTTTAGTGATCGCACGAAATAGCATTACAGCATATGCGTACGCGCGCAGTTTTCAGCGAGCCTGGTGGGTGCGCGGTAGTCCGCGGTCGCGAGTTCTGCAGTCCAATTGCATTATGATCGTAGTAATTTTTTTTACCAAAGGGGACTATGATCCTTTGGCGAAGGCAAGTTCCGAAAGGAAAGCAGGAAGAGTGATCATTGCGCTGTTGCAGTGCGCAAGTAGGTAAATATTGATCCGCATCTCGTGATGGATCTGCAGTAGAGGTCGTGACTTCATCAATCTGAAAATGCTCTGCGCCTTGATCACCATGACACATGTGTCAAGGAATTCGACTTGTAACCTATCGAGTGACACGTCTGGCAGTATAATGGCAGGGAGCTTCTTCACCACGAGCACCAGATATTGTAGATGTTTCAGAATGACGCCGAGGTTTGTACTATAGCATGTGCCTCTGCGGCGCTATTAAAATAATACCTGCTAATGCTTTATTTCACTACTCATTGTAGTAGGTGCAATCCTCCACGTATTCTACTGCCTGACGCCCGCAAAATGGTCTGGCGGTCTTCCCGACCCGATCTCCATTTGAATCCGAGAAGCTCGTTTCTTTGGCGAGTTTCTCGTTCACTGCTGTGCTGCAGTGGAAAGCCTCCCAGTGTCGACACCAGCGAAAGAGCTGCGTGAGTCTGAACACCTAAGTCCTCCCGAGGTGCCCTCCAGCTGGGCCCTGCCTGACCCCGTTGTGTTGACCATTTGTCCGCGTTTGAGCTGTCACGCGACTCCTGTGCCAAAACAGTTTGTGCGGACAGCGACCACCGATTCACCCGAGTTGAGGTGTGTTGCGGTCGAGCGGACACTTCTTCTACAGGATGCACCAGTCAAATCCATCGTGATGATCTCCGACGCACAAAACTTGAGGCCCTGGGTGGCTTTTGCATGGTGTCGGGGTCTCGCCATCCCAGGCGCCGCTCTTTCGCGCGATAAAGCCGGCGTCTTGAGCTCGCCTGACCGGCGGCACATCGTCGCGCCGCCTTCCGGGGATGTGAATCCCGGGCCAGCAGCAGTCGCCGAGCGCTCGGGGCAGACCGCGACTCGTCTCGTTGCAGTGCAAGCACCTCACCGAACCGCGACCGGGGCCTGTCAGTGTCTCGCCACTTTCCAAAACCCCTCCGTGCACGCAGGGTTTCTCGGTGTGCTGGAAGCGGATCTCGACCTCATTAACTAACATGCCGCCTACCAGCAACGAGGACAGCACGACCGCGGCGCTCCCGGCTCCGTGGGTTTCGCACGTGTTTCGCGCCTCGGAGTCTGGAGAGGTCGGACGCAGCTCGCTCATCCAAGACGTTCGCGAGAAGGACAAGCTAGTCGCGCCGGAGAAGTCGTTGAGCATTGTTGGCTCGGACATCGACCCGCTGGGTCTGTCCATCACCTCGTTCAATTTCGAGGAGGAAGCGGAGGAGGGAGACGAAGACGCCGCGACATCCAATTCGTCCACAGTCCGCGGCAACAGCATCTGCGTGGACAATGAGGTAGAGACATCTGACGACGAAAGCGAAGACTCACTGCTGCGAGGCATCGCGGACGATATGATCGGCCGTAACGTGCCGTTCCAATCGCCTTTCGGTGTGAGGGCACAGTGCTACGCCGACTACACCGCCAGCGGCAAGTCGCTCGAGAGTATTGAGCAATTCATGCGTACCAAGGTCATGCCCACATACGGCAACACACACACAACGACATCCGTCACGGGGTTGCAGACTACGGCGTTCCGTGAGGAGGCTCGCCAGATCATCGCGCGTGCAGTGAACGCTCGCGATTCTAAGGACGTGGTGCTGTTCGCAGGCCAGGGGTGCACCAGTGCCATCCAGAAATTCATTGCAGCGCTCGGGATCAGTACCTCCAAGCGGCTACGACTAGCGTCCAAGCGTCCCGTGGTTTTCACAGGGCCCTTTGCTCACCACTCGAACTTACTCTCGTGGCGTGAAAGTCTGGCTGCCGATATCGTCGAGATCCCTGAAGCCACTGGTGGCGGTCTTGATCTCAAGGAACTGGAGCGCCAGCTGAAGAGCTACAGCGGCCGCAAACTCAAGATCGGCACCTTCACCGCGGCCACGAACCTTACAGGCATGCTCATGGACGTCGACAAGATTTCCAGGTTGCTGCACACGCATGGCGCGCTGGCCTGCTGGGACTACGCTACGTGTGCGCCATACGTCGAGATCGACATGAACCCGAGGGATCCTCTTGCTTTCAAGGACGCCATCTTTTTTTCGGGTCACAAGTTTGTTGGCGGCCCGGGATCCCCCGGTGTGCTTGTAGTCAAGAAGAAGCTGATGGCCAACGACGTGCCGACGATGCCCGGCGGCGGCACGGTGCTGTTTGTCACGGAGAAAGCTCACAGCTACTTGGAAAACACTGTAGAGCGAGAAGAAGGCGGCACCCCCGACATTCTAGGAAGCATTCGTCTTGGACTTGCATTCGAGCTCAAACAGCGCGTTGGATCCAAGAAGATCATGGCACAAGAGCGCCTCCACGTTCAGCGCGTCCGCGAGTCACTTGGACAGAACAAGCACATCGTCTTGCTCGGCCGCCAAAGCGACAGCGTGGACCAACTCCCAGTCTTCTCGCTCATGGTGCGTTACGGCGATCGCTTCCTGCACCACAACTTCGTCTGCGCACTGATGAACGACCTGTTTGGTATCCAAGTACGTGGCGGCTGCCAGTGTGCGGGTCCTTTTGGAGCTCGTCTTCTTGGTGTCAGTAAAGAGCACACCATAGCTCTCGGCAACGCTTTCATGAAGAAGGACGAGGCAATCAAGCCTGGTGTAGTTCGCATGACCTTCCCTTACTTCGTCGACGACGCCGAGGTCGAATACATTTTGGATGCTGTCAACTTCGTCGCCGACCACGGGTGGAAGTTCCTGCCGCAGTACGACTTCGACCTCCACACAGCGGCGTGGCGGCATACGTCACGGGCGAACGACAACCTCCCGACCAAGAGCTGTTTGTCTGAACTGCAATTCTTCAGCAACGACACCAGCAGCTCGTCTGCTGTTGACGAGCCCATTCGAAGCATCGCCGCCCACCGACGCGAGAACTTGGAGCAGGCTGCACTCAAGGCGGACGCCTGCATGAAGGAAGCTGCATTGCTTGACTCGTTCCCCGAGAGTCAGAAGGTGCTCAAGAGCCACGAGTGGCTGCGCTGGTTCGTGTACCCGTTCGAGGCGGTTGCGGACTACAAAAAGCTCGGTGAAAAGGCCCCCCTAGCCGACAAGATCACGGGTCCGTGCCAGCCGCAGCTGTACCTGGACGGCGCCATGACCCGCATCTGGGAAGGCACGCCATCGATGGCCAAACTTAAGCGCACTCGCATGGGGTGGCTACTGCTCCGTCACTACATGCCGACTCCTTGATCAGGACTAAGAACGAGAGGCTCGAAGCTAGAGCCCCCTGTAAAAGACTAGAGTTTACCACCATGTTAGTGTCAAGTTATTTGCGAGGCGGGGCGGCTGCGAGCCCCGCCAACGAAATATCCCGATGGCGTGGCTCAACACCTAACGGCAACAAGTTAAAGCCCGCACCAATCCACGTAGTAAGACGTATTATAGCTGTCGTTGTAGTACATGCAAATACAAGCTATTTGTTGGCGTGTTGTTATCTCTATGAATATGTACGACGTGTCGAACGTTAGCCTAACAGGTACTCAAGATGCGAATGCACTGTAGTGTCAAGCTCAGCGAGAACTCGGATACGGAGTGCTGTAATTGCCTATTCATTTTTTGTATTTGTTGCGGTTATGGCGACTGCATCCTCGCTACGCCAATTTTGCGGCTGTGGAAATATAGATTGTTTATTGATTGAGCACCCAGATGTGACGATGATGCATCGCCAGTCTGCCTACCAACTTGCAACAACCTGCATCCAGCAACCTGAAACCAACACTAGCAGCGTCCGTTTCCCAACGGACTGACAGGCACACGCAAGCTCCCTCTGGAGCCAGGTAACAGCCGTAGCCCAGAGCTCCTTTCATTTGCTTCATTCAATCTATCAGTCTTCAATTTTCCTACTCTATCTCAAGTCCTCCGCAAGACTCCGTTCTACAGATCACGTGACAATTTCGAAATTAGGAGTGAAAACTCTGTACGACCGTATTCGAGGCACTACCGTGTATACCCGACTAAGTGCGATTTAACTGCATGCCAAGACCCAAGACTCCCCGCGCTACTGAAGATACATCGCCGAATCTGAGACCGCGCCAGCAACCAAGGACCGACGACAGCGACATGGATCAATCTCCGACGCCAGGGCAGCCTGCTACTAATTCAACTCGCACACCGGCGCCGCAAGGCCCGAGTGCATCATCTTCAACGTCACCACCCCCGCAATTTCCCGGTTCGGCCATGCCACAGCCCGGGGTGGGCACTAGTGACGCATTTCTGGGTCAGCTGCTGCACATGATGACCATGCAGCAACAGGCCATGCAGCTGCAACAACAGCAATTTCAATCCTTCATGGAGCAACAAAGCAACATTCAGCGCGAGATGTTTGAGCAACAGTCTCGTGCTACTCGCCAGAAGCACAAACCGACCTCAGAAGTTCTACGAGCGAGCTGGCGAGGACCTAGAACTATGGCTCTTTCTATCGAAGAACACCTGAGCAGCTTTGCTGTCGAGCGCGACAGCTGCGACTCGCGATTTGTCGACATGGTCGTCCCGTTTCTGGGACCGGATGCCATGTCCTGGTACCGGAGTTCAAGAACATCCTCGGTGACCAGCCTCGGACTTGGTTCCTCTTTAAACAGCAGATTCGTGTTCGCTTTCGTGAAAGCGATTTCGAGTTCAAACTACTCTCAAAATTGCACGATCTCCAGGTGACGGGCACGCAGCACGAATATACATCCAAATTCATGCTGCTGCTGTCCCAATCATCGCTGGAACTGCCAGAAATGGTTAAGCGCTGGCTGTACCAAGAGAATCTGCGCCCAGATACCTCGAGCCACATCTCCCAGAACATCCCGTTGACACTGCAAGAAACTATCGACCACGCGCAGCGCTTGAAGACGCGCGCAAGCCCTCGAAGTTCCGCCAGAATCAACCCCAGAATCAGAATCAGAAGGGTTCGGGGTCAACTTCAACTTCGGCTTCAACTCGACTTGACGCTGCCGGTTCGACTAAGCCCAGTTTCCGGAAGAGCAAACCCGCCTCGGGGCTAGTCAGCCTAAAGTGACTGGTTTGTACCACTTGTCACCACTGCGGTGTGGAGGGCCACATCGCACCTGCCTGCCCAGATCGGCAGCAAGGTGGTGGTGGCAAGCTAGGTGACTCGGTGGGCTGGCGCCCACCGAGTCTGACGCTTCAGCCGCCCGCCATGCGACTGCAAGCCGTCAAGCCAAGGTTCGGTCTCATATCGCCTCTCAGAGCTTCAACTATGGCACTGACGAAGCGGTCTTCAGATCGACCTCCAACAAAATTTATGTTACCTAGAGCAGCATGGCCGTGTCGGTAGCCATGCTGCATCTACATTTATCGATAGTGGTGCTTCGTTCAACGCGGTATCACCACGACTCGTTGAGTCTCTGCAGTTGCCTGTTCGAGACTACTCTAAACCCCTTATAATTCGCTTGGGGAGCGGCTCAACCACGATTATTCCAAGACGAGTCGTCACGCTCAAGTTTGCTTTGGACGGATTCCTCCTTACAGCTCCAAAGCTTTGTACTGGATATTCTGAAGGAAAGGATATTCTCCTCGGTATGCCGTGGCTAGTGGACACCAACCCCGATATTGATTGGAAGCTCAAACTGTCCGACCACGCGACCGACTATCTGCACTTGCTTTTCACCCGTGCGTCCCCGTACAGCCTGCGCGATGTATTGCAGGGCAACGTCGCGGCAGCACCCGACGTACCGACCAATCGGATGACGAAGCACTTCTCAACTATTACTATTTACATGGGCATCACTCGGATGTTGGAACTACGAGGCTAGTTCGACCTCGTCACCTACGTCGCCTCCTTCGTGAATGCGACAACGAGTTCTGCTTCTTTGTGAACCCCAGTGATGAACCCAGCAAGGCAGACCTGGCGTGGGAAAAGCTGAAAACGTCTCCTGCTTACCCGCTTGTGATCAAATTCCGCGATAAAGTTTTCGCAGTCATCTTCCAGCCGTTCCCCACCCGCCAAGCTGGTACGGACGCCAAGATCGAGCTAGAAGACGACGTTCTATTCACCGCAAACAATTCCCGGTTTCTGCCGAGCAACGAGGCTATCCGTGCGTGGACGGCTGAGATGCTGGACGCCAAGATGATCAGGCCTCCACTTCACCGTACTGCGCCCCAACCTTCTGTGTCAAGAAGCGTACCGGGGAATGGCGAATAGTTCATGATTTCAGGGGCTGAACACAAAATTCGCGTTCCAGCGAATCCAATCCCACGGAAGGACGATATTCTGCGCGCGATGGCCAAGGGCAAGCTGTTTTCCGCAATGGACTTGCTGGGATTTTTCAAGTCAAGCTGGTCGAAGAATCGATACCCTTTACTGCATTCGCTACCCCAGACGGCCTCTTCGAGTACTTAGTGACTCCGATGGGCATTTCCAGCAGCCCGTCATCGTTTAACCGCCTCGTGCAAGCGGTATTCTCGGATCTCCAGTCCTGCTGCCAGACGTACTTCGACGACCTTTTCGTGTTCACTCTCCGACTCGATCGATGACCACCTCGTCGCCTTGGAGAAAGTGCTAACAAGGTGCGCTGAGCAACATCGCTACATCAAGATCGAGAAGTGCACATTTTGTGCCACTGAGATCCCATGTCTCGGTGATTTTGTCGGAAAGGATGACATTCGAATGGACCCCAGCAAAATTCAAGTGATAAAAGACTGGCCGACACCTCGCACGAAGCAAGAGCTGCAGTCTTTTCTCGGTACCTGCGTCTATGTGATGAAGTACTGCGATGGCTTCGGCGACCTGATGGCCCCGCTCACCGAACTGACAAAGGCAAGAGCCGCCGCGACCCAATCACCTTCGGCGAGAAGGAGCAGCACGCATTTGATGAGCTCAAGCGTAAGCTGGCTTCCACCGTCCTCGCGCACCCAGATTTCTCAAACCATTTCACGTCAGTATGGACGCTTCAGACTTCGCAATCGGGGTACCTTTCCAGTACGACGATTCCGGTCGCGAGCGGATCATCGCTTTCAATGGGCGTAAGCTTTCAAGGGCGGAACTCATTTATCCTACTCGCGAAAGGAATTGTTAGCTGCGCTACACGCGATGCGAGTTTGGAAGGTCTATCTGATCGACCGACCATTCTTCATAAATACTGACCACCGCACGATCGAAGGCATCTTACAACAGCAGACGTGCTCTCAGAGACTTGCTAGATGGCTGAACGAGCTCGCACTTTTCAACCTCAATCAGTGGGTCCCGGGTGCAACAAACGTGGTGGCTGACACAATCTCGCGCAATCCGAGCTGGAACGACGGTACCAGCCGAGCAGTTAGCCTTTCGGCTTTGTTAAAGTCGCTTACTGGTCCAGAACCAACCGGCGAAGAAGCACTATTTGCCCACTCAACTTCAACACCGGTCGATATCTCGGCGGAATGCAGTCGCGTTTACCCTTCGGACAAATATTTTGGGCCAATTTGGAGTTCACTCACGACGAATTCAACTCGGCCGCGCAAATATCAGCGCTTCGAGCTCTTAGATGGTCTGCTTTTCTTTCGGATTCGACCTGGCGCGCCGGCTCGAGTGTGTGTTCCAGCCGACACTGCGCTGATAAATACCATCATACACGAAGAGCATGACACACCGACTCGCGGTCATCCTGGACAGGCCAAGACACAACTACTCGTCGCATCTAAATACTATTGGCCTGGCATGGTGAAGTCTATCCGCTCCTATGTCGAGACATGCGAACTTTGTCAGCGGAACAAGTACATTCGCGGCAAACCAACCGGGCATCTTCACCCTTTGGAGGTTCCCGAGCAGCGCTGGACCGACATCAGCATGGATTTCATGACGAATTTGCCCCAGACCGATACGGGTTTCGATGCAATTTTCGTTATTGTGGACCGACTTACGAAGAGGGCTCACTTCCTGCCTACCAAATCAAACGCGACAACTCGCGAGACGGCAAAGCTCTTTCGAGACTTTTACCAGCGGCTCCACGGATTACCCATGTCTATCGTCTCGATCGTGACGCAAAATTTACTTCTAGCCTGTGGAAAACATCATGGACCTTCAAAGTACCAGGCTGAACCTCAGTACAGCATTTAAACCCTCCACCGATGGGCAGTCGGAGGTCACCAATAAGGTGCTGTCTGAATATCTTCGCCACTTCGTGAACCCGCATCAGAGCAATTGGGACGAGTTACTACCTCTTGCTGAATTCGCCTACAACTCCCGCAACCACGAGTCTATCGGGATGTCACCATTCATGGCGGATTTAGGCTACGAACCTCGGTCGGTGGCAGACTGCGTCATCCCACGTCCAACCCCGAAGCAGCGGCAGGCAACTTCATTTCTCGAGCATCAACAGACAATTCTCGGTCAAGCTCGCGACGCTATTGCTGCGGCTCAGGCCAATTGGCAGCGTAACTACGACAAAAACCGACCTCACACCACCTACAGCGTTGGCGATGATGTACTACTAAACACTCGCAACCTCGAATTGGATCACGTCGGTACGGATGGTGCGCGAAAATTTGCCGCAAGATTCATCGGACCCTACCGCGTGACAAGCATCACGGGCCCCGATCGCTATAAACTCGATTTACCACCTTTCAGCAGCCTGCTCCTACTTCGGTTTTGTCTGGCGGCGGCCACAGTACGTGGACGGTCTGTCTGCGCTGTCGACCAGTGTATACACCCGACTTTTTCCCGAATTTCACGTCTCCATGCTTCGGCCATATCATCATGACGCCTCCGCCAGTAGGATCAACCGAGTTCAACCCGTGCTTACAGCTTGATGGAGCCGTGGGTCACCTCGTTGCCGCGATCACCAAGCATCGGAGGCGCCACGGCCAGACGCAATACTTCGTACGATGGCAGGATTCTACGATCAGCCCTTCATGGGAACCGGTTCAAAATCTGAGTCAAGTCATCGGGCTTATTCGCCGCTACCTCGACACATTACCGAAAACTCGCGCTACTGCGCGTCTAAGGGAGGAACTGTGACGATGATGCATCGCCAGTCTGCCTACCAACTTGCAACAACCTGCATCCAGCAACCTGAAACCAACACTAGCAGCGTCCGTTTCCCAACGGACTGACAGGCACATCTGGAGCCAGGTAACAGCCGTAGCCCAGAGCTCCTTTCATTTGCTTCATTCAATCTATCAGTCTTCAATTTTCCTACTCTATCTCAAGTCCTCCGCAAGACTTCGTTCTACAGATCACGTGACACCAGATCTTGTCCAAACAATTATTGCAATATTAAATACAATATTGCAATCTATAACCTCGCTTACGTTTCCTCTGGCGAGGTGCATTTCTATTCGCTTGGTCTTGTAATCGTCCTAACGTATCTACCTACTTGCTCCATCGCAGAGCTGCTAAGCTTCAGAACATTGAAATTTTGAATGTGTTGGTCGTATATTCATCTTGTACCCCAACAATTAAGCCAAAATTTCCCTTGTCTCGCATTCTTAAGGAGCCAGAAAGTCAAGAAAAAATAGCTGGTAGCTAACATCGGTTCTCTGGACTTGCAGCTGCTTACTAAGTATTTCTCTACTAGATTGCAACTGAAACCGTGCGCAGGGGTCAAAAAGTAGAATGGAGTCACTGGGGATTGTGATTGCCGATTGAGATTTCAGCAAATCAATTATTGTGATTGACAATCTTGGCAATATTACAATAGCAACCCTATTTTCCACGCCAAAGTGTAGACACCAGTACTGTAGCTACAGTACAGTCACACCTCCTTAATTGAGCCCTTCTAACTGACCACGCTTTCCCTATCTGACCATGATTCCTTCATTGTAAACCGGACTATATGAATTTCACTAGTGGTTCTCAAACTGATAAAAGCATCTTTATTCTCTAAATGAGCACCAAGATTGGCGCTTTAACTCTCTAAATGGACGTCGTAACCTAGAGTTCCTTTAGCCTTCACATTCATTTCTCAACCAACCATCTTCCTCGTCCAACACCCTTAGCCTCGCGAGTAGATTCTGAATTGGGGTAACCGGTATTAGTGTTGCGATTTCTATCTTCCCTTGCACTACAAATATTGGGTATTGTGATAAAACTGCGGAGGGCGTTGTGGAATGGCTTCGAAAATTGCGGGCAACCTGAAGAGACTGCAAAAACAGTACCCGTGACGATGCTGACAGGGACAACGGGAACGAGAAGCGCGTCTCCTATACAATTATGGTGGTGTGACTGTACTGAACTAATAAAGTGTTGCCTGTTCAAATTGCTAACTCCATTTTCCACACTTCATTCAACTTCATAATCAATTCCTTCCCCCATCCACGATGCGAGGGCGAAGCTAAACGATCTGCTCTTTACCGTAATGGGCATCAGCTGAATGGTCAGCCTGGAAATTAGGCCAAAGTCTTGGTCAAATTGACCAGCCTCAACGACACGACTCCACAGAAGACGGCACGACTCATACCGTATTGACAATGGCTATGTGTTTTATAATAAGACAACTCGTGTTGTTGTTACAATTTATGTTCTTTTTCTTTAAACAAGTGCTTCCCATGCTGGACCATGTTAGGTCAGGTCACCATGAGTCCTGGGAATATTCATGCCAATGGCATTGCCATGGGGCTGTGGGCCGCACAGATCCCGGAGCCACACTGTGGCTGCGGAATCTATGGATCAACCGACCGTAACTCGCGCTGCCGCTGTGGAGTTTATGGACCGCAAGTCACGGCAGCGCTGCGGAGTCTCCGGCTTGGTCCGCCCCGTTTCGGCGAGGAAATCCATTGTCGTCGCGCTGTCACGCACATCGATCGACGATCTCACTGTGCTTTGAGAGTCCACATGTAACATGCCTAGTAGATCAGGTTGGCGTTTGAAATGCATCGCCGTTGTCAACTGGTGCAGGGACTCGCCAACGCTGTCAACGCCACCTGGGAGCATTTGCCGCCGACCAGTAGTCGGGGTCAGGCACACAGGACGACTGTGCCCCCCACGTGACCGGCGTGGCATACGGATCGGTGCCACGTGGGAATTGGCAATTCAGGTATGTCGGGCGGCAGCAACGGAAAGCGCAGTGCAAGAGTCTTGCATCGCAGTGTACACTCGTAGTTGCATTTGTAAGACCTCCGAAAAGGACCCGAGGCTCCTCAACAACGAAGCGTCGCCGCCGTGCCTGCAGGACAGCCGGAGTGGCCCCGCAAGATTCGGTTTAGAGCTGATCAGCATCCCGGCGTAGTGTCGGGGCGAAGCGCATACAGGCCGCGAGGCGGCTGGGCGAGCCAAGCTTTTCGCGCCCGCTCGAGGTAGCGATCTCGGATAGGCAATAATACTCGCCGACCGCGCGGTCGTGCAGCTCCATTA
Source organism: Phytophthora cinnamomi (assembly GCF_018691715.1). NCBI lineage: Eukaryota > Oomycota > Peronosporomycetes > Peronosporales > Peronosporaceae > Phytophthora > Phytophthora cinnamomi. The sequence continues at coordinate 778,896 of NW_027150941.1, forward strand.
TTGGCAAAGGCCCATCATGGCCATAGCGATGGCGTCTACAGCTGCGATACCTGAAGATCTAAATCTACAGTTCAAGTATTGTATATCGCTGCACGTGCAGGTGCATGCCGAGCCGAGGGCGGCGAACAGGTCAGCTCATAGGTACCCACCACTAACTGCATGTACTAGCAGCAGAGTAGCTCCGGCGGAGGCCGGCAACTGCGCCGGCGCGCAAGCTCTGCGCCTGGCGTGCCCTGTTGCCTCGTCGCTGCGGGAGGGATATACCGCGCCGCGATCTCAGCAAGCGAGAGCTGCACGCTTGCTCTCTTTCTTCCCGCCGTTGCAAGTTCCTACGTGGCGTGATCCGTGAGGGATCATCCCTCGCCGCGGGTCGGCGGTATCCAACGCACCTTGCATGCATGCTCTACGTTGGCCTGGTCAACAATGTCACCCTTGAAGGCGAAATTTCTTCCGAGCGCAGAGCGCCGATCGATGCGATGCGCTCGCACATGGCGACCGAACCCATTTGGCCGAGCGTTTGGTATGGAGCTGTAACTCTGTCAGATGGCGTACCGCTGCAGGGAGCTGCAGCGCCGTTCACGTCCTTGGTCACGCTGAACAATGAACACCGTGATCGCAATCGGACGAGCCTCGTCTGAAGGATAAGAGGCGCAAATCGGCGACGAGCGGCGCATGCAACTCCTGTTAACCGTTTATGCAGGTGCGCCGTCAAACGCGCCTCGACTGGCGGCGCGCCTAGCCTTTCCTCGGCCATTCGCAGCGTCTACAGCATCACCCGTCTGTGGTTTGGACAGGCCCGTCAAGAGCAGCATGTGCGTGCTTGAATCCCGGCCGGAGGCCTCAACAATTGGCGCGGTGACCTGAGACCCTAGTCGAGGTAGCCTGGCCTCTGCAGACCGAAACACTTGGCTGTCACTTCCAAACTCGACGCCAAACCGCCAAGGGGTTATCGTTGCCAACGATTCGTTGGTGATCCGCTCGCTCGTCTGATACGCACGCGTATCCGCGATGATGCGCCAGAGCATTGACGAGAGCTATCTGCCGCGCCGCAGTTTGCTGGCGGTGACCAAGGACATCGAGGACCCGAACGTGCTGTCCTCGCGCTCCAACAACCCGCTCAACCGCACGGACACGTCGTCCATTGACCTAGAAGCCGAGCGCGTGGACCGACAGCGGCAGGCCATTGCCGCCGCTGCCGCCACCGCTGACGATGACAAGCACGAAACGGGTTCGGCGACCTCGTCCAGCTCCAACAGCGTGGTCGAGGCGGCCCCGACGACGACCGACGTCGACGCCCAGCTCGCAATGGACCTCATGAAGGAGGCCGACCGTCGCATGACCGTGCGCACGTCGATCGCCACCGACATCTCGTCGGTCGAGGGCGCTACGGTCGAAGCGGATGAAGACGACGACGAAATCGACGTGCAACTGTTGCACGACATCGCCGACAACATGATCGGCCGCAACGTACCGTTTGAGACGCCCTTCGGCGTTAAGGCGCAGTGCTACGCCGACTACACGGCCAGCGGCAAGGCCATCGAGAGCATCGAGACGTTCATGCGCAACGAGGTCATGCCCACCTACGGCAACACGCACACCACCACGTCCGTCACGGGGCTGCAAACCACCTCGTTCCGCGAGGAGGCCCGCCAAATCATCGGCAAGGCCGTCAACGCCCGTCTACACGGCAGCGGCGCCCGCGACGTCGTGCTCTTCACGGGTCAAGGATGCACGAGCGCCATCAACAAATTCATCACCGCGCTCGGTCTCACCACGATGCGGCGCCATCACCGCCCGTACAAGCGGCCGGTCATCTTCACGTGCCCGTTCTCACACCACTCGAACCTCTTGCCATGGCGCGAGCTGTACTGCGCCGACGTGGTCGAGATCCCGGAGGCCAACGCTGGCGGCCTGGACCTAGACGAGCTCGAGCGCCAGCTCCAGAGCTACCAGGGCCGCGACCTCAAGATCGGCACGTTCGCCGCCGCCTCCAACCTCACGGGCATGCTGGCCGACGTGGACAAGGTGTCCAAGCTGCTGCACAAGTACGGAGCCCTGTCGTGCTGGGACTACGCCACCTGCGCCCCGTACGTCGATCTCGACATGAACCCCAAGGACCCCGACGCCTACAAGGACGCAGTGTTCTTCTCGGGCCACAAGTTCGTCGGCGGGCCCGGTTCACCCGGTGTATTGGTGGTCAAGAAGAACCTGATGAGCAACGAGGTCCCCACCATGCCCGGCGGTGGTACCGTGCTGTTCGTCACCGAAAAGGCCCATAGCTACCTTGCCAACAAGGTGGAGCGTGAAGAAGGAGGCACCCCCGACATCCTGGGCAGCATCCGCCTTGGTCTCGCTTTCGAGATCAAGCAGCGTGTCGGCCCCAAGAACATCATGAAGCTCGAGCGCCAACACGTGCAGCACGTTCGGGAGGTGTTGGGTCGCAACAACCACATCGTGCTGCTCGGCCACGAGGACGTGGACCAGCTGCCGGTCTTCTCGTTCCTGGTTCGCTTCGGCGACCGCTTCCTGCACCACAACTTCGTGTGCGCCTTGCTGAACGACCTGTTCGGCATCCAGGCCCGGGGTGGCTGCCAGTGTGCCGGCCCCTTCGGTGCTCGCCTGCTTGGTCTCAGCCGTGAGCACATCACTGCTTTGGGCTACGCCGTCGTCGCCAAGGACGAGGTGCTGAAACCGGGTGTCGCCCGCATGAGCTTCCCGTACTTCGCTGACGAAGACGAGGTCGAGTACATCCTGGAGGCGGTGAACTTCGTGGCCGACCACGGCTGGAAGTTCCTGCCGCAGTACGAGTACGACCCGCACAACGGAGCGTGGCGTCACACTTCACGTGCTGCCTCCTCCTTCCCGGCCAAGAAGTTCCTGGCCAGCATGCAGCTCGACGACGTGGAAACGGTGCGCGCTTCTGTATGTGTCGCCCCCATTCGCAGCATTGCCGCCCACCGCCGGGAAAACCTGGAGCGCGCCGCTGTGCTGGCCGACGCCTGCATTGAAGAGGCCGCGTCGGTGGAGGAGACCCCGGAGGGCCAGAAGTTGGTGCCTAGCCACGAGTGGCTGCGCTGGTTCGTGTACCCGCACGAGGCCGTCGCTGCCTACAAGGAGACCGGCGAGAAACCGGAGCTCGCGGAGAAGATTGAGGGTCCGTGCCAGCCTCAGCGCTACCTGGACGGCTCTGTTCACAAGGTGTGGCAAGGCGTGCCGTCCATGGGCAAGATGAGGCGCAGTCTCATGGGACGGTTCGTGCTCAATGTGTTCATGAAGGACGAGGTGGAGGCCATGAAGGACAAGAGGCCGGATGTGGAGAGGACCGTGCTGAAGGAGGAGGAGGCCATGTGCGTCGTCTTCGGCGGTTCGGAGAAGTGTCAGTAAGGAAGAGGGTGTTGGTGTAAATGGGGACTTGCCCGGATTAGAGCAGGCAAGGCCAGCGCTTGTTTTATAGCTTGCAGCATTAACATTGTGCAATGGAGCTCATCGGTATTAGGGCTTTTTATTAATATCGCTGTCGTGTTTACTTGCTTCAAGTGAGTCAGCTTCAAGCGCAGCATGTCGATCCCACGGGTTCAAGCTCCATGTACAACTTCCCCCGTTCCTGATGTTTGCCGCCACCCATGAGGCACGTGCTGGTGTGAATCACGCTGTGGCCGATGCGTCGGGCAGATCGCCGCTAAGCGATCATTGATCTTAGGCGTCACCAAGTCTGATACGGATATAGAGTTCAATTCGAAGAAGTCTTGTTGCCTTAGGCGCCAGCTAAACTCTTCTACACCGAAACAAACATTTATGAATTGGGGGGGGGGGGGGGGGGGGGGGGGGCTGAGGATAGTAGTAGCTGTAGCTGGGGCCACCAGCCTTAGTTTCTTCCACATTATGAGATCCTGGTACTCGTCGCCGCTCTTCCAGGTGGTGCCCACCGTGTAGAAGCCGTTGTTCCTGGCGGCGGCGGGGTGCACTTGGAGTACGAAGTGACGGACGACGAGGGCGACTCGCCGATGATTTTCGGGTTCTCGACGGCACGGCTGTCGATCCACACGACGAGTCGTGACGACGACACTAACCCAGTCGAACCGCTGGCCCTGGGTTTGGCATGTCCTTCGGGAAATACCACGCGTACATGATGGCCCAGAGATCGGTGTGCCAGCCAGAACGGCGTAGACTTGACAGCCAAGACCGGATCCCTTGAAAATTTTCTGTGGTCATCGCCGCTTCCTTTCTTTCAATCCATCAATGGCAGGCACTGTCAATTCGGAGACTCGGCTTGAAGCCTTGTCGGGGACTTGTGGGGGGAATGGTTGCACATGATCGATCGATACCACACAGCCTAATAATAATGATAATAATAATAATAATACCATAGTTTTTAATAATATTGTCTTATTTTCGACCATAATTGTTGGATTAATTTTGTCCATAACTTTAATACAGTCAGATCCCCGGTCTAAATTAAAATAAAATCGGCGGGTTATAAACTATATTTTGAGCGATTGCTCAGCAATAGAACAACCAGCAATTTGCTGAAGGATGGTACGCCTCAACGCGAAAACACTTACACGTTACAGTAAGAATAGACCGTGTAGACATCATAACGGATAACGCCAAATAACGTACCATTGCCGAGTTGAGTACCTCCTCTCAAAGGTAGAGGGCAAAACAGGTCAGGTTAAGTTTGGTCAACTTGAACCTTACCGTCGCTTGGGTAGCCAGCTGCTTTCATGGAAACCTATTCTTAACGTCGCTACTGGTAAGTAATATGTACCGTGCACAATTGCATTAGTCTCATGAGCAATTGCATTAGTCTCATGAGCTCAGAAGTAATATACCTCGAGCAGAATTGCACCGACTCCTACGTAATCTGTAGCTCGCTAAAATAAAAAGTTTTATCAACTCTTGATATTCCGCTGTGTGCAACAATACAAACTTTATCACAACTCCGCTACAAAGTTGTATCAACACTCAAATCCACTTGGTGCAAAACACAAGTTTTTTATAAGCTCGAAGGGTTAAGAAGATTCGCTGTGTGCAAGCAATATCCAACAACGACTAAAACGAAAAGCGGACAAAAATTTTAGCCAGAAACCACCGTCATGAAACAGATAACCCCTCCTGCTCTCTTCGCTTCAATCTTCTACTGGAACTCGTTCGCTCACAACAACATCGGACACGTGTTTATTTGCGCAACATAAGTGTAACGGGGCTACACACACAAGTGACAACGGTCACAAGTGACAACTGTCACTTATGATTTAACAGATAAATATCTGTTAAAGGTTTTAGATACTTCCTCACATTGGTGTAAGGCACACCAATGAATACATTGAAGTGGGGCACCACAATGAGTGGTTTACACATACCCAAAGATCCTATTGGTAGAAAGCAGCATCTTTCTACCAATTACAGACGTGCATATTGGCGGGGCTCTGACAGCCAGCCACTGTCAACCCCTTTCATAGATGATAAACAGTTTTAGCAGATTTAGGAGGAAGATCAATTTACAAACAATACAGTTCCCATTTTACCTTAAATTAGCTATTTAGTGTCTTTATTTGATTTATATTATACTTGTGGACTCAAGTATAATTAATTCAAATCATTAATAAACTCCTACGCTTCCTCATGCACGTAGCGCGACGTGTAAGCTAAAGTAGTGAGCCAAAGTAGGCCCACCACAATAAGAATGCCGCCTTGACTCCGCCGATCTACACGCCGCCAGGCTCTGAACCTCGGTGTGTCAGCCTACCGTAGTGGTACACGGACCACAAATCAACGCGTCAACTCGCCATCTACGACAGGTAGGTTGTATCAGGTACTTTGAGAAAACCACACCTTTTTAATGATCTTGTATTTGTTAACGGGGTATATATGGCGGATCACGGCATCGATTGTACCTCTAACCAAAGGCTTGCAACCCCCACACCAACATCATTGTACATCAGTGTGGAGCACTTACTGAACCCGATGTCTAGCTCAGACGATTCGATCAGCGGGTACGCCGGGAACGGCGAAAGCAACTTCGACGGGGATTTCGATTTCGGTTTTGGTCATGTGGATGAGGAAGTATCTCGTACGGAAGAACCTCAGCCACCCGAGGGCGGAACTGACATCGGGGACCGTACCTCTACCGCCGGGAGCCGCACGGGCCGCACGAATCGGTGGATTGGAGGGTATAAGTACACTCGTGCAAACAAATTGCAGAACAAGATTTTCTACCGATGTAGTTAGTATCGCTCAAAATGCGGTGGGAAGTGCGATTTCGTGATGCGCTTTCAACGGTACACGAATTTTTGGTGCCCCACACGTGTGGACAACGCGCTAGTGAAGACGGTGAGATCAACCTCACGCCGAGTATAACCGAATATGTTACTTTGCCGATGAAACGTGAAGTGGATCTGGCAATCACAATGACAGCAAGTCGGTCTGCTACTTGGAATGCAGTCCGAGCTAAGTTTTACGGTTCGCGAGATCAAACCGTGGTTCATATCGGATTGACAAGAGAGTACGTCTTGAGACGAGTGAATAGGGTTCGGGCGGAGGAATTTGGGGGATCTGTATACGACCAAATCGAAGTTCCTCCATGATCGCAAGTGCTCAGCGACGATGGCGTTGCCACCGACACGAATTTTCTCCTTTTCCACTACTCGTACTACGAGAAGACCACTAAGACTCGCGAACGGCTTATCGGATGGGGCTATCCTGTGCTACTCAATATGCTGAAGCAGAGAAAGATTTCTCTTTTCGTGGATGGAACTTTTCGCTGTGTTCCTCCGTGTTTTAAGCACTGTATCGGTGCTTGGTCCGTGAAGCGCATACTTCAGGGGAGAGTCCTCCAGGAGACGTCACACCACTCGCATCGGAGATTGTATCCGCAGCAGTATTGTTGGCAAGAGCAGCCTGTGTATTTCCTGCAGAAAATGTAGTTGCACCTCTCTCTCTCTCTCTCTCTCTCTCTCGTTTTGAGCGCTGGTATCGCCATCACGCACTGTGTCCGATGCGTTATTAGTATCCAACGAGCGGTTGGAACGGCGTCGTCTTTCGTCTATTATCCCAGAGAGATCAAAATGGAGTGATGAATCTGGTGTTTCTTGCATTAAACAGATACGCACGGATTTGTTGAGCGCAGCCCATTATTCGCGTAGCGCGATGCCTCCACGCCGGCTTAGCCATTTTGTATTGCTTGCCCTCCGCTCATCTTCCGACATCAAATTTCGCTTACGGATATACTCTTTCGCAAAAATGCTGTCATTAGTTTCAGCAAATTTCCAAAAGACGAGGTGCGCACGCATTACCAGACAAGTTCGAGAGTGAACAAGTCTATTAGTACCACACCTTGTAGCACAAACTAAATGTACTGCTATAAAAATAACGATACTCAAGAATATCAACTTTTCTGACTTCAATTATATCTACGCAACCTAATTGTGCATTTATACGTGCAAGTGTGAAGCGAGTAGGACACCCAAAATACCCCAAAATCAACCACTTTAACGTTTGGAATCAGAACTTCAGGTGTTCTAATTGATTTTCTGCACGCCGCTATAACTAAAAAACAAATCTCGACACTATACACAAGTACAAAAATACCCCGACAAATTCGAGCCAATTTTTTTGTGACTCCTGTGGAAATAACGAAACTCGAGAAAAACAACTTTACCTGCTTCAAACTTGCCGGTGCCGTCTGAACGTGCATGTATAAGTTTTGATATAAATATATAGTATGTAGTGAATCGGATGCCTATAATGAACCACTTCAACGTTCGGAATCAGAACCTCAGGGCGTTGTATTCAGTTTTCATTAAGATGCATTGACTTAAAAATAAATTATCGCACTATAGACAACCACAAAAAACCACCAACAAACTCCAACCAATTTTGTATAATGCCGAATTACCTGTATGCTGTAGCTATCATTCGCACTTTTGCCCGTTCCGATCATGTCTAATCATACGGCTTTCCATTCACTATGCGTGCAACACCTTCGCGTGCGAAATCGGTACATGACCGACCAAACCAGCCGGGATCTTCGCCGACGTCTTCTACGAGAGCTACCCGCCAGCGAAGACGCAAACGAGCTAATGGCAATGGCGGTCTCAATTTTCGACCACATTCCTGTTCGCCGTATTTCACCACTGGTACTGAGCGAGTTTCTAAACCAGCAGGTAATTCGGCCTACTGGAATTCGCGCTGCGCCAGCACTTGCTACCCCTCCTCCTATGCGCAAAAGGACTCCACCTACACCTACGCACCGATCGGCCGGCGCCATCGCACGACCGAGGGTGTTCCCGCAAGCGCGGGGACCGAGTATCCTTACTCCGCTTTGTTGGGTTAGCGACTCGTAGAGGGAGGTCTCGAGATCCAAGTTCAGTGAGAGCCCACATGGGAATCCGTGCGCAGTTTCGACCGTGGAAATGTTGCAGCAATGCAGCGCGAACTGCGTAACCAACGCTGCGCTAGGAGTATATAGGGATGGTAGACGTGACCGAAGCTAATCTAAAAGCGAATAAATATATGCACTACCGACTTAATGTTCAACAAACTAATTTGCGGAAGTACTAGACGGATAGAGCAATAATGTCAACGAACACAGTAGCGATCTAGACTCCCATGCCATAAAGTCTTAATGCATTTCACATCAGTAGGCTACGGGTAAAACCACGCCGAATGGCTACAGTCCACACGCCTACTGGTTACGAAACGCATACACTTGTAGGCTTCAGATAGACTGTACATCACCTTGTTCAAATCACGGTAGCGTAATATGATTTTAGAGAGATACCAACGACGACAAAAGCCCCAATACCATCGCTACATAGTAATAAAAATCGTTCAAAGCGTCAGTTGATCATTCCCGTACATCACAGCTTGCAACACTGCACATACCAGTATTTAGCGTCGCTCTGCCTTCTCGTCGCCACGCCTCGACTCCTCGCTACCCGCCACGCCTCGCCTCCTCGCTGTCCCGCCTCGCCTAGCCTCATCGCTGTCCAGCCTTGCCTCGCCTCGGCTTCCGCCGCCACGCCATACCTGGTCATGGTTGGTTCTGCGCGTGACTCGTCGAATTTGACACTGATGCAGAATTGCCGAGCGCACAAACCAACCGGGTTCCGAAGGACTGGCTGTTGTTTCACACATTAACCCTGTGGTGTGACACCGTTAAAAGAGTAATCTACAGTAATCAAATGTGACATTTATGTTGACTCATGACCTTGACCAGTGGTTGATCTGACTAGCCTTTGATCTGGAACGAAGGCTATTCTCTCAAATCCGATAGATGTTGTTGAGTACACAGAGCTATTGTACCCACGCCAATGTGTACACCTCAACTAGCTGACACATCTTAGGTAAAAATAGATTCCGACTTGACCTCAGAATATTTGTATATTTTCGGTATTTTGTCCATAATTTGTTTTGCTTTTTAGGGGTAACAATCTTCATTAAACCGTTGGTAAAGCGGTACCTGGTGACATTGTGAGTCGCTCTGTAGCAGCACCAAGGATTTCTCCGTGGTTTGAGGACCGATCCACAAGTCGCCACGGCGTCTACGCTTGCTCGCGACAAGACCTCCGAAGGTGAAGACTCCACCGACGAACTGCTCGAAAATCTGGACGAGATTACCATTTAGTTCTGAAGTCTCATTTTAAGTTTTGATAGTATATCTTCTCCTATTTGTGCACTTTTCTTGAATTTTTAAGCGTTTAGTTCAATAGTACGCGATAGATAATTCGGCGTTATCCGTAAGAAAGTGTTAGGGGAGTTTTAACGCTAGCGATTGAAGCGAACTCCCGACGAGAGTGGCGTTCCCGGCTCCCCACACAGCATTTTAGCTTCTCCCACGGAGCTAGATAAATCACGTCCATTTTAGTGTCCGTACGAGTTGATATTTGTGGAGCTACACGCTAGTCTGTGATGAAGAAGAGTTTACACTCAGAGCTCCCCACGGAAATCCAAATATTCACTTTGCACAAAGACAGGTGGTCCAGAATTTAAGATGGAACGCTGGGTTCGGACCGTGAATACAGTCGTCCTATGTTAAAACCAAGTGTCTCCGAAACTGACATCCAAGATTCACAAAGTTGCGCCAAGATTCCAAGAGCCACCCAATACGTCAAGCTGAACACTGAGCGTGAAAGTCAGTTTGAAGCCAGTATGGAATCAAGTGACGCGTGAGTTGAAGAACCGTTGAGAATCCACTAAGCCCTGCCGACTTGGCGTTTTGAAGGAATGAAGTAGAGTATTTGCATCATGCTGCTACCAAGACATTGAAGTGCGACCAAGTAATGTATCAACCCACACCGAAGTTATGACGCCCGAAGTCGCCACGAATCAGGACCACTGAACCCAAGGTATACTCAAGCCACAATATTCGACCCGAAACATAGTGGACCAAAACTATTTTAATACATAATAGAGAAGTGACAGTGTAGTCGATAACCATACAGAGTTCAATTTTCACTGAAACGAGCAAGCGACTTCGACCAAGCCTGCGGACGAAAATCCGGGGGACCCGAGGCTATGACCTCGAGACGCTAAGGGCGCATCGACACAACGACGGATCGTCTCTGTGAGCTCCACTTACTCAAGCCCAGTTAGGTTGTGACCAGATACGCTTTGTGTATCCTGGGGCGATCCATCTCTTTCACATCCTAGTTGGGTCACTGGCTTGTTCGTGATAACCCACGTCATGTTGCATGATTGTATACTGGAGTACTGAGTAGTCGCTTTCAGGGTTTATATGGACTGCTACGTGTGACGGGAAGGCTAATCGATAGCGATTGTATTTTCCCTCTGAAGTGAGGGTGGGGCGCGTACTGGCGAGTGTTCAGGCGAGCTAGCCACCTGAATTTCAGACTCAGGTGAGCCTAGTGTGTGAGCGACCCACCGTCCGAGGGTCCAAAAGAATAAGTGGCGGCTAGTTTAAGTGTTGTTAACTCTGTATTTCTTGGTTTATCTGACTAGGAGAGCATTCGGGTAAAGTGCCTTCTGAGTTCCAAGTTTCACCCATAGTTGAAGTGAACCTGAACTTGTGCTATTCTGGGTTCGGGTGATCTGCGGCTACGGGTTTGCCATCAACATCGAGGACGCGTTTTGAACTAGACGTGCGCCTCAGCGCTTCTTCAAAGGCAGCATTTTCAACTCTGGTGAAGCACAGTTCCGTCGAAGACAAACGAGTCGACTCCCACTGTTTCCTGGTAGCACCTTAGCCGTTCGTTGGCTTGGTTAGTTGCTTAGCAGGTCGCGGTGCGCTTTGACTACCGTGTTACCGTCCTCCTTGGGACGCAGAGTAGGGTTTTGCTTTATCTCACTCTGTATCAGGTAGTATCGCTGCTGGCGTGTTGCTGACTCAATGGTCTGGTGATGAAGCGCGAGGCCATTGACCTTCGGCTTGCGGTGAGTCAACTAGACCATCCGAGTCAAGTCGGCTTTCGAGGGTGCGTGCTTCAGAACCAGCTTGCATTTCATTTCCATTCGCTGCTGACCCGCCTCACCCACAGCTGACCCATAGCCCAACCTGCAAGTTAGACCATTGTCCTCGACCTGCTGGTCAAAACACATGAAATACTTCGCGATCCGCGCTTTGACATTGACGTCATTCAAGTCTATCTTCAGCTCAGCAAGAGCCGGGACACGTCGGCGACACGATAATTCACCATTCCTCCAGCCTTACGCTTTATCTTTCTGCCAGAAGCGTAGCGTCAGCCACACTCCCCATTTCCGTTTTGGGAATGTAGTGAGCTACATGCGCTAGCAGCCGGGGTTTCAGTGGCGTCTGGATACATACTCCTGGCCGGTTTCCGGAATTCGCCCGCGGTCAAGCGCCGCTCAGTAATCTTGATCTCGTACTACCTGCGCCCTCGGGCGAACGCAGTGGCACCACACGACTAGCTCCGGTCCGTCCACCACCTCGAAGATCGGTTGAGACACGGTCATCTTAACGCCGCCTTCTGCGTCGTATTCGTAGTCCGCGTCATGCCTGGTATTGAGTTGCTTGCTATTGATTTCGTCAAAGAATTTTTTATGGAGTTTGTGCGCTTGATAGTAAGTTGCAAAGTGAGTTCATGTAACACTCAGACAGTGTTACTTACCTTACACGGGGGGAGGGGGGTATTGTGTCCTCCAGGTCTCCAACACCAACCACATGTGCTGATTATGCAGTACCTGTTAGCGCGGTCCTCGTAAGCTGCTGTCGGGCAACCCATCAGTGTCCGCCTTGATGCAGCATCGTCGTCTGCGGCGTTGTCAGCGCCAGTGTCCTCCTCGGTCTGTATGCCGTCGTCGTTTGGTTTCATACTCCACAAATCGCTCTGACTAACACATACTTCGGGGAGAATGCGAAGGATCCATTCGCCTATCTTCTGTAGACATAACGTACCACTTAGCAGTGTTGCCCAGACGCTTGAATGCCTTTGTCGTCATCAATACCGTCGAGGGACATCGAATATGCATAACATGGACCATTCAAATGGATAATCGGGACAAGTTATATCCGGCCTCCAGCGAGTGATCGTGGCAGAGGCAGTGGATATTTCATGGTACTTGACCCACTTTGTCTATCTGGACCACAGGAAAGCGAGGTGTACTCTGGGATACGTTCTCCAAAGACACTTTTTGCCAGCCTTTAGGCATGGAAATTCCGGGGGTTGGACTGAATGCCCGTTGTCATCCTTGGTGGGCATGCCCAGAATTCGCCAGTTGGACCCATCTGCGGTCAGGCGCAGGATTCTTTACACAAGAACACGTCCATATCCTGTCGTCATTCATATCACACGGGTACAAATGCGCCGCATCTACGCACCACCAATCACAATTCAATACAGACTCCAAGTCGGTCCAGTAAAGTCGCGTCGTCAGCGAAAATCTGGGAACCGCCACGTGTCGAACGGAACCACCTGCAGAAGCGCATCAAAAGAAGCACTACCGAGGGTGAACCTTCTGTTGGTCTGTGGACAGCGGTGTGCTAGATGATCCTTTCTGCAAAGCCCGGGCTCTGACAGCAACATTATTGGTTGTCCGGTGATGGGTGAGCTCAAGGCGTTGATGCCGGAGCTGCCGACTGTTGCGGTTGACTCGCCGCTAGACGTTGTTGCTGCTGGCGGCAAGTCGACATTGTGTCATGAGAAGGTCGAACCGGACATGAAAATCGTACCCACAGCTGGGTCTTTGTGCTTGAGTGGCATCAACTGTCTGGTGCTTGAAGCTCCTGAAGGAGTGCTGTTGCTTGGCAAGCGTGAGCCTTGATGGGGTTTTGAGCAGTTGCCTAACAGCACATTGAGATCACCGAGTTTGAAGCTGACGACATCACGAGTGCCCACGTGGATGTGCTTGGGCCTGGCGAGAACAACGAGTTAGTCAATGTATTTAACGATATGGTCGATGAGGTTATCTATGCAGGATTCAACCGATTATGGCTGGTCAACTACGGCAACTGATGCTCGACTGCTGGGGAGTTTTCGGGTCTGCCACGGCCGTACCGACGCTGCCGATGTCCAACCAGCCTGGAAATCGGAGCTCCGCTTTATTGTAGTGGGGTCCAGCGTTATCCCGAAAATCAGCACCAACCCTTGCAGGCTGGAGGAAGCAGGACTTGATGAGCGAAATACCCACCGTTGCTGCGCGTGCCCAGCGCTGCCGGTGACAAAGAGTGGCACTAATGATCACTGCATCACAACCGACTGCCGACCCGTGCGTCGGCTCACTGTGCCAGCGTGGCCGACGAGGACGACCAGCAGGTGGATCACACGAGCCACCAGAAGCAGCATCAGGGCCGCGCTTCCTGCTGCGATTCACCATGCGCTGCTCGCCATCGCCATCGACGCAGCTTCGAAGGCGCTGTGTGAACAATAGATGTACGCATTTGCCTTTTTCCCGAAGTAGCGGTACGGACTGCACTCGGCTCTCAGGTCTATCGACCATCCGCTGATTGGCCGACCCTCTACTTCCATGAGGGATTAGTTTGAGGAGAACTTCGAGGTGACGGTTGCTGTGTTTGTCTGAGGTTTGTTGTGCTGATCAGGCTCCGACTGATGTTGACAATTCTTATTGCTAATTGTACGCTCTTGTCAAACCGAGTTAATATGATACAGTAGATACGAAGTCTAACATATCCGTAGACACAAGGAAACGAGGTTGAACCGCTACGTGTATATGTATAGCCACTCATACTGTAAACAAACGCCAGTTGTTTAGTTCTGCATCATCTTCGACAGTGCCCAGCTGCACTCGTAGAATACAGGCCAGGACAGATATCTCAACATAATCAATTGCGCCTTGGCGCAATCATGTACTTCATATACAGGTGCCCCCACCTAATTTGGAACTGCGTCACTCAATATACCACCCACAGAACTAGCATACAAAGCGCATTTGCTCGGTCTGACGAGCAGATATACTAAATTAAATGAAATATCAGGGAAAGTGTCACATCGTAGGAAGCGGTCTTGAATTTTTCTATATATAAACTGGTTCTTTACAAATGAGAATTTACGGCTCATAATTGAGGCTGTGACACACAATATTTCCGTATACTGGCATCTACGTGCGACTCTGCTCACGCCTTGCATTCTTGCAGATTTCCGCTTCCACCACCGTCACGTTCTAGGGTCAAGTCGAAGGGGGGGGGTCTTTCGGGGTGATCGTTACTTGTAAACGTGACGCAGGTTGTGCGAGACCAAGTGAAGAGCTGGTGTGCGGCACGGACGGCACGTACAGACTCCATTTTGAAGGGTGGATTGTGGCTTTGCTGCTGTTACATGGGCATCGTTCGCCGCTTCCTTTCCTAGGCGGACATGTTTGTCAGAAGCGAATCTATCACATCATACGCAAGAATATTTCAGGTGACATCGGGTCGAGCAAAGCCGTTCCTGGGTATAGTAGTGAGAACTGTCTTGAAGAGTCTCGACCGTTCGGAAGATATTGCCTCCACGCTTGAGCAATCCGGCCAGAGGTGGTCCTCACAGCATTCTGACCTCACATGATCAGTTAAGTATGCAAGAAGCGGTCAATGAGGCAACGTATGACACGATTATGCGACCTGGTGTCGATCTACTGTGATCAGCGCGGACTAGCCAGCAGTTTGCAAAGATGTCGTCTGTGGTCACTTAAAACTGGATCGCTAGCGGTGAACGCGCGCACGCCAAGTTGTTTAAGGACGTGTACTTGGCTGAGAAATTGAACCGTTTGCACATCAACAGTGCCGGCGTCGGAGGCACCACCCCAAGCCAGCAGGGCATCGAGACAATCATATCGCGGCAAAGAAAGGGGCCGGATTATTTATTTTTCATTTCGGCTACGATCCATTCTACGGCACTTTGACTTGGGTTTATGCATCTGATGGCTTCATTTTGTACTTGTTGGATGGAATGTAAGCAACACGTTTTGAGGAGAAGTGGAAGACGTATTAAAAAAAATTGCACTACCCTATAAGTGCCGTGAATGTTTTTTTCTTACTTCCCCTTTTTTAGTTTGTTGTGGCACTCCATGTATCTTTGTGTTTTTTTTGTGTGATTGCGTGCAATTCGATGCCCAAAACAAATACACCTTGACAAACATTCAAAAGCTTAGCAGCAAAGTGCTAGCTGGGCAAGGCTTCATCACTACACCACTAGCCGAGGTGTTAGTTGGGAACAATGCTCATGCGGACTGAATAGTCGATGACCCTCGCCAACTCTTCGGCCCCACGTGGAAATCTCCTCGTGTTCTTAGTACTTATTTTCCACAAAATCGTTTTCCTCCCCTCATGAAAGGCGGATTAATTTTGCCGACAAAGTTTCTTTCAACATAATGTCCAGCTTCGTCAGTGTATGTCCATGTCTTTAACACGTTCCGGTTAGTCACGACAGAGTGGGGGCTTGCGTTGTCGACGGCAAAAACAAAAAATGAGAAAGATGAACGTGGATGTCGCTACTAGATAGCCAGGAACAGGATGAGTCTGGTTCACATCTGAACTGGTAGCTTGAAAAATGGGGACAGGCGCCTAATGAGTTATTGGCATATTTCTTATCTTTATTACAGCTTGTATACGAGCACAAGACCAGATGTGTGGCTGTCAGAAAATATTCAGACTAGAGAACAAACAGAAAAATATTGAATTCGGTATAACCGCTATGTATCAGTAAAAGAAAATAGCTAAGTAACGTCAATCCCACATGTCCGTTGTTCATGTAGTTTTCCTTTAAGTAAACATGCTCCTGAATCTTCCATCCACGTTCCCAGTACTCGCCCTCCTCGTGAGTGTAGATACAAATGAGAAGAAGCCGGATGAAATCCATAGCAGCAGAAAAAAAAGATAAGCCAACGTAAATGAAACGTAGTATTACCTTATGTTTTCCCACAAAGAAAACGTGTTGAACGGTATCAACAAGCGAAGTTTTGCAGGGAATTATCCCACGCATAATGAGACCCGATGGTGAAACGCTGTGCGTTGACAGCGCTCTTCACCTTGTAAGGACCTAGTACCTCCAAAAATGATCGCAAAGGCTATGCTGATAGTAACAGAGAGCAACTACAAACGAGTCGACAAAGGCCGTGGCCGCCGTCGCCGCTTGATAGTGGTTGTGCTCAATGCGTCAAAGTACATAGTGGAAGGACAGGGGCGTCTGGGGGCTGAAGTTGTTGACGAACGCGCAGATAATTATCTACACACCTTAAATGGGCGATTACCCCGCGGTACCAAGGCCGATGAACTTGAAACTGAGCTGTTGCCACTTCGCAGAGTGTTGGTGACGTCACAAACGTTTCCTGAGCGGTTCGACTAGTCTGCTGAATGCATCCGAAACGTACCGGAGTTCCTGCATTGCAGGTGCGAATCGGTCGTGCGATTGGGGCGGGTCTGTTCTCATGTCCTGGCTTCTTAGTCGATTCTGGGTCTATTGGATGTCCAGGCCGCTATGGCCAGTGTGCCCGTTAGGAGGACCCCTGAGCGCCCACGATCTTGGCGCCCTGTCTTGAAATGTGAAACAGATCAAGGCGAGTTCTAGGATGCAGACCGGCTGGATCGGTTCTTCCTTCGCCAGCCTGGTCATCCCCTGCAGTGGTGTGTCATGGATGATCTCGCATTGAACGCGAACACAGACGAGACCTGCACATGTATTGGAGAAGTGGTGGCTCTGACGGTGTCTACAAGTGATCAGTGAGCTTTGGGGATGGACGCCTTCAAGACTACGAAGCTGAGCAGTGAGCCCAAGCTGTGAATCAAGCCTATCGTTTTTAAGTTCGCGCGACGAACATTGCTTTGGTTGTCATAGTAGCTGTGTCTGCGGAGATAATAAACGGACAAGCTCATTTCATCATGTAACACTAAAATTTGAAGTTGATAATCGTTCGTACGTCACATCATGTTAAACAGTGGGTATAAATGGAACTCAATGTATCTTTTTACGAAAGACATTAGGCAATACTGTCAGAATATTCCAGAATTCGTTGTCATGTCACAAAAAACGGGGCTCAACGTTTTGTTAAACATTATTATCGAATAGTGTCAAAACAGATACAGCTTATCCGCGACAGCAGAGACCGTGACGAGCGGTCAGCCGAAGCTAGCGAGGACAACGAGCCCAACGAGCGCACGGAGGCAAGCGAGGTCGAAGTGCGGAGCGAGAGGGAGGAGGAGGGCGCAGACAGCGAGGAGGAGAAGGAGGACAGTCAAGAGGAGAAAGAGGATAGCGGCGACGAGGATAAGTAGCCCGAATGTGGTGGCGGTGCGCAGGGGGTGGACACCGATGTGGAAACCATCCAGTCGAATAGGCGGTATGATGATGTCTCTATTTCGACGAGGTTGCCGCTCTCTTTTCTGGGGGCCACCAACATGCTGGAGGGACGTGACTACCACGGTGGCATGTCGGAATCTATGGATGCAATATTCTTCGAGGTGGACGTCAAGCATGTCGTTGGAGCGTACAACGTCAACAAGTTGCCGAAGGCCAAGTCGATTACACAGCCGGACGAGCTGCGGGCTATCCTACCTCTACGCATAATCGCCAAATGCGACGAGAAGGTGTCTGAATTTCTAGCCGGGCAGCCAGGTCCCACTAAGGAAGACGTGGCTGTGGAAATTAAAGGGGTCGGTGTTGTGGTAACGCCAATTTTAGCCGTTATGGAGAAGTGGCTTCGAGCATTTTTTTATTGCATATGGTTAAAACAGCCATTTCGTGGATGCAGTCATTACATTTCTCTGCGACAGAGGGTCGTCCAGTTTGCCAACATTCATTTGCTTTATTAAGCCATGTTATTTTTTGTGAAGGCGAGCTTCCAGGATATTGCCACGGCATGCTGACCGATTCGTCAATTAATGCCATCGTGCGCGGACTCTTTCGAGATCGGTCAGATGTAGTGTACCTCGACCAAACGGTCCTGTGTTTGGCTGAAGAGGAGAAAGGTTCGAAGAACAAGCCGAATGCGCAAGCCCTCAAAGCAAGATGGTCGTCAGTGAACGCTACACTGTTGGCTCCTGTCATCATTGCCGGAAACCGCTGGGGTAGCTTCATCGTGGATGTTGCGTCATCTAACATCCTACTCTATAACCCACTTGATAGAGTGGCAAAGCGAGCGTGCGATCTCTGGCAAAAATGATCGTCAATCTGCTAACACCGGTGAATCGGTGATTCCGCTACAGAAACTTTGTTTATGAGCTTGGCGTGCAGAAGAACACGTACCGCTGCGGACAGTACGTGATGGCTGTCTTTGAGCAGTTTTGCGGTGCGACTGAGTCCGACATAGTCGATAACAGCAGACAACACCTGCTGCGTTACGGGTATTTCATACATGCGTTTAGTTTTCTTGACGTTCAAGACACATGCATGCTTGCTTCTTTTATTAATTAGTATTAGAATGTCTCCCACAAGCCCTGCCTTCGACTCGCGGCGGCGATAACAACTAGTACATTTCGTCGTCGCACAAACACTGTTCGTAAGTCCTCCTACTGCTCATGGGGCATCGACTCGTCGAAAACCTATAGTACAAAACTCAGCGCACCTCTAGGTCAGTCAAAATAAAAGCTACAGCACTGCAATTAAAACGCGACCCACTTGTACTCATCGCGAAAGTATGTGCCATGTTTCAGGCCCAACCGCCGCTTGGTGGCCGAGGAATTGCAGCGCGAACGCCGCTACCAGGACACGGCGGATCGACTTGCCCCCTGTGTGTTTGTGTGTTGGACAAAGAGCCACATAGAACAGTACGGTATTTTCTCATATATATTCATGTATTTCTCTGTTTGAGAAGATGCATTACGGGAGATAGTTGTCGTATGGTGGGTTGTGCCTGTCCACGCACCTTGCTGATGCCCCATCTGTATTTTGTTGGCGCCCTTTTCACTCAGCCGCCCGCATCGCGTCGCACATTTCTGCACGATGCGAACACATGCGATCGAATCGGTTGAGAACGCACATGCGATCCACACAGGCTTCAAAAGCTTTCGGGCCACTTTTAGAAACGACCCCCGAGTGCAGGAGAGAGTGCAGCACCGGGATTCCGTGCACACAGAAATGTTGCTGCTGCAACAGCATATGGGTGCTTATGACTATGTTTGTGTTGTGTGTGGGTAGAATGTCGATTCATCACTTCGTGCCGATGGCCAATCCGGCGAAAGTGGGGACAAGAGGATGGAGACCACCAGTTGCAGTCTGCCACCGCTCAGCAAGGTACCTCTACCCTGAGGCCGTTCATATCGGATGCATCGCAACGAAATCCAGTGTTTTCACTCGCGCATGAGCTAGTAATACCTTCTACATCCCAACAACAGTCCATGATGAGATCAGCCCGGCTTCAACCCTGCATTTCTATGTCACCGGCGGCGTCTACGTCTGAACCAAACCAAGGCGCTCTATTTCCCCAGGCCCACTCACACTAGTCCCGTGCATGACGATGGGATCGCTCGCTCAACCCGTCCTCCTCTCGTTGCTAGGCTAGAAACAGACGCTAAGAAAAGTTTGATAGCTTTGGTGATAGTGATGCCTCCACACCTGAAGCTGCAGAACAATCGCCGGAGCCCCATGACGACTACGACACGTAGATAGCGGATGCTATACGAAAGGAATGCACTCGATGAGGCCTAAATGTAAAGGGACGGCGTAAAAATGATGATCACATCGCCATACTTCGCCAACATGATGTAGTACTGGTCACTTTATTGGAATTGCGCTAGGAATTTCCTCCGTCGAGGACAATACAGTTGATGCACAAACACAACACTGCTGGTACAGCTTGCTCAACTTTCTCTTTTCGGATGAATTTTCGATGAGTTTCGACCAGTCAGGTAAATCTTAGCCTTATTGTAAGCTCTACATGTTACTTTTACGTTAATTGACGCCTAACGAATACACTTAATTCTGTATGCACAGGCGACAAACCCCCTCGCGCAGTGCTGGATACGAGAGCTGGGGCGGCAAGAGTTGCTTCTTGCAAGATCTGTGCATTGCCTACGTGTAAAACTACCTAAGGACCACTTGTGCAACGTACTTGAATTCACGGGCAAAACGCAGTGTTTTCTATTGGACCTTGTAGCGCTGACTTGGTTGTGGAAACAGGAAGTAGGCAAAACATTACGATGGATGTGGTGAGATACGAGGGGGAGGAGCTTATCTAGCACGAAAGTGATGAGGTGGTTGCTGTCGAGCAGACAGATATCGAAATGAGAGAAGAGCGTGGAGTCGACGTCCTCGCTTTCAAAGAATTTGGCAGTCGAATCTATTCGTACTGGTCTTTCCTCGCGTTTGAGTGCATGCGACCAAATCGCCGTATGAGCGTCGACTTCGTTACGTGAAAAGGGCGCAAACAAAATACAGATGGGGCGCCAGCTAAAATCAAAACAGCGCGCCAGTAAAATACGTGGATAGGCGCAACCCACCATACGACAACTACCTCCCGTAATGCATCTTCTAAAACAGAGAAATACATGAACATTTGAAAAAGTACGGTACTGCTCCATGCGGCTCTTTGTCCAACACACAAACACACAGTGGGCAAGTCTATCCCCATGTCCCGGTTGCGGCGTTCGCTCGGCGATTCCGCGGCTGCCAAGCGACTGCCAAACATGAAAATCGGCATGTATATTATATGTGTGGAAGCACAAATATCTGTACCGCAGATACGGAAGCGGGTTTTCCTGCGCCGTCATAGAAAACTTGCCTAATGACATGTACGCGACTTGATTTTGATACTTCAAACTACGCGCAAGAATATCTGTACCGCAAACATAATATCGCAATCCAAATATTCCACAATTGAAACTGTCAACTTGGTGACCGAGCTTGGATACGTAAGGAGTCATGTGGTATCTGGATTTCGTCAGAGGCGGGAAAGTAGAGACGATCGTCTTAGCCAACGTTTTGACGCTATCGGAGTAGGTGGAGTACATAGAATCGTAGATTCGAACTTGATCCTTCGCGATGTCGATCACGATGCTACATCAATCTAAAACATCACAGTTAATAGGTAAAAGGATGAACTCCTTACCCAGGTCACCAACGAGTTTGGCGAGCGCTGCCGTCCCAATTCGAAGGACTCCACTCTCGACAATACTGATACTTCCAGGCTCGATAAATGCTACTCCCTCTCTCCCTCCAAATAGCTTGGTCAAAAGCAAGTTTATCGTGGCATCTCCGACAGCCCTTCTGACGGCTAGATCCAAGTGTTCCAACTACATCAGCGATAATAAAAATTAACTAGAATTAGTTTGTTGCTCGAGTAAATTATAACAGTTGGAAGGTCACGATAAAAAATATGACGTAGCAAACAGCGGGAGATTCTGTAACCTGGCCTTGATAACGGTGCTGCGATGGGATCTAAATCGGGGAAGACATGCATTGTGGTATTAATCGTGCGCAGCCAGTTGAGAGTGTCTGTGGTGGTGGTGGATGCTTTCCCAGCAGCGTGCCACCTTTTCATCTTGAGAACAGCAGTATGCAATATACCAATTGTCTCAATCTCCACAACAAGGGCACTTTCAGCCAGGCCGATCTTCCTATTTAGCAGGGCAACCACAAGTCCCTCGCACTTCGTTATTAGCGATACCGGTAGGTTTCTTGAGATATCTGAAGCCGCAGACACTCTTGGTGGCGGCACCTTTTCATCATAATAGCCGCAATACGAGGATCCTTAGTAAACTTGAACAACTTGAATTTGTGTAATTCAGATGACGCACCGTAGGCGGCTTGGACAACCAACATCCCAAAAACGACAAATTTAGTAACGCCCGTCACGTTCATCCCGATTGGCCATTTTACCGGGGTCGTCGGGGTTGCCATGTGCACTGGTGCTGGAGCAAACAGCACCAGCGCCGGCCACTACCGTGCTGCAGCCCGTCTCGGGTGCCCTGGAGCTCAGATCCTTGGACATGCGCCCACTCATCTCATGCTTGTCAACCGCGGGTGTTCTTCTGCTTGGCGTGACGGCGGCGGGCGTACTGGTGCTTGGTGCGGCAGCGGCGGGCGTACTGGTGCTTGGTGCGGCAGCGGCGTGCGCATATTTGATTCGAGCGGCGGCGGCAGGAGTGCTGGTGCTTGGCGCAGCGGCGGGCGCCGCTTCCTTCTGCTCGGCAGTCGCCCGCTTAGAGAGTTCCTCTTTCGGCTGCAGGGCTACATTCGGGTTGTAATATCTAATAGATCTTGCCACCCAGTTTAATTTGGTGTTTCCGTTTCGAACTGCAAATTCGGGAATTTAATTGCAGTAGTGTAGGAGTTCAGCAGGGGTCACCGAGCCACCATCCCTTAAGAAGTTTGTGTAGAATTCAACTACGCGATCTTCGTACGGCTGCAATTGTCGATCTGGCTCGTCTCCAGTTTTTTCCTTTTTCCGCCCGGATCTGGGCGAGGTTCTCGAACGAACGACAGTTCGCGATCGGAGAGTTCATTCCTCCAGTCCAGAAGGGACTCCAAGACGCTTAGTCGCCTCAGTCGGTTTCCATTCGAGTCGGTGCTGCTGTCATGTCTTAATTGCTTCGACCCTTTCGACTTAGGTAGCTAGCACCTTTCGGCTTAGGTAGCTAGTACCTTTCAGCGTTTTTCTCCATGTTTCCTTTGCTGCTCCCGGCGTGAAAAAAATGTGTGGCGGAGCAAGCGCGATTAGATTGTGACTGGTTCAAGCAAAAATGTAACTGGCTCACCTAAAATTCATCTGGCATACTTACTGCAGGTTTCAGTGCCACATGGGTTTGTTCGACTGGGTCGACTGAACCTGCTGCTCAATTCGACAGGACCGATTTATCCTGCATGTGCTTTGCGCGTTTAATCGACTGGGCCGACTTAACGCTGGTACGACCTACATGTACTCTCGTATCTCCCCAATTTTTGTGTGTGCATCTACATACTTATGCTACTCCGCATGAACCGAGTTCTGCTCGTGGTAAATGGTGTTGGTAGCTTAGATCCAATGGTATATTAGTTACGTCCTGGCGCGAATGCGCTACTCGGTAATCATGCATAATGTTCGAAAGTACAAGACACTATATTCATGTTACAATGATCCCTAAAGTATAAACATCCCACTACTCCTTTTGAAGAGCGGGAGTTGCTAGTAGTTCGCTGAACCACAACCACCATGCACCGCCACTGACGTCGTGACGTCAGACAGCACGACCGCGGGCGCAGACCGCGGTGGCGGATGCGTGGACGCACCCATGTCACGGCGCAACCCAGCGAAAAGTTCAAAGCGCTTATCCACTTTTTCTGCTAGTGCAAGGCTCTGCGGCACGGTTGGCGTTGGGTACGCGCTCGGCGCGAAGGGTCGAGTAAAGCTGCCGAGGTCGAAAGCTGCTGAAGCCAGCGTTGGTTGTAGACATGCCGCCGTTGCGCAGGAATAGAGCGGAGCTGGACCAGTTGGCGGTACGGCGGACCCGCTGCTGACGACGCTGGCTGGTGCAGACGCAGTGGGCGAAGCAGGCTGCGGCGCTGTCGTCTGGTCGCGGGTACCCGGTGCGGCTGGCTCGTAAGGCGCGGCCGTCGGCGAGGTGGAGAGCGACGTCTGCCCAACCGTGGGGCGAAGTCAGGGGGACGGGGTCATCATGACTCTGGAGGCGAGGTCGTCCAGTGCTTCTTTTGCTGGAAGCTCGAGTACCGGACTGAGTGGCTCGCGGGGGCGCGCAGTACTGGTCTGTGCGGCGCAGGTGAGGCATTTCCTCGGGATCAGCCTCACTGACTTGAATTACCCCCTCGTTGCGCAAACTAATATTCTCGACACTGCACGTACCGTTTTTTAAAACGCAAAAAATAAACTTTTTTTAAGAATAAGTTTTTTTTTTCGAACTGACTGCTTTTTTCGGCGCCGATTGGCAGAAATCGCCTAAAATAGAAAAGGATAAACGCTTTTTCTTGCTCATTGCATCAACTGTACGAACCAACTTGAAGTTGTTATGTTGCGTGTATTTCTCTTGAGTGTACTTGTAAATATTTCTCAGCCATTTACAAAAATAAAACGCGTCCGCTCCATCCATTGCGGTATCAGCGTATCAGCGAGCACTTGGGGCAGCAGCAGCATGGTCATGACGCTGCCGGACGAGGCTGCGGCCGCGCGCTTCTTCTGCGAGGAGCTGGAGGAGGATCTGAGCGCGCAGATCCAGGACGCACAGCCGGCGGCCGGCGACGCGCTGTCCGCGGCGGCGCAGCAGGCCGTGGAGCTCATCGCGCGCAACGTGGTGGGCGCGCGCACGCTCTTCGAGTCGCCGTTCGGCGCGCGCGCGCTGACCTACGCGGACTTCACGGCCAGCAGCAAGCCGCTGCGCTGCGTGGAGGACTACCTGCGCGCGGAGGTCATGCCGCTCTACGGCAACACGCACACCACGACGTCCATCACGGGGCTGCAGACCACGTGCTTCCGCCACGAGGCGCGCCAGATCGTGGCGCAGGCCGTGAACGCCAAGATCACGGGCCGCGGCGCCGAGGACTGCGTGCTGTTCACTGGCCAGGGCAGCACCAGTGCCATTAGCAAGCTGGTCGCGGCGCTCGGGCTGCAGCAGGCCGGCGACCAGCGGCCCGTCGTGTTCGTCGGGCCCTTCGAGCACCACTCCAACCTGCTGCCGTGGCGCGAGAGCGCGGCGGAGATCGTCACGATCCCCGAGAACGAGCGCGGGCTGCTGGACCTGCAGGCGCTCGAGGCGCAGCTGCTGGCGTACGCTGCGCGCCCGCTCAAGGTCGGCGCGTTCTCGGCCGCGTCCAACCTCACGGGAATCCTGACCGATGTGGACGCCGTGTCGGCGCTGCTGCACCAGCACGGCGCGCTGGCCTGCTGGGACTACGCCACGTGCGCGCCCTACGTCAACATCGACATGAACCCGGTGGTGACGGACGAGAGCCGACGCCCGTTCGTCTACAAGGACGCGGTCTTCATCTCCGGACACAAGTTCATCGGCGGCCCCGGATCTCCGGGCGTGCTGATCGTCAAGAAGCGCCTGCTGACGAACGCCGTGCCCACGACCCCAGGAGGCGGCACCGTGTTCTTCGTCACGGAGAACGACCACCGCTACCTGTCGAACCGCGCAGAGCGCGAAGAGGGAGGCACCCCCGACATTTTGGGCAGTATCCGCCTTGGACTCGCGTTTGAGCTCAAGCAGCGCGTGGGCACCAAGAACATCATGACTCTTGAGCGCCGCAACGTACAGCGCGTGCGCGAGTCACTCCAGCAGAACAGCAACATTGTGCTACTTGGACGCCAAGACGATAGCGTGGAGCAGATTCCCGTGTTTTCGTTCCTGGTCCGCTTCGGAGACCGCTTCCTGCATTACAACTTTGTGTGCGCGTTGTTGAACGACCTGTTCGGTATCCAGACGCGCGGTGGCTGCCAATGTGCTGGCCCCTACGCTACCCGGTTGCTGGGCCTGGCGCGCCGAGACGTGCTAGCACTCGAAAGCGCGCTTATCGAGAAGAAGGAGATGCTGCGTCCTGGCTTCACGCGCATGAGCTTCCCGTACTTCATGAGCACGGCGGAGCTCGAGTACGTGTTGGCGGCCGTAAACTTCGTGGCCACCGACGGCTGGAAGTTTCTGCCTCAGTACAAGTTCAATCACAAGAGCGGCGTGTGGAAGCACTGGACTCGCTTCACGAAGTTCCCGGATCGCAAGTGGATCTCTCACTTTGCGACGGCGCTGGAGGACAAGACCCGCTCCAAGAGCCTGGATGGAGATGACGAAACGCTGGCTGCTCACCGAGCTGAGAACTTGGCGGAGGCGCGTCGACTGGCAGATGAAGTGAGTGCGAAAACTGTTCCTTCCCATGTGGTGGCAGCTTCTGCTGCACAAATGCTGGAGGAGGCGGACGACGAGGCTTTGCGGTGGTTCGTGTACCCGGCGGAGGCGGCAGAAGCTATCAAGAAGGGAGAGAAGCCGGCTCTGACGGAGTCTATCCGTGGACCGTACCAGCCTTCTCGTTATCTTACGGGCGAGCTTAAGGATCAGTGGAAGGATGCTTCGGCTCCCAGCGCTGCACCTGCTGCTGTGTGCGAGCTCCCGACATGCTGCCCTGTGCCGTCAGCCCCAGCAGCGTCCAACGGGGGAGCCAAGACTTTTGTTGCTACCAACGGCCGCGAGACCGGTGGCAAGTATCCGCTGCGCTCGTCGTCGAACGGTGCTGATGCTGTGGAGACCCCCGCCGCCCCCATGGCTGACAGCAATTGCAGTACTGGCAACTGCACCACTGGTCGGTGTGGAGTGCGCGCGGCACCGACGTGCTCGATTGGCGCGACGGCGGCAACAGTACAAGAGACAACCACGGCCATCACCCAGAAAACGACGACCACAAAGCTGTTCCCTACGCCGCCAAAGAAACTCCTGCGCTGGGTTGGTCAGGCGATGATGCAGTGGGATATGATCCAAGAAGGAGATCGCCTGTTGCTCGGTGTATCAGGCGGCAAGGATTCGCTGAGCTTGCTGCACGTGCTGCTGCGCTTCCAAAAGCGCGCCCCTGTCCGGTTCGAGCTTGCCTGCGCCACGGTGGACCCCCAGACGCCTTCGTTCGATCCGAGCCCACTGAAGGAGTACATGCGCGCGCTAGGCGTGCCCTACTACTACCTTTCGGAGAACATCATCGAGCGTGCGACGTGCGAGATGAACGGCGACTCGCTGTGTAGTTACTGCTCGCGCATGAAGCGTGGCGTTCTGTACACGTGCTGCCGCAAGTACGGCTTCAACAAGCTGGTGCTGGCCCAGCACTTGGATGACCTGGCGGAGAGCTTCTTCATGTCGGCCATGCACAACGGCCAGCTGCGTACCATGAAGGCGAAGTACTGGAACGACCAGCGCGACGTGGAGGTGCTCCGTCCGCTGGCCTACGTGCGCGAGATCGAGCTGAAGAAGTTCGCGTATGACTCGCGGCTTCCCGTGATCAACGAGAACTGCCCGGCCTGCTTCGAAGAGCCGAAGGAGCGCCATCGCGTCAAGAAGATGCTCGCTCAGGAGGAAAGCCTTTACCCGGACATGTACAACAGCCTGCGTCGCGCACTGTTGCCGCTGATGGACGACGCCAGCTACGCGCCGTTGGAGGCCGTGCGCGCGCGCGTGGAACAAGCCAAGCAGGAGCGCAAGCGCGCTCCGTCCAGCAAGGGCAAGAGTCAAGGACAGAATGGCCAGGCGAAGGTGAGCAGCTCGGCGGCGTCGTCCACGAGCAGCTCGACGGAGGAGGAGGCATCCGACAGCGTAGCAAACGGAGAGTCCGCTGCTGCGGAACCCGTTGCAACGCCCTAGATTTTGAAAGTCCCTAGATGCAACACTGTACACGACAGAGCATAGATATACATGGCGTTGTAGCCGTCTTCATCGTATGTATCTTAGCAGCCTGGAGTTCCTTGCAACCCGAAAATCAGTGGTGCTGTCGCACTGCGAGTCTGCTGGATGACTTGAGGAGCCTTTGGGTTCAACGCGGTAGCATGAGATGTCATGAAGCTCGGATACTGTACCTAGCTTTTTAGTCTCGGCCGTTTCGCGTGTCAAAAGTTCAGCTCTGATTGAAAATCAAAGGTGCGACTGGATTGTTGCAGCTGGCAGGTAGCCCTTATGACGTGGGGCATTCACAATCCGCTCAGCTGAGCAGCTCAGCCTGAGCTGCGGCGCTACGTCAACGCACGCGACGGCGGCTCGAATTTCGGGGCTGCCGCAGCCATGATCCCTGCGTGGTTGCTTGGCCGTAGGCCCTCGGTGACCGAGTCGGTCGGAAGGCACGCCACGGTGTCGGCAGCTGCAGCCCTCGAAGCGCAGCGTTGTGGGTATTTTATTTATGTCATCCGCCCCCATCGTTCCTGCACGCCAGCGCCCTGCTTCCAGGCTTCGACCGCTGCCGTCAACGAGCTCTGAATCGAAGTGTTCGAGCATTATGGCGGCAGAAGAAGCCTCTCCCTGCATTCATGGAGTGCGTCTCACGACGAGTCCGTTCAGCGTGCTGGAGGCCAAATATTCGTCGCCAGCAGCCCTACTCCGCGTCCTTGCTCCTGATCCCGCCCTGCTGGCCGCGCGCCATACACAGATCCCGTCTCTTTTAATCAGCCCGCCCGCGCTACGCGCACCGGCTTGCAGTCGGACAGCAAACGCGGCGACAACCGGACGATCTCTATACCGAGCACGCTCATACAAACGCCGCAGCGCCAGTGCTGGCCCCCTACTCACGCCGCTCACTCTCGAAAGCCGCCTCCACACAGCGGACAACGCCCCTGCCGGTCTCACGCAGCGCACTGTACCGTAGCGCCGGAAGAGCAGCAGACTCACAGAGACAGCTATGGAGGAGGCCGCCGAGATCTCCCGCCCCATGGTCGGCACCAGCGGCGCGCCCGCGTCGGGCTCTACCTACCGCAACAGCGAGTACACGCGCGAGGCCATGGAGTCCTCGCGTCTGACCGAGTCGGGCACGCGCGAGGGCTCCATGTACGGCTACGGGCCGGGCGGCCAGCGCCAGACCGAGATGAAGCTCACGGCCGTCGAGCCCGATCTGGGCGCGGCGCCCGAGCGCAAGCAGGACTACAAGGGCCGCATCCGCACGTGGCCCGGGCTGCTACTGCTGCTGGCCATCGTGGCCGGCGCCGTGGCGCTCATCACCATCAACGCCATGGACGTGCAGGACCAGATGACGGTCAACGCCGCACGCTACGAGACCGCGGCGCAGGACAAGCGCAAAATCAAGGACGGCATGACCGACAACAGCGTCATCGTCTCGGACGACGGACAGGTGGGCAACCCCAAGAAGTACCCGGACATGGGCTGCGAGCTGCCCGACTACCAGAGCAAGAACGGCCAGATCTTCTCGGTCGCCAAGAACGGCACCGAGGTGCCCGTGGGCATCAAAGGCATCAACTGGTTCGGCATGGAGACGGGTCTGGCCATCCCTTTCGGCTTGTGGGAGAACATGGACAACGGCACGTCGGTGTACGAGATCGCCGCCTTTTTAGCGCGCAACAAGTTTAACAGCGTGCGTCTGCCTGTGTGCATCAAGAATATCCTGAAGGACACGGCCCCGGACAAGTCGCTGATCAACCTGAACACGAACCGCGCCATCAACAT
Organism: Phytophthora cinnamomi; assembly: GCF_018691715.1. Classification (NCBI taxonomy): domain Eukaryota; phylum Oomycota; class Peronosporomycetes; order Peronosporales; family Peronosporaceae; genus Phytophthora; species Phytophthora cinnamomi. The sequence goes on from NW_027150941.1 coordinate 808,366, forward strand.
CACGTCGTACATGACGACGATCCAGACGATTGTGGAGGCGCTCGGCTACCGTCATATCACCGTCATGATCAGTCTCCACACGCTCGACACGAAGGAGTCGGGCGGTGCATGGTACAGCGATAAGCTGGGTGTGTCCGAGGACGATTTCTTGTCGGCGGTGGACACGCTGACCAAGAACCTGTGCAGCTCCACGTACTGGAACATCATCGGACTGGATCTCAAAAACGAGCCGCACGAGTGCTCGTGGGGCGGTGCCGCTCCGGACTGGCAGAAGGGTGCGACACTGATCGGCAATCGCATGCTGGAGGGATGCCCCAACTGGATGGCGTTTGTCGAAGGTATTGCTTCCAAGGGTAAGATCACGCTGAACGGTGAGGAGAACACGTACTACGATTGGTGGGGTGGCGGTCTTGCCGACGCCGGTGCTGATCCGATCACGTTCGATGTTAAGAACAAGCTTGTTTGGGCTCCTCACTACTACAACACCGGTGTGAATCCTGCCTGGTACTTATACAAATCCGGTACTCAGAATGCGGAAGGTGCTCTGGAAGACTACGTGGAGCTGGACGACGATACGCTGAGGAACAACGTCGAGAAGACCATGGACGCCATGTTTGGCTACTTGCTCGGAACGGACACAAACACGGCCATGGTCATGGGTGAGTTCGCTGGTCTGTACGGTAAGGATGCCCACCCGCTGAAGACGACGAAGCGCACGACGGACTTCACGATCGAGGTCATGCTCAAGGCAGGATACGCCGGTGGCTACATGTGGTCGCTGAACCCCGAGAGTGCGTACCAGTACAACCCGGCCGACACGTACGGCACGTTCACGGAAGGTCTGCTGGACGACGACTGGCTTACCCCGAACAAGGTGTTCGTGGAGGGTATCGCTGCTCTGGACGATGTGAAGGACTTGAAGATGTTCCCGTGCTTTGAGGTGGAGGTGAAGAGCAGCACAGGCTCTGCGTAAGTCAGGGACATTAGTTGTCCGTTTCTCTATTTTGCGTTTTCACTCTTGGGATATGGTAGCTGCATTTCCGAGAAATGTATCATTTTTGAGCCTTCGTGTTGCCTTGCTTGCGATGCCGTCTAAAGACACCGTCTCTTAGAGGGTGTCTTTACCGCTGTTGAGATGGTAGAGATCGTGGTGTTCGGAGTACATGTATGAACGCCGACACCGCCGAACTGAGGCTGCGCTTGCGCATCCGTTACCTTCTCATGGCGAAAGCGCCATATTTATCAGCAACCGCTCGACAGGCGGTTGCTACGATGGTTTTGGTGGTGGGTTTGGCCACTGCAACGTCCCGATCGAGTTGCGACTGCGTGCTCGGGCGGTTGACACGAGCTCGGGGAAGTTCATTCTCCAACTTCGACTGTCGAGGTCACTCCAGTACCAACCGCAGCTCTGTGGAGCAGTATAGGGGCCTTCTGTTACTAAACATGGAGGTCAGTGTCGTTCGGCCCATGCCCAAGTCCAGCGGTGCTTCCTCCGTAGGGGCCAATGGAGATCCACCTTCCTCCTCCTACCGCAACAGCGAGTACACAGCTGGCCGCGCGAGCGCGTATGCAGATCGGACTTCTGACCACGGACGGGATACCATGAGCATGAGCCAACGGCAGACAGAGATGAAGCTCATGGCTATGGGCCCGACCGAGGGTTCGCCACCGGAACGCGTGCAAGACTACAAGGGTCGAATTCGGGTACGTGAGCACCGTAAATGAGCTCAAATGTCTAGCGCTAACGTTGCGTGCGTATCATTTTCCTGACTTCCAACAGACATACCGAGGTCTCGTTCTGCTGTGCGTCATCGTCGGTGGAGCTGCTGCAATCATCACCGCGTGCGCCATGCAAGCTAGCGAAGACGCTGCCACCAGACAAGCGAAGTACGAGAACAGGACGGAAGAGCGTCGCAAGATTAATGATGGTCTCACCGATGACCAAGTCATCATCTCGGACGATGGACAAGTTGGCAACCCCAAGTCGTATCCCGACATGGGATGCGAACTACCGGACTACCAGAGCAAGAACGGACAGATCTTCGCCGTGGCAAAGAATGGCACCGAAGTAGCGGTGGGTATCAAGGGTGTGAACTGGTTCGGCATGGAGACTGGCTTAGCCATCCCCTTTGGTTTATGGGAGAACTCGGAGAACGGTACGTCGGTATACGAGATTGCCGCGTTCCTAGCTCGGAACAAGTTCAACAGCGTTCGTCTACCGGTCTGCATCAAGAACATTCTCAAGAACACGCCTCCCGAGAAATCGCTCATCAACGTCAACACGAACCGCGCGATCAATATCACAACGTACATCTCGGCCATCGAGACGATTGTAGAGGCTCTTGGGTACCGCCACATCACGGTCATGATCAGTTTGCACACCTTGGACACAAAGACGTCCGGGGGCGCCTGGTACAGCGACGAACTCGACGTTACGGAGGACGAATTCCTGGAGGCCGTCGATATTTTAACCAAGAACTTGTGCAGCTCTAAGTACTGGAATATCATCGGACTCGACCTTAAGAACGAGCCGTACCAATGCTCATGGGGCGGCACGGCCCCGGACTGGCAAAAGGGCTCGTCCAAGATCGGCAACCGAATGCTGAAGGGCTGCCCAAACTGGATGGCTTTCGTCGAAGGTATCGGTAGTGGCGGCACCGTTACTGTCGGCAGCAGGACAGCGGCGTACTACGACTGGTGGGGTGGCGGTCTCGAGAACGCAGGGGCCAACCCAACCGAGCTCTCCGTCAGCAACAAGACCGTGTGGGCCCCGCACTACTACAACTCAGCCGTGTACCCTGCGTGGTACCTCTACGCATCTACAGGAGCTGTTGAGGCCTCGGGTGCGTTTTCAAGCTACGTCGAGTTGAGTGACGAAGAACTGAAGAGCAATGTGGAGACGACCATGGACATCATGTTTGGATACTTGCTCGGGGTGGACACCAACTCCGCTATGGTAATGGGCGAGTTCGCCGGCCTGTACTCGAAAGACGCGCACCCAAAGCTTACGACGAAGCGCACGACCGACTACACTATCGAGGTCATGCTCGCAAAGGGCTACGCCGGCGGCTACATGTGGTCACTGAACCCCGAGAGCGCCTACCAGTACAACCCGGCCGACACGTATGGCACATTTACGGAGGGCTTGCTGGAGGACGACTGGTTGACGCCCAACAAGGAGTTCTTAGCGGGTATGGCTGCCTTGAACACCCTCAAGGATCTCAAGATGTTCCCGTGCTTCCCTCAAGAGGTGTCGTCGTCGTCGTCGTCCAGCTAGGCTAGATAATGCTATAGAGCAACAAGTAAGAGCCCAGAGAGTTGAGCCCCTTCGCAATGCATTACGCTTTTGACATGAAGCGCCGTTTCCAGCAGTTTCACACGACCGAATGTTCAGAACCAGCGAGTCCCGCGTTGCACGTTGCTAACGATTCCTGCCTTAACCACAATGGCGGCGGTGCATTTTGCATGTAAGTCCAGCGACTATGCTGCGTCGATCGCCGGAGCCGAACCCGTTAGTGTTGGCTAGCTTCTGTCGCCGCGGTGGATTCGGGCCTGACATCTCACACTGAATTTTTTTTTCCTGTTAGAAAGCACAGGCGATGCTTTCGTAGCGTTCGAACAGTGTAACGGCGTCGACCGCAAAAGGCTGTCGGGCGTTATGGGTTCGACCAGGCCCTATGGTCTTTGCTGCCTACGATATCATACACTGGGCCGCTTGCTCGGCCGAGCTCACTTCTCGTTCTGCGGTCGAGCACCGCGTAGGCCCGCAGCTTCATCGAGACCAGCAGCATTGCCATGGCGGAGGTGTCGCGGCCCATGTTGAACCAGCCGTCCATGACGGACGAGCGGCAGGGCAGCACCACGAGTTACAGCGAGAACTACTCGAGCGGCCACTTCAGCCTGCATCTGGACTCGTCGCAGGGCCCGCGCCTGACCGAGTCGGCCGGCCGCGCGAGCTCCGTCTACGGCGGCCAGCGCCAGACGGAGATGAAGCTCATGGCCGCCAACATCGACCTGGGCAAGCCCGAGCGCAAGAAGGACTACAAGGGCCGCATCCGCACGTGGCCCGGGTTGCTGCTGCTGCTGCTCATCATCGGCGGCGCGGCCGCCATCATCGTGCTGCAGGCCAAGCAGACCAGCGACCTCATCACGGTCAACCGCGAGAACTACGAGCAGCGGCTCGCCGACAAGCGCAAGATCCAGGACGGCAAGGACGACGACCAAGTCATCATCTCGGACGACGGACAGGTGGGCAACCCCAAGTCATACCCGGACATGGGCTGCGAGCTGCCCGACTACCAGAGCAAGAACGGCAAGATCGTGGCCGTATCCAAGAACGGTACTGAGGTGACCGTGAACATCAAAGGAGCCAACTGGTTCGGCATGGAGACGGGTCTGGCCATCCCCTTTGGTCTATGGGAGAACATGGACAACGGTACTTCCGTGTACGAGATCGCCGCCTTTTTGGCGCGCAACAACTTCAATAGTGTTCGACTGCCGGTCTGCATCAAGAACATCCTCAAGGACGTGGCCCCGGAGAAGTCGCTCATCAACCTGGAGACCAACCGAGCGCTGAACATCTCGTCGTACATCACCACCGTCCAGTCGCTGGTCGAGGCGCTGGGCTACCGTCACGTCTCCGTGCTCATCAGTCTCCACACGCTGGACCCGAAGAAGTCGGGCGGCGCCTGGTACAGCACTGAGCTCGATGTGACCGAGGACGACTTCCTTAGCGCCGTCGACATCTTGACGAAAAACCTGTGCGGATCCAAGTACTGGAACATCATCGGCCTCGACCTCAAGAACGAGCCGTACGATTGCTCGTGGGGCGGCAGCGCCCCGGACTGGCAGAAGGGCGCCACGCTGATCGGCAACCGCATGCTGGATGGATGCCCCAACTGGCTGGCCTTCGTGGAAGGCACGGCTGGTTCGGGTACGATCACGCTCAACGGCGATGCCGACAAGACTTACTACGACTGGTGGGGTGGAGGCATGGAGAAGGTTGGTGCTAACCCCATCGCGCTCAGCGCCGACAACAAGCTGGTCTGGTCGCCGCACTACTACAACACCGGTGTGAGCCCCGCCTGGTACCTCTACGCCTCTGGCACGCAGAACGCCGAGGGTGGTCTGGATAACTACGTGGAGCTGGACGACGATACCCTCAGGAATAATGTCGAGAAGACCATGGACGCCATGTTCGGCTACTTGCTCGGGGTGGACACTAACACGGCCATGGTCATGGGCGAGTTCGCCGGCCTGTACGCGAAGGACGCGCACCCGAAGCTCACGACGAAACGCACCACGGACTTCACGATCGAGGTCATGCTCAAGGCAGGATACGCCGGCGGCTATATGTGGTCGCTGAACCCCGAGAGTGCGTACCAGTACAACCCGGCCGACACGTACGGCACGTTCACGGAGGGCTTGCTGGACGATGACTGGCTTACTCCGAACAAGGTCTTCATGGAGGGTATCGCCGCGTTGGACGTGATGGAGAACCTCAAGCTGTTCCCGTGCTTCCCGCAGGAAGTCAAGGGCTCATCAAGCGCGTAGATATGAACTACCCCCACGGTGTCGCCAATGAAGGCACGGACTCTTGACTTGGGGGCTGGCGAGTCGATCGCTCGAGTCCACGACGGATTCTCGAGTGAGTTTTGGTCAGCCATTTTGTTCGGTCGAGGGCTCTTGCGCGGGGGCTTGGTGGGCGGGTGGTTGGTAGGCAAATGAACGAGCTAGAGCACAGGCGTCGAGTACATTAATCCATGATTCCGTTCAGCTAACTTTCTTTTGACGCGGCAGCACCCACGGCTCGGGCGCGGGTGGACGGGAAACCTCCGGAATGCCTTGCGCATGGGCTGCGTAGTTACGCCGGTCCATACTAAACACTGTTGCCCTGGAAACGCTCGGTGGTAAGTACACGGAATCATGGGCTGTCCTCGAGGCGTTGGTTTCGTTGAACGAGTCCCGCCAGTACCGACAGTATGTGAGCTGGTGATTGCTTTGTTGGCGTTAAGACATCACCACATCCTAACATTCCCCGAGGGCCGAGCACCATCATGGGCGAGGCCAATCGCGTCGTGCTGGTGCAGAAGTCATTCGAAGAGCGGTCGGCCAGCACCGCCAGCAACCAGACTAGCGAGTACTCGAATGGTAACTTCAGCTGGCACCTTGATACCACGCAGGGCCCACGACTCACGGACTCCCGTCGAGAGAGCTCTGCGTACTACGGTGTCTTCCGCCAGACGGATATGAAGATCAAAGTAGTAGAGCTCGGCGACCCTCGACCTCCCGAGCGGATAAAGACTTCAAAGGGCGCATCCGAGTAAGTGCTTTTAGCGACCTAGATTCGACGGGTGACAACGGACTCACCGCTGCAATTGATTGTTGGCGTAGACATGGCCCGGGGTCCTCTTTGTGATGCTAATCGTGGGAGGATCTTTAGCTGCACAGCACTGGATCAAAGCCACAAAATGAGGATCGGTGTGGAGAGATACGAAGAACACAAGCACATTTACCGCAAGATCGATGATGGCCTGGACGACGACCAGGTCATCATCTCGGACGATGGACAAGTCGGCAATCCTAAATTGTACCCCGACATGGGCTGCGAACTCCCGGACTACCAGAACAAGAACGGACAGATCTTCGCCGTGTCCAAGAACGGCACCGAAGTACCGGTGGGTATCAAAGGTATCAACTGGTTCGGAATGGAGACCGGCCTGGCAGTCCCCTTGGACTCTGGGAATAGGTGTACAACGGCACGTCGGTGTACGAGATCGCAGCGTTCCTAGCTCGGAACAATTTCAATAGTGTTCGGCTGCCGGTGTGCATCAAGAGCATCCTAAAGACACGCCTCCGCAAAAAACCCTCATCAATGCCAACACGAACCGTGCGATCAACATCACGTCGTACATCTCCACGCTTCAAACGATCGTGGAGGCGCTCGGGTATCGCCACATCACGGTCATGATCAGCCTCCATACCCTGGACCCGACGAAGTCCGGAGGCGCTTGGTACGATAAAGAAAGCGACATCTCCGAAGACGATTTCCTCGAGGCAGTCGACATCCTTACCAAAACCTCTGCGACTCTAAGTATTGGAACATCCTTGGGCTCGATCTTAGAAACGAACCGCACGAGTGCTCGTGGGGTGGCAAGGCTCCGGACTGGAAGAAAGGAGCAACGCTGATTGGCAACCGCATGCTGAAGGGATGTCCAAACTGGTTGGCGTTCGTGGAAGGCGTCAATGGTATACACTCTGTCACCGTGACCGGAGGCAGAACTGCTGAATACTACGACTGGTGGGGAGGGGCTCTGGAAGAAGCTGGCGACGACCTCATCGAGTACAACGTGGAGAACAAGTTAGTGTGGGCTCCTCATTACTACAACACCGGCGTGAGTCCGCAATGGTATCTCTATGCATCTGGGGAATGGCAGGAATCCGGGATCCTGCAGGACTACGTGGAGCTGAGCGACGAAGACCTGAAGGCAAACATCGACATCACCATGGACGTCATGTTCGGGTACCTGATGAACAAGACGTCGTACGCCATGGTCCTCGGCGAGTTCGCCGGGTTGTACTCGAAGGACGCGCACCCGAAGCTCACGACGGACTACAACATCGAGGTGATGATCGAAAAGGGCTATGCGGGCGGCTAGATGTGGTCGCTGAATCCGGAGAGCGCGTACCAGTTCAACCCGGCCGACACGGCAGGCGACTTCACCGAGGGCTTGCTGGAGGACGACTGGCTTACGCCCAACAAGAACTTCCTGGAGGGCATGGCCGCCATGGACAAGATTAAGGATCTCAAGAAGTTCCCGTGCTTCCTCGTCGAGATCAAGAAGGAGGGTAGATAGATTGTAAAAACGTAGTGCGTTTCTCACAATAAATTACTTGTACACCAGCATCTTTCATTGCGCCTAGAACGTGAGGACTGGCAAGCATATCTGGAAGTACCATCAGTTGGCGCATTCGCACTCGCGTGCTTTCGCGCCGAAAGCATCAACTCGAGTGGAACTGAACTTTGCACCGCCTCCATCGTCCTCTACGCTGCATATGGCCTCTACATCCGTCGCAAACCCTATTGTTCACCTTAACACGCTTGTCAAGGAGTATTTTTCCTGCTCATGCCGGTCTCCCAGCTGGTGGACGCCGGAGCACATGCCGCACAGGCCAGTGACGGGGAGATAAGATATCTCGGACGATGGACAGCATGTGGGCAAATGGAGCACAACTCTTTCGTCGGACCACCGACCACCGACTTGACAACGCGCTCGCCATTAGGTAGATAGGCATTGATACTGCGTCGACGATGCGGGATAACCGCCCCAGCCTCGTGGTCGAGCGGCCCGGGGAACGACTGTCGACCCCCATGATGCCTTGGCGGATAGCGAACGAAGTCGTTCGGGCTCCAGTGTCTCGGAACACGATGCCCGCCACAGCCTTTTCCTCCGACCAGGACCGGTTCTCTCACAAGTACCCGGTCGATCCGTCCCAGAACATGCGCCTCGTAGTCAAGAAGCCTGGCGAACAGGAGGATGAATCGGACTACAAGGGGCAGTACAGGGTACGTCGATAGTGGTGGCTGCAGTCGTCCACGTGTATGATGCTAATGCGTGTAGCGCGAATTGTTCATGTTAGAGATGGCCTGGTGTGCTGCTGCTGATTCTGCTTGTCGTGGGCGCTGTATTCCTTATCACGGAAGGAGCGATAAGCAAGCTTAAAGCCCGTACCGTGCGTGCGATGGAATACGAACAGCACGTTGCAGGCAAACGCGCGATTAAGGATGGCAAGACGGACGATAACATCATAATCTCCGACGATGGCCAAGTTGGCAACCCCAAGTCGTATGACACCTCTGTCAGTACGTGACTGTGAGCCATGTAGTTTTGCTTTAGTTGTATGCGTTCTAACGCAGTGAGTTTTGTGCTGCTAGCATGCGAAATGCCCGACTACCAGAGCAAGAATGGCCAGATCGTAGCAGTCGCTTCAAATGGCACTGAGATCCCGATACAGATCAAGGGCGTAAACTGGTTCGGTATGGAGACAGAGCTCGCAGTTCCATTCGGACTCTGGGAGAACGCGGAGAATGGCACCACAGCGGTGAGTGAGGCCCCTTCGTGTTTGCTTTGAAATTATTATTCGCACCCGCGCTAACTCGAGGGTGTTGTGAAAACAGTACGAGATCGCAGCGTTCTTAGCGCGAAACAACTTCAACGCGGTGAGGCTGCCGATTTCAGTCGAGAACGTGCTGAACAATAATCCTCCCGAGAAGGGTGTGATCAACCTTTCGAGCAACCGAGCGATCAATGGGACAGACTTCATCTCGACCTTGCAGACTCTGGTCAAGTCTTTGGCTTACCGCAACATTGGTGTGCTCATCAGTATGCACAGACTCACCAACAAGAAGTCCGGCACCACTTGGTTCGATGCAGATCTGGGCGTGACGCAGGAAAACTTCCTGAGTGCTGTTGACACCGTCTCCTCCAACCTCTGCGGCCAGGACTACTGGAACGTCATGGGCCTGGACCTCAAGAATGAACCAGAGAAAGCGACGTGGGGGACTGGCCAAGATGACGATTTCGTTGTCGGCTGCGAAAAAATTGCGAAGGTGATGCACGGCAATTGCCCTCAGTGGCTGGGCTTCGTGGAAGGCGTTGTGTCCTCGCACAGCGTGACGATCGCAGGTGCAAAGATGACGTACTACGACTGGTGGGGCGGTGGCCTGCAGAAGGCTGGAGATACGAAACCCAAGTTCACCATCGAAAACAAACTTGTGTGGGCTCCGCACTACTACACGACCGCCGTGGCCCCCCAGCCATACTTTTATGGAGACGGCACCAAGTCAGACTACTCAACGTACGTGGAGCTTTCAGATGACGACCTTTATACGCGTGTGGAGGGTACGATGAAGGACATGTTTGGCTATCTAGTTGACGAGAAGAGCTATGCTTTACTGCTTGGCGAGTTTGCCGGTCTGTACACGAAAGACGCGCACCCAATGAAAACGACGAAGCGAACGACAGACATGACGATCAAAGTGCTGATGGGGAAGGAGTACGCCGGCGGATTCATGTGGTCACTCAATCCGGAAAGCCAGTACCAGTACAATCCGGCCGACACTGAAGGCACGTTTACAGAAGGCATGCTGCTAGACGACTGGTTGTCGCCAAACACCGAGTTTCTGGATGCGTTCACACCCATGGATGCCATGCCTAACTTGCGAAAATTCCCGTGCTTTCCCGTCAAGAAGTAAGGATAGACTTTTTATTATTTGTATCTACTGAAAAATATGAACTCCATTTCTTCGACCAGATTGTGCTTCCCAAACTGCATCCTTTGTTAGTACGGCCAAGCCCTCTCAAGGTTCGCTTCAAAGTTGGAGTCAATGAATACCGGTAGTTGCTAAGACGCTTGAGTATTGTTGCCGTTGCTGTCCGTTCTTCCGACAAGTTGAAGTGGTGTGGCGCACACCGTATCCCCCATGCGAGTGGCGTCTCTCCCTCTCGTGAGTGCCCAACCAGTCCCACCGACGCATTCGCGTACGCGTGGAGAAGCGCACCAGCTCTTCCGCCGCCTTCAAGCTCTTCCCTCTCTGCCCGGGCCCCGACCGCCTCCTGCCTCAGCTCTCTCCCTCTCTCCAGCCATGGGCAAGTGGATGCGCGCGGTGGCGCTGGCGGCCGCGTCGCTGCTGGCGTCGACCGCCCGCGCCGACGTCGAGACGCACGAGGTGCGTGAGGTCATATCGGCAGAAGAAAAAAAAGATTACGTGAACTCGCAACTACTAACTAATTAACCTCATATCGCTCTCCCGTCATATCGACCTGCCTGTATACGTGTAGTATACGCCCGGCGAGGAGGTCGTGGTCTGGGTGAATAAGATCGGCCCATTCAACAATCCGCAGGAGACGTACACGTACAACACGCTGCCGTTCTGCCGCGCGCCGGGCGCCGAGCAGCCCGAGGCGCACGCGCTGGGCATCGGCGAGATCCTGGAGGGCAACGAGCTGTTCAACTCGGGCCAGCGCCTGCAGTTCGGCGTGGACAAGCCCAAGACGACGCTCTGCGCGCAGACGCTGGGCGACGCCGACGCGCTGCAGTTCGGCGCCGCCGTGGACGAGCACTACTGGTACCAGATGAGCGTGGACGACCTGCCCGTGTGGGGCCTCGTGGGCAAGGTCATGAAGCCCACGGACGACATCGAGTTCCTCAAGCAGTTCCCCGTGGGCACGCGCGTGCTGTACACGCACAAGAAGTACTCGATCTCGTACAACGGGCCCCACATCATCCACGTGAACCTCACGTACTCGGACGTGCTCACGCCCATCGCGTCCAACAAGAAGCTCGAGTTCACGTACGAGGTGGTCTGGACCAAGACGCACATCGCGTTCGAGGACCGCTTCGACCGGTACCTCGAGGACGAGTTCTTCGAGCACCAGATCCACTGGTTCTCCATCTTCAACTCGTTCATGATGGTGATCTTCCTCTGCGGCCTCGTGGCGCTCATTCTGCTGCGCACACTCAAGAACGACTACGCGCGCTTCGCCGAGGACGACGCCGAGGAGCTCATGATGGACGGCAAGTCCTCGCTGCTCAAGGACGACGCCAACTCCGGGTGGAAGCTGCTGCACGGCGACGTCTTCCGCGCGCCGCCCTACCTGCTGCTGTTCACGGCGCTCGTGGGCACGGGCGCGCAGCTGCTGGTGCTGTCGGTGTGTCTGATGCTCATCGCGATCGGCTTGTCGCTTTACATTGAACCTGGCGGCATCGTGTCGGTGGGGCTCACGGTCTACGCATTCTCGTCGCTGGCCAACGGATACGCGAGCGGCGCCTTCTATCACCAGTTCTTCTACCCGCGCGTGTCCAAGGACTGGATCCGCGCCATGTGCCTGTCGTCGGCGCTGCTCCCCACGGTCACGTTCGTGTCGGTGTTTTTCATCAACGCGCTGGCTGTGTTCTACGGCACGACCTACGCCATCCCGTTTGTGACGATCGTGCAGGTGGTGCTCGTTTGGTTCTTCGTGTCGTGCCCACTGGCTGTCCTGGGCACGATCCTGGGCCGTCATGGAGCTGCCAAGGCAGGTTTTCCGTGCCGTGTGAACAAGTTCCCCCGCGAGGTGCCCGAGGCGCGGTGGTATCTGCGCCCACCGGTGCTGATCGCTCTGACGGGCGTGCTGCCGTTTGGGTCGATCTTCATTGAGATGTACTTCATCTTCGCGTCGTTCTGGAACTACAAGTTCTACTACGTGTATGGCTTCATGCTGCTGGTGTTCATCATTCTGACGATCGTGACGCTGTGTGTAACCATCGTGTGCACATACTTCCTGCTGAATGCTGAGAACTACCGGTGGCATTGGACGTCTTTCGCTGCCGCAGGTAGCACTGCGATTTACGTCTTCATCTACGCCATCTATTTCTATTTCTTCAAGACGAACATGTCGGGCTTCCTGCAGACGTGCTTCTACTTCGGTTACATGTGAGTGGCTTGCCGATAGATACCATCCTGCGGGTACTCGAATCTGTGTACTAACGCGTTGGCTGTTTTCAACTGTGACTTTCAGGGGATTGTTTTGCTTCGCGTTTTTCATTATGTGCGGCACTGTTGGGTACCTCGGCAGCAGTGTGTTTACAAAGCGCATCTATCGCAACATCAAGTGTGAGTGAAGCGATTGCCAAGCGTGCTGCCCAGCAGCCAAAAGCAAAGCGGTGAAGGAGGATTGAAGCGGCGATACCGGATCGACGTCATTGGTAGACGCATGATGGCGAAGAATATCAACCCACCAAGAACAGCGGGCCGGTGCTGGTAGGTCCATGTGCATTTACGCGTTTTTGTCGACCCTTTGCTTTGGCGGGTTCAAACCGTAATAGGACAATAAAAAACAGGCAGCACCGCTAGAGGGCAGGACGGCAAGCACGAGTTGTACAGGCAATATTCTCGTGTTGATTTGAATAGGTCTAGCTGACTTGAGCAGGTCAGTTGAAGGAGGCGATGACCTGGCGCGTGGCCTGCACTGTGCCAGCGATCATCCCAACGATGCCGAAGACAACTATTCCCCAGTGGAATATCCGCGAGGGCAATGAGAGCGTGGATCCCGAAGCCACGAGATAGAGCACGGGTGGCAATACGATCGCTAGCATACTAGAACCCACGGACCCGAAGAGACTGATGAGAAGGCCCACGTCAGGTACGCAGACTGCTATAACCATTAGGCTCGTGCACAGCATGGACCGGAACAGCGTGCGGTTGCATTCATACGGTGATAAATTGCAGACCAGTCTCTCCAGACAGCCAGACGACGCCCGGGATGAAGACATGCTAGCTGCGGCTGCTACCGTGGCTGGAGATGCGATCGGAGAGAACGAGTGGCGCATCGTTTGCAGGGAGAACAGCGAAGGTGGTCGACTCTTGCCGCTGCTGGCTGATAGCTCCACATCGTGCTCGCCGTTGAGGCTTTCACGGTCATAGTCTAGACCACCTTCAAGTCCATGCAACGAGCGATATTGCTTCTTCTTCCTGGCCTTGCGACGCCTACGCGCCTCCAATGCTACTTGCGCGGGTTCCGCCGGTGGTGCGGGGCGCATCAGTGACTTGTGTCGTAGCATCCGCTCGAGTACGTCAATCGCAGGGTAGAACTGGATGGGAAATGAGAGCGTGCATGCAAAGGCTAGCGCTACGTTCGCCTACAACGAACGAAGTGATAACGCACGGATGAGAACTTGTTACGACCAATTCGTAGATTTGTCATACTTCTTACCATCGTGACAAGCCAGCCCTCGCAGTAGTCGTGCAGCACTGCTGTCATGCTACCGTTATCAATCCGCCCGAAGGCGACAGTCGGCACCTCACCGATGAACAGGAACAGCACCAGGATGGACAGCATGCAAATTGCCAGCACACGCGAAAACCTCTCTGGCTGAGCCATTGCGTTTTGAATGGGCAGCACGAGGCCAATGCCCTCGAAAGAGTACACCGCTGTGCCGTAGAACTCGGGCAACTGGCTCCAGTCCGCAAGCACAGGAGCCTGCCGCGGCTGAATCTTGGGGTGGTTCCAGTAGTCAATGGAGTAGTAAAAGACGATGGCAATGCCCGACAGCACCGCGAAGTTGGCTGGTCATTCAGTGAGCGAGTCAGAACGTGATAAACAAGCAAGGACCCTAAAAATGTCGAACGCACCGAGTCCGGAGAACGGCGTGATGCGGCGCAGTGTGCGCACCCAAGAAAGTATGAGCAAAACCGGGAAGATGGCAAAGATGAGCTGCCGCTCGTTGATAGCGTCCTGCAGACTGCAACAGTGAAGACGCAACGTGTGAGCCACAGACCTGCAGCATATAGAAGCAGAATTCAGCCCACCTCTCCGGCAGCACGACGTGGATGTTCGTCGCCACGAACGTGAAGTACACGCAGCAGATGCCGAGCTGCGTGCCCACCAGGAAGACGTCGATGAGCATCTTCCCCTTGGGGCCCAGGATCTCCCTCCCCACGTCGCCAAACGACATGGGCGCCCTCGGGCTCACCAGGTGTTTGCAGCGCAGCAGCAGCTCCATGTTGTACACGGACACGAGCGCCTACAGCAGCAGCAGAGACCATCACTCAGTCAGTCCACCACCACCACAAAGTGCTCAGACGTATAGCCCACCCACCACCACCACGAAGAGCGCGGGCCCCGCGTAGATGCCCGTCTTGGAGAAGCCGTTGGGCAGCGACATGGCGCCAGGCCCGATGTTGCCCTTGAGCAGGTGCACCACCACCGCCGCCACGGAGATGCGCTCCGCCGCCTTGACGCTCCGGGCGACGGACACGGCGGACGACGCGCCGCTCTCGGAGCGCCGGTCCTTGCCTCGCTGCGTCTGCGTTTGTGACTGAATCTGCTTCGACTTGGGGCGCGCGTCCTGCGCCAGCTGCACGTGCAGGCGGCCCAGCTCCAGCTCCAGCGCGGCCTCGTCGGGCGCGCTGCTGCTGCGCCGCGGGGACGGAGGCCGGCGCAAGGCGCCAGCGACGCCGCCCAGCAGCAGCGGCGCGTCCTCCGCCTCGGCGCTCATCATGTCGGCCGTTGCGAGCTGAATCGGAAATGAGCTCGGCCGCACAAAAATAGAACCAGTTTTTACACACATGGCTACACTGCGCTTCAACGTGCTCGGCCTCTCACGATCGCCGTCGCGATGCTGTCACTATTGGGGCTGGCAGAGACTTCAACTGCGGTGTTTGCGTTGGGCTTCTTCTGCTTGAGAAGTTCTCAGGCGACTTTGAGCGTGCTGAGCTCCTGCAGAGAGGGCAAGAAGAGGTCAGTTGTTGGAGGTGGTGGTGGCCACAGGCCGCGCGTACCAGGTTCATAACGATGCGGTTCCAAGCCTCCATGTTCTTCACGAGCTGTCGCCACTGCGTCTCAGCGTTGCTGCCGCGCACTTGACGCAGCTCGCTCCTCTCTTGTGTCACCTAAAGACACACGCAGCATAAGGTTGTCACTTCCCCCCTCCACTTTAAGCCACGGTTCAGCCTTTTAGTTGCGCACCATTTCGAGGAGAGGCGCGATATCCTCGGACAGACCAATCTTGTCATCGCCGTCTAGCACATCATGACTGGTTAGTAAATATCCGAAGCCAGTTCAATTAGGCCACCGTACCTGCTTCAGGTGACTCGGCCTTCTGCTGCGCCGCCAAGTACGACAGCCTCTCCGCTAAGTGGTCGTAGAACTCCCCGGTCAGCTCGTCGATCCGAGCCTGGGGAGGTATCTGCACTTGCTCCTGGTTGGCCTGTAAGCCTGGACTGTGTCGAGCCTTGCGTGGAGCCGTCGTAGGGGACGCTTGACGGCTGTTGCTACTGTTGCTACGCTCGCCCAGCGAGCTGCTCGACCCGCTTCGTGTTCGTGTGCGCCAAATGCTTGGGGTAGTCGGCGCTGCAGTTGAGGTGGTGGCATCGGTAATACTCCCCGATGCAATGATGGCGTCTTCCAGGATCAGCTCCTGCTTGTTGACTACACTAAAGTCCACGTTACGGCTGAACACCAGTCCGCGATAGGCATAACGCCGTACACTTCTCAAGCATTTCCACAGAGTGCTGAAAGGTGTTGCTTGCGATGCCTGCGAAAATGGTATCTCCAGTGAGTAAACGATATGGATACGTTTACCGATAGCAAACTTACCTTGGACGAGCCGATGTGATACTTCTGGTTCGAGAACTCAATCAGCACATGGTGCACGTGGTTCGGGCCCATGTACGAGAGGATCAGAGTCTGTGCATCCTTTCGACGCAGCAGGAATGTACCTTGCTCTCGATTTCTAGATATGCCACGATAAAACAGTTAGCAATTAGCCACTTCATCCAAACAGACAACAGTCTTACGCAAGAAGAGATTCAGCTTGAGCACGGCTAATACTGCCGGCGAAGAAATGCCACGCCTCCTGATCGTTACGCCGATCCCGTTCCGCCTTCTCTTCTTCTTTGCGCCTCTCCAGGTCCTCTTCTTCCTTTTCACGCTTGCGAGCCTCGGCTGCAGCAGCAGCGTCTTCTTCTTCGTTGATCTGCCTCGAGCCCGAAAACGGGAATTGAAACTCTTCTACAGACTCCGAGTCATCGTCAGTCTCATCGTTCCCAAGAAGACTGCTGTTCGTGGCACGCAGATACACGCCCTTGTCGTTTCCTAAAATCCAATTACCACCGTATGTCGGCGCGCGCTTATCCGATCGTAGCGCAGCCGCAACATGCGCAGCAGTTGCACTCTTTTCTTCTCCCTCGTTCGGGTTGGGCCTTTCGTTGATCGGCATCATGTTCTCGTCCCGTGGCAGTGTCGTGATAGCTTTCGTGGGGATTCGCAATAGCGAAGTCGAGAAATGGTGCAATGCGTCCTCCGTCTGGATAACTTCCAGAGGTGCTGGGTTGCCGGACGTCTCCAAAATTCCCTGGAACAAGTTAGCACCGTATTAGCTGTCGCCACAACGATACAAATCCAGTTTTGCGAATGATTATCGTCTCACCAGTGGCCTTGTCAAGCGTGCGAGCCGGATATGCTCCGTCGCAATGCGGTCCCTGCAGATGAACTCCACCATGCGCTCCAACGCCTCGCGCACCGCCGGGTTCTTCTCGTTCTCGCCGAAGTTGGGCTTGCCCACCGTCCACATCCAGCCCTTGTAGCCTGCTGCCTGTAGTCAAAAACCGCCCTGGTCAGTGCCACACCCACCCTCAGTCGAAGCTCTGTCGACCCACCCTCGCGTACGCCGCGATGTCGTCGCTGGTCATCACCCGCTTCTGCAGCAGGTCGGCCTTGTGCGAGATGAGGAAGCACGGGATCTCCCTAGGGGACAGGAACTTGGACAGACAGTGGCGCCACTTGTCGATGGCTGCGATAGAGCTCACGCGGTGCACGTTGAACACGAAGAAGATGCCGTCCAGGTCCTCGCACAGCAGCGAGTGCAGCGACGACGCGCTGGCGTCCACCTCGGCGCTGGACACATCCCACACGTGCAGCAGCAGCTCCTGGCCGTGGTGACTGTAGGTCATGGAGCTCACGTCCACGCCGATGGTGGGTGCGTACGTGGCCGGGTACGAGCGCTGCAGCCAGCGCCGCACGATGCTCGTCTTGCCCTGGGAGAGAACGGGAATGAGGCACCACAGCGTCAAAAATGGGTCGGAGCAGCCCGTGAAGGGCCCAAATTCACTGCAATTCATTGCATTACCACGGCGGCGCCGCCCACGAGCGCGATCTTGAGCTCGGGCGTCGGGTCCAGCCCGTTCTCGGCACGGAGCTTGGCCCAGCGTCCCAGCGACTCCTGCGAGACGCCCACGCCGCCACCGCCCGTGCTGCCCGACGAGCGCCTCGCGAAGAGGGAGGAGCCGCCGCCCTCCCCCAGGAACGTGGACGAGATCATCTTCATCCACTTGGACGTGGCGCTGTCGCCCGCGTCCGCCGCCGCATCGGAGCTCTGCATTATCGTTGCTGGTCAACGATCCAAAAAGTGCTCTCGAAGTGGTCGCACATTGAAGGAGAGGTCTTCCATCAATAAGAGCAGTTTAATTGAATAACATTTTAATAGCAGAAGAGCATATGGTGTGAGTGATGGTCTGCTCTTATTTCGTCCGAGATAAGACCACTGATTGATTGACGCTTTTAATAGCGGAAGAGCGTATTGCGTGAGTGATGGTCTGCTCTTATCTCGTCCGAAATAAGACCACTTCAACTTCGAACCGTCACTTGCCAATGAGCGTCGTGGTGTTCACGGGCACGCTGTCGCAGCCGCGCAAGGACGCGAGCGCCGAGGCCGAACGCCACGGCTTCGTGGTGGGCACCCGCCTCACCAAGGCGTCCAGCTTCCTGGTGTGCGGGGCCAAAGTGGGCGCCAAGAAGATGGACGAGGCCGCCAAGCTGGGCGTCTCTGTCCTGACGGAGCAGCAGTGGCAGGAGAAGCTGCTGGCCGCGGACGCTGCGGCGGACGCGAAGGACCAGAAGATTAGCAAGAAGCGGGTGGAAGTGGTGCCATCTGCGTCCAGCTCGGCCGCCAGGAAGCGGAAGGCGCGCGCAGAGGAAGACGAAGACGCAGCCGCGGAGGAACAGGCGGTGGTGGTCTTCACTGGGACGCTCACGAGGCAGAGCAGGAAGGAGGCGGCGGCCGAGGCAGAGGCCAGAGGCTTCCGCGTGCAGCCGAGGATGACCAAGACCACTACGTTCCTCGTGTGTGGGGCCAAGGCCGGGCAGAAGCTCAAGGAGGCGCAGAAGCTCGGCGTGACGGTGCTGACGGAGGACCAGTGGGAGCAGAAGATCGCCGAGACCCCGGCGGCGGCGGAGGCCAAGTCTCCTTCTAGGCCGAGCAAGAAGAGGTCGGTTGAAGAGGATGGTGGGGATTCTGCTGCTGCTGGTGGAGACGGAGAGGTGGAGTATGACGAGGAGACTGGGGCTTTGAATGGCGTCAAGCCCAAGGTTCTCCTCGTGGACGGAGCGTTTCATGACGTAAAGAGCACATCAGGCTCGACGTACATCGTGAAGCGCCTGGGCAAGGTTTACTCGTGTAGTTGTCCGGCGTGGAGGAACCAGCGCCACCCGCCGACCTCAAGGACGTGCAAGCATCTGAAAGAGCTTCTGGGAGAGGAATATGAGACTGTGCGCGCCCGCGGATCGGCTACTGCTCCTCGCGGCACGGCCTCTGCGGGTGGTGGAAGCAGCTCAAGAGCAGTGGTGAAGACCACCGCGCCAAAGGTGCTTCTGGCTAAGAAATGGGAGCGCGAGAAGGATGACCCGGTGGGCTGGTGGATCAGCGAGAAGCTAGACGGCGTGCGTGCCTTCTGGGACTCCTCCAAGAAGATCTTCCTCTCGCGCTTGGGCAACGAGTACCCTGCGCCAAGCTGGTTCACGACTGGGTTCCCGGACGACGTAGATTTGGACGGTGAGCTCTTCGGTGGGCGAGGCGAATTCCAGTTCACAGTCGGCATTGCCAAGACACAGGGCTCCAAGGAATGGGAGAAGCTCGTGTACAAGGTGTTCGACGCCCCGAGCCTCAAGGCGAAGCAGTTCGAGGAGCGCATGGAGCACGCCAAGGGCGTCGTCGAGAAGGCTTCGTCCAAGTACATCGAGTGGGTGGAGCACACCAAGTGCGAGTCGCTCGCGCACCTGGACCAAGTGTTCGACGACATCGAGAAGCTCGGGGGCGAGGGGCTCATGATCCGCGAGCCGGGCAGCAAGTACGCGGCGGGGCGCTCGTCGTCGCTGCTGAAGATCAAGAGCTTCCACGACGGCGAGGCGGAGGTGCTCGCGTACGAGGACGGCAAGGGCAAGTACGCGGGCATGGTGGGCGCGCTGCGCTGCCGCATGGCCAGCGGCAAGATGTTCAAGGTGGCCAGCGGGCTCTCGGACGTGCAGCGCGACGAACCGCCCGCCATCGGCAGCATCGTCGTGTACAAGTGCCAGGAGCTCACGAACGACGGCATCCCGCGCTTCCCCGTGTTCGTGGGGCTCGCGGCCGATAAGACGCGCCCCAAGGACCCGGTCATTGCCAACGCGCAGGCCCGGGAGTAGCCTCAGCAGCTAGAACTATGATACAACCCCCACCCAACAGCAAAAAAAAGGCAACTATACTATGCATGTTGAAGTCGCACTGGCCTTTTTTGTCCCCGCTCTCATTGGCCAGCGCCGCAACCCTTCCCTCCATGCCATAGTCTGACTGTCCGCGATGCGGCGCCGCCGGGCCTCGAGCAGCGGCGGTGGCGACCCCGACGCCTTCTTCCGGCTGCCGTGCGCGCTGCTCGTGGAGTTCCTGGACCTGCGCGAGGCCATCAACCTGCTGAACGCCAGCCGCTGGCTGCGCTCGGACCGCGTGCTGAGCGCCACGGCGCTGGAGAAGACCCGCTACGCGCAGCACTTCCACCAGAAGTGCGCGGCCGACTGGTGGCACCTCACGCCCGCGTGGAAGGCGGGCGAGCGCCTCGCCGAGAGCGACTGGGACGAGGACGAGGACGCTGATGTTGATGTTGACGCTGCGGACGCCGCCGCGCCCGACGTCTGGCAGGACTGCCACGTGCGCACGGCCGCGGGCAAGGAGCTCACGTACTGGCGGGACACGGTGCGCGATACGCCGCAGTGGCAGCACGTGCCGCTGCTCTCCATCATCGACTTCATGGTCACCAAGCTGCTGCCGCAGAGCTACATCTCGTTCAAGTACGCGGCCACGGTCTACACGGCCAGGCCGGTCATCGTCCGGCTGCACCCGCCCGAGAGCAGCAGCAGCAGCGGCGACAGGAGGCGGGGCGACGGCCAGGACGCCGCCGAGCAGCACGTGGCGCGCCGCATCAGCGACGCGCTCGGCGCGCAGAACGGCAAGCTCACGTCCCTCTTCGGCCTCCACTGGGAGAACATGCGCGTGGACCCGGACTCGGGCGAGGTCACGTGTGCGGTCTGTCAGCTGTACGCCGACGAGGTGGGCAAGTACCAGACCAAGGTGGCCGAGATGGTGAGTGACTGGAGAGAGACGGTCAAGCGCGAGCTGCCCGCCTGGAAGGCGCAGGGCATGCATCAGATGGAGATCGACCGACGCACCTACGAGATGCGCGAGGAGATGATCCCGTACAGCGGCTTCTTCACGTCCAACGTCGCGCGGCGCCACGGCGACATCATCATTCGCCATATTTGCTCGTACTGGACGACGTTGGACCATCTCAAGATCAACACGCTCGGCTACCGCGACGCCTCGCAGCTCGTGACCGCGCTCACGTCGGACATCCGCAAGCAGTGCCAGCACTTCTCCAAGATCAAGCAGGCCATGTCCAACGCGTTCCCGCGAGTGGCGAGGATCCGCTACAAGGTGGACGAGCCGGAGCCGTCACCACCGACGAGTTTGTGGCAAGAGGAAGCCGTCACCGAACTGGTCGCCGGAGTCTCGCCGTCCGGGTTTCTCTGCGGCATGCTGTTCATCGAAAAGAGCGTCTGAACGATGAAGATTGCTTTATGCGTCACTGTACCATAAATGAAAACGCAAAAGCAGTCACCAGAGCAGCTTACTAGAAAGAAGGGTGGTGGATATCGACTCGCGCGTTAAGCTTGGATACCTCGAGACACGTACATGCTTGTGAACAAACTTCCACTTCGCTAGCCAAACGCGCGAAGTTCCGACACTCAAATTTCATGAACCTGACAAGCAAGAAGTCGTTGACTGGGAATTGAGTCCGCATCACTGCCCCAAAAGACAGCTTGGCATTTGGAAGGCATATCTTCCTTGCATGTAGAACGTTAACATGTGAATGACAGTGCTGAAGCACTAGCTCACGCCGTGGCGACTACCGTCGAACCTACAGATCCGTCTTCTTCGAGTAGACTCCGGCCGCACCCTGGTCGGCTTGCCCTTCCATCTCATCCACGAGAGCTGCCTCGCCGTCGACCTTCTTGGCTATGAACAGCGTCTTACGGAACCAGAACGCCAGGTACACGAGCGCTAGCATCGTGGGGATCTCGATGAGCGCGCCCACAACACTCATCAGCGCTGGGTCCGACTTGAGTCCGAACGACGCAATGGCCACCGCCAGCGCCAGCTCGAAGTTGTTGCTGGCAGCCGTGAACGACAGTGTCACGGCTTGCTCGTACGTGGCCCCGAGCCACCAGCTCATCAGGAAGGAGACCACGAACATGAACATGAAATAGATGAGCAGCGGCACGGCGGCGTAGATGACTTTGTCCAGGTTGGATGAGATGCGCGTGCTCTGCGAGGCGAACAGCACGATGATCGTGAAGAGCAGCGCCATGAGCGTGAGCACGCCGATGCGCGGCGTGAACTTGTCGAAGTACCAGGTGGTGCCCTTGGCCTTTGTGAACGCGTACCACGTGAGCAGCGCCGCCACGAACGGTGCGCCCATGTAGATGCCGACGTTCTTGGCGACCTCGCCCATGGCGACGTGGATCTCGGCGCTCGAATCGATGCCCAGGTGGCTCGGGAGGTCGTTGATGAAGAGACCCGCGTAGGGCGAGTAGAGTCCAATGGTGAGCACAGAGTTCATGGCCACGATGGCGGCGCAGTACTCGGCGTCTCCGCCGGCGAGGCTGTTCCAGACCACGACCATGGCAATGCAGCGCGCGCAGCCCACGAGGCTGAGCCCCGTCATGTAGCCAACGTCGCCGTTGAAGAAGGCCGACGAGAGGAAGAACATGACGAAGGGCCCGAGCACCCAGTTCTGCACTGTCGTGAGCAGCAGCAAGCGCCAGTCGGCGAAGATGCGGTGCACCAGGTTCCAGCGTACCTTGGTGAGAGGCGGGTACATCATGACGAGCAGCCCCACGGCCACGAGCACGTTGGTGCTGCCCACGGTGGTGTCGTCGATGAAGCTCTGCGCGGCGTCGATCTGGCCGAGACCGAGCCCTGTGCCCGCGGCCAGGACGATCCAGAGCGTGAGGAAGCGGTCCAGGAAGGAGAGCTTACCCACGACGCCCATGCGCGGGGCGTCTGCGGTTGACGTTGAAGTGCCGTCGGTGAGAGGCTGTTGAAGCTGCGCGTCCGACATGGCGGCGGGGCTTGGAGGAGGACTTGGCGGCAATGCGCTGGGGCTTGAGGGCTTGGTAATGGCGTTGAAGCTGTCGGAGGTTCGTGTCAAGACGGCGAATGAGCTCGAGCACGGCACATGGTTGGGGTGCAAGTGGTGCCGCAGCTTCGAGGTAGAGGTGAAGCCATGTGACGACCAGCGGAACGGAGAACCACTGCCTTCGAGAACACATGCAATATAAGTATCCGTCGAGAAAAAGGTCCTGCGAGAGTGAATCCTTGTGACAAAGACGGGTGTTTGTACCTGCCAGAACAAATGCTATCCAAGTTCTCACACTCGCCCATGAAAATGCGAGTTGTAGTTCATTTTGCGGCAACGGTTTGAACAATTGTGTGCTCAGCATCTATCCATCAGGATACAGCCAACAGAAACCCCGCACTTCTGTTGTCAACGGGCCAACAAGTTTAGTTAGCCTCGATGCCCATAGCCATCGGAGTGTTTTTATTTTAGTATGGAGCGCACTGCCATTCCGCTGGAATGAAACGTCGGATTTCTCTTTCCGCTGGAATGGAGTCGTCCGACGGAACGGGCGATTCGCTGCTTTGAGTTCTTTTTTCTCTCGTTTTGAAGTGAGACTCATTGCAGTCATTTCATTTAGTTCTAGGATTCCTAACGACCAGCAAATGCCCGTCGCCCAGCGCGATATAATCGCCGAACGCTGGTTACGCCCAGCACCAGCATATGCACTACAGCTAAGGTGTGCCAGCGTAGATGGAGGGCCGGCTGTCCGTCTCCGTATCCGGGTGTGTGCCTATCCATTAATCGGCATCCCCTTGTCCGCTGCTTTGAGTTGCAGTGCACGATTTTGCTTTTCATCGACCCGCTATTTACACTGTAAGATATTGTAATACAGAATGCATAAGAAACACACGTGCATGTAGTTGTAAAGGACAGTAAGTCGATCTGCAAACACACTACCGGAGACCACAAGTTATTTGTCCGACCCACATTTTTTGTCCGACGTGTAAAATGTCGAATACTATAGATTTTCAAAGGTACAACTATAACTTTATGCTAAAACTTGCACGAAAAAGCTAATTTTTATTCCGTCTTGTTAATGACAAATGCACCGGTGTCCGAGCGTGGGCCGACTGGAATGAGCCCAGCCTTGACGAAACCACGTCGAATCACATCGACTGGCACAGATTCCCACGCAGCAACCACGATGTCTGTGATAAGACTGCGTCGCTGCGTGGGATTGGTGCAAAAATCGTTATCTACATGGTACCTCACATACATTTCCCTAGTAAAGTGCTTGAACACACGCATTACCGCGACATCCATCGGCTGGGAAAGGCCTGTGATGCCAGGAGGGATGAACTCAGGTTCCGTACAGCAGGCTGCGAGCGATGCTCGCGTTGAAGCCATCTTGTGGACCTTCAAGCTGTCGAGCAGAAGCACTGATGGGCCACAGACCGATGGCCTCCATACCTATCATACAAATTGTAAGTCATACAGTAGGCACCGACACTGAAATAAAATCACGAACGTCTTGGATCCACTCCTCCATGACGTGCTGGTCGCAATACGCGTTCGCCTGAACCGTGAGCACTACCTTGTCCGAGCGGTGGGCAGGATGACGCTCGAGCTCGGCTTGGACGTGGTAGCCAGGCTCGCCCTTGAACACGACTAACGGGGGCAGCTTACGCCCCGTAGCCGACGCACACAGAAACACGGAGGCTCGGAACGAGTTCGCTGACATAGCTAATCAATACAAAAATTAATTTAAAGTAGTACACTGCGCATTGAAATGGTTAGAGACTTACACTGGACAACGTCAACATGACGTTCGCCCCGAAAAGAGATCGTGGTGCTCGGGTTCATGTCTATGTAAATCGACGTTTGGTCCATATTGTATACATAGCTGTACTTATCGTCACCAGCCGTGATGGACACGACACTGTTTATCTCAAACGCGTAGCGCATGGCGCACGCGAACGCGTCGGCCACCAACTGGTTCATACAAATATCAATATAAAATATCAGTACTGTAAATAAAATCGAGCACACGCTGGCACAGTACCTGTAGCTCCTCGCGCTGCTTGACGCCGCGGTGGGTGATGCGGAGAATGGACAGCCAGTTGCGGTCTCGAAACCGCCGCAAGTACTCGTTGGCAGCGCGGTGAGTGCGCTCACCTAACAGCCGCGGCTCAAACCGCGCGCCCATGACTAGCAAACACTGGCTCGTCACGCATCTTGCTCTATTTTTTCTCATTTGATGCACCCCTACAATAAACAGATCAAAGGTCAGTGAACTCATAGCCGTACAGTAGGATGTGACGAACTTGCCTCCTCTCCATATCAGGATACAGTATCGGCGGCCCTCGTCGTGCGGCGCTGCGGACGAATTTCCGCGAGGGCGGAGCAGCCGTGATCGCAGACGCTGCTTTTCGCCAGCGCAACAGCGTGCGTGGCGTCACCTTGTACTCAGCCGCCACGTCGGCGAGGCTGCTGTCGTTCGCAACGGCATCTTCGCTCGCGGCGATGGCCTGCATACAGTAGAGTAGATGATTAGACGTGGTGCATGCATCTCGTTTCGCGGGTGAACTCACCTTCGCCTTAACGCTGTTCTTATGGTGGGGGCCTCTCACCATCCTGCAAATAACTGAATGGTGGCCGCGTGGCCAGCAACGAATTAGTGGCGACAATGCAGTGCTCCCGCGCGCTGAATGACAGTTTTTACCATACTTTTTACGTTGTAATTTATGTTTTTACGATCGGACAAATATCTCGTTGTCTCCGGTACCTCTGTCTACATGTACTAGGGCCGTGCGGCGGACGTGCTGCCTTAACCGGCTGCCCCCGAAACTCGGGGAAGAGTGAATCCGCTGAAATATACCCCATTTTCTGCTATAATTGCAAACAGTTCGCGCCAACGAATCGGCCATTCTGTTTGAATTTTGTACTGCCCTACGCACCCCCAGTTCACTAACGAAAGACTTTTAATGCAAAGTTCGTGCCTTTGCTGGATGGCGCGTTGGGCAGTGGCGATATACTTGATCCGCCGGGCCGAGCGCTGAAGCCATGTGCGTGAAAGGCTCGCCGAGCTTCAAGCGAGGGCGGTCTTTACCACGCGCGCCGTGCAGAGCGAGTGCCCGCCGGGGAACTTCAAGCGCGAAGCCCGCGTACGGCGATACCCGCCACAGCCGTTGCGCGCGCTGCGAGCCGCGCCCAGTGCGGCACGCGGCCGTTAATCGTCCCGTTAGTCGCGGCCCGCGGTGCCTTGGACCTCGTCGGTGTATATACCGAGCGACCAAGCAGCGTCTCGTGCGGCACGAGACGAGTCGTGCCTCAAATCGCTCCGGGCTCGTCGTGCTTGTCAAAAAGCCTGCGTGCAGAGAGTAGGATGTGGAGCCAAAATCTGCCGAGAACCCGCCGAACCCGATGCTGCCTGCATGAGCGCATTCGTGACAGCGTGATTACAAGTATATGTGGACGCAGGTTTCCGACGGCTTTTCACTTTTCAGTGCTCGGCGCAGGTTGCAGTCTGACGCGAGATCGGCACGCGGCTGAAGATTGGCACTGGCTTCAGTTTTCCCAGCAGCAGGCGAAGCTACAGTGCTTGCTTCGTGTGGCGCTCCGAGCGATGCTGCTGTCGAGTCGAGTCGAGCTTAGCGGAACCCTTGGCCGGAGAAGAAGTAAAAAGGTATTCGCGCGGGTTGCGGCAAGTCCGGCCCAAGGCTCGGCGTAGCATTGGGCATGGCGCGGAAACGCCTGATACGGTTAATCCTCGCTGCCCTTGTCTTTGCTTTTGGTCGCCGTCTCGCTTGAGCTTCAACAACGCTGGGCTCGCTGAACCTGGCGGGCCCGGACTCAACAGCCGGTGGCGGCGACACAGTGCAGGCTCGGGCACGAAGCGAGGTTGACAACAAGCACTGCAATATGTACCGGCAAGACCGTGAAATGCGGTCGTCGGTGGCGCTTGTCTAAGCGCTCACTGGCCGGTCTGCCTTGTGCAAAGGGCAAGTGCAACATCGGCTGGACCGGCAGGAAATGATCCCGCCGTTTCGCGATTAAAATCGTGTACCGCGTCAAGTGAACAAACTTGCCAAGACAGGTTTATATTGATGAGCTTCTATCGATTGTGAGGAAGCTTCACGTGATGCAGCGAACGAGGCAAATCTACCAGCGCCATATATTCCGGCGCCGGTGCCGATCGCGGCACCGAGGTAAAGCGACCCTCCGGCGCCTCCCAGCCGTCGTTGCAGTTGGCGCCCTGCTCATCTTACTCAGTGTGCTTGTCTTTGCTAGCGAGCCCTGATTTTTAAAGACCGGGCTTCGGGCGGAGGAAGGCTGCTGCATCGGATCAATGCCGTCACTGTGTGTCTGCGCTGTTGGCACTTGACGAGGCATGCCCGCTCGGTAGCGTTCGACGTCGGCTCGAAGTCCTAGAAGCCAAGGCTGGAGCTCTCTGGTGAGAGCCGAGTGCATCGAGAGGGAGCGAAAGAAATTTACGATACAATGTCGACAGTTACTGTACCATACCGGCGGGAAGAACCTTCACTTCAACGCGTGACGCTGTTTCTCCGATTTCAAATCGGAGATTTGCCCAGCAGTTCTGTCGCAGCTCGCAATTTGCAACTCGCAGCTTGCAGCTCGCGTACATAGCGCCACCAACACAATCCAATACAAGCCTAGAACGAGCAAACTTGGTGCTGTATTGCCCAAACCAATCGCCACAAGTGTTCTACATGTACATACTTCTTTTCGGTGCTCTTCGGAAGGTCCTGCCGATGTTGCACTTGCCCTTTGCACAAGGCAGACCGGCCAGTGAGCACTTAGACAAGCGCCACCGACGACCGCATTTCACGGTCTTGCCGGTACACATTGCAGTGCTTGTTATCAACCTTGCTTCGTGCCCAAGTCTGCACTGTGTCGCCGCCACCGGCTGTTGAGTCCGGGCCCGCCAGGTTCAGCGAGCCCAGCGTTGTTGAAGCTCAAGCGAGACGGCGACCAAAAGCAAAGACAAGGGCAGCGAGGATTAACCGTATCAGGCGTTTCCGCGCCATGCCCAATGCTACGCCGAGCCTTGGGCCGGACTTGCCGCAACCCGCGCGAATACCTTTTTACTTCTTCTCCGGCCAAGGGTTCCGCTAAGCTCGACTCGACTCGACAGCAGCATCGCTCGGAGCGCCACACGAAGCAAGCACTGTAGCTTCGCCTGCTGCTGGGAAAACTGAAGCCAGTGCCAATCTTCAGCCGCGTGCCGATCTCGCGTCAGACTGCAACCTGCGCCGAGCACTGAAAAGTGAAAAGCCGTCGGAAACCTGCGTCCACATATACTTGTAATCACGCTGTCACGAATGCGCTCATGCAGGCAGCATCGGGTTCGGCGGGTTCTCGGCAGATTTTGGCTCCACATCCTACTCTCTGCACGCAGGCTTTTTGACAAGCACGACGAGCCCGGAGCGATTTGAGGCACGACTCGTCTCGTGCCGCACGAGACGCTGCTTGGTCGCTCGGTATATACACCGACGAGGTCCAAGGCACCGCGGGCCGCGACTAACGGGACGATTAACGGCCGCGTGCCGCACTGGGCGCGGCTCGCAGCGCGCGCAATGGCTGTGGCGGGTATCGCCGTACGCGGGCTTCGCGCTTGAAGTTCCCCGGCTAGCACTCGCTCTGCACGGCGCGCGTGGTAAAGACCGCCCTCGCTTGAAGCTCGGCGAGCCTTTCACGCACATGGCTTCAGCGCTCGGCCCGGCGGATCAAGTATGTCGCCACTGCCCAACTCGCCATTCAGCGCGCACTGCTCTCCTCACCATCACATGGCTTCACCCCAGCTCCACCAGCTCCAGCACCTGAACCCCGTGCCGCTCGCCCCCACGCGGTCCTCGCAGGCCGCGGCCCCGATCTCGTTCCTCGAGACCATCGACCGCGTCGAGATCAACCGCACCGTCGTGCGCCATGACGTCGTCTACTACGTCGTGGACGTCTTCCTGCTGCACCACACGTCGCGCATCCCGACGCTCAACACGCCCACGGCCAGCGCGTCGCGGCCCGACTACCAGGTGCTGCACCGCTTCTCGGACTTCGCCGAGCTGCGCTACCAGGCCTGGGCCTACGCGCAGCGCAAGCACGAGGACGGCCACATCTGCAAGTACTGCAGCAAGTACATGCACTTCATCCTCTACTCGCTGGCGCAGCCGCGGCTCTACGTCAAGCTCGCCGCCGGCGTTGAGCGCCGCAAGAAGGTGCTCAAGAGCTTCTGCGCCGCCTTCGTGGCCATGGCGCTCAGCAGCAAGACGGAGCCCCACTCGAGAGACGCCACGTGCGACGGCTGCCAGGCCATCCCGCACCTCGTCGAGCACTTCCTCCGCGGCTAAGAGCCCCCCCTATCGTCGTTGTCAGTGCGTCAACGTCAAGTCTATTAACTCTATAAGCGAGCGCCCCTGTCGGCCAACGCGCTCGAACACTACGTCGTAGCAAGTATATACACTAGGAATTAAGGTAACAGCGAACTATCAACTCACTCTGCACGCAGTCTTCCCCACGGGCTCCGATATCTCCCGTAGTCACCACCTTCTCTCGGGCCCCGCCTCACGTGTCGCCAATCAGCGCGGTTATGGTGCCAGAGCCGCGTTTCCTGCACCATGAAGAACATGAACAACAAGAAGAAGCTCCGATCAGGTGGAGGCTCTGCCGCCTCGCTCGCCGATGTGCTCGCGGTCGTCCTCGCGCCGCAGCGAGTTCTGTGGCTCGACGTTGAGTCGGCGTTGTCGCTCCTCAGCGTCTGCCGAGCAGCTCGTCAAGCTCTTCGAGCATGGCTCGACGCTGTGGTGCAGGACATCTCGCAGGGGAAGGAGGTGCTGCCCGTTCTGGTCCAATTGCCGCCGTCGTCGAGCTTACACGCACAGCTCCGCGCCGTTGCGGAGCTCATGGCCTTCACGTACACCACGGTGGTGCAACTGCCGGGGGCTGCTGGCCAGTACAGTCTGCCTGCGGACCTGCTCTCCAAGCACCAATGGAGCGACGAGCGGTGCCGGCGCGTCCTGCGCGGCCGCCAAGTTGAAGTTGTGGTCGCCGAGCGCGAGGGCAAAGGCTGGGGAGTGCTGGCGGCGCAGCGGATCGAGCGAGACGAGTACGTGGGCGAGTACACGGGCGAGCTGGTCTCGAGCCGCGAGATGCGGCGGCGTTACCGAGAGCGCTACGACCCGCACGCGACCAACTACGTGCTGTCGCTGCGGGAGCACGTGGCCCGCCAAGGCGGCGCCTCGCTGGACTTCGACGTCGTGCGCACCAACGTGGACGCGTCCTGCCGCGGCAGCTTGACGCGCTTCTTCAACCACAGCTGCGCGCCCAGCCTGGAGGTGGCGGCGGTGCGCGTGGACTCGTTCGTCCCTCGACTGGCCTTCTTCGCCCGGAGGCGGGTCGAAGAGGGCGACGAGCTGACTTTCGACTATGGCGAGGGCTCTACTGCATGCAGCAGCAGCAATAGCAGCAGTAGTGAGGCAGTAGATGGTAGAGTAGGCCACCCGTGTCGCTGCGGGGCGCTCGAGTGTCGAGGCCGCCTGCCCTCAAGCGACGATGTATCGTAATGACTGCAGCAGTGACTTGGATTTTGTATGGAGTTGCATTTTGCGCGAATGACTGGCAAGGCGACGATGGCGGACAAGACGTACGACCAGGTGTGCGAGGATGCGAGCGCCGCCGCCGAGCTGCGGCTGCTGGAGCACTTCAAGCAGCACGGCGGAGAGGTCTGGGGCATCGGCGCGGGCTGCCAGAGCTGCCGCCAGAAGCTGCCGGACGTCAGCGGCCTCAAGGTGCGACCCAGGACGCCCCTGCATCGCTGCCTCATTGCTGCGCTGACTTTGGCTGCTGCTGCTGTTGTGTATTGCGTTGCAGCGCTGCGCCAACTGCGACGCCGCCCTGTTCTGCGGCCGCGAGTGCCAGCTGAAGGCCTGGCCGGCGCACAAGGCCGAGTGCGGCGTCATCGCGACCTTCCAGCGGCTGCACAAGGCCCCCAGCTCCGAGTCCAAGTGCGTGGGCTACTGTAGAAGGAACAGCTGCTGCTACGGTATCCCCAGTGCTGACGGATTGATGGCTATGTGTGCTGCAGACTCGCTGCATTGCTGGAGGCGTTGGCGTGGTCCTCCAGCCCCAAGAAGGCGGACGAACCCAAGACGGCGGGCGTTGCGAGCTCGATCGGCATCAACGGCCCGGAGCTTCCGGGCTGGTTCTTCACGGTGGACGTCGAATCGGTACGCTGGCAATAGTGCTGCTCGTACTGACAGCAAGAAGGCTGACGGTTGGGCGCGGTTGTGCAGGCGTCGAAGGAACAGCAGAAGGCGCTGTACCAGGCTGCTCTCGAACTGTACGGACTGCTCAAGGACGAAGAGTGCTGGTACGGTGCTGCCACTTTGGTGTTCTTGCAATGCAATAGGACTGACACCTTTGCTGGTTTGCTTGCAGGACTCGTGACAAGGAGAGCTTCCCGCGCTCGAGCTACACACTCGTCGAGGTAGGTGTATTGCGAGACGTTGAAGGTGGAGGACGTAATGGCGCTAACCACTGTCTGGACACGTTTGAATTTTGCAGTCGCTCCCACACGCATCTCCTGCTGCAGCGCAATTGCAAAAGGAGTTCGTCAAGATGAACGGACACCTCATGCTGTTCTCCGCGTGGCTGCAGCACCCGGAGCCGCCTGCCACACAGGCCATGCCCCTCGAGGACCGCACCTTCTTCGGCGTGGTAGATTCACTGTTGCAGATCAGGTGTGACGAGGTTCTCCCTTTTGCTGCTGCTGACTTTGTTGAGTCCCTCTAACGCTTTGTTGTCTTGCAGTGCTCTTCGCGAAGGCGTGGATGCTTTCATGGACGCGAGGTTCTCGTAAAGAAAGAATAGTGTACAGATTGCTGCGGGTTGCATGACCGTCTTCTGTATTCAAGAATTATTTGCAGCTTGTCAGGGAAACTACAGGTGCTTTGCCACATGCACGCTACGTTACAGCAGTGCTAGGTGTGACGCGCTTCGTTCCTGAGCCGCTTTGCAAGGAAATGTAAAAGCAAAAGCAAGCGACGCATTGGACCCTCACGACGACACCTTCGCAACGCGATACAGTGTGTCCAGCATCTCCTCAATATCCTCATCCAGCTCGTAGCACTCAAGTGCGGCCACGACCTTCTCGTCATCGCTCAAAATCAAATCTTTCAGACGCGCCTTCTCCTCTGCCGAGATCAACTTATCGGCCGCGATGCGGCTGGCTGCCTTCAGCGCCAGTGCGTAGCGCGCACGCTGCGAAAGCGAGCGCTTCTTCGACTGCACGTCCTGCTCCAGCTCCCCCTCTAGCAGAACGAGAACGGCCATCATCAGTCGTGTCCCCCGCGTTAGTGCGATCCCTGCTTGATCGCAGTTGCCTCCTCACCGTCAATGATCCCCTTCTCCTCCAGCTCCGTCACCGACGGTCTGTGGCGCAGTTGGCGCGCGATCTGGTCCGCCTTCAACTGCCGCTCCAACTGGTGCTTGGCGCCCTGCAGCACCGGCGCCACCGCCGCATCCTGGCCTGCTCGTCAACAATAACCAACCAACAGCGACAACGTCAGAAGGAGTGGAAACCTCCGAACTGCACTGTGCTGCGCCCACCTTCCAGGATGTTGTGCGAGACGAGCTCGTCCTTCTCGGGCCGCGACTCGAGCAGGTGCGACACCTGGTTCTGCACCAGGTTGCGCTCGAGCTTCTTGGCCGTGGCCGTGAGGCTGGGCGCGAGCTCGGCGCTCGTCTCCAGCACGCCCGTGGTGCGCAGCTCCTCGATGGACGGGCGC
This sequence comes from Phytophthora cinnamomi, assembly GCF_018691715.1. Lineage (NCBI taxonomy): Eukaryota > Oomycota > Peronosporomycetes > Peronosporales > Peronosporaceae > Phytophthora > Phytophthora cinnamomi. The sequence continues at coordinate 841,135 of NW_027150941.1, forward strand.
TTGGTCAGGTGCTGGTGCACCTTGTCCGAGTTGAGCTGGCGCTGCAGCTTCTCCTGCGTGGCCTGCAGGCTGGGCGCCACGCCGTCGCCGCCGTGCACGATGGCCAGGTCGCGCAGCTCCTGCACGTCCGGGCGGCCCTCGAGGCGGTGCGCCAGCTCGTCCGCGCTCATCTTGCGCTGCAGCTGCTTCTGCACGCCCTGCAGCGTGGGCGCCACATTGGGGGAGGCCGTGGGCAGCACGTTGCGCTGCTCCAGCTCCTCGGCGTCGGGTCGCGCCTCCAGCAGCTGGTCGACCTTCTCGCTGGCGCGGCGGCGCTGCTCCTTGCCCATGGCCTGCTCGTCCGTGGCGGGCGGCTCCTGGTCGGGGCCACCGTCCAGCGTCTTGACGGGCGTGGACGTGGGCGTGGACGTGGGCGTCTTGCTCTTGGCGGCCTTGGACTTCTTGGCCATCGTCACTCGACTCAACTCAGTGCCGCTTGATGCTCCGGGTGCGAATCTTCGAATGACTTGAACTTTGTATGGCGAACAAGGGAGACCGTGGTGTGGTACACACGAAATCAGGCCAACTTCAACACGTGAGCGTGTCTCTGTTCGATTGATTGACGACCGCTACAGTACCTACTTGTTATTGCTCTACGCTAGGCCTACACGAACTTGTAGGCGCACTCGATGAGCTGCTGCGCAGTGATGTTGCTCTCGCCCGTGCGGTTCAGCTCCTCCTTGGCCATCTCCGTCACCAGCAGCAGCTTCTTCACCGAGATGGGGCGGTCCGACAGCAGCGACAGCACCTGGTCCTTCTGGTCGTCCGCCACGGGCAGCCCCGTGTGCGTCAGCACCGCGTCCAGCTCGTCCTTCTGCGTGAGCTGCGGCACCTCCAGGCACAGGTCGAACACGTCGCTCAGCTCCACCGCCTGCATGGCCGCGATGTTGGACGTGACGCCGATCACCACGAGCTTGCGGCCGGCCACGGGCACCGGGTTGCGCACCAGCACCATCAGCGCCTGCAGCACCAGGTTCGAAAAGCGAGGGCCCAGTCCTAGAAATGGCAGAAAACAGAGACCACACACATTAGAGCACATGGCAAGCATACCCAACGATAAAATGGCTGCTGCTGCGTACCAACGTAGTCCATGAGTCGCTCGATGTCGTCCAGGATGATGATGCTGAGTGGGGACCGGTACGCCTCCTCGAACACGTTGTAGACGTATGAACACTTGCCGCTCTCCGCGCGCGAGATGAGCTCCGACGCCTTGACCATGCGCACGAGCGGGAATTCGCTTGCAACAGCGCAGTACGTGGCCAGCGCGGTTTTGCCGGCGCCGCGTTCGCCGTGGAGCAACACTGACATCAACGGCGTCTTGTCGTTCGAGCGAACCTGTTCGATCACACGGGTCAGCGCCTCGCGGACGTCCGTGAACGAGCTGCCGTACGGAATTAACCCGTTCTTGTAGTACAGCGCCAGCTGATCGCTGGGGGCACCGAACTTGGGCTTCACCTCCTCCAGTGCCAGAGCAAAGTCCTCCATCGAGATCTCCGGGTTGAAATTGGCGATGGCGTGCATGGTCCTACCATCTGTACCACGAGAGAGGGCGTGTGCAGTAGCAGCACGCACCAAACCTTCAATTTCGGCACCCGAGAAGTTCTTGGTGCGCTGAACGAGATTTTTGTAGTCAGGGTCGTCGCTCACGAACTTCGATGGGTCAAGGCAGTTGTCCAAGTCTGCAATGACCTTCGGGTGCAGCGCTCCTTTATCGCGAGCGCGGTCCGTGTGGATCTTGAGGATCTGAGCGCGACCCTTTTCGTCAGGCAGGTTGATCTCGATCTGCACCTCGAGACGACCGGGACGCATCAGCGCTTCGTCGAGCATATCCTGGTGAAATCATAAGCTCTGTCAGTTGGCGGATTCCTAGGTACACCCAAATCGAACAAGCTTATCTCACCTTTCGGTTCGTCATACCAATGACGAGAACGTTGTTAAGGCTGTCGACACCATCAATCTGGGTAAGAAGCTGGTTCACCACGCTGTCACCCACGCCCGTGCCATCGCGACTGCTGCCACGCTGCTTGCAAATGGCATCGATTTCATCGAAGATGATAATGTGCACGTCGCTCTCGTCGCCGAGCTCCTCCTGGTCCTTGCGCGCATCAGAGAACAGTTCGCGGATCTTGCGCTCCGACTCACCGACGAACTTGTCGAGAATCTCGGGACCGTTGACGACCTTGGGCTCCTTCGCCGTCAGCGCCTGCGAGATCTTTCGTGCGATCAGCGTCTTACCGCAACCGGGCGGTCCGAACAGCAGCATACCGCGCACGTGCTGGATGCCGAGCTTCTGGATCACATCCGTCGGGAACAGCCGCGAGGCGAAGGCGCGGCGGAAGATGTCGTTGAACTCCTTGTCCAGACCGCCGATGCCGAGCTTGGTGAAGTCGAAGTCGGGCTTGAACACGGTGCGCGTCATGCCGCTGGACTGGTTGGTGAGGCGGATGGGGGCGTCCTTCCCCTTGGTGAAGTTAATGATGGCACCGTGGAGATAGGCCCCGACCCGCGGGGCGTACGAGTCGGGGCTGCTGCCTTCCCCGTCCACCGTGTCGATGCTCATGCACTGCAGCCGCAGCGGCAGGCCGTCGCAGCGCACGGCCATGAGCTGCCCCACGGCGAAGACCTGGTGCGTGTACTCGGCCTCGAAGACGTCCTTGAGCAGGCTGCAGTCCACCACGCGCAGGTCGTTGCCCTGCGCACGCGTGAGCACCTGCTGGATCTCGAACGTGACGGTGCTGAGCACGCCCTTGGCGGCGCTCGACGGCGCGTAGACCGACACCTCGCAGGCCTGGTTGAGCGGCAGCCCCACGCACATGCGCTGCATGGTGCCCACGGCCACGGAGCCCGGCTGGATGTCCTTGTGCGGCTTGGCGGCCATGACGAACTTGCGGTTGATCCAGACGTTGAGCCCGTGCGCGCGCAGATCCTCCTTGGTGACGACGCCCGGGGGCGTCTGCTTCACGAGCGCCATGAAGTCGTCCAGGTGCACGTACACGCAGTTGGTGAAGGCGTACGAGTTGCCGGGCAGCCCCACCACGGCCGCCTCGAACGCCATCGTGGGGGCGGAGCAGGAGCTGGTGCTGCGGGGAGGGCGAAGGAAGACGTGGCGACTTGGCGTCTGCTGCCTGTTCGCCAAAATGACGCGAAACCCCTGCAGACACAAGTGGTACATAAAGATGCTGACCAATCGCAGAATTTCGACGCTGTCTTTATTCCGATTCAGCCAATAGGAGACGTCAGACAGCAAAAGCGGCACTGCATCCTTGATGCTAGCTTCAACTGTGGACGTCGGCGGACATTCTACACAGTGTGACTACAGCACCGCACCCTAGGTCTAGGCCTCGACCTTGAGCCCCTTGCTGAGCAGGAACGCGTCCTGGTTGGGCGCGCGCCCCAGAAAGTCCTTGAGCATCACGCTGGCGTCCACGGAACCGCCGCGAGCCAGGATGAGCTCGCGGTACGCTAGCCCCGTCTTGGGGTTCATGAGCCCCTCCTTCTTGAAACGAGACACGAACATGTCCATGGAGAACACCTCGCTCCACATGTAGCCGTAGTACTGCGCGTCGTAGCCGCCAGCCAGGTGGCCGAACGAGCCCGCGAAGTTCGTCTCGGGCGTCATGTCGATGAGCATGATCTCCGTCTGCAGCTGCTTGAGGAGCTGCGCCGTGTTCGACTTGGGCTTCGAGTGGATGGTCTGGTCGAAAATGGCGAAGAGCAGCTGGCGCTTGTTCAGCAGACCAGTGTTCGCGTTCTTCGTCGAGATCAGGCGAGCGATCAGGTCGTCCGAGAGTTTCTACACGTAGCAACCAAATCCAACAAGTTACGTGAGCTGACAGGAGCGACAACAAGCAAGAGCATTCGAGCGCACCTCGCCAGTCTCGTAGTGCGCGGATAGACGCTGCAGCGGCTCCTTCTCCCAGCACCAGTTCTCCAGCATCTGACTCGGGGCCTCCACGAAGTCGCGCTCCACGCGCGTACCAGCGAAGCGAGGGATGTCCACATCCGAGCACAGGCAGTGCATCACGTGGCCGAATTCGTGGAAGTAGGTCACAACCTCCTGGTGTCCCAGCAGCGATGGCTTCGACTTCGTGGGCGCGTTGAAGTTGGCAACCATGGCCGCGGCAGGGTACTATACACACACCAGGTTATCGAGTCGATCAGTTGTCACGACCAATCCGCTGTAAACAAACTACGAACGCACCTCACGAACACCCTGAGAGTTAGCACAACCTTGCTGCAGTGTGAAGCACGCAGCGTGGCCGTATTTGCCCGTGCGCGGGAACAAATCCAGGTAGAAGTGGCCGACAAGGTTTCCAACCTTACCCGGACGAGCATCGTAGACGGCGAACATGCGGACATCCTGGTGCCACACATGGGGCTGCGAGATCTCTACGAACTTCAGGCTCAGGAGTTCCTGGTACATGGACAACAGCTCCGCCGTCACGTGCGTAAGCGGGAAGTATTCGCGGAGCTTTTCGGAATCAATGGAGCAGTGCTTCTTGACGAACTGATCCATGTAGAAGCGGAAGTCCCACATGTTGATCTTGCCATCGAACTTCCACCCATTGCGCTCGCAGTCAGCCTCCTTCAGCTTCAGCAAGTCGTCCAAATCCTTCTTGGCAAGCGGCACGAGCTTGTTGTCGAGGTCGTTGAGGAACTTCTTAACATTCGCCGGGGATTCTGCCATCCTGTTATGATTCGACAACGAGTGATGACGTTGAGGATTTCGTGGCGACTTCCATTGGAAGAAGTACGAACTATCGCCTTACCTCTGCTCGAGGACATAGGCAGCGTGGTTTTCATAGCCCAGCGCCAAAGCCACCTTGTGGCGGATCTCCAGCATTTCTTCGAGGATAGCAACGTTCGTGGAGATGCAACGGCGGTTGAAGGCGTATTCGACAGACTTGCGAGTCGACTCGACAGTGCAAGTGTTCAAAATCGGGAACACCGTCGGGTACGAGAGGGCAATCTGCAGTGCAAACGCGCCCAATCCCCGTCAGATTTGCAAGCCACTCAAAAAGGGGTAGCAGCAAAACACACGACCTCACCTTGTACTTGCCGTCGTCGCCCTTCTCCAGCGCAGCGATGAAGTCGTCGCTGAGCCCCTTCAGCTCGTCGTGCGCAAACTTGACCTCGATCGTCTCCTCCGAGAGGTTCTGCTGGAACTGGATGCCGAGCTTGGAGAGCTTCTGTTTCCAGGCCTGCACCTCCTTCTGCTTCTCCTCCGGGAGCTGCAGTCCGTTGCGCTCGAAGTCCTGCACCAGGCGGTGCACGTAGCGCTGCGTGACCTTGTCCAGTTTCTGCCGAATAGCAACAAAAGTCTTGTCAGTTCCACCTCGAAGCCCCTCCCCAGCGGTTCTCTCGCCCTACCTGGTAGGCCGCGCTCTTGTAGAGCGCGTGGACGGCCTTGTACACGTCCGCACGCATGCTGCGCTGCACGGAGAAGTCCTCGATGGCCTCGTCCGCCTTGGTGCAGGCGTCGCGCGTCTCCTTGTCGGCCGCCACCTGCCCGAGGAACGTCACGTTGGTCACGCGGCTGAGCATCTCGTGGTCCAGGTCGATGAGCTTCTGCGCCGTGTTCTCGAACGTGACGGCGGCCGGCGCAAGCGCCGCGATCTCGTCGTCCACGCGCTTCATCTGCGCCAGGATGCGCTGCGTCTCGGCCTCGATCTCCGCCACGCTGAGGTCGAAGCGCAGGTGCGTCAGCTGCTTGCGCAGCAGGCGCGTGCGCTGCTGCTGCTTGCTGCGCGCCCATAGCGCCAGGCCCGCGAGCGCCGCGGCGCAGGCGGCCACGGCCAGCGCGTTCTTCTGCTTGTCGGACGCCATCGTCGCGGCGGATCTTCAAATGGACCGCCGGTGCGCGTTTGCTCATCAAAAGGAGACGCTTAACGCGGGACATATGATACCCAGTATACAAAACGCAAGATAAACGTTGAAGTTGCGGGACAAAACTTCCTGGACAACTTTTCATTTTGACACGTTTTCACTGCTGCGGCAGCTGATTGGGCACAATGTCCAGAGTATGCGCCTTGCTGGCGGAGATGTACTGGCTATGCGCTGCCTGCCTACATCCGCGCCTCGTCCGAGAGCTTGGCGGCGGCGTCCTCGTCGATGAACCAGTAGACGACGCCGTCCGTGGGCTTGACGTTGGCTGCGGGCAGCGGCGGCGAGCGCGTCTCCACGCCGATCATGTGCGGCATGAGCTCGGCCTTGCCGGAACCAGTAGCGACGAACGCGACCTGCAGGGAATAGAGACGTGGTTAGCAGCAGCGATGCACGCAGGATTCAATGATGGCGACGTACGTTGGCGGCATTGTTCACGACCGGGTACGTGAGCGTGATGCGCTGCGGAGGCGGCTTGGGCGAGTCCTCGATGGACGCCACGAACAGCGTCTTTTCCTCTAGCAGAGGGTGACCCGGGAACAGCGAGCACGTGTGGCCGTCGGGGCCCATGCCCAGCAGGATCAGGTCGAAGCGAGGCAGCTGCACACAGCAATATACACACAGCAGCACCGTTAGTGGCGATCCTGCAGTTAGAACAGCTAAGACCATGGACACTCACGTCGCTGCCCCAGATTTCGGCCAGCTTCTTGGTGTAGTCCACGGCCATGGCCTCCGGGGTCAGAGAGGCGTCAATGGTGTAGATCTGGCTTGCCGGCACGGGGATCTGCATACAACAGTTCATTATTAGGAAGAGGGTAGCAATAGCACACGAACCAACCGGGGCCACGTACGAAGTCGAAGAGCGCCGCCTTGCAGGCCTTGTAGTTGCTGTCGTCGTGGTCGAGTGCCACGCAGCGCTCGTCCGCAAAGTAGACGAACCACTTGGAGAAGTCCACGTCGCCCTTGATGGCCTCCAGGCCCTTGTTCAGGATCTACAGCAGAGCAGCACAGCACTCAGACGCAGCGTGCAGATCCCAGACCCAGTCGAGACGCACCTTGGGCAGCGAGCCGCCTGACAGCGCGACCGTGAAGCGGCCGTGCGCGGCGATGGCCTGCTTGCTCAGGTCGAAGATGAGGTGGCCGACGGCGGCGCCGACCTCGTCGGGGGTGCTGGACACGCGGAGGACCATGGCTGGGGCTCGAGGTCGAGAGAGACAATGGGCGAGGACCAGCCCAAGCACCAGGCGATGCAGACGCATCAAACTCGGCGCGTCATCATTGGCTGAAATTGCGTGTCGCAGTTGAAGGCAGCAAGATACCGACCGACCGACCGACCGACCGACCGACCGATGATGCCTGCCGCCCTGCTGCTGCTTGTGCTCGGCCTCGCGCTCGAGCGCGCGCGGGCCGTGGACTACCCCGGCGGGTGGCTGCCAGACTCGCAGCAGTGCGTGGACATCTGCGCCCAAGCGCCGCCCGGCCCGATCTGCCCGACGCGGGACCCGGCGTGTCTCGCCAAGAAGCAGCAGCCTGGCGACTACGACTTCCTGCTGCTGGAGCAGCTCTTCGTGCCGCAGTTCTGCCGCGACCTGCTGGCTGGTGTGGACCTCACGATCTCGCACCGCAACGTCAACAAGTACCCGCGCGGCATCGTGTGCGAGCCCTCCAAGGCAGCCAGCAAGCTCTCCATTCACGGTCTCTGGCCCAACTACAACGCCGGCTTCTCCGCCTGTTGCAACGTGAGCGACGCCATCCGCAACCAGCCCTTCGACGCACTGGGCTTTGCGGCTGAGTCGCCGGAGCTGCTGAGAGAGATGGATGACGTCTGGATTGACCCTACGCAGCCCTCCAGCTTCCACACGCTGTGCGAGCTCTACAACCACGAGTTCCAGAAGCATGGACTGTGTTACGCCGCTGACGGCGGGGGCAACTTTGATTCCAGTGCGCGGGAATACTTTCGAGCGACGATGCGTGCGGCCGCAGTCAATAACGAGGCCACCGCAGCGATAAACCGCTGGGCCTCGGCCAGCCCCCCGAAGACGACTCTAGCCGCCATTACGGCACTGTACACGACTCGGGTGCAGGTGCTGTGCTCTGCGGTTGCACCACTCGACGGACGAAATGGGGGCGGAGCTGGCAACAGCCTGGCCGCCATTCATGTGTGCTTCAGCAAGCCGTCCAATTCATCGGGGGACATGACTCCTATTGACTGCAAGGAAGCTGTGTCCACCGCCGTGTTCGTCCCATGCAGTCCCGGGGTCCCCATTACACTCGCCAAGTACATTCCGCCGTTGCCACGTTCGCCGGTTGCTGTCTACGAGATGTAAGATAGGAATGCAGCTTTGCTAATCAATGGAATCATGAGCTGCTCTACAAGATCAGCATAAAGACACGTGTAACTCCCATACTTCCTGTATAATATACAAAGGTGTAGTATAATATACTACACCTTTGTACAATTGGGGCGAATAATCGTGATGCCCTTATTTACACCCTGATTTATTCCCTGAGATACTTCTTACCACTGGTACATATAAGTTCTTCGAATGGGTTAGGTTTACGTTTTGGAATCTTGCTCACTGGGTGGAGAGCGTGCTAAAGACGGCCGCGCTATCCAGTAACCTGGTGGCCACCAGGACTATAGCTTCCAGCCGCAGCGCTATGTGAACGGACTGTGTGAGCTGCACGCCGTGCTCGGGGAGATCGTTGAGCACTGGTGTGGTGCCAGTGCGTACCTTATGCCGGCCTTCGCTGGTGCTGCATTAGGATGCTGTGAAGGTGTTTATGCTGCAGAGTAAAGGACGCAAGGACTGGATCATGGACCTTGCTGAATCAACCAATTTTTACTTTTCGCAATAGATAAGCCAAACAGGATGTCCAAACTTGCAGCTTCACACACCTTCTCGTGATAGCAACACCTTGCACTCATTTGAGACTAATCCACATGCCGACCCCAGCTTCTTCATCATGTGGGAATGGAGTACTTGGACGTGCTGCACCTTCAGCATGTTTGTCCAGTCAGATTTGAAGTTCCTGGATGCCGTGAAAGGCAACGTCGCTCTTCTTCAGCCCGCCCAGCTTCTTGCCGGTCTCCGTGGCACAGTACAGGATTGAGTCCGTGCCCATCATCGAGCACACGCAGCGAACCACAAAGCCCTTCAGAAGGCCGTCCAAGTGTCCGGCCGTCTACTCCAGAGTACCAGCACCAGCATCGACATCTGCGGGTGTAACTTTGACACCAGGCGGGCCGTGTTTCCCGTATCCGTCAGCACCACCAGCATCTTGGATGACGCCACGATCTCTGTCGTCTGCATCGGGCCGTTCATGACCAGCACGGCGTTGTGCAGCGACTGGTGTACACGTCGTCGTAGTGAATGGCGGATCGGCGTAAAGGCACATCGCGGCCATGACTTCGAAGGCCTGGCGCGGGTAGTCGCCATTGGCACTCTCACTCGAAAGTATCACAGCGGCCGTGCTGTTCGTTTGTAACGGGGTTACACGTACAAGTGGCTGCAAGCCACTTGTGAATTTAACAGATAGGTTATCTGTTAAACGTTTTGGATACTTCCTCACATTGGTGTAAGACACACCGATGGATACATTGAAGTGGACTACCACAGTGAGTGGTCCACACACACCCAAAAGATCCTATTGGTAGAAAGCAGCATCTTTCTACCAATCAGAGACATGCATATTAGCGGGGCTCTGACAGCCAGCCGCTGCCAACCCTTTCATAGATGATAAACAGTTTTTAGCAGATTTTAGAGGAAGATCAATTTACAAACAATACAGTTCTCATTTTACCTAATCTAAGTCACTTGGAATCCTTTTGTTACTTAACTTATATTTGTGTATTCAAATATAATTAACCTAAGTAATTACTAAGTACTTACGCTTCCTCATACACGTTGCGCAACGTGTAAGCTAAAGTAGTGAGTCAAGTTAGACCCACTACACCTGGTAGCACTTTGTAGTCCGTCCAACGACCGACTGCTTGACGTTCGTACGCGGCGTACGAACGCGGAGCCGAGAACCACATGAGCACGGAGGTGCCCATGGAGAGCTCCAACACGCCTGCAACGCATGTTGCACGCGCTGACTGCCCCACCTGTCTGACCCAGAGTGGGAGGCCCTCCAACGACTGTCAACAGTCATTGGAGAAGCGGCGATAGCTACAATGCTGCGTACGCTATCGCCGACGGAGCAACATGGTGTTGCTCTGGGCTTCATCATGAAGGAGCAGCGTGATGCTGCTTCCTCAGTGACGGCGTCGTCAGGGACGACACCGCGTGCTCAACCATTAAAGTTGAGCGTAAGCAATTATGTGGGAAGAGAGGGCGAGCCTCTCCTCCGATGGCTTGTCGAACTCGACACAGCCATAGCGGCTCGACGCATCGTCGACCCGCTGTCGAAGGTCGCGTTCGCCATGTCCTGCCTTGGCGGACGCGCAAGGAGTTGGGCGTATGGACGCCGACTCTCCGATCCTACGTGCTTCAGCACGTACGAAGTGTTCAAAGAGGAGCTCAAACAAGCGTTTGAGCCCCCGCAAACGAGTTCCGGTCGAGGGCGGAGTTCCTCGACCTTCAGCAGGGTAAGCATGACGTCCATGCTTACGCGCAGCGCGCACGATATTTGGTATCAAATATCGTGACTAACCCGATTGACGAGGCGACCAAGGTCGTCACGTTCATGAAGGGGCTTAGAGATGGGCCTGTGAAGACCTATCTCTTCCGAGAGTACCCGAGTACTCTCGAAGCTGCAATCACTCTTGCCATGCAAGAAGAGTTTAGCCTGCGGCAGGCTAAACTCCATGTAAACGTACCGAGGCCGCAACCGCGCCCGGTAGCGAGGACGGGAGGTCCGGAGCCAATGGACCTCTCGAGCGCAACAACTGCTGGTTACCAGCAGCAGGGAGGTAACGTGCGATGCTTCCGTTGCGGAAGGATCGGTCACTTTGCACGGGAGTGCACAGCTCCCATGCCCCCTGGAGGTGGCCGTCGTGGCGATGCTAGGCATCGCCGCGGACCAACAAAAAACGCGAACATCCAGTAGGCGCGGGGCGCCCTACTGGTAATGCAGTCGCGCGTGCCGACATCGGGCACGCGACACTGAGACTGCAGCCCCCAGTGAGACCAGCTCTCACTGCAAGAAACAAGATGACAGGCCAAACCTAGTCATCTTGACGGTTTACTCGAAGAGAGCGAGTGACTCTCTTCGAGCATTGGTAGACTCAGGCGCGTCGAACAACTTTGTTCGACTACGAAGCCTGTCAAGACTTGACTTCGAGGAGGTAGATACACCTCGAAGTCTTCTGGAGGTACGACTGGCAACAGGTGCCATCGTGAAGACCGAGAAGCGCGTCGTGAACGTGCGCTTCTCGTACAAACAACGAGTGTTTGTCGAACACTTTATCGTCCTGGACCTGGACGATAAATTCGACGTAGTAATGGGCATGCCGTGGCTTGCACGGCATGATCCGGTAATAGACTGGAAGAAGCGCACGCTCGTGCGCTTCGGACGCGATAGCGGAACAGAGAGCGATGGCCCTGTTACCGCAGCGCACGCACCAGCAGGTGCGCGTGGCTCACCAGTCGAGACAGCGCTTTATGCCGCTGTCCCGGAGTGCCCAAGAAGTGCGCGAGGGCGCGCACAAGTAAGACCCACGTCGGCAATGCTGCCGACGTCGGAAGAAAAAGATGTGTTGGTTCCGGGAACCAACACCCACGTTCAAGCGTGTAAGGGACAGTCCCTGACCCGAAGCGGTCAGGTCGACAACGACGCGTCGGCTCCGGGAGCCGACGCACCCTCGGTCATGAGGGGCTCCGCCAATGATTGGCGTCGAGGTGACGAAGGCGTGTCAACTCCGGGAGTTGACGCTGCAAACAGTGCGGACGGTTGCAAACGTACCGCACTGACGCAATTTGCATGCTGTCGTGCAGCCGGGCTGCACGACGAAGCGCTCATGCGATCAAGCCGGGCTTGATATCGCGCGCCCGCAGACAGAGTCTGCCGGCGAAGGACATTACCGTGCAGCCGGGCTGCACGAAGGAAAATGCGGTCAAGCCGGGCTTGATACCGCGCGCCCGCGGACAGGGTCCGCCGGCGAACGACTGTCCACGGCCGGGCCTGGACAAGAAGAACAACTGTGCGGAGCCGGGCTCCGCACAACAAGAAGACGGCGCAAGCGGAAAACGCTGCGCAAGTCTCGGTCCGGGACCGAGACGCAACAAGAGCAGTCTGCTGGGCAGACTGCGGCGGTGACGCCGAATGTCAAGACGCTAAGCGTCTTGACGCGCACCGATACTGGATTCCAGTATCGTGACATGGAACTCGCTAGTCCTCCGACGACGGCGTCGGAGTTGACTTCGCTTCCAGCCATGAGCTGGAAGCGCTTCACGCGCGACTTGCACGATGGACGCATCGAGCAAGTCTGCGTTCTTCGGACAGCGAAAGAACGACGAGCGAGAGCGAAGAGCTGAGGCAGCTCTTCATGGGAAGTACCACTGAGAGTGAAGACACTCTCAGTGCGAAGACGAAGCGAGAGCGCTTCGAGGAACAAGGTTGGGACTCGCTGAAGTCGAGTCCCTATTACGAATTGTTGAGGGAGTACAAAGACGTACTCCCGGAAGACATTCCTGCGGAGCTTCCGCAGGATAAGGGCATTCAGCACGAGATTGATCTCGTGCCGGGCACGAAGTACTGTGTCACGCGGCAGTGGCCACTGCCGCGAGAGCAAGTGAAAGCGATCGACGACTTCTTTGAAAGTCGTCGTAAAGCAGGACAAGTGCGGGAATCAAAGTCCCCGCACAGTGCTCCGACGTTCTGTGTCAAGAAGCCACAGGGCCGATGGCGCATCGTTCATGCGTATAACAAGCTGAACGATGCGACGGTACCGGCGCAGACGCCGATACCACGAAAAGATGTTATCATCGATTCGATGGCCGGGAGCACCGTTTACAGTGCTCTCGACTTGCGAGATGGATTTTATCAAATCCTAATGCGTGAGAGCGATATCCCTCTCATGGCAGTGAGCACGCCAAGCGGCATGCTCTGGGAATGGCTAGTAATGCCACAGGGGCTTAAAAATGCCCCTGCGACTTTCAACAGGTGCGTGACGCACTTGTTGCGCTCGGTGCGCGACTTCGCACCGAGCTACTTCGATGATGTATTCATCCACAGCCGGGATGTGGACGGGAAGACCGACGTAGAGATGCACAGGGTGCATCTCCGACAGCTACTTGAGCTTATGCGAAAGCATAAGCTCTACGCGAACCTGAAGAAGTGTATCTTCGGGGCGAGCGAGATACCCGTCCTCGGGTGTCTCGTAGGGAAGAATGGTGTCCGCCCTGACCCAGAAAAGGTCAGAGTGATTAACGAATGGCCAACGCCTTCAAGTGTCAAGGAACTGAGGCAGTTCCTTGGCCAGCCACGTACTTGTGCAAGTACGTGGAGGACTATGCGGGCAAGATCCGCCCGCTGTCACAGCTTCTTAAGAAAGAAGCTGTGTGGAATTGGACACCCGATTGCCAAAAGGCATTCGATACAGTCAAGCGGGGCTTGACTGAGGCGCCGATCTTGGCAGTGGCTGACCAAGATCGCCCATTTCACGTAGTGTGTGACGCATCCGATTTCGCGATCGGATGCGCGTTATGCAGCACGATCACGAGGGCCGTGATCGTGTCGTCTACCAATCGCGTCAGCTGAAGCCAGCTGAGCGCAACTATCCGGTGCATGACAAGGAACTCCTTGCCATGAAGTATGCACTCGCAAAGTTCCGAGTGTATTTGCTTGGAAGTAGACCATTTGTGGTCTACACCGACCATGCTTCACTGCGCACCGCAGTGAAGTCGCCACACATTTCACAAAGAATGGCGAGATGGCTCTCATTCTTTGCGGAGTATAACTTCCGGGTCGAATACAAACCCGGAAGATTGAACGTGGTGGCCGACGCGTTATCACGTCGGCCAGACTATGCAGAAGCTGTTGACGTCAATGCCATTGACGCCATGCGATCGAGCAAACCCACATCATCTCTGTTGGATGATGTGAAGGCCGCGTACGCGCACGACGCGGACGCGAAGCTCTTGCTGGCCTATGGCACAGCGCCTTCTGACAAGTCCCGTCAGAAGCTGCCCAAGCACCTTCGAGCGCGTGCACACCGCTTTCGTGTGCACGACGGACTGCTACTCTACAACGCAGTCGACGACAACGCGGATCGCGTTGTCGTGCCAAATGACCATGACCTGCGACTCAGGATCATGTACGAGTATCATGATGCCCCGACTGCGGGACATCTCGGACGTGAGAAGACTTACGTCCTTCTCACGCGCGACTTCTACTGGCACCACCAGTATAGTGGGTGCGCAAGTACATCCGTGCTTGCGAGGTATGCTAACGCGTGAAGCCTGCGCCATTCGCGCAGGCTCCACTGTAATCACTACCGACTCCGTCGGAGTGTTGGAAGTCCATATCTTTGGACTTCATCTTTGGTCTTCCCCGGACAGCGGAGGGAACACCGGTGTTGTGGTCTTTGTAGACCGTTTCAGCAAGATGGTACATCTTGCTGCGGTGCCAGCAGAGGTGACCGCGAAGCAGACAGCCCGTCTGCTCGTCGACATGGTGTTCAAACACCATGGCATGCCGTCCGACATCGTGTCGGACAGAGACCCGCGCTTCACAGCGCATCTGTGGCAAGAAGTGTTTACACTTCTTGGGAGCCAGCTTTCCATGTCGACTGCGGATCATCCGCAGACGGACGGTCAAACCGAGCGCGTGAATCGCGTGCTCGTCGATATGTTAAAGAGCTACGCTCACTCGTTCCAATACTGGAGCGAGTGTTTATCGATGGCAGAGTTTGCCATCAATAACTCAGTGCATGCCTCGACCGGGCATACACCGTTCTACGTGAATGCCATGCGGCATCCACGCCTCCCGAGTTTACTCGGAGTGATGGCTCCCACTTTAAGTGGGGGAGGATCTACGACTGCAATACAGCAGCCGCAGAAACCGCTGACACTTGCACAGTGTCAGCTGCAACAATGGACAAACCACATGAGTCTGCGCAGGGCGCAGACTCCCCAACAACATGGCTAACGACCACGGGTCTGCGCAGGGCGCAGACACCGCAAAGAACCACGCAGAGGCCGGGCCTCTAGCGGAGAGCGAGCTGAATGACTTCAGCTCGGATGCAATCAGTTTCATCACCAAAAGACAAGCCGTGATTCGGTTTGTCCAAGACACAATAGCAGCTTCTGTTGATCAACAGAAGCTGAACGCAGACAATGCGGGCAGAGGCAACACAAATGAATTTAAAGTTGGTTCATTAGTTTTGTTAGCTACACAAAACCTGCCTAGACATGCAGTTTCGGATTTCGGAGCAAGCAAGCTTGCTCCGCGCTTCATCGGGCCGTTCACTGTGTTGGCACGGCACGGCAACGCATACACGCTAGACATACCGTCTAGCATGCGCCTCCATCCGACCTTTTACGTCGGACGGCTGAAGCCATACCGGCAGCACGAGCCATCTAGCTCGGCTGACCCGAAGCCTCGGCAGGAGCCGAGGCAGCAGCGGAGGACTTGGCCTCGGCGACGAGCAACCTCTCCTCCAGCGCGCGGACGCGCTGGAGCAACCCCTTCATCTGGGTCCCCAGCTCGACCTGGATATTCGAGGCGGTCTGCGAGACCGCCGCGACTTGGGCCTTCTGGTTCGCCAGCTCCTGTTTTAGGGCGGCGAACTCAGCGCCCTGCAGACGCTCCACGACGGTCACCCGGTCGTGGAGAGGCGCATACTGATCAGCCCGGGGCTGATCATACCCGGGGCGTGTTCCCACCCCCGCCACCGCCGATCCGTGACGCCCGCGGCTCAACCCGCTGGATTGTTGAGCGGATTGTTGACCACAGTATCCCGAAAACGAACCCTCAAGGGGCTCGTTTTCGTATTCGTTGGAGAGGATTTCCTCCCCATCGAGATACATAGAGCCGCGGAACGTCTTGCTGGAGGACGTTCCGGAAATGGTGAGGGCGTACGAAGAGCAGTACGCGCTGGCACAGCGGAGTAGAGCGAGCGCTGCGATCATCGCCAGCGCCCGAACCCTCACGTGCTAAGAACTTAGCACGGAGCTCTTGAGACTCTCGGGCACACGGAACGACGTGTACCCGTTCAGGTCGCGGTCGCTCAAGCGGACCGCGCCTGGAAAGCACTTCGTGCACTGAAAGCCCTCGGGCACAGCGCACGGCACATTTGCCTCCTCAGCAGCAACATGAAGTTGCTCCAGTTTTCCACGCTTCGAGTACGTCTCGAAGCGATCACGCGCTTGCTTAATCCGATCACGGTAAGCACTCGGCCTCTTGTTGAAGTTCTCAACAAAGGCGTTCCAGCTTTGACAAAGTGCCTGCCATTCGGGCACTTTGCTGCGAGAAGAGGTCTTCTTGCTTTGAAACCATCGGAGCTCATGAAAGAGTCCGATGTAGTATCGCGCCTTTGATGCGTTTCCGCATCAAAGTGCAGCTCGGCAGCCACAGCGTCATCTTTGATGGCGCTGCATACGTACAGCGGCACCTCATTCGGAGGTACCGAGTTCCCATACCGGTCCGCGATCTCGGACGCGGACGGCATCTATGGATCGCGCGCTGCAGGCGCAGCGCGCGGAGAGCCTTGAGCTTTAACATCACGCGCTGCAGCAGCAGCGCGCGGAGTACTGAGAGCCCCAGCTGAAGCGAGTGGGGTATCACTCTCAGTACGCGAACGCTTCGAACTCGAAGCGTCCGATTCGTCCCCCTTCACGCGGGCGAATGTTCTTGGCATGAGGGTCGAGCGATTCGCTCGACACTGATTCTTTGCGCTTAGAGGGCGAGTCCTCCTCGCCCTCCATGTCTTCATCGTCGTCGTCGAAGTCGACGACGTCACCGTACTTCGCCTTCTGGCGTTCGAGTAGTCGTCGATGGAGAGATGACTCCCCATCGACTTTGCGGACTTCTTCTGAGGCGCGCTCATCGTTGAATGAGCGCGGATTTCTTCTCCAAACGCGGAGAATTGACGAATGGTCAATTCCAAAGATTGACGTGCGGGGACCCCGCGCGTCTAACCTTAAGGGGGGATGGTGTAACGGTTACACGTACAAGTGGCTGCAAGCCACTTGTGAATTTAACAGATAGGTTATCTGTTAAACGTTTTGGATACTTCCTCACATTGGTGTAAGACACACCGATGGATACATTGAAGTGGACCACCACAGTGAGTGGTCCACACACACCCAAAAGATCCTATTGGTAGAAAGCAGCATCTTTCTACCAATCAGAGACATGCATATTAGCGGGGCTCTGACAGCCAGCCGCTGCCAACCCTTTCATAGATGATAAACAGTTTTTAGCAGATTTTAGAGGAAGATCAATTTACAAACAATACAGTTCTCATTTTACCTAATCTAAGTCACTTGGAATCCTTTTGTTACTTAACTTATATTTGTGTATTCAAATATAATTAACCTAAGTAATTACTAAGTACTTACGCTTCCTCATACACGTTGCGCAACGTGTAAGCTAAAGTAGTGAGTCAAGTTAGACCCACTACATCGTTGGCCACATCCGTGGACTCGGCCGGTACGCGCCGAGTGCGGCCCCTTGATCATCGACTCCTGTATCTGCGAGGCCGTCGCCACAGGTTTGCCGACCAGGTTGGCTCTGGAAATCATAAGCGTCTGAGCACAAATACCGTAAACCCATAGACGGTCACAACGGGCATTCATGACACCTTCCGTCGTCGAAGTTCTCCATGTGCGACTCGATCTTCGACATGATCTTGATGCCGCTCGCGTACCACTTTAATCGGGGATGACGGAGGTCCGGACACGGAAAGTGTGACATCTAATCTATAGGAAGTGCATCCCAAACATGAAAAAGGAATTCATCAACAGGTCTCCCAAACTCATTGGCCATTATAACGCAGTTTCCGGCATTTATATCATGTCCGCTGCTCGATTACCCCGTCGACATAAATATTCAGTCCCAAAGGAGCACTCACTCACGGCTCACCATCCGCGTCCACGTCAGCGACGCATTGACCGCTGGCACCCTCGGCCTTCGCACGCTTAAAAGCTCTCGCATGGGCGGCTTGCTGGATTCGCAGTTTGTATACCTCCTTGCCTATTGTCAACATACTCTTTTAGCATCTCAAACCACTCATCTAAACGGCACATACACAACAGCACTAACGGCGCAAATGCTTTTCAGCTTTGACTGCTCGCGCGTGAGCAGCGAGCTTCATCATCGCATTGCGAGTCCAACCTGACTTCGCTCTGTTCTCTTGACCAGTGTGGGGCTCGATAAGCCCTTGATTATCTGGTTCTGTCCTTGGTTTGCGTTGGGTGATCCAGCTCGGACCACTGCGCCCTGCGACACAAGCACAATGAGGCGAGGACAATGCATACACCACGCCGATACATGCTCATAGCATATTACTCTTGGCGCTGCGCTGCTTGCTTCCTGCAGCCGACGCTGTCTTCATCTTCGCCATGGCTGGAATTGGTTGAAGTCCACTGGTGGAAGGGGGCGTGCGCCTGAAATTGTGTGTGTACACAATTTCAGGCGATCGCCCCATCAAGCATCGCGCAGAAGCGCAGCGAACGAGGTGCTCCCATACTAGTATTAGTATACTACGTTCAAACTGGAAACAGAGATTGATAGTATCCCCAGCGGACACGTAGTGGAACGGATTAGGCGTCTTTGGGAAACGACTATAGCACACGCCCCAAAGACAATGACTAGTTATGTCATACCTGGTTGGAAAGGAGAGATCATAAGCTGTCTATTCAGCTTATCGTAGCACAATGAGTTCAGAAAGTAAAGTTGAAATGCTAGACGGAAGTTGGGCGTGATCTAAGAGACGACGCATAACCGCGTCATGCGCAAGCGGACAAAGAGTGAAACATATACTAAAATCAAGTTTAAACGAGTGCCACACGCATTGCCATACAACTTGCTGTTACACAACTACAGCAAATTCAGGGCAAGTAGTACCCTTCCTGGCGCAAGTCGACGGTTGTGACGTGTCGAGTGGTTGACTCGAATACAGAGCTACGCCCTGACGGCTTAACATCGCTGCGACTCGCAGTAGTTGCGGAGAACGGCGTCGTTGAAGTTACACTTGTTTTCTGTGATTTGGATCCACTGCGTGGTGCCACCGTATCATTCGGAGGCTTCCTCGCTCGTGTTGGCTTGGCAGTATTTCGTTGGGGGGGGTTGGTTGTCCTGATCTTATCACCTCTTCTGTGCTATCTTCGCCCAGGTTCTTCTCGTGTATTCTT